>NC_134354.1:124230266-124847766 GCF_048569485.1 Anomaloglossus baeobatrachus
TCTCACTGCAACCAATCCCAGCCGCCGGTGGGCGGGTCTATATCGTGCAGTACAATAAATAAATAATTAAAAAAAACGACGTGCGGTCCCCCCCAATTTTGATACCAGCCAAGATAAAGCCGCACGGTTGAAGGCTGGTATTCTCAGGATGGGGAGCCCCACGTTATGGGGAGCCCCCTAGCTTAAAAATATCAGCCAGCAGCCGCCCGGAATTGCCTCATCCATTAGATGCGACAGTCCCGGGACTCTACCCGCCTCATACCGAATTGTCCTGATGCGGTGGCAATCGGGTTAATAAGGAGTTAATGGCAGCCCATAGCTGCCACTAAGTCCTAGGTTAATCATGGCAGGCGTCTATGAGACACCCCCATGATTAATCTGTAGTGAAAGTAAATAAACACAAACAATGAAAAATCCTTTATTTGAAATAAAAGACAAATAAAACACCCTCTTTCCCCACTTTATTAACCCCCAAATACCCCTCCAGGTCCAGCGTAATCCACACGAGGTCCCATGACGCTTTCAGCTCTGCAATATTCGAAGCTGACCGGAGCGGCAGTAAAACACCGCCGCTCCTGTGAGGTCCACGTAGAAACTGAAGTGAATTGTGCTGTCAGCGGAGACGTCACTGAGGTAGTTCCAGTGTGTGCGGTGATGATGGGGACGGTTGTGCCTGGGTGTGTGCGGTAATGATGGGTGCGGTAGTGCCGGGGTGTGTGCGGTGATGATGGGGGCAGCATTTTTTACCCCCAAAATGCTGCCCCCCTGATACATGCAGCCCGAGGCGGACCGCCCCCTCTGGACCCCCTTTGCTACGCCACTGGTACTACAGGTCCCAGGGGGTAGGTCCCGCATGCCCAAGAGGATGCAGTTGCCTGTAGTGCCCTGAGTGGCTCATTGGCACTATACAAGGTTTTCAAATCAAGGAACCTTTCACTGGTGATGAAGACATGGCTCATACATAGTTTTGTCTTTTCTGTGGTAACATACGAATGTGAAACCGGGACTATAAATAAACAAAAGAGAAGAATAATTGATGTCTTTATTATATGGTGCTGGAGAAGGATGTTATCAATACCATGGATAACAAGAAGAACAAACCAATCAATTTTCAAACAACTCAATCCAGACATGTAGTTTGAAGCAAGGATCACAAAGTTACGACTTGGCTACTTTGGACATATCATATCGAGAGAGCAATCACTGGAGAAGGACATTATAGTCAGAACAATTGATGGAACAAGGCTAAAGGGTGCTTTACACGCTGTGACATCGCTAGCGATAGCTAGCGATGTTGAGCGTGATAGCACCCGCCCCTGTCGTTCGTACGACATTTGGTGATCGCTGCCGTAGCAAACATTATCGCTACGGCAGCGTCACACGCACATACCTTTTCAGCGATGTCGCTATGACCGCCGAGCAATCCCTCCTTCAAGGGGGAGGTGCGTTTGGCGTCATAGCGACGTCACTGCGGCGTCACTAAGCGGTCTCCCAATAGCAGAGGAGGGGCGGAGATAAGCGGTCGGAACATGCCGACCACCTCCTTCCTTCCACAGTGCCGGTGGACGCAGGTAAGGAGATGTTCGTCATTCCTGCGGCGTCACACATAGTGATGTCTGACGCTGCAGGAACGACGAAGAACCAGCGGCATGCACCACCAACAATATTATGAAAAGGAGCGACGTGTAGACGATCAACGATTTTTGACGTTTTTGCGATCGTTGATCGTCGCTCCTAGGTGTCACACGCTGCGATGTCGCTAACGGCGCCGGATATGCATCACTAACGACGTGACCCCGACGATATATCGTTAGCGATGTCACAGCGTGTAAAGCACCCTTTTGAGGAAGACCAGCAACCCGATGGCTTGATAATATCAGGATAACGGTGGAGAAGACCCTGGTGGACCTATCTAGGCTTGCTCAACATCGATCTTCCTACAGATTGTTTATCCATCAAGTTGCTATGGCTCGAGATCCAGCAAAAGGCTGTTCAATAACATTATTTAGTTAGGTTTTAATTTCTCTGGAAAAAAATATTTTCTGTTTTAAATTTGCATATAAGCATGTATTTTATAACTCGTTATGTATTTAATAAAATATGCAGTCGCATAACTTGAAGCATGTGGGCTCCAAAACAAAATCTCCAACAGGGCTTTGGATTGCCATGGGTCTTTAATAGTATTGGTCTTCTCTTATCGGTTAATCCTCTAATAATTTCATCCCTTGCCCATGCCTCATAGAAGACATATCATACAGTAGTCTCTATGTGACAAGAGGTTCTTATCATACCACAGGACTAAGGGGTACTTTACATGCTGCGACATCGCTAACGATTTATCGTCGGGGTCACGGTGTTTGTGACGAACATCCGGCGTCGTTAGCGACATCGCAGTGTGTGACACGTACGAGCGACCTTCAACGATCGCAAAAGTAGTAAAAATCATTGGTGTTGGAGAGGTCGTCCAAACACCAAATACAGTCATATGAAAAAGTTTGGGCACCCCTATTAATGTTAACCTTTTTTCTTTATAACAAATTGGGTTTTTGCAACAGCTATTTCTGTGTCATATATGTAATAACTGATGGACTGAGTAATATTTCTGGATTGAAATGAGGTTTATTGTACTAACAGAAAATGTGCAATCCGCATTTAAACAAAATTTGACCGGTGCAAAAGTATTTGCACCCTTATCAATTTCTTGATTTCAACACTCCTAACTACTTTTTACTGACTTACTAAAGCACTAAATTAACCTCATTGAGCTTTGAACTTCATAGGCAGGTGTATCCAATCATGAGAAAAGGTATTTAAGGTGGCCACTTGCAAGTTGTTCTCCTATTTGAATCTCCTATGAAGAGTGGCATCATGGGCTCCTCAAAACAACTCTCAAATGACCTGAAAACAAAGATTATTCAACATAGTTGTTCAGGGGAAGGATACAAAAAGTTGTCTCCGAGATTTAAACTGTCAGTTTCCACTGTGAGGAACATAGTAAGGAAATGGAAGAACACAGGTACAATTCTTGTTAAGCCCAGAAGTGGCAGGCCAAGAAAAATATCAGAAAGGCAGAGAAGAAGAATGGTGAGAACAGTCAAGGACAATCCACAGACCACCTTCAAAGACCTGCAGCTTCATCTTACTGCAGATGGTATAAATCTGTATCGCTCAACAATCCAGCGCACGTTGCCCAAGGAGAAGCTGTATGGGAGAGTGATGCGAAAGAAGCTGTTTCTGTAAGCACCCCACAAACAGAGTCGCCTGAGGTATGCAAAAGCACATTTGGACAAGCCAGTTACATTTTGGAAGAAGGTCCTGTGGACTGATGAAACAAAGATTGGGTTGTTTGGTCATACAAAAAGGCATTATGCATGGAGGCAAAAAAACACGGCATTCCAAGAAAAGCACTTGCTACCCACAGTAACATTTGGTGGAGGTTCCATCATGTTTGGGGCTGTGTGGCCAATGCCGGCACCGGGAATCTTCTTGTTAAAGTTGAGGGTCACATGGATTCAACTCAGTATCAGCAGATTCTTGACAATAATGTGCAAGAACAGTGACGAAGTTGAAGTTACGCAGGGGATGGATATTTCAGCAAGACAATGATCCAAAACACCGCTCCAAATCTACTCCGGCATTCATGCAGAGGAACAATTACAATGTTCTGGAATGGCCATCCCAGTCCCCAGACCTGAATATCATTGAACATCTGTGGGATGATTTGAAGCGTGCTGTCCATGCTCGGCAACCATCAAACTTAACTGAACTGGAATTGTTTTGTAAACAGGAATGGTGAAATATACCTCCATCCTCCATCCAGGATCCAGGAACTCATTAAAAGCTACAGGAAGCGACTACAGGCTGTTATTTTTGCAAAAGGAGGATCTACAAAATATTAATGTCACTTTTATGTTGAGGTGCCCATACTTTTGCACTGGTCAAATTTTGTTTAAATGTGGATTGCACATTTTCTGTTAGTACAATAAACCTCATTTCAATCCAGAAATATTACTCAGTCCATCAGTTATTAGATATATGAAACTGAAATAGCTGTTGCAAAAACCCAAATTATTATAAAGAAAAAAGGTTAACATTAATAGGGGTGCCCAAACTTTTTCATATGACTGTATCGTTGTCTGGTGAGTAGCGAGGTTCTTCATCGTTCCTGTGGCATCACACATCGCTATGTGTGACACCGCAGGAGCGATGAACATCTCCTTACCTCTGTCCACCAGCAATGAGGAAGGAAGGAGGTGGGTGGCATGTTCCAGCCGCTCATCTCCACACCTCCTCTGCTATTGGACGGCTGCCGTGGGACGTTGCTGTGACGCCGCACCAACCGCCCCCTTAGAAAGGAGGCGGTTCACATGCAACAGCGACGTCGTTAGGCAGGTAAGTACGTGTGACGGGTGTTAGCGATGTTGTGCGCCACAGGCAGCGATTTGTCCATGATGCCCAACCGACGGGGGCGGGTACGCTCGCTAGCGATATCGGTCCCGATATTGCAGCGTGTAAAGTACCTCTAAGGCATTGCTAGACACTTGGGCACATGTTATTTTTTTTTAACCAATTACTTTTGCTTTTCTCTACGGTGCTCTAAGCAGCCATTGTGACAGTCCTACTCAATTAAATTGCCTTACAATGACTTTGCATTCTACATAAGGAGACATTTTTTTAAATTGTCCTATCAGAAGCCGATCACCGAGCCAAATCAACTCACCTACTTTCAACCAATGAGGAACAAACAATCAAGTTTTTGGTTTGGCTTCTTGTCCTAAGGGGCACTTTGCACACTACGACATCGCAGCTGCGATGTCGGTGGAGTCAAATCGAAAGTGACGCACATCCGGCGTCGCAGGCGATATCGTAGTGTGTAAATCCCTTTTGATACGATTAAGGAGCTCAAAAACGTCCAAATTGTATCATCGGTGTAGCGTCGGTCATTTCCATAATTTCGGAAGGACCGATGTTGTTCCTCGTTCCTGCGGCAGCGCACATCGCTGTGTGTGAAGCCACAGGAGCGAGGAACATCTCCTTACCTGCGTCCTGCGGCTCACACCGGCTATGCGGAAGGACGGAGGTGGGCGGGATGTTTACGTCCCGCTCAGCTCCGCCCCTCCGTTTCTATTGGACGCCTGCCGTGTGACGTCGCTATGACACCGCACGACCCGCCCCCTTAATAAGGAGGTGGTTTGCTGGCCAGAGCAACGTCACAGGGCAGGTGAGTGCATGTGAAGCTGCCATAGCGATAATGTTCGCTACGGCAGCTATCACCATGATATCGCAGCTGCGACGGAGGCGGGGACTATCGCACTCAGCATCAAAAGCATCGGCTTGCGATGTCGTAGTGTGCAAAGTGCCCCTAAGTCTTGTGGCAAGATCATTTAAAGGGTCAACATCAACTTTTAGGATTACTACGTACTTCCAATATGTAGTGCCAGAGACCCTGTCCTTTTCCTCTGTGCAGACTCAGTCTATTTGCATGTTGGTCATATGCATCCAGAATACAATGTGGACAGATTATCTGTGGGTTGGAAATATTGGGTGGAATATGATACTGTGGTATATATCTGGCATTAGGATATTATTGGACATTATATAAGAATTATACAGGCTTTAGAGTATTGAACTCTTCTTGGATATTGACACAGATTTTTTTCAGCATAGAATTGTTAATTGGGATGTAATATATGATAATTTGTTGTCATTAGACTTACATATTGACAACTTCAGATACGATATCATTAGGTCTAATGATCGTTGGGTGGCAGTCTCAAAATTTGCACCATTATAGATGAATACATGTCTCTTGGATCAGGGATATGTCTAGGCTAAAAGCAATATTTGGTATAATAATATTTATTCATTTATATAGCGCTGTTAATTCCACAGCGCTTTACATACAATGGCAACACTGTCCCCATTGGGGCTCACATTCTAGGTTCTCTATGAGTATATTTTTTTGAAGTGTGGGAGGAAACCGGAGAACACCAACGCAAACATGGGGAGAACATACAAACTCCTTGCAGATGTTGTCCTTGGTAGGATTTGAACCCAGAACCACAGCGCTGCAAGACTGCAGTGCTAACCACTGAGCCACCGTGCTACCCGTGCTTCATGTTTTTTACCTGTATCCATCCGGGGAACAAACAGGGACCAAGCGCTGTGCAGTTCCGGTGGGTGATGCGCCGACAGAGTGAGTCATCATAGTATTGTGGATTGTTGTATACAGTCTCCATGTCGACTCGACGCCACCTATTTGCAGACCGCGTGACTCATGGTCATGTGACTGGTGACACACTCTCTGTGCGATTCACCCACAGGATGGACATCATGGCGCTCTGTGCATTCAAACATCATGATGGAGCTTTACAGCTGAATCTAATTACACTGCCTATAAAGAGGCACACACTACTGATTGCAATTCTGGTTTCATCAGGAAGCATAACCAATGAAACGTGCATCAAGGTGAGGCAGAGTATGGGACGAGCTGTATAGACGTACACATAGCTACAGATTAGTTATATGGGTGAAAATGCTCCTACTGTGGGACAGTGAGGCCTATGGGGCTGGCATACTATACTTTTGTATTGATCATTTGTTAGGTCAGCCACACTGGATGGCAGCATAGGGCATTGAGTTCATTTATACAGTCATATTTGATTCACAAGAATCTGCTAACTATACTACATGTCTTTCTGAGCTTGTGCTCCTGCTACCCTTTTTCCTATAAGTGAGCCGTTATATGCTGTTACAGCTAGGATTTATACAGGTCTATGCACCATTTTCCCTTTCCCTACCTTTTGTAGTGCGACACAATTTGCCCTTTAACTTTATAGTTGTAGTCTATGTGTTGCGCCCTGGACTAGCCAGGTCGTCACAAGTAACACACTCCCACCCCCACCCCCAAGACAGTTACATTAGCCAGACACAAAACCCTTGTTGCCTCCCTCCAGGGTCTGATGTCCACACCAGGTGGGGCGGAGCCAGGAGGTTGGCCCCACCCACCGAGGAGTTCACAGGCCTGGAGGCGGGAAAAGGAACAGTTTAGTCCAGAAGGTTGAAGTGAGAGGAGTGAAGTGGAGAGTGTCTGGGTTTGTTGCCCAGGCACTGACAGCAAAGTTGGCAGACGGTGGTGGCCGTCTGCAGGATTGGTGGATCAACGCGGAACCGTAGGACTGGGGTCGGGCGATGGCCCGCCGGTACCGACCGGGGAGCGAAGTGAAGCTAGCACACACAGGCAGGGCCATCGGACCCCGACTAGGCTTGGAGCCGCCGTTAACAGTCAAAGTGTGACAGGAACCCCAGGGGTTTCCTAACTACCCAAGATCCGTTAGAAGGCAACCGTCTGCACCGTGAGGGTATACAGCCACCGCCAATGGCTAGAGACCCAAGGGCCAGCGCCTGCGGGCAAAACGGGCTCCTCCGGCATCCATACACCAGGGAGCGGACTACCGTTGGGGACCCATTGTAGTCAAGACAGTACACGAAGGTGCAGGGAAAGACAGCCGCCATCACCTGTCCGGGGAGAGACACTGCAGCCGGCTGTGGGACTCGTCCATCCAGCCGTTTGGTTTACCGGAGACTTTGTGCATCTCTTGCTGAGTGAGTACACCAGTGCCATCTGGCACCGCGCTGCGCTGTCCCTGCAACCCTGCACCCCAGCCATCCAGCCTTCCCGTCACACCACCGGGTCCCGGGATCACCAACCCCTACCCACGGAGGGGGAAAACAACATTCCAGCTGCTCCCTACCATCGCTCCCGGGATCCCCGTCACCAGCAGCGGTGGTGCCCATCTTCACCACAACCCGTGGGTGGCGTCACGGACTAAATCCCCAAACCAAACCACCCCCTTTTCACTCACGGGCGAGGAGCGCCGCTTGAGTCCCCAGATCTGGCCCACCAAGCAGCAGCGCCGGACTTGAGCGTTAGCGAGCGCAGCGCCCCTCTGCCCGCGACATATGCATAAAGTAAATATTAATTTGTATGTATTTGCACACTATTTAATGAATTTTCTATTAAGTAAATCGGTGTGGCCCTGAATTGTGTATGTATATATATATATATTTTTTTTATATGAAGGTTCTTATTGTGGTGTAATCGAGGACACTGTATTTTTATTATAATAGAGGCAGTTTATAGGTTTTAGAGTATCTGTGGTGATCTAACACGTATAAATTTCAGAAATGGTAGAAAAAAAACGTCACAGGTACTAAAAAAAATTGGCACATTTTATAGTTTATGTTTACTAAGCCCCTTTATCTTGGTACTTTCTAAACTCACAAAGTAACTGCCACTTTGGCCACAGACAGCAACTTTCAGGAGTCATAATAAGAACACCTTATTTCTGACGCAAATTGAAAGAACCAAGAATTAGGCAACTTTGGACTCCACATACCCATTCTTTTGTTCTCCCTGATGTCACAAACCCTCTTCTTTTTTTCTCTTGGTAGAAAACATACTTAAAGGATTAAACCCTGTATGTAAAAGTCAGAAAAGATAGCTGTAGACTAAGGGGTACTTTGCACGTTGCGACATCTCTAGCCGATGCTAGCGATGCCGAGCGCGATAGTACCCGCCCCCCGTCGTACATGCGATATCTTATTGCTACGGCAGCTTCACATGCACTTACCTGCACTGCGACGTCGCTCTGGCCGGCGACCCGCCTCCTTCCTAAGGGGGCGGGTCGTGTGGTGTCACAGCGACGTTACAAGGCAGGCGGCCAATAGAAGCGGAGGGGCGGAGATGAGCGGGACGTAAACATCCCGCCCACCTTCTTCCTCCCGCATAGCCGGTGGAGGCAGGTAAGGAGATGTTCCTCGCTCCTGAGGTGTCACACACAGCAATGTGTGCTGCCGCAGGAACGAGGAACAACATCATATCTTCTATTGGTGCGACATTATGAAAATGTCCAACGCTACACAGATCACCGATTTATGACGCTTTTGCGATCGTCTATCGGCGCATCTAGGCTTTACACGTTGCGACGTCGTTACCGGCACCGGATGTGCGTCACTTTCGATTTGACCCCAACGATATCGCAGTAGCGATGTTGCAACGTGCAAAGTACCCCTAAATGTTGCTAATCACCCCTCTCCCACCCCCAAAATGAAGCAAACTGATAACCCTTTATTTTCGCATACTTTGTTCCATTCAATTTTTTATCAAATTTTAAAAATATACAACTTTTTTTATAGCTTTACAGTGAAGCATAATATAGGCAATGCTTTTAAATTTTGCCCTTCTCTATGAATAATGGAGGGTAAATAAACCCCTCAATGGGCATATGAATGGAAGCTGCTGTCCATCACTTAAAAGCCCCGCCTTTTCTTTTACATGTCAGGTCTTTATGACCCATGGGCCATTATAATGTTGATACTCCCAGTGTTGAGGTTTTCAGACTGAGTGCACTGTTGGCGGTTCTATCAGGACCTAGTTCTATCAGAGTGACCTTGGCTTTATACGGCAGTTCCTCCTCTATCCACCTTTGTTATGGGGTGTTGTCACCCTGCTATTGGGTGAATGTTTGTTTAACAATTATATAAATGCCTTATTAAGTTGAGAAATAGCTAGAACAAAATGTTATGCTATCCACTAACTTATCTTTACTAATAAATAGCTTGACGTAAACCCATAACAAAGTGCCATGAACATTTCTTGCCAACAGATTGAGTTTCATGTGATTTTTATTGAAAAGTTAAACATGCAGCTATGCGTGGTCTATGTTCTTGTAGACAATAAAACTATGTTTGTATAATGTCTGTAATCAAATATTATTGTTTAGCAGTGTAGTTACTGTACCTACACTGATGAGCAAAAGGGTAACAATGTTTTGAATTCTTGACTTTCAGACTCCATATCTCACCATCCACTACATCTTTGAGTGTGAGTCTACCAGCATTTTATAAACAATCATCCTGGCTATCTCAAATATAAATTTGACTTGCAAATATTTAGCATATTATTAGTTATGCAGTTTCTTGTAATTTCACTGCATTGTTACTATTTTGCTCCTGGTGGTGGAAATCTTTTTCTTTCTGTATACTACAAATTACAACCTGTTCTAACATTCCCTAATAGCTCAGTGTATAGATTGATTCCCAATTGAAAGGTCACTGGTTAAGGCCGCTGGTTAAGGCCGCTTTACACGCAACGACATCGCTAACGAGAAGTCGTTGGGGTCACGGAATTCGTGACGCACATCTGGCCTAGTTAGCGACGTCGTTGCGTGTGAAAAGCACGAACGACCGTTAACAATCAAAATTACTTACTTTATCGTTGATCGTTGACACAACGTCCATTTCCCAAATATTGTTGCTGTTGCAGGACGCAGGTTGTTCGTCATTCCAGCTGCAACACACTTCGCTACGTGTGACACCGCAGGAACGGGGAACTACATCGTACCTGCGGCCGCCCGCAATGAGGAAGGAAGGAGGTGGGCGGGATATTCCGCCCGCTCATCTCAACCCCTCTGCTTCTATTGGACGGCTGCCATGTGACGTCGCAGTGACGCCGAACAAACTGCCCCCTTAGAAAGGAGGCGGTTTGCCGGCCACAGCGACGTCGCAGGGAAGGTAAGTCCATGTAACGGGTGTAAGCGATGTTGTGCGCTACGGGCAGCGATTTGCCCGTGACGCACAAACGACAGGGGCGGGTACAATTGCTAGCGATCTCGCTAGCGAGATCGCAGTGTGTAAAGTGGCCTTTAGAATCAAGGAGCAAACATGAAGAAGATTTCCAGTATGTGCAACTGTAAGTACAGTGACATACATGTGAATTTTGATCTATAGTTATTTCTCCTTTAGGTAAAGAAATATTAGGAAATTTTTGTCTTTTATATAAATAAAATATTCCATGAAAGGTGATTTATAAAATGGGTTGTACTAACTGGACTGGACAATTATCCACACCAATCTGTCCATATCTAAGAAGACAGCCGTGTTCCTCTCCCTGAATACACCAACCACATTATCATAATATGATGTTGCTATTTAATTTGAAGTGTTTCTGCATAGTGTTGTAACTGAATGATATACTTCTATCAGATTCTATGTGCCCCATCCGTGAAGTGTATTGTAACTTGTAACTGTACTATTGAACTGAATGTGCCTCAACCAGGAAGTGTATAGTAAAATGGAACTGAACCATTGAAGTTGTTGAGGAGGGCCATGTAATCAAATACTTAATTAACGTTGAGATCACTGATGAAACATATTTTCAACTTATATAGTCAGTTCTGATATATCATCATGTAACACACATTAAAGATGGCTGCCATTTCCTGTTCTTCACATTCTGCTTTGGTATGCAAGGAATGTCCAGATGTAAGAAGACCATCATATAAGAGAAAGACCCATTGACTAACCTAGAGGACCACTCCACTGATGACCTTATGGAACAACCCCATTGATGACCTCATGGACCAGCCTACGATGATGCCCACCAATTAGCCCATGGACTAACTCATTATTCAACCCACCAGTCAATGAGCATATCTGAACATGCCTACTACAGAAGTAACCACACCCCATACCCTAATTTATATAAGTTGCAGCTTTTACAAATAAAGCTCTCTTGGGCCAACCTCTGATCGAGGAAAGATTGACATCTGACTGTGTGTGTGTTCGATGTCATTCTTTCAAGCATGCACTGGATACACACTAATTAGGTCAGGAGCAGGTACTGTAACTGATGAACATTACAGAGTATTCATCCTAACAAAGTGTATGTGTCTGTTGTGACAAGTTCCCAGTGGACAATATCATTGTTACCAAGTAAAAGTTATTTTTTATAAAATGGAACCAAGTATCGCCTGATTTGCATGTGGTGGGCTTCCTGAAATGTAGCCAACTGAAGGCAGTGGCTAGCAAGTGAGTGCAACGCATCTCACACATTTATTCGGGAATATATATTTTCTGTAGCGTGCTAGGGAGTGAACGCTCCCCTACGACTACTGCTCTCTGGTCACGTTACACAAACATCAGGAGATCACTGATGATCGAGTTGCCTAAACCAAAAGTGATCAGAGGAAAGAGAAGAGCAGCCGCACAATATGACTGCAGCAGCAGGTGGGACGGGATCTGGTGGATGAACAGTTCTGGTGCAATTACTTTTCCATTAAACTAATTTAAAATGTGGATCTGTTGATACTGAAAAATACAAAGATGCAGCAGATAGCTACTAAATATATTGAGGCTCTTTATAATATAAGTGCAGCCCCATCTGGTGGTCATATATTTAAAGTGTATATTACCTTTGAAGTCAATTTCACAGTTTATTGTAGATTTATATTATTAAACAAAGAGGGACCTAACTAAAAGTAAAAGAAACCTCTCGTCCAAAAAGAAAACATAAATGAGAAAAATGGTAAACACATTCTCAACAATCTGGTACTGCCATAAAGGCACCCAAGCAATAATGCATTCATAACATCCAGAACTACAGTATGGACATTACTGTTAAGCACAGCGCTTAATCACTGATCCAAATTTTTCATTTAGTCCCATTGTCATAGGTTTATAAAATTCAGCTCTTTGCCATGCAGTCTGCCTTTACTAATACTTGTGAAATAATAATAATGTTTATTCACTTATATAGTGCTAGTAATTCCACAGCGCTTTACATACATTGGCAACACTGTCCCCATTGGGACTCAAAATCTAAATTCCCTATCAGTATGTCTTTGAAGTGTGGGAGGAAACCGGAGAACCCGGAAGAAACCCACGCAAATAAAGGGAGAACTGTCACGGTCATCTCTCTGCGTAAGAAATTAGTGGCAGATTCTGGGCCTGAATCTCACTTTTCCTGGTGAGATTGTGCTATTTAAATTTGGTTTTCTTTCCTTTGGCATAGAGAGAGTTAATGTCAGTTTGCTTTGCAGCAGCCTCAGACTCGTTATCAGGTGTTTTCAGTTTGGACCACTCCCAGTCCCTTTATATACCCTCAACCACCAGCAGAGGGTGTCGATTAGTCTGGATTCATTAGGCTTCTGGTCTTTGAGGAGGAAGGAGCTGATAATGTCCTCTCTTAAAGTTGCTGGTGTGGCTTCAGTCCTGGTGCTGACTGCAGCAGTGTGTTGTGGTGTTTTCCCCCTGTCTGTCTTCCTTTCCTGGTGTGTTGTTTCAGTGCAGCGGTGAGGCTAGCATCCTTCACCTGCCCACACCCTAGTCAGGGACTATTGTAGGGTCATCTCACGGCTTCAGGTTCTGGCTCAGCGTCAGGTGAGGAACCTATATAGGGACTGGCTAGGAGTGCAGGGTATAGCGGCAGTTAAGTGAAGAGGTGCCCATCTTCCCGCTCAATGGCACTAGGGCCCACCATTGTTAAAGTGTCCTCAGTGTACCCCTTGTTTGTCATTGTACTTCCCCTGTTTAGTTGTGTTTTGGCCTCACACCGTACCTCCCCTAGTCTGAGTGTGACAAGAACATGCAAACTCCTTGCAGATGTTGTCCTTGGTGGGATTTGAACCCAGGACCCCAAGACTGAAGGGTTAACCACTGAGCCACCGTGCTGCCCTAGATTTACTCATTCAAAGAAGGTTCCAAGGCGGAACGTTTGATCTCTGGCACCATCTATTTGATGTAGCCATCCTAAAAGTCAATATCGACCCTTTAACGAGCTTAGTTACATAACAGGAAAGAAGAGCTCAATGAATTTGTACATGATCCTGTAATAAGACTTCTCCATTGTAAAAAGGCCCTTCATAAAATTACTACTATCCTAAATATTCCCCAATTACATGTGAGTGGAATTCCTGAAAAGTGGAAGCATTTAGAAAATAGTAACTCAACCATAAAGTGGAGACCACATAAAGTTACAAATTGGGGTTACAGAGTGCAGAGGTGCATAAAAGTCATCAACGGTCTGCTGATTCCATAACTGCAGAGTCGAAACCTCCTCTGGGATTTACCCCTTTCCATAGAACATAACCTCCCACTGTGGGCTTCAGGCAAAGACTGATCCTGAGGGATCAGCAATGATGTCACTCAGGTTAGTTGCAGTAACAGCTGGAGGTCCCTACGGCACTCCACCTGTGACCGCAGGTAACCTGACTTCAGGGGACCTCAATGAACTCAGTGACCTTACCTCAGAAGGTCCCCTGAGGTCAGATTACCTGCGGTCAGAGAATACCAGCCACCAGCTGTTGGGCTTTATCTTGACTGGGTATCAAAATTGGGGGGACTACACGACGTTTTTTTAAAACTATTTATTTAAATAATTTTTTTTAAAAAACGCATGCGGTTCCTCATATTTTGATGCACAGCCAAGATAAGTGCAAAGCTGGGGGCTACAGGCTGTAGCCGTATGCTTTATCTGTTCTGGTATCAATATATAGTTGGACCACACAGCATTTTTTAAATTTATTTATTTATGTATTTATTTATTTTACACCAGCAGTGTCCGACAAGGTGGGGGTCCAGACTGAATGCAGCCAATCAGAGACGCTGGTGGGTGGGTAAAGAAGTAAATATGTATGAAGGATAATTGTTGGATCCGGAAGTAGCACTGCAGCTGCAGGTAGACTCTGTAAGTATGTACTGCTTTAACCCTTTTGCTTACTTTGGTTTTTTTTTACAGTGGTCAATCACAGCCATGCCAATACTTGACATGGCTGTGATGGGCAGGAAGAGGATGGTTTTTGCCATCCGAACATTTACTCATCCTTGGCAAGATTGCCGAATTTTGCGGTAAATGTTAGGATGTCCGATCCCAATCCGATTCGGCCAAATATAGTACGATTTTAACATTTTCCGATCTTTGCCAATCAGGATCACTCATCTCTATTTAATACAGCCAACATCTGCCAGGTATTACGCAAACTTGCCTGCAATTTCATGATATAAATTTCTTGCCTGAGCTGTTGCACGCAAAACTAACATCACAAAGCACAATGCCAAGCGTCAGATGGAGTGGGGTAAAACACACTGCCACAGGACTCTGGAGCAGTGGAAACATATTCTATGGAGTGACAAATTATGCAGCTCTATCTGTGAGTCTGAAAGATCAGTCTGGTTTTGGTGAATGCCAGGAGGACACTACCTGCGCCTGACTATATTCTGTCAACTGTAATCATTGGTGGAGGAAAGATAACACTATTTGTTTTTATACTCATTTACTCAAGTGCCTCAGTGCTGTGTATATTTTTGCATGGATGACTGTCTGGAGTCCCAGCTCCTTGGCTAAAGCGTTCTTACTTACTTGCTATTCCCTGCAGTTTGTTTGTGTGAATCTCTTCCCAGTTATCTCCTTCTTTGTTTCATTTAGTTTTGGGAGGGTTTCCAATTAGTCTGTTATTCTTTTTTGTTTCTTGTATGCCATCATTCCTGTTTGACTGTGTTTGCACATTCCTAGCCTTGTGTCTCACCCTCTACCTGTGTGCACTTCATTTATGTTTATTGTTTTTGTGTTATACTTGTTTTGTAGCTTAGTATGCAGTTACAGACACTCAGGGTCATCTTCGAGGAGTGGTGGTGCAATTACGTGATCTTAGGGTGCCAACCTCCACTGTCAGGCAGAGAAAAATCAGAGTCAGGTCTAGGACAAATACCATCCTATTTTGGGACCTGTGTATTTCTGGTTTTACATCTCCCCTGGTTTGTCCATCCCCATAAGAGTGTTAGGGTTCAATTGTCACGCTTGCAACTTAATGAGATAAATTTAAGGCACAACAGATGGGACACTTAGAAATATTAGTTCTCTAACAGAGTCGCAAAACTTAAAACTATGAGTCTGGGACAATACAACTGAGCTGGTGGTGAAGACTTCCCCTTAACTAACCTGACGATTAGCCGGGTGATCTGGTACATCGGGGCTAGTTTTCAGTTGCTCATCTCAGTTTCTCTTAGGCCTTACTTTCACAATGTGGTTGATTCTTTTTCCCTCCAGGTCTTTCAGTTGGCGTACTGGGAGAAGGGTCTGTTCACCTGCCGAGACTGCTAACACAGGGACCCGCTCTGGATCCAACCTCCATTTCCCATAGACAATTATACTACTTGATGTCAACTTTAAGTGCTACTTGGAAAGCTGTGCCATAGTTTCTGCTTTGTAACTAAAGCCCTCAGCCCTGTACAGAGCTCTCCTTAGTTATAGAGAAAGTATGCTGCTTTTCATTTAGCTCTCCAGTTTTATTTGCCCCCTTCGATAACTGATCAATATGAACAATGCAAGGCTAAAGAGAGAAGCTGGATGCTGCGAACAAGCTGTAAGAGGTAGAGAAGACAGAAGATCTCAATATTTGTTTATTTTCATATTTATTTGCCTTATTAATAATGTACAAAAATAAAATGTATTTTTTTATGACTTGTATGAAATAAAAACAATAAAATCCATTTAATTGAAGAAAGAGAAATATTACTGATTTTATTTTTGACATCAACAGTTTGGTCACTGGTTGTAACATGCGGCAGGTGAAATAAGTATTGAACAGGTCACCAATTTTTAAAGTAAATATATTTCTAAAAGGTGCTAGTGACATGAATTTTATCCCCAGATGTCAGTAACAACTCATCCTATCCACACAGGCAAATAAATCAAACCATAGATGCCCATAAATTTATTGATCTGTAGTAATGAGAAATTACACAGGGAAAAAGTATTGCACAAGCCTATTAAAATGTATTTAATACTTTATACAAAACCCTTTGTTGGTGATGACAGCTTCAAGATACCTCCTGTATGGAGAAACTAGTTGCATGCATTGCTCAGGAGTGATTATTGGCTCTTTCTTCCACAAAAACAATTTTCAAATCCTAAAGGTCCTGTGAGTGCCTTCTATGAACTCTGAGCTTTAGTTCCTCCATAAATTTTCTATTGGATTGAGGTCAGGTGATTGGCTCAGCCATTCTAGCAACTTTTTTCTGTTTCTCTGAAACCAATTGAGAATGTCTTTGGCTTATGTTTGGGATCAGTGTCTTGCTGAAATGTCCACCCTTGTTACATCTTTATCATCTGAGTAGATGACAGTAGATTTTTATCTTGGTACATTTATCCTTCCTTCAATTATATGAATTTTGTCAGCTACTAACTTCAGTATTGGTATGGTTTTTGGGGAGATATGCAGTGCCTTTTGGCGTGCTTGAACATGCTTTTTGTTCAGCAATGGAGTCTTGCCTGGTGAGTGTGCATGCAGGTCATGGAGGCTGAGTACATTACTTATTGTTTTCTTTCAATCAATTGTACTTGCTTATTCCAGGTATTTCTGTAGCTCTCCACGGGTGTTTCATGGCTCTTGGACAACTCTTCTGATAATTCTTTTCACTCCTCTGACTGAAATCTTTCAGAGAGCACCTTTTTATAGACCATTCGTTGAGCCAGCTAATATTATTATGCTAATATATTTCTGATATCATTTTTCACAAAGTAGCAAGACTGCTTTCTAATTAGTGGTAGATGAAGTCCATGACTGGACTTCTGATCATGTGCACTGAGCCAAAATCCAGCATCGGGTGCGGTGTCATCAGAGAGCGGTGAGATCGACCATGCCTCTGATGCAGCACGTTCATTAGCATGTTAGCACGCCCACAGACACATACTTAGATGCTAAGGGGGCCGACTAGCCAAAGGAACTAAAGCTCTTGCGACTAGTTCCTGGCCTCATTAGAATATTATAAAGGATTTTTAGAAATACGATCTCTTTATATATGCTACTAGATGCAGGGACAGTTAGGCATGGATTAGCAATATGAACCCAGAACTGCCAAATGAAGCCGCCCTTTGGCTGCAACTCGTTAATATTTTCTGAGGACGGACGTCTGGTCTGATGAAATAGTAAATGCTGCACCAGACAAGCGGTTGCTCACTGACTGCAACCGACATGTGACACAACAATGTCACCACTGGATATAGCAGTGCCGAGAGCTCTAAAGGATGATTATATATTGTTTTTGTATTTATTTGTGTCCTGAATTGCTTACTCAAAGGTGTCGTCCAGTAGGAAACTATCCCTTTAACGTTTTAAGAGACAACTGGTGACTTTTGTCCTGAGATGACTTGTGAGTTCTTATACATTGCAATGACATTAACATGGTATAATCCTTTGGCAGAGTCCAGAAGTATTATATTTAGTTGTAGTTTATTTTTGACAGCATTTTGCAATAGCACCACTAGATGTCAGTAAGAAATCTCTCCAGGATAATCAGTATTTTGCCGTATTTGTTTTCATAGTGTCCCTTACAGCCTAACATTATATTATTTCAAATGCTTAGTGCTGTCTGATCAAACATATCATACATAATGTCGAAAAATGGGTGTTAACACGTCTTCCACAGCGAGATTTAGACAAGTTACGCAATGAAAGAACTGTGTAAAAAAATTTGCAGTCTTAAGGGTGCTTTACACGCTGCGACATCGCTAACGATATATCGTCGGGGTCACGTCGTTAGTGACGGACATCTGGCACCGTTAGCGACATCGCAGCGAGTGACACCAATAAGCGACGATCAACAAGCGCAAAAACGTGAAAAATCGTTGCTCGTTGACACGTCGTTCATTTCCTTAATATCGTTACTGCTGCAGCACAAATCGCTATGTGTGACACCGTAGGAACGAGGAACCTCACCTTACCTCCATCCACCGGCAAGGAGGAAGGAAGAGGTGGGCGGGATGTTCCAGCCGCTCATCTCCGCCCCTCCTCTGCTATTGGACGGCTGCCATGTGATGTCGCTGTGACGCCGCACGAACTGCCCCCTTAGAAAGGAGGCGGATTGCCAACCAGAGCGACGTCGCAGGGAAGGTAAGTCCGTGTGATGGGTGTTAGCAATGTTGTGGGCCACGGGCAGCGATTTGCCCGTGTCACACAACCGATGGGGGTGGGTATGCTCATTAGCGATATCGGTACTGATATCGCAGCATGTAAAGTACCCTTTAGAGCTGTATTTTTTTCAGACAAGTGACTTAAAGGCCAGAATCACAAATTGTTCTGTGCGATTTGTGACCTAGGAAAAAACCAAACAATAGGTTTGCATTTTTGCAGCCCTGAAGACCTACCATAGGTTCCACATGAATTCTAGCTTTGTAATTCCATATATTGTCAGCGCCCCCTAGTGGCAGCTACACCAACCAAAATTGTATCAAGTCAGAAAAATTGAGTTGCTGTATACAGATGTACAAGTGCATCTCAATAAATTAGAATATTATCAAAAAGTTAATTTATTTCAGTAATTCAATATGAAAAGTGAAATGCATATATTATACAGAGTGATCTATTTCAAGTGTTTAATTCTGTTAATGTTGATGATTATGGCTTACAGCCAATGAAAACCCAAAATCATTATCTCAGAAAATTAGAATAATTACCACAAATCACCTGCAAAGGCTTCCTAAGCATTTAAAATGGTCCCTTAGTCTGGTTCAGTAGGCTACAGAATCATGGTGAAGACTGCTGACTTGACAGATGTCCAGAAGGCAGTCACTGACAAACTCCACAAGGAGGGTAAGCCACGAAAGGATATTTATTGAGATGCACTTGTACAATTAAGTTAATAATTTGAGGGCATTCTAATGTAGAGACAGAGATCCTGAGTGTAGCGATGTGTCATTTACTTGGCTGTTTGCTGTAGTTATGATAAAATCACTATTTTATCAGCAGGAGATTATCACTAGTGGACTAGTAAACCTGCTGCCATGTAGTCCTCCATATTCATGAGCTCTATATAACTCGACCTCCACCACTGATTTGTAGCTTTCTGCCTATGCACTGTGTACACAGAAATCTATCAATCAGTGGAGTGGGCGGGGTTATGCAAAGCTCAGCAATCAGGGAACTGGCATATCTACAGCAGAAAAATGAGTGATTTTATCGAACTGCAGCAAGCAAGTGATTAATTGCTGGAATCAGGGTCTCTGCCTCTACATCATTCTGCTCTCAGATGGGGTAGGAAAACCCTGGTGACAGATTCACTTTAAAGGGAATCTGTCACCAGGTTTTGCTAACCATCTGAGAGCAGAATAATATAGAGAGAAAGACCCTGATTCCAGCGAGGTGTCACTTACTGAGCTGTTTGGTGCAGTTTTGATAAAATCAATGTTTTCTCTGCTGCAGATCTAGCAGTTATACAGAGTTCATGAATATGCTGGACTACCTGGCAGCACGCCAAGTAGTCCTGTAATGATAATCTCCTGCTGATTTATCAGTGATTTTATCAAAACTACACTAAGCAGCCCAGTAAGTGACACATCGCTGGAATCAGGGTCTCTGTCTCTACATTATGCTGCTTTCAAATGAGGGAGGAAAAACCTGATGACAGACTCCCTTTAAGGTAATGTACTGCATACCAGACTAAGGAACATCATTTTGGCGTATATTTGCCTATTACACTATCACATAACTGTAAGATCATTTGCTCGATGTTTCCTATTACTGTTTGTATAATATCCTTTGCAGGGAGGAAACAGTTAATTCCGCCAAATGAAAGCTCTGTCTACAATCACGGTGTTATTGACAGTTGCAGTCTCCATCTTAAACAGCGTGCTTATTAAAAGTCTATACTTTAAATCCTCCATGACGTCTGCCTCCTTTTTTTTCCGATGCATTAAAGCAATACTATATAATTATGGGAAGAACTTCTGCTAAATATGGCATGTTTGTCTTATAGGCCTGGAGTTAGTGGTGACATTGCTAAATCTGGGACACATTAGTTCATTTTTATGATCAGAGTTTATCTTCAACAGATCCTTGCATGTTTAATTAGTAGATTTACTGGCTTCAGAAGTTGGTGGAGAACACTATGCCGCGCCTTAACCGCAAACTTCCCAGAATGAAATGTGATAGATTTTTTATTACTAAAGATTTTCTTGTTAGTGATGATTTACGAAGGGACATTAATGCCAAAAAAGTGAAGCAGACATTTAATAGTTTTGATACATTTCCTCCAAATTCAATTTTTGCAGGTCCCATTTCCTAGGACTCGGAATCTGTTGTGGAGCCGCTTCTCCCCTGAATCAATTTCTGATGGAGTATGCCACAATTTCTTTATGTTTAATTTTGTATGGATCTTTGGTATACTGCCATGTGAAATTTGAGACATACAGAAGAACAGTAGCGGTCTATACAATATATATGGTTCCCTACTTCTGTAGACCATTAGACGTATCTTTGGGAACATGTACAACAAAGGCTACACCTAGCCGGTAACTGATGTACTAGTAACAAAGGGGCCCACAGGAGGATTCTCCTGTAGGCCAGTCCAAGCCTGCTGCAGACGAGTTTTGAAGGAACTCAGCAGAGAGGTTGTTCCAAATATCATGGACAACCAAACACAGACGTTCTTTAGATAAAGGCTTGTACAAGTGCTTCTGTCCTACAGCCAATCCTATAACCAATGTCACTAACAACTATCTTTAGAACTATCTAAACTATGTTGCCGACTAATCCACCTGTCCCCCCGCTACTCATCGAGAACTCCTCTTGGCCAATCACTTCACTGGCTTCCCTTTGCCCAACGACTCAAGTTCAAAACCCTAACCATGACATACAAAGCCATCCACAGCCTGTCTCCTCCCTACATCTGTGACCTAGTCTCCCGGTACTTACCTGCACGTAATCTTCAATCTTCACAAGATCTCCTTTTCTACTCCTCTCTCATCTCCTCTTCCCATCATCGCATCCAAGATTTCTCCCGTGCCTCCCCCATACTCTGGAATGCTCTGCCACAACATATCAGACTCTCGCTTACCTTGACAAGCTTCAAAAAGAACCTGAAGACCCACCTCTTCCGACAGGCCTACAACCTGCCGTAACCTTCAGTCTGATACAGCGCCGCACGACCAGCCCTACCCTCACCTACTGTATCCTCACCCATCCCTTGTAGACTGTGAGCCCTCACGGCCAGGGACCTCTCTCCTCCTGTACCTGTCTGTGTCTTGTATTGTTTATGATTATGTACTTGTCCCTATTATGTATACCCCTTTCACATGTAAAGCACCATAGAAAAAATGGCGCTATAATAATAAATAATATATAATAATAATAGTGCATAGAAGAAAAAGAAGTCCTAGAAGTAATGACATGACCCCCGCAGAGCCTTGATCTCAGCATTGAATCTATCTGGGATTACATGAATAGACAGAAGGAAGCCTACATCCACAGATGATCTGAGGTTAGGTCTCCAAGTTGTTTGGTACAACCTCCCAGCGCCTTCAAAGAATGTGCAGGAGGAATTGATGCTGTGATGGGCGGTCACACCAAGTAATGATTATATTTAGATTTTTCTTTTGTTAATTCATTTTGCCTTTTGTTAATTGATAAAAGTAAATTATTAGCACTTCTATTTTTGGAAGAAAATCCCAATAGTCTTGCGCATGAGTGTTGAGTCAAAGTTTCTAAATCTCAGGAAATATATTTTATTTCAATTTTTTGTAGTAATATAATAGTATATATACTTTGCAAATTTTGGGCAATTAGAGCAGAGCAATACCAAAGCTTGCAGCTGCAGGCACTAGATGGATGGACCGATACCGGACCTTTCCTGTGTGGAGGGTTTGGTAAGTAATAAGCTGGCAAATTGTCTCTAGTTAAAATCCTAAATGGAGGCAAGTGGGTGACCTAATGTGCCACCTGTGGAGTGGGTTTTGGAGATGTGGGGGGAGGGGTGCGTATCATTGTAACAATATTAGGACTGCATGCAGCTGGCTAGGAACAGTGCATGATACAAAGTATGAATGCTGTAAAAAAGAAGAGTTAATAGGTTATTTTGATTAATTAACAACATTTAAAGTGAGGGAACAAAAGAGAATTTACATTAATCAATAAGCGTTGTGACCAATATTTCCATTCAAAACAGCATCAAAGCCACAATTCTAGATAAACTTGTAGCCAGTAACACTGACTCTGGGGGCCACTGATCAACTACATTCACAATTTTAGCTATGCTTCTATATAATAATATACTGGGTAGTTTGTAAAATGAAGGATGAGATGCTTTCTTTGTCTGTACATAGTGAAACAAGTGTATTATGCCAACTACTGTCAGACTAGGGTCATGGCAACTTCTGGCCCTGTTGACACTGCAGAGTCTGGGGCTTCGCACTATAGTTTCCTTGGTTCTTTAAAATTGCACAGTCATACTCGGGCATTGACCAGTTGTGTGCTTATTGGTGATCAGTCTAGCTGGAGTTAATTCCTGCTAGCCTGTGGATTGCTGATAGGGTTACAGGTTACAGGAGACCTATCACAGCCACCTCCACCCTTTAAAAGATGGTGGATGAGCCTGTTCCTCCATGCCAATTATAGCGTCATTTGCGAATATCAGTCCTTATGCTGTGGTGGTATTGTTCTGGTCATCTCCTGTTTATTACTTGTTGTATTGTGGAAATATCCTCGTTGTTTTTATTTCCTGCCTGATTATTTCCTCCTGAACACGTATTGTCTTACCTCTATGTGTGTGCAGTGAGTTTGCCTTTTGCTTTTTCCTTGTCTGTCTATTTGTGTGGGATAAAATACTCCTGTCCTGGCCCTCCCTGGGTGAGGAAGAGGGGGTATAGACCAGGGCTTTTCAGGAGCTAGGGTTAGGAAAGTGGACCAAACATCATCACCATTAAATGTATCTTTGGGAACAGGGACAGGTAAAGCCCCCCCCCCCCCTAGTCCTAGGGAGAGTGTGGGCACCCCTGTCCAAGTTACATCCCATGATAACTACTGATCATGTTTTAGGGGTCAATGACATACTACTACAAAGGGGCTGGCAGGAGGATTCTCCTGTTCTCCTGTGGGCCAGTCCAACCAAGCCTGCTGCACCCAGTGTTTTCTTGCACACCTGCCTAAAACATTTGCCCAGTATTAAATGTCATGGGCGTTTAAGGCTATGTGGGCACGTTACAGTTTTGGTGCAGACATTTTCTGCACCAAATCTGCACCTTGTGGCAGAAAAACGCACCAAAAAACGCATGTGTTTTTGGTGCACTTTTGTGCCATGCATTTTTTAATGTAGTCAATGAGTGGAAGGGCTAAAAAATGTAGGAAAAAACACACCAACAATTGACCTGGTGCTGATTATTTTCTACACCATTTCTGCAAGAAACAAATAAGAACTACACAGAACTTCAGAATTCTCATTGACTTTGCTTGCATAGAGATAGATATGAGGATCTGTGCCAAAATCTGCACCAAATCTGCATCAAAAAAATGCATCAGAAACGCACTGTGCGCACAAAACCTAAAGACCGCTTTACATGCTGCGATATCGGTACCGATATTGCTAGCGTGCGTACCCGCCCCCATCGTTTGTGCGACACGGGCATATTGCTGCCCATGGCGCACAAAATTGCGCAAACCCGTCACACTACTTACATAGCGACGTTGCTGTGACCGCCTCCTTTCTAAGGCAATGGTGCGTTCTGCGTCATAGCGACGTCACTAAGCGGCCGCCCAATCAAAGTGGAGGGGCGGAAATGAGCGGGACAAACATCCCGCCCACCTCCTTCCTTCCTCATTGCCGGTGGACGCAGGTAAGGTGAGGTTCCTCGTTTCTGCGGTGTCACACACAGCGATGTGTGCTGCCGCAGGAACGACGAACAACATCACTGCTGCAGCAGCAACGATAATTGAGAATAGGGGGGCATGTAAACGATTAGCGATTTTGAACCTTTTTGCAACGATTCAAAATCGCTAATAGCTGTCACACGCAACAACATCGCTAACGCGGCCGGATGTGCATCACAAAATCCGTGACCCCAATGACATCGCTTTAGCGATGTCGTAGCATGTAAAGCGGCCTTAAGGGTCTGTGCGTACTGGGAAAATGTGTTTCTTAAGCAAAATACGCACCATCTGGCAGAATTCCGCACCTGCGGCAAAAAAATTCACCCAAAATCCGCATGCGGTTTTACCGCAGTTTGTTGCGGTTTTGGTTCGGTTTTAGTGCGGATTTTCCACGGTTGTGCCCCTGCGGTTTTTAACCATTAGTTACTGGCAAAACAGCAGGTACCTGCGGAAAAGAAGTGACATGCTGCTTCTTTTCGCTGCAGAAATTCTGCATCAAAACCTGTAGGGAAAAAAAACGCAGTGTGCGCACAGCATTTTGGATTTCTCATAGATTTTACTGGGGAAGGACTGCAGGAACTTTTTGAACAAAAAACGCACCTTTTCTACAAAATCCGCGGCAAATCTGCGGTAAAAAACGCAGTGCGCGCACAGGGCCTTAAATAGTATTTTTATTAGGTGAAATAATGTGACATAGAAAGGGATCCTGAGGGGTAAGTTGTGTTCCCATAAAATAAATTTTGCGATTTGTTAAACAGGCCACGTAGATCCATTAGAAACACAAAAACACAGTATTTTACACCATTTTGTACTATACTAATACACAGATGACAAGCTGGAAACTTGTTTTTGCAGATCTATAAAACATTTTCAGAATGTAACCACATGGCGGCACTCTTTTATCAGCGTAGATCAAGAGGATTCTTGGTGAAAAAGTAAAATTATACCAGTTTACATTAAAATATGTAAATGTGCAGACCAATACTTTTGCAGGTTTGGAATAACACGCTGAGCTTGAATGGAAAAATAAACAGAGCTTAAAGCTAACAAAATAAGAGATGTTTAGGTATCGTGTTTCTGTGAGCGGCAGTATACAATATGGCATCTGAAAGGCAGTATTTTGAATATTTTAAAATGATTTTACACTTCCTTTTCAGGGCATAATTGACATTATTATCAAGTCAGAATTTCCACAGCTCAACAGTCTTTCACAGTCACAGGTGCAGATGGGCGCCAGGGTTCCGAGATGCTGAACAGATCAAATTTTCCATCTAAAAGGGCAGTGTAATTATAAGCGATTAGGCATACCTAAGCCAAAAAGGCCTTAGTAAAATAAAATCAATGGTGTAAATCCACTTACGGCACACACTTATAAGCCCAGCATTATGAGTCCACAGAGCTAAACGCTAAATATGAGCACATACTGTAGTCTAGTGGCACATTAAACCTCGCCATAATTATCATATTTTAAAATGAAAGCGTCAGGGATGAACGATCCTACAATTTGCTTGTTTGGTTTTAAAGTCTCATATCACATAGTAAATTCCTTTTGTCTGTAAAGGTTTAGTTGTGCGGTATTTTTGGGGGGGAAATAAATATAAAATAATGTTGATAACAATAGGTACAGTATATCACAAGAGTACACCTCTCACAGTTTTGTAATTATATAAATATATCTTTTCATGGGATGACACTTTGATACAATGTACTGTAGTTAGTGTACAGCTTGTATAAGGGTATGCTCACATGAGTGTATGGCACGGACGAGTGCAATGCGAGAAAATCTCGGATTGCACTCGGACCAATGTTATTCAATGAGGGAGAGCAGATGGTCAGCTTTTTTTTCATCCAAATTCTGGCTAAGCGAAAAGTCGCAGCATGCTGTGATTGTCAGCGGGAGACGGGTCACTCGCACCCTTACAAGTCTATGGGTGCGAGTGAAACATCGGACGGCACTCTGATGACATCCGAGTGCAGTGCGATAATCGCATCAGCTGACGATGGAGGAGATGGGGAAATTAATCCCTCCCTCTCCTCTGCAGTTGTGATCCGATCACAGGATCAGATCACAGTTGCATGATACTCGGCTCACGCTGGCAGCACAGCAGGAGCCGAGGGTCATTAGCATATCATATCCAATGCTCTCGCATGGGATGCCATACAATTGTGTGAATCCAGCCCTACCTAGAGTCTCTTGCCCTGATCCTGAGCCTGTTGTTAAAGGGAATCTGTCACCAGATTTGCCCCTTATTAACTGCGGCCACCACCAGGGAGGCCTTATATACATTATTCTAGAATACTGTATATAAGAGCACAGGGCAATCTGTAGAACATAAAAAGCATCTTTTATTATTCTCACCTGTAAGGCGGTCGGGTCTGATGGGCGACGATCGTCTCGGTCCAGCACCTCCTCTCTTTCTTGTATCGCTGTTCTCCCAGCTCCAAGTGAATGACGCATCCTACGACATCCATACAGAGGCCTCCATTGTGCTTATGTGTAGGAAAATGCACTGTATTGGAGCAACCTGAAAAGATTAGTGATGGGACACTGCCCTATGTTGGCCAAAGGAAGAAGAACAACAGACCAGGGAACAAAAATCACTTCGTTTGTTTCCGGGGGAGAAGCATTTCAGAGAGTGACGAGCTAAGGAAGAGGGAGTGAAAGAGAAATAGAGAAGAAAAGCCTAGGAGCCGACTGGAAAGGGAGTTCCGTCTTGAAGGGGAGGCAGTGGACGGACGTGCAGACCAAAGGACAGAAGGAGGTCTCCTCTGCAGAAGAGCAGCAGGGAGATGACTCTGGAGGACACTGGAACAGGTAGTCCACATATCCCGCACCCCCACGACCTCTGCACCATCCAGCAAAACTCCTAAGACCCCTGCACCATCCAGCAAAACTCCCAAGACCCCTGCATTATCCAGCAAGACTCTAAAGATCCACGCACCATCCAGCAAGACCCTTGCACCATCCAGCGAGACCCCCACTACGCCAGTCAAGATCCCCAAGACCGCTGCTATGCCAGTCAAGATCCCCAAGATCCCTGCTACGGCGGTCAAGACCCTCGGTCCAGACAACGTGGTCAAGTCTCAGACGTCGCCAGGCAAGAAAGCCAGCTGTGGGTGACCCGAATATGTCGGGCTGTTACCTCCTGCTCGGCCATGCAGTACTTGATGTGGGGGACAGTGTTGACAGTGATTTAAGCTTAACGTACGATGCAATTGAGTGACTGTAGCCTATGAAGTCGTAGATTAGTAGCTTAGAGCATAAGCCCAAACTGATCCATATCATCTTCCCTAGTAGTTAACGTGGGCCACAAGTTAGTAGAAGGAGCATTCCTTACCCTGAGGTTTGGTAGACTGAAACTTTATTGCTTGCTGTGTTGTTGAGAACTAAAACTTGTAATTCTTCCCGTTTTTCTCAACCCCCTGTCTTTGCATTTATAAATTTTGCTGCATCTTGACTTTGATCTTACACCTGCATATGCACACTTTCCTCTCTGCCCTGCTGAGGACACATGAAAGTATTGTAGTGCACATGCACAGGCATTCTTTGACGTTTCATATGCCTGCGCGCTACAAAACTTTGCTCTGCCCTCAGCAGGGCTGAGAGAAGTGCAAGTGCGCAGGAGAGCAGGGGAGACCTCTGTGTAGATGACATAGGATGCGTCATCCACACGGAGCTTGGAAAGGAGGGCAGTGATGGAAGGAAGAGAGGAGGCTCCGGACTTAGACCAGTGACGCCCATCGGATCCGACCGCCCTGCAGGTGAGTATAATAAAATATGTTTTTTTTATGTTATATAGAGCAGCCTGGGCTCTTATATACAATATTCTAGAATACTGTAGATAAGGGCTTCCTAGTGGTGGCCACAGCTCATAAGGGACAAATCTGGTGACAGGTTCCCTTTAAGTCCAGGTGTATATTCACAGTTCGGCTGGTTGTATTAAGGCCCCTTTACACACTGAGACTTTCAGCGATCCCACCAGCGATTCCAACCTGGCCGGGATCGCTACAAAGTCTCTGGTGAGTCTCTGGTGAGCTGTCAAACAGGCAAACCTGGAAAACGACGCAACAGCGATCCGGACCTGCAGAACGACCTAGCTAGTCAAACACTGGAAACGAGTGATGTGTCACAATATCTGTCAATCACTATTCTCTGTCAGTCAGTCTCTCCCTCTCGGTCTCTATTCTCTCTCTGTCGGTCCGTCACTATCTCTGTCCCTCTCTCACAGTCTGTCGGTCATTTTCCCCTCCTCTCTCATACTCACCGATCCCCGATCCCCGGCGCAGCGCTGCACGGCATTCACACTGCTGCGGCGGCTTTTACTATTTTGAAAAAGCCGGCCGCTCTTTAAACAATTTCGTATTCCCTACTTTCCCTGCCCACAGGCGCCTATGATTGGTTGCAGTGAGACACGCCCCCACGCTGAGTGACATGTGTCTCACTGCACCCAATCACAGCAGCCGGTGGGGGTGTCTATACTGTGCAGTGAAATAAATAATTAAATAATTAAAAAAACGGCGTGCGGTCCCCCCAATTTTAATACCAGCCAGATAAAGCCATACGGCTGAAGGCTGGTATTCTCAGGATGGGGAGCTCCACGTTATGGGGAGCTCCCCAGCCTAACAATATCAGTCAGCAGCCGCCCAGAATTGCCGCATACATTATATGCGACAGTTCTGGGACTGTACCCGGCTCTTCCCGATTTGCCCTGGTGCGTTGGCAAATCGGGGTAATAAGGAGTTATTGGCAGCCCATAGCTGCCACTAAATCCTAGATTAATCATGTCAGGCGTCTCCCCGAGATTCCTTCCATGATTAATCTGTAAATTACAGTGAATAAACACACACACCGGAACAATCCTTTATTAGAAATAAAAAACACACACACATTCCCTCATCACCAATTTAATCAGCCCCAAAAAGCCCTCCTTGTCCGGCGTAATCCACAGACCTCCAGCGTCGCTTGCATGCAGGTGACAGGAGCAGCAGAAGACACCGCCGCTCCTGTCACCTCCAAGCAGCTAATGAAGGCAATAGCGCGATCAGCTGAGCTGTCACTGAGGTTACCTGGATCCAGCAGTGGCCGCGGGTAACCTCAGTGACAGCTCAGCTGATCGCGCTACTCACCTCAGTTGCTGCGAGGAGCTGACCAGAGCGGCGGTGAGTAGCGCGATCAGCTGAACTGTCACTGAGGTTACCCGCGGCCACCGCTGGATCCAGTGACAGCGGGTAACCTCAGTGACACCTCAGCAGATCGCGCTACTCACCTCAGGTGCTGCGTGGAGGTGACAGGAGCGGCGGTGTCTTCTGCAGCTCCTGTCACCTCCATGCAGCAGAGCTGGATGCGACGCTGGAGGTCCGTGGATTACGCCGGACAAGGAGGCTTTTTGGGGCTTATTAAATTGGTGATGAGGGAATGTGTTTGTGTTTTTTATTTCTAATAAAGGATTTTTCGGGTTTGTGTGTTTATTTGTTGTAATTTACAGATTAATCATGGAAGGTATTTCGGGGAGATGCCTGCCATGATTAATCTAGGACTTATTGGCAGCTATGGGCTGCCAATAACTCCTTATTACCCCGATTTGCCAACGCACCAGGGCAAATCGGGAAAAGCCGGGTACAGTCCCAGAACTGTCGCATATAATGTATGCGGCAATTCTGGGCGGCTGCTGACTGATATTGTTAGGCTGGGGGGCTCCCCATAACGTGGAGCTCCCCATCCTGAGAATACCAGCCTTCAGCCGTATGGCTTTATCTGGCTGGTATTAAAATTGGGGGGACCGCACGCCGTTTTTTTTAATTATTTAATTATTTATTTCACTGCACAGTATAGACCCGCCCACCGGCTGCTGTGATTGGGTGCAGTGAGACACCTGTCACTCAGCGTGGGGGCGTGTCTCACTGCAACCAATCATAGGCGCCTGTGGGCGGGGAAAGTAGGGAACACGAAATTGTTTAATGAGCGGACGGCTTTTTCAAAAGAGGAAAAGCCGCCGCAGCAGTGTGAATGCCGTGCAGCACCGCGTCGGGGATCAGTGAGTATGAGAGAGAAGGGGAAAATGACCGACAGACTGTGAGAGAGGGACAGAGATAGTGACGGACCGACAAAGAGAGAATAGAGACCGAGAGGGAGAGACCGACTGACAGAGTATAGTGATTGACAGATATTGTGACACATCACTCGTTTCCAGTGTTTTAAGTCCCCTTTACACACTGAGACTTTGCTGCACAGCGGGAAACAAAGGACCAAAGAATGGTCCTGAACGATTTGTAGCGATCAGCAACTTCACAGCAGGGGCCAGGTCGCTGATGTGTTTCACACACTGCAATGTCGCTGGGGAGGTCGCTATTACGTCACAAAACCGGTGACGTTACAGCGATGTCGTTTGCGATGTTGCAGTGTGTAAAGCCACCTTTAGAAACTGTTGACAAGTTTGTCATTTACACCCCTAACAGATTAGCTGAGCTCCCACAATGTAGTTGGGCAATAAATTACACTAATCAGCCATGACATGAATAACAGTGATTATCTTGTGACAATGCCACTTATCAAGTGGTTGGATTTATGAGTTAGCAAGAGAACATGTATTTCATAAATTTTATGTATTAAGGCCCCTTTACACACTGAAACTTTCTAGTGATCCCACCAGCGATCCCAACCTGGCCGGGATCACTACAAAGTCTCTGGTGAGCTGTCAAACAGGCAAACCTGGCCAACAACGCAACAGCGATCCGGACCTGCAGAACGACCTAGCTAGTCATTGGGAACGTTGTAAAGCAGCTTTTTGAAAGGGAAGTCGCTAACGAAGTCACTGTAAAGTCCCCTTTACACACTAAAACTTTGCTGCACAGCGGGAAACAAAGGACCAAAGAATGGTCCTGAACGATTTGTAGCGATCACAACTTCACAGCAGGGGCCAGGTCGCTGATGTGTTTCACACACTGCAATGTCGCTGGAGAGGTCGCTATAACGTTACAGCGATGTCGTTTGTATGTGTGAAGGGGACTAACGATGTTGTGCGCCATGGGCAGCGATTTGCCCGTGACGCATAAACGACGGGGGCAGGTGCGATCGGCAGCGACATCTCTAGAGATGACGCTGAGTGTAAAGTGGCCTTTAGCACAGCCACAATACCCAAGGTAGTTACAGTCATCTGAAAAAGTTTGGGCACCCCTATTAATGTTAACCTTTTTTCTTTATAACAATTTGGGTTTTTGCAACAGCTATTTCAGTTTCATATATCTAATAACTGATCAACTCAATAATATTTCTGGATTGAAATGAGGTTTATTGTACTAACAGAAAATGTGCAATCCGCATTTAAACAAAATGTGACAGGTGCAAAAGTATGGGCACCTCAACATAAAAGTGACATTAATATTTTGTAGATCCTCCTTTTGCAAAAATCACAGCCTTTTGTCACTTCCGGTATCTTTTAATGAGTTCCTGGATCCTGGATGAAGGTATATTTGGCCATTCCTGTTTACAAAACAATTCCAGTTCAGTTAAGCTTGATGGTCGCCGAGCATGGACAGCCGCTTCAAATCATCCCACAGATGTTCAATGATATTTAGGTCTGGGGACTGGGATGGCCATTCCAGAACATTGTAATTGTTCCTCTGCATGAATGCCTGAGTAGATTTGGAGCGGTGTTTTGGATCATTGTCTTGCTGAAATATCCATCCCCTGTGTAACTTCAACTTCATCACTGATTCTTGCACATTATTGTCAAGAATCTGCTGATACTGAGTTGAATCCATGCGACCCTCAACTTTAACAAGTTCCCGGTGGCGGCATTGCCCACACAGCCCCAAAGCATGATGGAACCTCCACCAAATTTTACTGTGGGTAGCAAGTGCTTTTCTTGGAATGCCGTATTTTTTTACCTCCATGCATAACGCCTTTTTGTATGACCAAAGAACTCAATCTTTGTTTCATCAGTCCACAGGACCTTCTTCAAAAATGTAACTGGTTTGTCCAAATTTTGCATACCTCAGGCGACTCTGTTTGTGGCGTGCTTGCAGAAATGGCTTCTTTCGCATCACTCTCACATACAACTTCTCATTGTGCAAAGTGCGCTGTATTGTTGACCGATACACATTGACACCATCTGCAGCAAGGTGATGCTGCAGGTCTTTGGAGGTGGTCTGTGGATTGTCCTTGACTGTTCTCACCATTCTTCTTCTCTGCCTTTCTGATATTTTTCTTGGCCTGCCACTTCTGGGCTTAACAAGAACTGTACCTGTGTTCTTCCATTTCCTTACTATGTTCCTCACAGTGGAAACTGACAGTTTAAATACTATTTGTATCCTTCCCCTGAACAACTATGTTGAATAATCTTTGTTTTCAGATCATTTGAGAGTTGTTTTGAGGAGCCTATGATGCCACTCTTCATAGGAGATTCAAATAGGAGAACAACTTGCAAGTGGCCACCTTAAATACCTTTTCTCATGATTGGATACACCTGCCTATGAAGTTCAAAGCTCAATGAGGTTACAAAACCAATTTAGTGCTTTAGTAAATCAGTAAAAAGTAGTTAGGAGTGTTCAAATCAAGAAATTGATAAGGATGCCAATACTTTTGCACTGGTCAAATTTTGTTTAAATGCAGATTGCACATTTTCTGTTAGTACAATAAACCTCATTTCAATCCAGAAATATTACTCAGTCCATCAGTTCTTAGATATATGAAACTGAAATAGCTGTTGCAAAAACCCAAATTGTTATAAAGAAAAAAGGTTAACATTAATAGGGGTGCCCAAACTTTTTCATATGATTGTATACTACATCAGTAAGGCCTTTCCTAGGCAAAGATCTGAAAGCAGATTGGAGTTTTAAGATGTGCTGTTCAAATCAAACTCTTGAAGAAACACTAGGGGGTACTTTGCACACTACGACATCGCAGCTGCGATGTCGGTGGAATCAAATCGAAAGTGACACACATCTGGCGTCGCTGTCGACATCGTAGTGTGTAAATCGTTTTTGATACAATTAACGAGCGCAAAAGCGTCGAAATCGTATCATCGGTGTAGTGTCGGTCATTTCCATAATTTTGCAAGGACCGATGTTACGATGTTGTTCCTCGTTCCTGCGGCAGCACACATCACTGTGTGAGAAGCCGCAGGAGCGAGGAACATCGCCTTACCTGCGTCCCGGCTGCAATGAGGAAGGAAGGAGGTGCGCGGGATGTTTACGTCCCGCTCATCTCCGCCCCCTGCTTCTATTGGCCGCCTGCCATGTGATGTCGCTGTGACGCCGCACGACCCGCCCCCTTAGGAAGGAGGCAGGTCGCCGGCCAGAGCGACGTTGCAGGGTAGGTAAGTGTATGTGAAGCTGCCGTAGCGATAATGTTCGCTACAGCAGCTATCACAAGATATCGCAGCTGCGACGGGGGCAGGGACTATCATGCTCGGCATTGCTACCATCGGCTTGCGATGTCGTAGTGTGCAAAGTACCCCGAAGAAATAGGCAACATTGCAGACCAAAGATACAGTGGACACATTATGATATGACATTTACAAAGTGCTGATCGCAACATCATTGTCTGTTTGGGGTTACATGAAGACACAAGGATTTGCACAAGCGACATCCACAGAAGATTCGTGATTCAACAAAACATTTGGAATGACCTCCTCACTGAGTTCCTTCTAAAACTATGTGCGGGTGAAAAACTGATGCTGTTTTGAAGGCAAAAGGTCATTAAGGGGTGGTTTAAGAGTAGCCAGGGCCCTGGGCTGTTTAAATGATGTGGCTCCCCCATTCCTTCATGTATCACGTGTGACATGATAGGTCACGTGATTAACACAGGTGAACATCTGTAGATGCAAAATAAGAGAGACAGCGGCAAGCGTAGCATGCTGTGCAAGATTTTTCTCTTATGTACAGCACTGTGCATAACATAGCTCTCTATGTGATGCCCTGGACTAGCCAGGTAGTCACAGACATAACAACATACACACTCCCCTTCCCTAGACAGTTACAACAGTCAGACAAAAACCCTTGTTGTCTCCCTCCAGGGTCTGATGTCCACACCAGGTGGGGCGGAGCCAGGCGGTTGGCCCCACCCACCAACGAGTTCACAGGCCTGGAGGTGGGAAAAGGAACAGATGAGTTTAGGAGGTGAAAGTGAGAGGAGTAAAACGTCTGCGTGTACCTGGGTAGGAGCCCAGGCACTGACAGCAAGGTTGGCAGACGGTGGTGGCCGTCTGCAGGAGTTAGTGGATCTCTGCAGAACCGTAGGACCGGGGTCGGGCGGTGGCCCGCCGGTACCGAACCAGGGAGCAGAGTGAAGCTAAGCACACAGGCAGGGCCATCGGACCCCGACCAGGCTTGGAGCCGCCCGACAATAGTCAAATCCGAGTGTGACAGGAATCCCAGGGGTTTCCCAACAACCAAGATCCGACAGAAGGCAACAGTCCACACCGTGAGGATATACAGCCACCGCCATAGGCTAGAGATCCAAGGGCCAGCGCCTGCGGGCAAAACGGACTCCTACAGCACCTATACGCCGGGGAGCGGACTACCGGTGGGCAACCACAGGATTTAGAGCATTCTAACAGGTGCAGGGAAAGACAGCCACCATCAGCCATCCGGGGAGAGCACAACAACACTGCAGCCGGCTGCGGGACCCATCCATCCGACCGTTTGGTTTACCAGAGACTCTGTCGTTGATTCTCTGAGTGAGTACACCAGAGCCGTCCGGCACCGCGCCGCGCTGTCCCTGCAACCCTGCACCCCCAGCCATCCAGCCTCCCCGTCTCACCACCGGGCCCCGGGATCACCAACCCCAACCCCTACCCATGGAGGGGACAACATCCTAGCTGCTCCCTACCATCTCTCCCGGGATTCCCGTCACCAGCAGCGGTGGTGCCATCATCACCACGTCCCGTGGGCGGTGTCACGAACTCTCTCCCCAAACCAACCATCCCCTTTCACTCACGGGTGAGGAGCGCTGCTCGAGTCCCCGGGCAGCCTGGATGTTAGGCCCTCCACAAGTAGGGCCGAGCCTCAGGGGGTCGATGATGGAGTTCAGCGTGGAAAGAAGGAAGACCACATGATGGGGATGCAGTGCAACTGGTGTTTACTCACAGCGGTGGAAATGCTGGTTCACTGAGGATGGCTGGTTTCGACCTCTGGTCCCTTTCGTCCCAGTGCTGGTGTGGTAACCTGGTGGCTTCTTTCCCCTGCACCTCTCACTGGTTGGAAGAACCCCGTGGCTTGGAGCGTCTGGGAGTCCCCTCCTGTTTGACGTTCAGTCTCTGGTCCGTACGGCGAACAGTGTGAACCCTGTAGGGTTGGTGGTCTGTCCCAGTCCCTGGTTCTCTCGTTACTGCTGGTGCCCCCAGATTCTTGGGTCAGTGAAGTCCTGGATGGTCCCCTCACTGTGCAGGTATTTGTCAGGTAGCCTGAAGCGTTCGCCTGACATAGAGCCCCGTGCTCTGTCGATGCTATGTTTCTAGGGGTACCTGGTCGTACCCTCCCTGGCAACCACTCTCCTTCACCAGCTAGGTCACTGCTACATGACCCCGTCTGAAGACACGTCCGTCTCCTGCAACTGTCACTACAGACTCTCTTCCTGTCTCTCTCCTCCCACCCTGGTTGTCGTCTAGTGGACTCGGCTCCACCCCTCCGGGTGACCATCCATTGGGTCCCAAGCTAGTCGGTCACCAATGATTGGGAGAGAGAAACTGGGGATGTTTATGTGTTTTGATGTTACCGGCACTGGTTTTCCCGGTCCCTGGGGGTAGGCACTACAACTTTGACAGGATGCAGTACCTTGTAGTGCCCTAATGGGTTCAGGGGCGGTACACCCCTATATACAATATGAGCTCTTACATAGCCCCTATATAAAGTATGACTCCATACACCGCCATACACCGCATGAGCCCTTACATAGCTAGTATATACGGTATGAGCCCTCAAATAGCCCCCTATATACAGCATGAGTCCTCTATAGCTCTAAAGTTAGCATATGAGCCCTCACATAGCTTCTTATATACAGTATGAACCCTCCCATAGCTCCCTATATACAGTTTGAACCCATACATAGCTCTCTAGATACATTGTGAGTCCTCATATAGCCCCAATATACAATATTAGCCCTCACAAAACCCTTATATATAGTATGAGCCCACACATAGCCCCTATATACAGTATGAGCCCTCACATAGCTCCGCTATATGCAGTATGAGCTCTCAAAAATCCCCCTATATACAGTATGAGCCCACATATAGCCTCTCTCTATATAGTATGAGCCCCCACATAACCTCCCTATATACAGTATGAGCCCTCCTTTTGAGCCTAGTGTGATGTCACATGTGTATCACACCACAACAATGCCGTCACACTAAGCTGGCTATTTAAAGGATGCGCTGGGAAGTAAGACGGTCCTCACAGCTTACATCCAGAGGCCTCAGATTAGAGTCCGTTCCCAAGGAACATATTTGTTGTGGACCTCTGGGGTATAATGCTGCAGATATTGCAAGAAAAGGAAAACATGGCAAAACCTGAAACTCACACTTATATCTGATATCAGGAGTTTTTAATTTTATTTTTTTTCGTAATATTTCAACCATGCGATAATGAAAGGGAATCTGTCAGCAGGTTTTTGCTACCTCATCTGAGAGGAGCATAATATAAGAAAAGAGACCCTGATTCCAATAATGTATCACTTAAAGAGGTTTTACTCTACTAATATGACCCTCTTTCATTTGTCCTAACTATTTTTAACTAAAGGCCGCTTTACACGCAACAACATCGCTAACGCGATGTCATTGCGGTCACGGAATTCGTGACGCACATCCGTTCTCGTTAGCGACATTGTTGCGTGTGACACGTACGAGCGACCGCTAACAATCAAAAATACTCACCTTATCGTTGATCGTTGACACGCTGTCCAATTCCCAAATATCGTTGCTGTTGAAGGACACCGGTTGTTCGTCGTTCCCCCGGAAGCACACATCGCTATGTGTGACACTGCAGGAACGAGAAATCTCACCTTACCTGCGGCCGCCGGCAATGAGGAAGGAAGGAGGTGGGCGGGATGTTCGTCCCGCTCATCTCCGCCCCCTCCGCTTCTATTGGGCGGCCGCTTAGTGACGTCGCTGTGATGCCGAACGAACTGCCCCCTTAGAAAGGAGGTGGTTCGCCGGTCACAGCGACGTCGCTAGGCAGGTAAGTAGTGTGACGGGTCCGAGCGATGTTGTGCGCCACTGGCAGCGATTTGCCCGTGATGCACAACCAACGGGGGCAGGAACGAACGCTAGCGATATCGGTAACGATGTCGCAGCATGTAAAGCGGCCTTAACACTTTCACAATATACTTCTTTTGTCTCTGACATACGACTTTCATTTGTTCTTCCATGATGACATTTACTTCTTCTAGTTCTTGATCTGTGACCCAATCAGTGTGTGGTAGAGGTTCAAATGTCTCTGGAACTCGCATTTCCAAGAGAACATCAGCTGGTAGTCTTCTTTGTTGATCAAACATCAGATAGTAACTTAGTAAGGCATATACCCGGTAGAAAAATAGAAAAATCTTATTGTAGAGACAGGCCAACTCTGGCAGTAGATTTGACCAATCAGTTTTCTGCTGAGCAGCTATGGTATGCAGCATGTTAATTAGAGTCTGATTCATCTGCTCACACAGGCCATTACACTGTGGATATACGCAGTTCTTGAAACAATACGGATTCAAATGCAGCACCTCTATTAGTTAGGATCTTTTTTGGGTATTCATAAGGCTGTAGAAAAGTCTCCCAGAAGATTTTTGCCATTGTTTTTGCTGTAAGATCTTTGACTCGCACTGCCACAACAATTTTGTATGGTGGTCGATGATAGTTAGGGCGTAGGAGACTCCAGTTGCACTAAGCTGTAATTTCACATGATCCAATGCAACCAACTTCAATGTTTGTGAATGACTATTAGGTGCAAAGATTTTTTTTACCTTCCTCCACTCCCACAACATGCAACATCTTCTTCTTTAGCCACCACAGATGTCAGCAGCTAACTTGGTTGTGCCTCCCACAGGAGGCACTTGACATCAAGGCCATGATGGGCACACTGATATAACCTGCAGGCCTCTGATTGGTCAGTGGTGTGTATTGTGTGACGCCCTGGACTAGCCAGGTAGTCACAGACATAACATTACACACACACCCTCCCCTGGATAGTCTACATCAGTCAAACAAAATCCTTGTTGCCTCCCTCCAGGGTCTGATGTCCACACCAGGTGGGGTGGAGCCAGGCGGTTGGCCCCACCCACCGAGGAGTTCACAGGCCTGGAGGCGGGAAAAGAGACAGATTCGTTTTGGAGTTGAAAGTGAGAGGACAGAAACTGTTGGTGTCTGGGTAGGAGCCCAGGCACTGTCAGCAAGGTCGGCAGACGGTGGTGGCCGTCTGCAGGAGGTGGTGCAAGTCAGCAAAACCGTAGGACCGGGGACGGGCGGTGGCCTGCCGGTACCAAGCCGGGGAGCAGCTTTGTACCAAGCACAAAGGCAGGGCCATCGGACCCCGACTAGGCTGCGAGCTGCCGACAACGGTCAAAGCCGAGAGTGACCGGAACCCCAGGGGTTTCCTAACACCCAAGACCCGACAGAAGGCAACAGTCCACACAGTGAGGATAAGAAGCCACCGCCATAGGCTAGAGATCCAAGGGCCAGCGCCTGCGGGCAAAACGGGCTCCTTCGGTACATACACGCCGGGGAGCGGACTACCGTTGGGAAACCATCGGCGTCGATACATACACAACGGTGCAGGGAAAGACAGCCACCATCAACCTGTCCGGGGAGAGCAAAGACACTGCAGCCGGCTGCGGGACCCGTCCATCCAGCCGTTTGGTTTACCAGAGACTCTGTGAATCTGTGCCTGAGTGAGTACAACAGTGCCATCCGGCACCGCGCTGCGCTGCCCCTGCAACTCTGCACCCCGGCCTTCCTGCCTCCCAGTACCGCCACCGGGCCCCGGGATCACCAACCCCTACCCACGGAGGGGGAAACCAACATCCTAGCTGCTCCCTGCCATCGTTCCCAGGATCCCCGTCATCAGCAGCGGTGGTGCCCATTATCACCACGACCCGTGGGTGGCGTCACAAACTATCTCCCCAAACAAACCACCCCCTTTTCACTCGTGGGCGAGGAGCGCTGCTCGAGTCTCTGGGTCTGGCCCACCGCTCGAGCCACCGAGCAGCAGCAGCCCTGGACCCGAGCGTAGCGAGTGCGGCCCCTCCGCCCGCGACAATTGCAGTGCAGGGAGCCAGTGGGTCTCTGTGTCGCAATACATTTGAGCTGTATGAGCGTCTTCAGTTGCACATCTAGCTGAAATAGGCAATTGTGTTGGCAGATCCCCCTTCTGTGGCCCAGTCGTGGTTGTGTGACGCCCTGGCACAGCCAGGTTGTCACAGAAAGAGTTAATCCTCCTTGGTAATCTGATCTCACACCGGTGCAGCCAGACAAGCCACAGCCCCAGTGTAAGAGAAAAGCAGAGGAGAGGGGAGGGGCTGGGGCAGAGAGTGTGTGGAGAGCAGACAGGACAGAAGTCTGGAGTGTAGCTCCCAGGCTGGGAGTGAAGCGTTCTCCAAAAGGGCCGGGGCAGGCCGTAGTGAGGAAGGGGCCAGAACAGGTAGCCGGAGCAGGGCGGTGGCCCCTCGGTACCTGGGTACCCGGATCACTACAGGGGAGTAGATTCCCCGTTCCCGGCTGAGGAGAAAGAGGAAGAGAGAGGAGAAAAAGGCACTTGGCTGCAGGGAAGGAACAACAAGGGCTGCTGCACCGTGTGTGGGACACTAACACCCCCGTACCGGAGGTCGCGGACACCGGCAATTCTTAGTTCACCAGTGACTCCGTGTGACTTTCTTGTGAGTACACCCGTGCCCTCGGGCACCGTACTGCAGCACTGCACTCTGCTCCCTGCTTACCCCATCACCGGGCCCCGGACAACCAACCCCCTACCCACAGAGGGGAGAAATAACATCTAGCTGCCCCATACCATCGCTCCCGGGATCCCCGTCCAAAGCAGCGGTGGTGTTCCAACCTCACCACAACCGTGGGTGGCGTCACGGACAATTTCCCTTACCAAATCCCTTTATACTGTGGAGCCTGGGATCACAGACCGGGTCAAGCCACCGTGATACCCACAGAAGTGACTCTGTGGCCCGGATCTGAGTAACCCCTGGTCCCCGGGCGAAACACTTGGCGTCACGAACAGGATCGAACCCATCCAGTTACCTGGAGGAAGTGCGCCTTGTTCTGGACTGTCAGCGGTGTTCCGCTGCAAAAATTGTGAAAGTCGCCATCTTTGCCGCCATTTTGGGCGCGAAAATCTCCCGCCCAGCGCCTTCTTCCCCAAGCGGTGGGCGCGAAAAAGAGGCTCCGCCCCCTGAGAACGCGGGCGGAAGTGAAGCTCCGGAGGACCGGAAGCGAAAGAGAAACTTTAAAAGTTGCTGGAAGGACTGCTCCCGAGTACCAAGGGGGAGCAGTAGGAAGGAACTGCAGTTCATGTGACCAGGACTGTAAAGGCAGGGACGCCAGGACTCTGCCAGCTTTTGGTTCCTGGAGAGGCTGCCGCAGCGATGCACCGACCCGTTACCCTGTTACCGGTAGCGGAGCCCGCAGCGCCTGTTGGGGAGAACCCAGACCTGGGGTCCCCAGGCCTCACCTTTGTCACCGCCCTGCCACCGGCCCCGGCAGTCCGCCCGGCCGCGACGGAGATTACGACGGCTCCGGCAGTCCGCCCGGCCGCAACGGCAGCGAAGTACCGGTCCCGTTGACCAATCTGGAGCCGTTTCTGGACTGGGGTCAAGGGGTGCTGCCTGGGTTTTAGGGGCAGCACCAAGGCTAGGTTGTTTGGGTGGGTGACTGAAGGACCCGTTACGTTAACATTATTAAAAGTGTTATGTGTTGTTGCAACGTTGAAGCAATGTGCATCCCGCTGTGGGAAGATTGAAAATGTTTAAAATGTTTTATCCTTTTCCAGTTTTAATAAATGTCGGTGCCTAGACGGCCTGAGGACGGGCCGTGTTTTACCAAGGGGGTGTGTGACGCCCTGGCACAGCCAGGTTGTCACAGAAAGAGTTAATCCTCCTTGGTAATCTGATCTCACACCGGTGCAGCCAGACAAGCCACAGCCCCAGTGCAAGAGAAAAGCAGAGGAGAGGGGAGGTGCTGGGGCAGAGAGTGTGTGGAGAGCAGACAGGACAGAAGTCTGGAGTGTAGCTCCCAGGCTGGGAGTGAAGCGTTCTCCAAAAGGGCCGGGGCAGGTCGTAGTGAGGAAGGGGCCAGAACAGGTAGCCGGAGCAGGGCGGTGGCCCCTCGGTACCTGGGTACCCGGATCACTACAGGGGAGTAGATTCCCCGTTCCCGGCTGAGGAGAAAGAGGAAGAGAGAGGAGAAAAAGGCACTTGGCTGCAGGGAAGGAACAACAAGGGCTGCTGCACCGTGTGTGGGACACTAACACCCCCGTACCGGAGGCCGCGGACACTGGCAATTCTTAGTTCACCAGTGACTCCGTGTGACTTTCTTGTGAGTACACCCGTGACCTTGGGCACCGCACTGCAGCACTGCGCCCTGCTCCCTGCTTACCCCATTACCGGGCCCCGGGACAACCAACCCCCTACCCACGGAGGGGAGAAATAACATCTAGCTGCCCCATACCATCGCTCCCGGGATCCCCGTCCAAAGCAGCGGTGGTGTTCCAACCTCACCACAACCGTGGGTGGCGTCACGGACAATTTCCCTTACCAAATCCCTTTATACTGTGGAGCCTGGGATCACAGACCGGGTCACGCCACCGTGATACCCACAGAAGTGACTCTGTGGCCCGGATCTGAGTAACCCCTGGTCCCCGGGCGAAACAGTTGCACCCTCTTCAACCATGATCGTTATGCTGCTTAGAATAGGTTTCATTTGATTATTGTGTCTTCTTTTACAAAGCATAGGGGATGACGCTACCCAGACTTGTGATTTGTACAGCCCTATATTTTCAGTAAGAACGTCTTTGTTACCTTCGCCTTTCATGAATATTAAAATCAATGGTGCCCCTATGAGAACCAATTTGTTTTTAGCATTTACCCTGCTGAAACGTGAATTAGTCCCCCTCTAATCCCCATGTCTCTACTTTTACAACTGCTGGTAGCCATTGATTCTTTTATAGCAATACAAATAGATTGCATTTATCATCCTGTTTGGGCTGTGACATATAAAAGAGAAATTAAGTATACTCACTCAGTGAGAGAAAAATTATATTTTTTCCTAGAAACATATTGAGGTAAATATTATGTGTCACATTAGTTTTATATGTGGGAAGACAGTTTTTTAAAAAACAAGCTAATTAAATTGTTAGTACAATAGATATGTGAAGTGAAGCATTGTAAATTCTATAGATGATTATTGGGTAGAATTAATTATATAGTAAATCTAGTCTTGTGCTTTATGTAGAAACGAAAAGGAGCAAGCAGGGCACATTTGTATGGAAATGTCAGATCAAGGTTCAAACTGCATTCTGCATTGGAGCGATAAATATGACGTATACGCTGAGAAACCACAGGTCCAAAGACTTCTATTAGCTAAAATCAACCTTTACCTTTTTAAAAATGTAAGGATTGACTGAGAGCCTTCAAGGAGTTGTACAGAATTAGAACAGACCGTCTTGTTTTGATTCCACAAATCATTTCTACAGCACCTATGGGCGGTGCCTGGGTGGCAGCTCATCCACCTTCAGGTTAAAGGGAATCGGTCACCAGGTTTTTCCCTTATGAGCTGCGGTCACCACCAGTGATCCTTTATATACAGCAATCCAGAATACTGTACATAAGAGCCCAGGCCACGCTGTATAACGTAAAAAACAGCTTTATAATACTCACCTAGTGGACGCTGAGGCTTGACAGTACGTTGGTGCGCACTTCACTCGGGGAGGACGATGAAGGACTTTTCTTCACTCGATTCACCGGAAAGCTGGGCGCATCCAGGCAGCGTCTGCTAACAGGCCGGATGCTATTTCTCTCAGGCAAGCATTCCTCCAGGCCACCAGGAACTCTCTCAGCTCCTTCTCACACAGACGCAGGAGCTACTCAAAGTGGTGGCACAGCCACTGCACAGGCTCCTTCCGGAGAGCGTCCCTCTGCATGTACTGGAACTCTCTCCCTCTATTTGTCACTTCCTGCTTCTTCCTGCACTTGTCTCAGGGCAGACCAAACAAACACACAGCAGCAGGGGAGATGTTCTTCATTCCATTGTGCTCTGCAGGGGAGCAGTCTCTTAAATTCACAGTACAACAAATTCTTAAAGTCACAGTAAAGCAAAATCTTTGGTAGGGGCTGCACTCCTCTACACTATAACCACTTATTCAAAACAGGTATAGTGAAACCACCTTGCATTTTTCCCCATTTCTGGGACTCCATTATTTTTATAGTTTTAGGCTATGTACGCACGCTGCATCTTTGTGGTGACCACAAAGATGCACATTTTTGGTCCCAAAAAAACAGTCCCTGGCATGCATTTTTTGCTGCGTTTTACTGCATTTTTTACAGCGTTTTTGCCCAGTGCATTTTTTAAGTCAAATTTATTGACTCGAAGGGCTCAAAAACGCTGAAAGAATTGACATGCTGCATCTTTGTGGTCACCAGAAAGACGCAGCCAACAAAAAGCTGCAAAGTGCGGACAGAAAAAATGAAATCTCATAGACTTTGCTGGGGAAGGAAATGCATGCAGTTTTGGGACCAAAACTGCACCCAAAAAATGTGGCAAAAAAATGCAGCGTGCGCACAAGGCCTTATTTTGCATATTTACTACCTTTTACCATATTTTAACCCTTTGGATTTTTCTAGGAATGATCGAATACCAAAATATCCGCTTAGACGAATATCCGACGAATAGGCCAGCACTATTCGACTATTCGCAAATATTCGATGTGCAATGTAAGTCTATGGGACACAGCTCTCAGGTGGAGGACTGCAGCTTGCCGCGGGTAACCTGAGTGATGTCACCGCTGATCGCGCGGCTCACTTCAGTTGCTGCGTGGAGCTGATAGAGAGCGGTCGTGTTCTACGGCTGCTCCTGTCAGCTTCATGTAGCAGAGCTGGATGCGTCATGGGACCTCGTGTCGATTACTCCAGACCTGGAGGGGTATTTGGGGATTTTAATAAAGTGGTGAAAGAGGGTGGGTTTTTCTTGTCTTTTATTCCAAATACAGATTTTTTTCGGGTGTATGTGTTTATTTACTTTCACTCACAGGTTAATCATGGGGGTGTCTCATAGATGCCTGCCATGATTAACCTAGGACTTAGTGGCAGCTATGGGCTGCCATTAACTCCTTATTACCCCAATTGCCACTGCACCAGGGCAATTCGGAATGAGCCGGGTAGAGTCCCGGAACTGTCACATCTAATGGATGCGGCAATTCGGGCAGCTCCTGGCTGATATTTTTAGGCTGGGGGGGCTCCCCATAATGTGGGGCTCTCCATCCTGAGAATACCAGCCTTCAGCCGTGTGGCTTTACTTTGGCTGGTAACAAAATTGGGGATGACCACACGCTATTTATTTATTTATTTTACTGCACTACATAGACCCGACCACCGTCGGCTGTGATTGGTTGCAGTGAGACAGCTGTTACTCAGCGTGGGGGCGCATCTGAATGCAAGCAATCATAGGTGACGGTGGGCGGGGGAAGCAAGGAATATGAGATGGAATAATGAGCGGCCGGCATTTTCAAAAGCTGGAGAAGCCACCGATGCAGTGTGACAGCTGTGCAGCGCCGCGCCCGTGATTGGTCAGTGATCGGTGAGTATGAGAGAGGGGGGAGAGGGAGACACCGACAGACAGAGAGAAAGACATGTTTGTTAAAAAAGTGATTTATGGAGCTGCTAGCAGCTACTGGACACTGTGTTCAGCCCTTACAAGGATTATTTATTATTTGGATCTATGAACGCTCTCCCGCACACAATACAGTCTATGTACACCGCCAGCTCCCTATCACTGCATGTTCACAAAATGGTCGCAGGCTTATATAGCCCCTATGACACTGTGCGGCCAAGCCAATCACAGTAACACCACAACAAAGATGGCTGCGGCGTTACTGTGAGGGCAAGCAACATCAGATGTGTTCATTGGCTGAAAAACAGGCACTAGGAAGTCAGAAATGAAAATAAAAGTATCGTAGCCGATGTTGTTTTATCTGTCGGATAGCGAATGGTGCGAATAGCCTGTTATCCGTCGGATACCGAATAGTGGCACTATTTACTCACAATCATTATATGGATATGTAGCGGGGACTCCATTCCTGTCATATAGAATCTAGACCTACTCCGAGAAGACAAGCCTGCATTCCATGTAGTTATTGAAACATTACCAAAGATCTTTATATACCTCTATCCAAGTCTTTATTTATACTTATTACCACATTCTAGTTTCAATACCTTGCAGACTAATCTTCATTCTTATAGCCAATTTTGTTTAATTCCACCATAACCCTTCTGACAACTTCAGACTCATTATTAACCCCTGTTCCTATCTATCAAGTATGTATCATTTCTCAGTGTGCCCTAATTGGTAGTGCGGAAGGGCTCATTTTCTGACCTACTTCCTTGTATGACAGGACCAGTGCGGATCCTGCCTACTACCTGCAGCTCCATCCATTCCCGTGCGGTCATCAGTACCCATTTTTCATCCTATTTTTTACCACATTTTTAACCTCTTTTTAAATATTTCTTGTCACTCATTAACATTGTCTTCTGACATTTGCTTTAAATTATTTTATGTTATTGATGTCACCTTAAGAATAAAAAAATTAAAAAAAATCTCCAACTATATTTTATATAATTATTTTTATACTACATTTTTTATTCTGCTCACTTATATTTTCCCCCTTCCCCAATCCCCTTTTAGCGTCAGTGTCTCTTGATTCTTGTTAATTAGGTATTAACTCTATCCTTTCCAAACAAGAGTCTAAATAAAGGTCCAGTCACACTAAGCAACTTACCAGCGATCCCAACAACGATAGGGATCGCTGGTAAGTTGCTAGGAGGTTGCTGGTGAGATGTCACACTGCGACGCTCCAGCGATCCCACCAGCAACCTGACCTGGCAGGGATCGCTGGAGCGTCGCTACACGAGTTGCTGGTGAGCTCACCAGCAACCAGTGACCAGCCCCCAGCGCCGCGTGGAAGATGCTGCGCTTGGTAACTAAGGTAAATATCGGGTAACCAACCCGATATTTACCTTGGTTACCAGCGCACGCAGCTACACGTGCAGAGAGCAGGGAGCAGCGCACACTGAGCGCTGGCTCCCTTTTCTCCTAGTTACAGCACACATCAGGTTAATTACCCGATGTGTACTGCAGCTAAATGTGCACAGAGCAGGGAGCAGCGCACACTGCTTAGCGCTGGCTCCCTGCTCTCCTAGCTACAGCACACATCGGGTTAATTAACCCGATGTGTCCTGCAGCTACATGTGCACAGAGCAGGAGCCGGCACTGACAGTGAGAGCGGCGGAGGCTGGTAACAAAGGTAAATATCGGGTAACCAAGGACAGGGCTTCTTGGTTACCCAATGTTTACTGTGGTTACCAGCCTCCGCAGAAGCCGGCTCCTGCTGCCTGCACATTTAGTTGTTGCTGTCTCGTTGTCACACACAGCGATCTGTGCTTCACAGCGGGACAGCAACAACTAAAAAATGGCCCAGGACATTCAGCAACAACCAACGACCTCACAGCAGGGGCCAGGTTGTTGCTGGATGTCACACACAGCGACATCACTAGCAACATCACTGCTACGTCACAAAAGTTGTTCGTTAGCAGCGATGTTGCTAGCGATGTTGCTTAGTGTGACGGGGCCTTAAGAGTAAAAAGGAAGACAGTGACCTCTTGTGGCCTGTGGTTAGTACTGCAGCCCACAGGGGAATTAACACTTGTTACCACAGGAAAACATTGCAGAAATACAAACAATACACAAATATGTCTGGTATTTTCAGAGGAAAACTTAACAGCCCGTCACCCCCAAACACTATCACGCCTGTTGTGCACCAGGTAAACTTAAGCTGGGTTTACACACTGCAACATCGCAAAGGACATCGCTGTAACGTCACCGGTTTTGTGACGTAACAGCGACCTCCCTAAGTCTCTGCTAAGTCGCTGGTGAGCTGTCAAACAGGCAAACCTGGCCAACAACGCAAGAGCGATCCGGACCTGCAGAGCGACCTAGCTGGTTGTTGGGGACGTTGATAAGCAGCCTTTTGAAAGGGAAGTTGCTAACAAAGTCTCTGCAAAGTCTTCACACACTGAAACTTCATGCTGCACAGCGGGAAACAAAGGACCTAGGAATGGTCCTGAACGATTTGTAACGATTACAACTTCACAGCAGGGGCCGGGTCGCTGATAGGTTTCACACACTGCAACATCGCAAACAACATCGCTATTGCGTCACAAAACCGGTGACGTTACAGCGATGTCGTTTGAGATGTTGCAGTGTGTAAACCCAGCTTAAGTGATACATTCCTGGAAGCAGGGTCTCTGTCCCTACATCATACTACTGTCAGATTACATAGCAAAAACTTGCTGACAGATTCCCTTTAAAAAAAAAAAAAAGACTGGAAAATACTAGTAAGGAAGACACTCCAAAAACTATGGAAACATAATGTAAAAAAAAGGTAGAAAAAGAGCTCAGGAAACAATAATAAAAACAATACTAAAGTTGCAAGAGAAAAAAAAGATGCTGGTGTTTCTTTCAGTATTTTCCTCTGGAAAAACTCGGTGGATTTCTTCACCTCAAAAACCATGCTGCTAACTTCATGATACTTCTTCTGTCACCAGAATGGAGCTGAACATTAAATATACTATTAGTTTAGATGAGGGGTCGGGGGAGAGTTGATGTTACTGCGAGGGCACTTTGTGAGGCAATAGGGGGGTTGTGAAAGGAGGCACAGTATAGTGATGGGCAGTGGGGAGGGACTTTATGCAGAGAGACAGTGTAGTGGAGTGTTATGGAAAGAGGCAGTAAAGGGGGATATTTTGGAGAAGGGCAGCGTGGGGGATATTATGAAGAGGGACAGTGTGGGAGAATGTTAAAGAGAGAGGCAGTGTGAGAAGGGGATATTATGGAGCAGAGCAGTGTTGGGGGACATTATTGAGCAAAGCAGTTTTGGGGAAATTATTTATTTAAGGTTGCAGCATTGGAGATATTTTTATTTTCAGGGCAGTATAATGATACTTTTATTTTGAGGGCACTTTGTCACAAAGTGCTGCTGAAGACGGAAAAGAGGGAAGTCTTATTTGTGATACTATGTCTCATTAGTATGGTGGTTCCTATGTGACGCCCCTGGACTATCGGGTCGTCACAGGGTATTGCGCAATCTGCCCTCCCGTGCAGTGTTCACCTCCTTCTTGGTTTAGGGTCCCTAACTACATGGTGTTGCCTACATCAGCTAATCAAATCCTAGGTACACTCTGCACCAAACCCACCAAACATACCAGTTGACAGCTTGAGTGGAATAGAGTCGCCCACTTGGGGGGTTGGAGAGGGGAGGTCAGGAGTGTCAAGAGGAGAGAGTTGGGTCTGAGAAGTGAAAGTGAGAGCAGGTCAGGAGCAGGGCTCCTAGGAATCAATCTAGGTGGCAGACGGTGGTCTGGGCCTAGAGAAGCTGGATCCCCAGTCACAGGTGATCGTGGCAAGGGGCACGGATGTCGAGGAGGACAGCCGGCGGCCTTGCACCATCACCGGGCTGGGACCAAGGCACGATGGGGTATGTGGACCCTAGGTCGGGGATGATCTTCTGGCAACACGATAATTTACCCGAGGAAAACGGAGTCTTCAAGAGCCGTTCCCACCCGCTCCAAAATCAGGGGATTAGTGCAACGAGGGGGATAGGACTTTCCAATTCAAAATGGTCCAGAAAATCCCAAGCGTGAGCCCATGAGAGAATTTGCCAGATCGTGATACCTTGGGCGTATGTCCCGGTGGTGCTGGAAGCGTACCATGATGGAGCCGGGCACTTTCGATGGAAAAAGTTGGAGATGTTGTTGAGAAGTCGCTTCTATTGGATCGGGATGAGAGACTCCATCGAGGCCTGGTGTAGGAATTGTGGTCTCTGTGCTTTGAGGAGGCAAGATAGCACCATAGCACCAGTCAGCGAGCACCACTCCAGCCGATAGTCACCAAACAACCCCTAGAGATTGTGGCCTTGAATCATGTCACGTTAACCCCAAGCAGGAGTGGGTATACGTACACGCTCACGATGGTAGACCACTACTCTCGGTTCCTGGTAGTGGTACCTGTTAAAGATTTGACTGCCAGCACAGCGGCAAAGGCGTTCCAAGCGCACTTTTGTAGGTCGCATGGATATCCTGATCGAGTCCTTTCCGACCAAGGTCCGGCATTTGAGGCTGAAATCTTCCAGGAGTTCTGTAGCTTGTACGGGTGCAAGAAGATATGGACCACACCCTATCATGCACAGACAAATGGGGTGTGTGAAAAGATGAACCATCTAGTGATCAATCTGCTGAAGACCCTTCCCTTTGAAGAGTGGAACCAGTGGCCTGAAAAGCTACCGGACCTTGTGGACATCTATAACAACATTCCAGTGGGATCCACCAAATGCACCTCAGCTTACCTGATGAGAGCCATACCTGGAAGACTCCCAGTGGACTTGGAGATGGAGGTCGAGTTGCCTGAAACCTATTTGGCCGAGGCGGATTGGGACTCATGTCACCAGATCCAGTACAAACAGATTCAAAAGTGAGTTGAAGAGAGTTTGAATAAAAACAGAAAACGACAAGAGAGGAACTTTAACAAACAGGCGAAAGCAACTTTCTCACCAGGTGAGATTGTGCTGAAGAGGAAGAGAAAGCTGCACAAATTGGATGATCAATGGGAAAAGGAGCCATATGTGGTACAGCCCTCCAACTTCGACAACCAGAAGACCTGCCTAATCAGCAAGGACCAGGGAAAGACCACGGCTACTGTCTCCCGAGACCATTTAAAAAAATGTCCAGAGCCCTTAAGAGTAGCAAATGGACCTCAGCCCCAACCTCAAGTGGGGGGAGGAAGGAAGAGAATGATCCGTATCATTCTAGGTGACTTTCCAGAAGATTGGCCTATGCAGAATGGAGCAGTAATACTCCCTGTGTTAACATTCCCACAACCCGTGGGAGAACCAGAACAGGAAAGGCTTAGGGTGGCTTTACACGCTACGATATCGCTAAAGCGATCTCGTTGGGGTCACGGAATTTTTGGCGCACATTCGGCCGCTTTAGTGATGCCGTTGTGTGTAACACCTATAAGCAATTTTGAATCGTTGCAATAACTTTCAAAATCGCTCATCGGTGACATCACCCCCTTTTCCCAATTATCGTTGCTGCTGCTTGTACGATATAGTTCGTCGTTCCTGCGGCAGCACACATCGCTACGTGTGACACCACAGGAATGAGGAACCTCACCTTACCTGCGGCCGCCGCCAATGAGAAAGGAAGGAGGTGGGCATGATGTTACGTCCTGCTCATCTCCGCCCCTTCGCTTTGATTGGGCGGCCGCTTAGTGACGTCGCTGTGACGCCAAACGAACCGCCCCCTTAGAAAAAAGGCGGTTCACCGGTCACAGCGACGTCTCTAGGCAGGTAAGTAGTGTGATGGGTCCACGCGATTTTGTGTGCCACGGGCAGCGATTTGTCTGTGTCGCACACACGATGGTGGCAGGTACGCTCGCTAGCGATATCGGTAACGATATCGCAGCGTGTAAAGCGGGCCTTACTGACACTGCACCCACTTCAGCACCTAGAGTAGCACCTGTACTCTTGCCACGCACACGTAGAGTCCTGACAGCTACACCTATCACTGAGGGAGAGGAACCTGTAGAAAGCATTGCCATGTCACAAGTGGGGGAAGAGGGTTTAGAGTTGAGAAGGTCGACCCGGGTTAACTTTGGTCAGCCCCCACGGAGGTATAGGGAAGAATGTTGATGGTATCTGTGTGTCGCCCTGGGCAAGCCAGGGGACACAGGTCACAACACCACCACACCCCACACTCCAGGTAGGCACATCTGCTAACCAGAAATCCTTGTTGCCTTGCTCCAGAGGTTGATGATGCACACCAGGGGGTGGGCCAGGCGGTTGGCTCCGCCCACCAAGGAGCTCACAACACTGGAGGCAGGAAGTAACCAGGCAGTTTAGCCCAGGGCGAGGTTGTGTCAACAAGTGAAGCCCAGGCAGGGGCTAGAGTAAACAGAGAAGTGAAAGTAAGGAAAGTAGTAAAGGAGAAGAGTAAGCAAAGTGACAGAAGGAAAGAAAGCCTGAGAGCCCCGCTTTGAGTAGGGCCTGAACAGCAAGGTCAGCGACGGCGGTGACTGTTTGGAGGGGGACAGTTTGGAAGTTCCTGGAAGGACCCCGTTGGCTGTGTGCCCGGTGGTCTGGAGCAGTGTTCCGAAGGACAGTCAGCACCAGGGCAGGGGCCTCTCGGACCCCGGCAAGGCTAGGAGTCGCCAGATTTGCCAAATCCGTCAGTGACGGGGACGCAGATCCCCCAGCAACCAAGTCCCGATTGACGGCAACAGCCCGACCATTACCGGGGAGACACCGCCACCGCCAAGGCACAAGTTTCCCCAGGGCCAGCGCCTGCGGGCAAAGTGTAGAGCTCCTCCGGCCCAGATTGCAGTCGGGGAGCGGGTAACCGGAGGGAATCCACCGCTACCATCAGACAACATAGGTGCAAGGAAGAGAAACGTCACCGTTACCTACCGGGAGTGCAGGTGCAGCCGTCTGTGGGACCGTCCTTCCAGCTGTTGGTTTACCGTACAAACTGTGTCCGTGTGTCAGGCTGAGTGAGTACCATAGTGCCGCAAGGCACAGCGCTGCCCCCGCGTCCCTGCGCCCTCCAGGCCCTACACTTCACATCTCATCACCGGGCCCCGGGATCACCAACCCCTACCCACGGAGGGGCAACACAACACCTGGCTGCTCCGCATCACCATCCCCGGGACCCCCACACTGAGCAGCGGTGGTGCAATCACCACAACCGTGGGTGGCATCACGAACTATAACAATCCCCACACCCAACAAACACCCCCTTTCACTCACGGGCGAGGAGTGTCGCTCGAGACACCCCGGGATCCGGCCCACGGCTCGAGCCGCCAGGAGCGGCTGCTGGACCCGAGCAGAAGGGGTGAGCGCGGTGTGCTGACACCCTCCTCCCCGCCCGCGACAACTTGGCGTCACGAACAGGATCTTACCGCTCTGCCGTCAGGTAGAGGTGCGCCTTGTTACCGCCGGAGGCATCCGGCAGAAAAATTTCAGAAGCCGCCATCTTTGGTGCGAAAAGTTCCCGCTCGAGCGTCTTCTCGAGCAGTAGAAGCGCGAAGGCCAAAACCCCGCCCCGAGAGAGGAGGGGCCGGAAAGAGCTAAGGGGGACGGAAACAAGATGTCTGCGCCCGACGGAGCCGCTGGAGGAGCGGTGGTCGCAGCCGCAGCGGCACCCGCGGATGGGAATGGGCTTGCCCAAGTCCCGGTTGTACCGGCGGGAGGTGCCGCGGCCCCCGCGCTTGCTCAGGTCATGCCGTTTTCCTTGCCCTATGCACCCGGAGCTGCCTGGCTACCGCAGTATGACGGGAAACCGGATGCCCTACAGGCTTTCCGGAAGAAGCTTAACCCGTTGCTAGAGCTGTATCCCCTGACTGATAAGCAACGTGCGGCGATAGTGCTAGGCCAGTTAACCGGTGCGGCGGAGCAGGAAGCGGAGACCTGGGCCGAGGGGGACCGGCTCTCTGTAGCCGCCATCTTCGAGAGGTTACAGACTGCCTTCGAGACCCGGACCGAAGCTGAGCTGAGGATGCAGTTTTACCAGTGCCGGCAACGAGCTGGGGATAGCATTCGGGACTATGCTCTACGTCTGCAGACCGCCCTCCGCACGCTGAAGCGGGTGAACTCTATTAATGAGGCGGATAGCAACAAGATGTTAGTGGAGCAATTTGCGCAGGGGATGAGGTCCCCTGAGGATCGTAAACAACTCCGGCTGTGGGCCCTAGAACACCCTGATGTGGACTTTGCTGTGTTAAAGGAGCGGGCTATTAAAGCACTACAGCCCCTAGCTGATGAAGTTCTGGAACCCGTCCCGTGGCCCGTCGAGACAGCTCCTGTTATGGCGGCCTCAGCCAACCCAACCTCTGTAATGCCTGCAGCTCCGAGCAGCACCGTCGAAGAGTTGGCCGCCCAGGTCCGTCGCCTGGACGGAGACCTTGCCAAAATCCTTGCTGCACTGCAACCTCTGACCAGATCCCAGCCTCCAGCGCAGATACAGCTCGCCGACAGTCCCGAAGATGTTCCCTGGATGCAGCGGAGAAGCGTTAACAACCCGCGGAGCAGACCTCCAATCTGCTACAAGTGCCGTAAGCCGGGCCATTATTACCGACAGTGCCCGTTAAACGAGCAACCCCTGGGGCCCCGGGCCAATCCTCAGGAGTAGAACACCGTGGCCCCCCGGACTGGCGAGACCGATATGTCGGGGCCCGCCCTATCATCCCCGTGGCTGTGGACGGCATACCAGTGATGGCTCTCTTGGACACTGGATCACAGGTAACTACCATACCGTACACGTTGTATCAGCAGTATTGGGCCACAGACGAGCTGGCGCCTCCAGACCCTAGTATAAATTTGATTGCCGCTAATGGACTTCCATTGACCCAGGTGGGGTATAAAGAAGTGGCTATGACAGTGGGGCAAGCTGAACTGCAACATCAGGGCATGTTTGTGATCATGAATGAATCCAGTGATCATAACCCGAAAATAGTGCTGGGAACCAATGTGATGGAACACTGCATGGCTGATGTGTTGAACCTTTTGCAACGGCTAGCCGCCACGGCAGCGGGGAGCCGGCAGAGGGCTGTGCAGCGTGAGATCCGCGCCCTGATGTACCGCCAGCATGTAAGCTCGACCGGAGGGGAGATTGGTGGAGTGCGAGTGATGGATGTTGCTCCATTGACTGTGCCCCCTAGGAGTGAGATGATGATCTGGTGTAGGGCAGCAGTAGGGCCTCAGGGGCGTGACTACCCTGCGATGATGGAGCCCATGCCTTCCGAGCACTGGCCCACTGTAGTGGCCGCCCGAGGGGTGGTAGATGTGAAGAAAGGGAGAGTGCCTGTGAGAGTGTTGAACTGTGGGGAGGAAGAAGTCAGGCTCCCCCGGTATGCCACCATTGCCAAACTGCTCACCCTGGACCCTCACACTATCCAAGAAGCCCGTCCATCCACACTCCCACCTACCACCCGCACTTCCCCACCCCAGGGGGACACCAAGGAGTGGCACCAACAGCTACATGTGGGCACTGATGATACCCCTACACATCACAGGGCAGGGGTACACAGGGTAGTGCAGGAGTACGAACAGGTTTTCAGTAAGCACCCCCTAGACTTTGGGCAGATCAAGGGGGTCCAACACCACATTCCCACGGGTGAACATCCCCCTATCAAAGAGAGGTATAGACCTATTCCCCCTGCACATTACCAGTGTGCCAAAGATATGTTGAAGAATATGAAGGAGGCAGGGGTTATTCGGGACAGTTGTAGTCCCTGGGCCGCTCCGTTGGTACTGGTCAAGAAGAAGGATGGTACCATGCGGATGTGTGTGGACTACCGGAAGATCAACCAGATAACCCATAAAGATGCCTATCCATTGCCTCGTATTGAAGAATCTTTGGCTGCACTGAGAACTGCAAACTACTTCTCGACCCTTGACCTCACCAGCGGATACTGGCAAGTGGGCGTGGCCCCCGAGGACCGGGAGAAGACCGCCTTCACCACCCCGATGGGGCTCTGCGAATTCAATAGCATGCCGTTTGGGCTGTGCAATGCCCCCGGGACCTTCCAACGGTTGATGGAGTGCTGTTTGGGACATTTAAACTTCGAGACCGTCCTGCTGTATTTGGATGATGTGATTGTTTATTCCCAGACGTATGAAGCCCATCTAGAGCACCTGGCCGAGGTGTTCGCGTCCCTTGCCAAGTTCGGGATGAAGTTGAAGCCCTCGAAGTGCCATCTGCTGAAACCCAGGGTGCAGTATCTAGGACATGTGGTGAGTGCGGATGGTGTTGCCCCCGACCCTGAGAAGATCACTGCCATCCAGAGCTGGCCGAGACCAACCACAGTGAGGGAAGTAAGGCAGTTCCTGGGTCTGGTAGGGTACTATCGGAGTTTTATAAAGGGGTACACGAAGATGGCTGCCCCCATGCAAGATCTCCTCGTGGGACAGACCAAAGGTGGTAGACCCACTGGGGCCCCACTGTTGTGGGAGGACAAGCATGAGGAGTCCTTTGGCCAGTTAAAGGCGGCCTTGACCGGAGAAGAGGTCTTGGCGTACCCTGACTATGGGCGCCCGTTCATTCTCCACACGGACGCCAGTAATGTGGGACTAGGAGCGGTCTTGTCCCAGGTCCAGGATGGAAAGGAGAAGGTGATTGCCTACGCCAGCCGAAAACTCCGGCCGACCGAAAGGAACCCTGAGAACTATAGCTCCTTCAAGCTCGAGCTATTGGCGTTGGTGTGGGCTATCACCGAGGGGTTCCGCCACTACCTGGCGGCAGCAAAATTCACCGCGTTTACGGACAACAATCCGTTAACTCACCTGAACACGGCCAAGTTGGGCGCGCTGGAGCAGCGGTGGGTAGCCCGGTTAGCCAACTATGATTTCACCATAAAGTACCGAGCTGGTCGTGTCAACATCAATGCAGATGCACTCTCCCGGATGCCCCATTTGTCAGAAGAGGGGTGTGAGGACGACGACCTCGAGGAGATTGAGTTGCCTGCGTTTCACCAGCCGCCTACTGAGAGGGTACAGGTATGTCAGCAAAAGGTGGATCTGGACCCGCGGCCCAGTCAAGAGTGGCAGGACGCCCAGGACCAAGCGCCGGCTGTCCGCCTTGTCAAGACTCTGGTGGAACAAGGCGCCATGGGAATGGACCCCAGCGCTCCAGCCGAAGCCCAACGCTTGTGGAAAGAACGGAAACGGCTTTACCTACACCAGGGGAGGCTGTACCGTGAGCGGATCAACCCGAAGACCCATGAGAAAATATGCCAGTTAATCGTTCCTCAGACTGATGTCGCTACTGTACTGCGGGCATACCATGATGGTGCTGGCCACTTCGGGTGGAAGAAGCTGGAGATGCTGTTGAGGGAGCGGTTCTATTGGAGTGGGATGCGTGAATCGGTGGAAGCCTGGTGCCGAGAGTGCGGTCCTTGTACGCTGAGGAGAAAGGACGAGACTAGCCAGAGGGCACCGTTACATCCCATCGTCACCCATCAGCCGCTGGAACTGGTCGCCCTAGACCATGTTAAGCTCACCCCTAGCCGAAGTGGGTACACCTACGCATTGACCATGGTAGACCACTACTCAAGATTTATGGTGGTAGTCCCCGTCAAGGACCTGACTGGTCGAACTGCTGCTCGTGCGTTCCAGGCGTATTTCTGCCGACCTCATGGGTACCCCGAGAAGGTGCTGACTGACCAAGGTCTGGCTTTTGAAGCAGAGGTGTTTCACGAATTCTGCCAGTTGTACGGCTGCAAGAAGATCCGGACCACTCCGTACCATGCCCAAACCAACGGCATGTGCGAGAAAATGAATCACTTGGTCCTGGGGCTCCTCAAGACGCTACCGCTGGAAGAACGGAACATGTGGCCGGAAAAGTTACCCGACTTGGTCGACATGTACAATAATATCCCAACCAGCTCGACGAAGTGCACCCCAGCGTATCTGATGAGGGCTCGGCCTGGCCGCCTGCCGGTGGATCTGGAGATGGGGTTGGAAGCTCCGGAAGCACTCCCTTCAACGGCAGAGTGGGAGAGTCGGAGGAGGGCCCAGTACCGGCAAATCCAGGAGTATGTAGAGAAAAACCTCAGTCGAAGTCGAGAACAGCAAGAGCACCGGTTCAACCAGAAGGCGCCTGCAGGTCCTTTCCAGCCAGGAGATGTGGTGCTGAAACGGAAGAGAAAAGCCCACAAACTGGATGACCAGTGGGAGCAAGTCCCTTACGTCGTACAACCCACCGAGTGGGACAATGGGAAAACCTACCAGATCAGTCGTGACCAAGGGGGCACCCTGGCCACAGTTTCTCGGGACCATCTAAAAAAATGCCCCCCAGCATTGAAAGCAGAGGCTGAAGTACCAGTTTCTCCACCAGTGGAAAAGGCAGCAGAGGTAATCCACACTGTAATGGGTGACTTCCCAGCAAACTGGCCTACACAGAACGGCGCGGTGATACTTCCAGTGATACTGTTCCCACAACCCGTGGATGAAGAAGTAGTGGAAGCGGTTAACCGTGAGCCAGAACCCGTGCCAGTGCCCAGGGATGAACCTGTACCCAGCTCCCCTGCACCTCCGCCTGCTCCACACTATAGCCGGGAGGAGGAACCGATTGTTCCCTCTACCCCACTGTCTAGTACCACTGACACCGGGCCCCGAAGGTCCACCCGTTCCAACCTAGGTAGACCCCCACTTAGGTACAGGGAGACTGTTCTATGAATGAAAGGGGCCCGCAAATGTAAAAGAGTGTTGTGTGTTTGTTTGAAAAAGTTGAAAGTTTTGAAAAATGGAAAAACACTGATTGAACCGAGTTTTCACCTGATTGTCTGCAGTGATTAGCAACCGGCTGGAGCTGGCACCGTTGTCCCCGTGGGGACCGTTTAAGTTTATTTGCATGGGAACTATCCATGGACAAGCCCGTGAACTCTGCAGGGCACCACAAACGTTAAGTGGCTTGTAAATATGTTGGGTACCGTTACCGTTTCCGCAATGCCGCCTCCGGAGAGGCAGGTTGGAGGGAGGGCCCTGAGCAGAGCAGGCCAGGGCCCAGCCACCAAAGGAACCGGTGGCCACCCTCTGGAGGGGAAGGGCAGATCCCGCTCGGGTAACTTGTGCTGGACTGTGGGTCAAGGGGTGCTGCCTGGGTTTTAGGGGCAGCATCAGGGCCAGGTTGCTTGGGTGGGAGAGAGCGGAAACCGTGACCGTACACCGTTGCAACGTTTAAGAAAATGTGCCTCCCGTTTGGGAAGAGTTTTGATTGACAATGTATTTATGTTTGATTAACCCTTGTTATCCCCTTTTACAGAAAAATAAAACCGGTGTAGGACGGCAGCCCGCGGACGGTCTGCATTTTGCTAAGGGGGAATGTGTCGCCCTGGGCAAGCCAGGGGACACAGGTCACAACACCACCACACCCCACACTCCAGGTAGGCACATCTGCTAACCAGAAATCCTTGTTGCCTTGCTCCAGAGGTTGATGATGCACACCAGGGGGTGGGCCAGGCGGTTGGCTCCGCCCACCAAGGAGCTCACAACACTGGAGGCAGGAAGTAACCAGGCAGTTTAGCCCAGGGCGAGGTTGTGTCAACAAGTGAAGCCCAGGCAGGGGCTAGAGTAAACAGAGAAGTGAAAGTAAGGAAAGTAGTAAAGGAGAAGAGTAAGCAAAGTGACAGAAGGAAAGAAAGCCTGAGAGCCCCGCTTTGAGTAGGGCCTGAACAGCAAGGTCAGCGACGGCGGTGACTGTTTGGAGGGGGACAGTTTGGAAGTTCCTGGAAGGACCCCGTTGGCTGTGTGCCCGGTGGTCTGGAGCAGTGTTCCGAAGGACAGTCAGCACCAGGGCAGGGGCCTCTCGGACCCCGGCAAGGCTAGGAGTCGCCAGATTTGCCAAATCCGTCAGTGACGGGGACGCAGATCCCCCAGCAACCAAGTCCTGATTGACGGCAACAGCCCGACCATTACCGGGGAGACACCGCCACCACCAAGGCACAAGTTTCCCCAGGGCCAGCGCCTGCGGGCAAAGTGTAGAGCTCCTCCGGCCCAGATTGCAGTCGGGGAGCGGGTAACCGGAGGGAATCCACCGCTACCATCAGACAACATAGGTGCAAGGAAGAGAAACGTCACCGTTACCTACCGGGAGTGCAGGTGCAGCCGTCTGTGGGACCGTCCTACCAGCCGTTGGTTTACCGTACAAACTGTGTCCGTGTGTCAGGCTGAGTGAGTACCATAGTGCCGCAAGGCACAGCGCTGCCCCCGCGTCCCTGCGCCCTCCAGGCCCTACACTTCACATCTCATCACCGGGCCCCGGGATCACCAACCCCTACCCACGGAGGGGCAACACAACACCTGGCTGCTCCGCATCACCATCCCCGGGACCCCCACACTGAGCAGCGGTGGTGCAATCACCACAACCGTGGGTGGCGTCACGAACTATAACAATCCCCACACCCAACAAACACCCCCTTTCACTCACGGGCGAGGAGTGTCGCTCGAGACACCCCGGGATCCGGCCCACGGCTCGAGCCGCCAGGAGCGGCTGCCGGACCCGAGCAGAAGGGGTGAGCGCGGTGTGCTGACACCCTCCTCCCCGCCCGCGACAACTGTAATGTGAAAGTATAAACTATTAGGTATCTGTGTTTTCTTTTATTGTTTTACAAAGTTTGTTATTTTTCATATAGAGTAATGTTATGAAACAGCAGAGTTTTAATCAACCAGGTTTAAATCAATAGAGAAAGTCACCTGATTAAGAAGAAGATTGTATAATGTGTGCACCAGGTGCATGGACTTCATTATATTTATGCACTAATGTTTAGTAGTAAAAATGGACCATGGTCATGGGACTGGTTGTGACCAACACAGACTTGTGTTTTGTAAATAGCTGCACCTCCTCTGCCTACCAGAGTCGTCTTTTACAACACACGGAACCTTAATCTGGTCACGGACCCACGAATAGGTAGGCAGCAGGTCAGGTTGTTTGAGTGGTGGATTAATGGGATCCGGGACATTGGGACTGGACTGTCGCAGGAAGAGGCTGCAACGGAGCAGGTTGACCCTCCGCTACTAACCTAACCGGTAGCGTTGCATTGTTGATTTGATGAATTCAAAAATACGGTAACGTAAGTCCTAAGCCTCCCTAATGTGGGATGAAACCTGTAAATAAAAATGTTCTTCTTTTGTATTGCGCAGTTTTGAAAAAAAAAACAAAAAAACCCTCTGATGTCCTGTAGCTCGAGGACGAGCTACATTTAAACAAGGCGGAATGTGACGCCCCTGGACTATTGGATCGTCACAGGGCATTGCACAATCTGCCCTCCTGTGCAGTATCCACCTCCTTCTTGGTTCAGGGTCCCTAACTACATGATGTTTCTTACATCAGCTAATTAAATCCTAGATACACTCTGCACCACACCCACCAAACACACCAATGGACGGCTTGAGTGGAATAAAGTCGCCCACCTAGGGGGTTGGAGAGGGGAGGTCAGGAGTGTCAAGAGGAGAGAGTTGGGCCTGAGAAGTGAGAGTGAGAGGAGGTCAGGAGCAGGGCTCCTAGGAAGCAATCTAGGTGGCAGACGGTGGTCTGGACCTAGAGAAGCTGGATCCCCAGTCACAGGTGATCGTGGCAAGGGGCACGGATGTCGAGGAGGACAGCCGGCGGCCTTGCACCATCACCGGGCTGGGACCAAGGCACGATGGGGTATGTGGACCCTAGGTCGGGGATGATCTTCAGGCAACCCGATAATTTACCCGAGAAGAACGGAGTCTTCAAGAGCCGTTCCCACCCGCTCCAAAATCAGGGCATTAGCACACCGAGGGGGATAGGACTTTCCAATTCATAACGGTCCAGAAAATCCCAAGCGTGAGCTCTGAGAGCAAGCTCCCACACTTAGACATAGTGGGGAGCGGGACCCGGCAGGTTTCACACTACCGGGACCACCAAAGAAGTAAACTTAGTGCCAGGAGGCAGGTCACGGATCACCAGGCAGCACCATTGGGGACGGCACCCGAACTAAGCTCCCCTCAGCGGCAGCGGTGTCCAGAGACTTGTTTGACCAGTCGTCGGTGTCAGCTTAATGGACTGGGTGACTACAACAGTGACCCCCTTGCATCCAACGGCAGTCCCCTACCATCACCGAGCCCCGGGCTTTCCCCCCACCCGTGGAGGGTCACAACACCTGGCTGCCCCATTCCATAAACCCCGGGTACTCCCAATTGCAGCGGTGGTACTCTTAATTACCACATACCACGGGTGGCGTCACAAACTCTATAACCTCCGTTGTAAATACCCCCCTTGATTTGAGTGGCCGCATGACCCCCGGGTCCAGAGACCCTCGAGCCACTGTGAACCTGGATCCGAGCAGCTCGGCTGCTGGCACGGGGGCGGCACACCTGTATGGTCCATAGTCTGATGATGGCAGGTAACATATACTCCTAGTATCTCCTTACCATTTTTAAGGACATGGAAATTGTCGGTTCAGGCAATACAATTATATATGTGGCTGGCCTGATTTTACAATGTATAACTGTACTAAGCTTGGTGCTGCATTAGTATTCATGTACTGATTGTTTTTCTGGTGCTGCATTCATGTACTGATAGTGGTTTTAGTGCTGCATTCATATACTGAATTGTGGCTCTGATGTTGCATTCATGTTCTGAGGGTTGCTCTAGCGCTGCATTCATGTACTGACTGTTGTTCTGCTGCTGCATTCATGTACAGGCAGTGGTGCTAGCTCTGAATGCAATTACTGATGGTGGTTCTGGCACTACATTTGTGACCTGACAGTGGTTCTGGTAATGTAATCATGCACTGACAGTGGTTCTGGTGTTGTATTCAAGCACTGATGGTGGTTCTGGTGTTGAATTTATGTATTGACAGTGGTTCTGATGACACACTCATGTGATGATGGTTGTTCTCATCTTGTACACATGTAGTAATCCATACTGTGGTTCATGGCTATGTTAAAATGTAAAAAAAATCTAAAAATTGGAGATTTGATCTTATGAGGAGGATTTGGCAAATTTCTGCTCCAAAAATAAGTTAACATGTACTCACACAGATTTTTAGAGACTGAGCAGAAACTCTCCAAATTCTCATCATAGCCTCAAAACTTGATTCTGGTGATATATTAATGTATTGATGGTGGTTGTGGTGAGGTATTTAATATTTTTTGCAGTCCTTGGGATAGGTTCAGTATGGCAATGTGGTCCTTGGACCAAAAAATATTGTTCACTTATGTGTTGTAACATCATTAAGGTATGTGCCCACAATGAGTTTTTATTGTTTTTGACTCTGCATATTTTTACTGATTTAAGGTCCCGTTACACGCAGCGACGTTCCAGCGATCCCGACAACGATACAACCTGGTCAGGATCGCTGGTACGTCACTACATGGTCGCTGTTGAGCTGTCAATCTGGCAGATCTCCACAGCGACCAGCGACCAGCCATCAGCCACCAGCGACCCGTGTAACAACGGCTCTCTGCACTCTCAGAACCGGGGCTCGTTGGTCTCCCACCGCCAAACACGCCGATGCGTGCTGCACAGCGGGAGACCAACGAGCAAAAAATGGTCCTGATCTTTGTGTCACGATCAGCAACCTCGCAGCAGGGGCCCGCTCGCTGTTGCTTGTCACACACAGCGATATCGCTGGCGAGGTCGCTGATACATCACAAAGCCTGTGATGTTTCAGCGATCTCGCTAGCGATCTCGCTATGTGAGATGGGGGCTTTAGACTTGAATTGGATGCGAAAAATCAGCAGGTAAAAAAACGTACATGCGTTTTTAGTGCATTTCTGCTATGTAAATGCACCACAGAGGTATGTAATCTGCTCCTAAGAAAGCTGTGTCGCCCAGGGAAGGGGGTACTTGGTCCAGGGTGGATGCAAATAGGAATGTCACTTCCGGTGACCGTTGCATTGTATTTACAGGGGATGATAGAGTTAATGTTCGTGACGCCACCTGCGGGTTGCGGTTAGGAATGGAGAACCGCCGCTGCTCAACGTGGGTACTCCCAGGGATGGTGATAGTGGCAGCTATGGAGGTAGGCCCTCCACAGGTAGGGCTGTGCCTGGGAGATGTATGGTGTGTAATGATGGAGACCACACCAGGTTAACTTTAACAGTCTCTACTCACATGGACCCTCGGCTTGCTGGTTCAGGTCCCAGGAGTATCAGTGGCAATGTAGTGACCCAGGTTGCTCTATCCCCGGCACTCTCTGTAGATTGAGTCCCCGTAGCGTGGAGCATTTGGGAACCCCGACTGTCCCTTTTGGGGTACAGTCTCCTTCTCCGTACGGAGGGCAGTGCGAACCCTGTGAGGAGGTAAGTGTCCAAACCCTGATCCTAGTTTACTGCTGATGCCTCTGGATTATTTGGTTCGATGAAGTCCGTGAAGGTGTCTTCACCGTGCAGGTATTTGCCAAACTGTTTGAAACTTGACATTTGACCTAGGGCCCTGTGCCCTGTGCGTGCTCAGGTCCCAGCGGTATCCCGGTACCCATCCTGGCGACCTCTCTCCTGTGACCCCGGGGTCACCGTTACACGGACCAAGCTCAGGCACGTCCTCACACCTCTCCTGTGTACTTCACTCTTCTAAACTCCTCTCTGACTCACTGACCCCTCCCACCAGGCTGGCTATACCCAGGGACTTGTTCCCATGGCGACCATCCCCTTACATGGTTAACCATTTATGCCCAGTGTGGAGAGGAGAACTAGAATTTAGATGTGTGTTGGTGGGATCAGCACTGTTACTCCAGGTCCCAGGGGGTAGGTCCTGCATCCCCTATAGGATACAGTTCTTTGTAGTGCCCTGAGGTTCTTAGGAGCGCTACAATTGTAGCGCTGGAAAACCAGGTAGTTGAACATATAGGTTAAATCAGCCGACCTGAAACCCTAGTCACCCCCCCTCAGGGAAGGATAGACACACCAGTGGGCGGGACCAGGCAGTTAGTGAACGCCCATTTAGGGGTCTGGAGAGCCCGGGGCGGGAAAACAGTGAGATGAGTTAGGTAGAGTTCAAGTGAGGAGTGAAGTCTGACAGGTGCCAGGGTCGGAGCCCTGACACCTTGGCTAGGTGGCAGACGGCAGCCAGAGTCTGCAGGAGACGGGAAGACGGCAGCTGGAGATGCGAGGTGGACCGGGACAGGGTTGGAGCCTGCTGGTACCAACACCGGAGAACCGACCCGGAAACCATGTGCACGGAGGGGGTACTTGGACTCTGAAGCCAGGACCGGCACCGATGGCCTAGCTAATTTAACCAATTGAGGGCAGGATTTTAGGTCCTGTCCCAACCTAAGTCCCGAAAAGTAGACAACCACTCACAGAGAGGGATAGGGCCACCGCCAGGGTCCGTAGATCCCAAGGGTCAGCGTCAGACGGGCACGGCTCCCAACCAATGGACTGGGACGGACTCCCGTGTTTCTCACCGGGAAGTCCTACTTACAAAACACTGAGTGCAGAGGAGAGAGACTTTGACTACCAACCCGGGTGTGGGATCAGATACACCCGTCTGCGGCAGCCGGCCACCATCACCTTGGTTTACCACAGGACTCCTGTGCTTTATTTGACCGTGAGTAACATCTCCGGCCTGGCCGGGTGCGCCGGCCCCTGCACTCACCATCCTCAGCATAGAGACATTGGGCCATGGGACATCCATCCCTACCCACGGAGGGGTTAACATCCAGCTGCCTGCCCAACGTCCCCGGGAGCCCTGCAACGGCAGTGGTGGTGCTACATCTCACCACACGTCACAGACATTCTATAACCAATCCCCTTTTATTCGGAGTGTCCGCGTGACTCCCGGGTCCGGAGAAGCCCTCGAGCCATACTGTAGATCCGGATCGAAGGCAAGAAGGAGAGGAGAGAAGGAGAGAGAGAGAGAGAGAGAAAGAGATATATATATATATATATATAGAGAGAGAGAGAGAGAGAAAAAAAAACAAAACTCCAATCCGGATCGTGCACCCGGAATCCCGCGTCTGGGTCGGACCCAGATCTACAACTAAAACCCCGCAGATCCGGATTTTTCCAGTCCGGGTCCGCTCAACACTATTCATAAGTCCTAGTAAACTGCAGACAGAAGCCAGACTGATCTGTCATGTTAGCACAATTGTTTTTCATTTTATAAAATCTGTTCCATTCTTCTTATGAGAACTGCATTTGATATTTTGTGTTATTCAGAACATAAGATTACCATCTGTGATTTGGAGACACTGACAACATATTGTCTTCTAATTGATTTGCTCGCTCCACCTACAAGTGATAACCGTACAGTGACACGGTGTAATGAGGACGGGGGTGGCGGAGCTTTTCCCAGGCGCAGTTCCGCCAATCATGGGTTGACTTTTTTGTTACAGTGTTTTTAGGTTTTTGCTCCAGACGTTACATTCCTCCTCACTGGAGATAGTTTACATCACGAGGAGGGGGTGGGGTATTAAGTGACTTGCATGTCTGTTCAATTTCTTTTCCAGACACATTTATAGTGTATGATGCTATTAAAATGCAGTGCTAAATCTTCCAGAAAACTGCTAGGGTAATCACATTTGGGCTTGTGCCATCTTGGCAGATACAAATAAGCCTCAGGCATTTGGTTGACTATCAAACAGACATAGACATAAAAACGAATGCATTGAAACAGCCATTGGCGGCAATAATAATAAATCCTTCCTAGCGTTCCCAAGTCTTGTTACACAACGCTCACACTTCTAAATCTCTGTAGGAACTGAGAGAAGGAACAGGAAAACCATTACTTTAATTGTATAATTACTCGCATGTCACACCTAATATTTAACAATGTTTGGATGTTCGGCTCCACAAACAAAATGTGTCATTGTTTAATAGGATTGGATTATTGGCTATAAACAGGTTCTAAAACTCTCCAGTCATCAAACTGCGATTGTGATTAATAATGATGACGAAATCAATGTAGTAAGAAAAAAACATGTACAAGTATCATGTACAGTAAAATTATCTACCTATCCATCTATCTATCTATCTATCTACCTATCTATCTATCTATCTATCTATCTATCTATCATAGATAGATAGATAGATAGATAGATGATAGAGGATAGATAGATTGATAGGTAGATGATAGAGGATAGATAGATAGATAATGGAGGATAGATAGATAAATAGATAGATAGATAATCTATCTATCTATCCTCCATTATCTATTTATCTATCTACTAGAAGGTGGCCCGATTCTAACGCATCGGGTATTCTAGAATGTATTGTGTAGTTTATGTATGATTTTTGTTATATATATATATATATATATATAGATGTTGTGCGTAGTTGCCAAGTGTTTGTGTAGGGGCTGTAAATGTTCTGGGTGTTGTCTGGGTGTGGGGGTGTGTGAGAGCGGTGTTGTTTGTGTGGAGCGCTGTCTGTGTGTTGTGTTGTTTGTGGAGCGCTGTGTGTCTGTAGTGTTGTCTGTGTGTGGTGCTGTGTGTGTTGCGCGGTTTGTGTGGGTGTGGAGTGCGTGTGTGTGTTTTGGGGGAGGTATGTTTTGTGCAATGTGTGTGTGTTGCGCGGTATGTGCGTATATTTGTGTATGCTGCGGTGTTTGTGTGTTGGGTGTTGTGTGTGTGCAGCGTTGTCTGTGTGTGTGGGTGTCTGTGTAGGGCGGTGTTTGTGGTTCCCGGTGTGTGTGTGTGTGGTGTGTTGTGCGGTGCGTGTGTGGCAGTGTGTGTGTGTGTTTTGGGTGGAGGTGTGCACCCCCATCGTGCTCCATCCCCCATGCTGCGCACCCCTCATCGTGCTCCATCCCCCATGCTGCGCACCCCCCATCGTGCTCCATCCTCCATGCTGCGCACCCCCCATTATGCTCCATCCCCCATGCTGCGCACCCCCCAACGGGCTCCATCCCCCATGCTGCGCACTCCCCATCGTGCTCCATCCCCCATGCTGCGCACTCCCTATCGTGCTCCATTCCCCATGCTGCGCACTCCCCATCATGCTCCATCCCCCATGCTGTGCACTCCCCATCGTGCTCCATCCCCCATGCTGCGCACCCCCCATCGTGCTCCATCCCCCATGCTGCGCACCCCCCATCGTGCTCCATCCCCCATCGTGCTCCATCCCCCATGCTGCGCACCCCCCATCGTGCTCCATCCCCCATGCTGCGCACTTCCCATCGTGCTCCATCCCCCATGCTGCGCACTCCCCATCGTGCTCCATCCCCCATGCTGCGCACTCCCCATCGTGCTCCATCCCCCATGCTGTGCACCCCCCATCGTGCTCCACAGTCACACATCAGACAGTATACACGCACACATCTGATCGCATACACTCACACCCCACTTCTGCCTGTGCCCTCCGGTGGGCGGTCCCAACAGCTGTGCTGCACGCAGTGCTCCTCTGCCTTCTGCCGACACGCACACATCCGATCGCATACACGCACACATCTGATCGCATACACGCACACATCCGATCGCATACACGCACACATCTGATCGCATACACGCACACATCCGATCGCATACACGCACACACACAATCGCATACACGCACACACACGATCGCATACACGCACACACACATTGACGATATCGCACATATGCGCTCACACTCACAACATCCGGAGATACCACATGCTTCCGGCCATGTGATCCTCCGGCAGGTCCTGGAAGGTCACTGCAAGCACAGTATCGCCGCCGAGAAGCAAGCGATATCAGTGGATGTTGTGAGTATTTGGATGCGATCTGATGTGTGTGTGAGGTGTGTGTGAGAGTGAGTGTGATCTGATGTGTATGTGTGTGTGTGTCTGTTCTTATGTGTGTGCATGTGTGTGTGTGTGTTCCACCGCTGCAGGACCTTGATGCGCTCACCTGCTCCCGGTCGGCTTCTGGTGAGTATGATCGGGGGTCTTCTTTCTTCTGTCTTCTCTTTTCTGCACATGTGTACCGGGAGCCGGTGTACGCTAGTAACCATGCTACACAATATTACCCGATGTGTACCATGGTTACCAGCGTACCCCGCCCACCGCATGCACGGGAGCCCACACCAGCGTATGCCGGCAACCCAAGCAATGCGAGGGTATGTGTCGGCTGGGTTGCCGGCGTATGCTGGTGTGGGCTCCCGGGGGTACAGCACTCACCTAGGAGTCGGGGCTCCGTGTCGGTTCAGGGAATGCGTGCGGGGGGCGGGGCCAGGGCGAGCGTGCAATGCGTGAGGGGGCGGGGCGTGGCCGAGTTGCCAATGCGTGCAGGGGGCCGGGGCGAGAGGCCAATCCGTGTGGGGGGCGGAGCCTGGACGAGCGGCCAATCTGTGCGGGGGGCAGAGCCGAGGCAAGCGGCCAATGAGACGCTTGTCGCGGTAACTACATAATTTTGGAGCAAGACAGACAGACAGACAGAATAAGGCAATTATATATATAGATCCTCTATCTATCTATCTATCTATCCTCTATCATCTATCTATCTATCCTCCATTATCTATCTATTTATCTATCCTCTATCATCTATCTATCCTCTATCAATCTATCTATCTGTGGCGCCCTGGACAAGCCAGGGGCCACAGAGAACAACACCTACACACCCCACACTCCCGGTCAGGCACACCGAAGTCAGACAAAAACCCTTGTTGCCTTCCTCCAGGGGCTGATGTCCACACCAGGGGGGTGGGCCAGGCGGTTGGCCCCGCCCACCGAGGAGTACACAGTCCTGGAGGCGGGAAAACCAGGCAGTTCAGTTTTGAGTAGAGGTGAGAGAGGAGTAAAGTGGCAGTAGAGAAGCCTGAAGTTGGTCCGGGTGTGTGGCCCGGATGGATCAGCAAGGTTGGCAGACGGTGGTGGCCTATTGGAGCTAGCCGTAAGGACCGTGGATGGGCGGTGGCCCGGCGGTACCGGACCGGTACGCAAAGAGAAGCCAGCACCATCCGGCAGGGGCTTACGGACCCCGGCAAGGCTAGGAGTCGCCGTGAATTTGCCAAATCCGTTAGCGAAGGGAACCTCCTGGGTTGCCCAGCAGCCAAGTCCCGTCAGAAGGCAACCGTCCAACCAAGAGAGGGAAACACAGTCACCGCCAAGGCTAAAGTTCCCAGGGCCAGAGCTTGCGGGCAAAAGGGGCTCCTTCAGCACCCATCCAAGCTGGGGAGCGGGTTACCGGTGGGAACCCATTGGAACCGTTACACTACATAGGTGCAGGGAAAGGCAGTCACCATCAACCTGCCGGGAGGAGAAACACCGCAGCCGTCTGTGGGACCCGTCCATCCAGCCGTGTGTTTTACCGAGAACTGTGTCCTCATCATTGGCTTAGTGAGTACCACCGTGCCGTGCGGCACAGCGCTGCCCCCGCGACCCTGCACCTCGCCAGGCCCCGTAACCCGCCTTCCATCCATCCTTCCCCCCTCACCGGGCCCCGGTACAACCAACCCCCCTACCCACGGAGGGGAGAACCAACATCCAAGCTGCTCCCTGTCATCGCTCCCGGGATCCCCGTCCAGAGCAGCGGTGGTGTCACAACCTCAGCACAACCGTGGGTGGCGTCACGGACGATATCCCTAAACCAAAACCACACCCTTTCACTCACGGGCGAGGAACGCCGCTCGAGTCCCCGGGATCCGGCCCACCGCTCGAGCCACCAACGAGCAGCAGCAGCAGCCGGACCCGAGCAGTGGGAGAGCGCAGCGTCCCCTCTTCCGCCCGTGACATATCTATCTATCTATCTATGATAGATAGATGATAGAGGATAGATAGATAGATAGATAGATAATGGATGATATATAGATAAATAGATAGATTATCTATCCTCTATCTTCTATCTATCATCTATCTTCTATCTATCCTCTATTCATCTATCTATCTATCTATCCTCTATCCTCTATCTATCTATATTTGTCTGTCTATCTATTAATCTGTAATTCAATTTATAAAGGTATCATGTACAGTAAAATTATCTATCTGTAACATAAGTTTATTACATTGCAGGCCTATTAGGGCACTATTGGTGAATTCTTTCAGAACTCAATTCTAGTATAAGCTCTATGTGAATCTGTTGGTAGGATAAGCAATACATTAAAGGGAACCTGTCAGGTCCCTTATGCGTTCTAACCTACAAGCAGGGTGATGTGTGGCCTAGTAACCCCTTCCTACCCATCCCTGTGTTTTATTATTGTGTAATATGAATGTTTAAAAATACATTTTATTACTTACATGTTCCCTATGTAAATGATCAGAGCGTCTAGTCCCCTGGGCGTCGCATCTTCTCATGGTTTTTGCATGCTTTCGGTGGTATCACGCCCCTGTGGGCATGACACGATGAATTTACGTGAGCGATGCCACCCGCAGCCTTGTTATGTAGGTGCTTGCTTCTCGGTTTCAGACGCGCACTGCGCATGCTCAGAAGACTCCTGCGGGTCCGACCATGCGCAGTGTGCATCTGAAGCCAAAAAGCAAGCACCCAGATAACAAGGCTGCGGGAATGGCAAACGCGCACGCTCGGGATCTCAAGGAGCTGATGGTTACGTCGCTCATGTAAATCCATGGTATCACGCCCACAGGGGCGTGATACCATGGAAATCATGCAAATGCCCACGGGGCGATGCGACACCCAGGGAACTAGACCCTCTGATCATATACATAGGGAACATGTAATTAATAAAATTTATTTTTAAACATTCATATTACACAATATTACAACACAGGAATGGGTAGAAAGGGGTTACTAGCTCACACATGCTCCTGCTTGTATGTCAGAACGCATATGGGACCTGACAGGTTCCCTTTAAAGTGGTTGTCTGATTTAGAAAAACAATTTTTGGATGTCCTATTAGGGCTGTACCTTGTTTGGGATTTCCATAAATTAGTTGGAGTAGAGATTAGTTACAATGGAGCATCCATCTTTTTCTGGAGGACCAGGTACATAAAGTTTGGGCACTTTGAGGCTGATTTATTAAGACTGTCATAGTGCAAGCTCTGACAGAAGACAGTGACAAAATCATTGAGGCACATGCCACTAATTGAATTTGGTGTCTCTAGTAAGTGCCGTGTGCCTCCATGTGCTGTGCCAGACATGCTACTCCAGTTACAGACTGGAGTAGCATTTCTGACAGAAAACGCCAGCAGATTTGATGACTCTGAAGGGGCAAAGCCACGTCTTGCCCCATTCCTGTCTCACCCCAGCTGCTCCACAGTTTTACTCATTTTTGCAGAGCTGATACAAGGTGGCACGAAAATGTCAAAAGTCACAAAAGTTTTGCGCAAGTCCATGTTGTACAAAAAAATTATGACTTTTCATAGTGTTTCCTCCACTTTTGTAACGTAATAGCTTTGATGGATCAGGCTTTTTGGTTTTTTTTTATGAACCCATTGCTGGTATGATCACTATATAGTTACATTAGTGAGAACCCAATGAACCCAATAATGGTATAATCATACTAGTGATGCGTTGGTAGAATAACCAACCAATATATTTAAATGGATGTCTTATTTTGAAAAGCTAGTTTAAGACAACAAATGGGTAGCTTTTTCATTTTGGAAGTTATTCACTATCTAATGGATAGGAATTACCCGATTTCTGGGAGTCCGACCACTGGAGAGCTTTCTCATTTGTGTGTCAATTTCATGTGCGATCCGTTTTCATACATCTACAATCAAATATCTCCTTGGTCAAATACAGTTTGCTAGGTTAATAATCGAACTGTACCTATAAAAAATCGGATGCTACACGGATGTTCTATATGGGATCCATTTTTTTTAAAACACTCATAGATTCCAGTGTGGAAGAGAATAGGGCATGATTTCATGTTTTTGCTCACTATCGGTCCAAAAGACAAATCGGGCATCTAAACAGCCAGTTTTTGTCCTCGTCGATACAAGTCCTAAAGGTGGTGTTACACGCTACGATTTATCTGATGATATGTCGTCGGGGTCACGGTTTACGTGACGCACATCCGGCATCGTTAGCGACGTCGCTGCATGTGACACCTATGAGCGACTCCAAACGATCGCAAATAGGTTGAAAATCATTGATCGTTGACACGTCATCCAGTTTCAAAATATTGTTCGTCGTTTGGATCGCAGAAGACATATTGGTACGGTCAAACAATATATCGCTGATCGCATTGTTTGTGAGATCATTACGTGTGAACGCAAATAAACGACCTATGTGCGATCTCGGCAAATCGTATCAACAATCTGGGTGTGTCACATCGTTTAAGAGATCGTCAGATAAATCGTAGCGTGTAAAGCGGCCTTTAGTCTGATAGGTTTACATTGGGAAAGCAGTTATTGGTCCACATAGTAGATGTTGACTAAGCCAACTAAACTAAATAGCAGCCACATGGTTAAGATGATGACCAGCGCCTTGATGGGAACCAGGAAAGCTGATGATGGGTAAGTGTTGCGGGCGGGAGCTGCTGTCACTTCTCTGGGCCCGCTCGGATCCGGGTTGCTGCTGCGGCTCGAGTGGTAACTGGACCCGGGCTCGCACGGCCATCCGTCCTGGCAACCATCGGAAAGAGGAATATTTACAGGGGGTTTGTTGTGTTGGTGACGCCACCCATGGGTTGCGGTGAGGAATGGTGACACCGCCGCTTCCTGGTGATGGGGTGCCCGGGGCTGGTGTAGTGGGACAGCAAGATGGGATCCCCTCCACGGGTAGGGGAGGTGTAGTCCCGGGGCCCGTGGTGGGTACCCGTGAGTAATGGCTGCTGGAGGTGGCACGCCGGGTTGGACCGGGGGTCAATGGTGTAATCACAGTTCAGTAATCTCACCGGCTGCCGTTGGAGGGTGTACTCGGGTCCCACACCCGGGTTAGTGAACAGGTGTCCCTTCCTCCTGCACTCTGTGTTTGTCTCTTCTGTTGGACGACTTCTCATGGAACGGAGAAGTCCACTCCTGGTACTGTGTATGTTTGGGAGCTGTGGCCCGCGAAATCTGATCCTTGGGATTTCTGTGGGTTCTGACGGACACCCTATCCTCCGCATTGGGCTTCCGTTTTGCTCTCTGGGCTTCTGGAGAACAAGGCCTGAAACCTCGTCCCCTGCTGGTTGATTAACAAGGGGCATGCAACCTTCCTCGTCCTAGCTTCCGGGCACCCCGTCTGTGCACAGCCTTTGGACCGGATTCCTGCTGTCGGCACCAGCGGGCTATGACCCTGCCCTGGTCCACTTAAGGTCTCCCACGACCGGATCTCCGTCGTCTGTGGCCCTGTTCACTGTCTGCCACCTAGTCAGGTAGTCCAGGGGCCCCTGCCCCTGACTCCATTTCTCTGTCTGCACTTCAACTCGACTCTCCTGTTTAACTTCACCTCCTCTACTTAACTGTCAACTCTGTTCTGTTGTGTTCCTGCCCCTGACACCTCAGGACCCCTAGGTGGGCGTTCTCATACGCCTGATCCCGCCCACTGGTGTGTCCTTATTATCATGAGGGGGTGGCTGGGCTTTAATGGATGTGTGTTGTACCTGGGTGTGGGGTTTTGGTGGTAACAAGTAGGGTGGACAACTTTTGGGACTACCTGGTTTTGCCAGGGCATCACATAAGTGTTTAAACACATGCACACTCCACTAAAGATACTGTATATTCAGAGGAGATTAGGTAATAAATATTTAGCTGTAAGAGCTACTTTAATTTATTTGGCGTTTAGATTGATGTTACAAAAAAGCATCAATCTCTCTGTGAAACACATGGTACGTCCGTGTGAAGTTCTTCATTTTGTTTTAAAACCCTCACTGTGGCCCTGATCCATTCTCACCTTGATTACTGTAATTCTCTATTAATTAGCGTCTCCCTAACTAGACTTTTCCCTCTCCAGTCCATACTTAATGTTGCAGCCAGGGTCACCTATCTGGCTTCTGCTCTGTGCCAGTCATTGCACTGGCTACCCATACATTATATGATCCAATTTAAATAGCTTGTTCTCACCCACAAAGCCCTTCACAATATGGCACCCCCTACATCTCCACCCTCATCTCGGTCTATCACCCTACCCATTCTCTTCACTTCGCAAATGACCTTCGACTAATATCCACTCTAATCCGAGCCTCCCACTCCCGGATCCAAGACTTCTACCGAGCTGCACCAATCCTCTGGAATACTCTACCCCAAGAAACTAGGACAATCTACAACTTGCACAGCTTCAGACTCTCCTTAAAAACACACCTTTTTTGGGCGGCCTATCACACTCCCTATCAAAGTCAATTCATATACAGTGGAACCTTGGTTAATGAGAACAATCCGTTCTGGGAGTGTGCTTGTTAACCAAGTTACTCATTCAGCAAAGCAAGATTTCCCATAGGAAATCATTGCAATGCAGACAATTTGTTCCACAACTAGTTAAATGTCCCATCCTGGTCCCCTATTGTGCCATTCCACACATGCACAAACACACACAAACACGTACAAACACACACAAACTGACACAAACACACACAACAACGCATGCTCACGCACATATTATGCTTACCTTACCTTCCGTTCCATCGCCGGTCTCCTGGGACTTGCTGTTCGCTAGTACGGGCTGTGTATCGGGTTACCATCATGACGAGGGATGAACTTCCGCACCCAGAGTGCTGAAGTTCCTGCCTCGTCGCGAGGCTTGCCGATACACATCCTGGAGCGTTGAACTACAGGACCCAGGAGGCCGGCGATGGAACGGAAAGTACACATATTGTGCTCACCTTACTTTCTGTTCCATCGCCGGCCTCCTGGATCTTGTAGTTCGCCGCGAGGATTCCTCCCTTGTTGCGATGTACTGGCGAACTACAAGAACCATGAGACCGGCGATGGAACGGAATATAAGGTGAGCATAATACTGTATGTGTGTGCGTGTTTGTTTGTGTGTGTTTGTGTGTCTTGTGTGTGTTTCTGTGGACCGCAAGAGCGGGTCAGAGCGTGGTGGATGTACGGAACCGGAAGTGTGTGCGGTGAGCATTTTGCTCGTACAGCAAGGCTTTGTCGTAAACCGAGTTATAAATTTACAGAAAGTTTTTCTTGTTAAGTGAAATTCTCGTTAACTGGGTTACTCGTTAAGTGAGGTTCCACTGTATATCCCCTCCACTATTTCTCAGAACATAATTCTCTCTCAAACTCCACTGCACCCAAAAGCATTACAAAGATTGGCTGGTGACCGGCTCGTGCTGCCTTTATCTATCCCCCATTTCTTTGAGCTGGCTGGACCGTAGTAAATAAGCACTTGAACCTTGTGCAACCCCCACCTCACACCATTGTAGATTGTAAGCTCTTATGAGCAGGGTTATCTTTATTTTTTGGTTTAATTATTATATCTTCTATAAAGATTACTTATGTTTGCTTGAATATGAATTGCTGGATTTTAAAGCGCTGCGGAATATGTTGGCGCTATAGCAATAAAGATTATTATTATTTTGTGGTAAATTAATCATTTTTGCCCACTTATATATTGCAGACAATCATTTAGATTATCTCAGCAGTGGAAAATACCTGTGATTTGTTTATTTTAAAGGGACCCTTCTAACAAAATGGGATTGATAGTACATGGTAGTATGAGCTCTTTGGTGGCCACTAGAGATCAGACTTGGGTGACAAAAGAAGCCAAGCTACGTACATGTAGTAACTGGAGTAATGATTTTGTGACTCCAAAAATACCAGCCAAATACTGAAGACAGATAGATAGTAATTAAAACAATTATATAATAAAATGAGGCCTCTGATTGATGCGTCTGGGATCTGGCATTTATTTCCTGTCTTCATGTGTAATAATATTTACTCCTTACAGTTAAGAGCGCTATATGATTACCCAACTCACATACATAAAATTATGATCGATCCAATAAAATCAGATAGGAGAGGTCCTCATAAAAGATGTGCTACTGTTCAACCCAAATAAGATAGAAGCAAAACAACTGCTAAAAGCTAAAATGTCACCCAACGCCTTATTCAAGGGTCAGTGATTTGTTTTGTGCGTAGAAAATGGTTCACTTTTCATCAGTGTTTTGGATATGATTTCATCAGTGTTTGGTCAGTGTCTCAGTTTTTAACATTATAATTAGAGATGAGCAAACCCGTGGAAGTTCGGTTCAGCAGCTGCAGCCAAACCGTACCTCCACTGTTTCGGACTTGGCCTGAATCCCAATGGAAGTCACTGATCGGCAGTTCGAGTCTCCGCCCACATACAGCCAACCATAAGCAGAGTTTTTTCCATTTTTTGAGGGGTTGCACACTAGATTCGATCACCCTGTTGTTACCCCTAGTGCAAGCCGTTTAAACACTGCAGGCAGCTTGCACCGGGCTGAGCACCGAGCATCCCCGAGCACAGCGATGCTTGATTCAGTGGTCAGCATACGTAAAGCACCCAAACTCAAATTCTGTTGTTTTATTTAAAGTCGGTGTTCAGCCCAAAAAACAAACAACGAACATTGGGTTCGCTCATCTCTAATCATAATCAGTGATTTTCTTATATGAAAAAAAAACTGCAAAGATCTTTCTATGCACTACAGTGTTGATCATGCACAGGTCTAAGGAGAATTTTTTTTTCCTTGTGGAGACTGACAAACCAATCTGGCTGCCGGTGAGGATACTTATAGCTGCAATGCTCCTCTGGGAAATATGCAAATTGTCTCTTCAGGAAGGAAGGAGGCAAACTCTAGTGCCACCTATTGGAAGTAGCAATGGGTCACTTTTGACTGATTGCTACTTCCAACAGGTGGCACTAGAGTTTGCCTCTTTCCTCCCTGAAGAGACAATGATCATGGACAGGACACAACGTCACACAGACGACCGTGTGTACTGGAAGTGATTTTTCATGAACCATAGACATGTTTGGGTATAGGACTTGGATCAAAAACATTGGAACCGATTCATCAACCCTTTTACACAAGTATTCTGACATTAAAAAGCTTTGAAAAGTTTCATAATTTTGACGCAACTGGAAACTGCACTAAACTAATGTGACTTTTGGCATTCTTACAACATTTTTGCTTAAAGGAAATCTGTTACAAGGTTGTAACGGGGTGCCAGGGGTGCCTCTGGCCTTGTAGTCGTGGCCCTTGCAATCAGGCTTACCCCTGGCTCCACCGTCACTATGGGGACAGGAGATGACTTGGTGGGGCAGAGTGTGGTGGTGGTGTAGATGTTATCCGGCGCACAAACACTCCTCAGGCAGGGTACAATGCAATGAACGAACATTCTTTTATTCTTCACAGATAAAAGTCCAGACAAAGCAATCCGGTCAGCAATAAATCTGGCAGATGACAATTCCTGTGGAGCTGGGGACAACCTGACCTTGCGCACCCTCTGGTGGGGATATGCCCAAAGTACTCCACTTCCTCCGGGCTCCCACTCTTCAGCCAAGCATACACCGGACCCACACCGGCAGAATAGGCTCTGAGGTTGCGTCCACCTCCTTATCTCCGGTGTCCCCTGCTGTTCCGCTCACACACTCTGCCCGACGTGCACACACTGCTGTCCCGGATGCTACTTCTCACAAAGTCCCAAACAAAGCCATAAAGGTGAGGATACACTTTCTTAGCTGGGGGAAGCCTGTCCTTGCGTCCCCTCCAGTGGGGATGTGCCTGACTACTCCACTTCGCCCGGCTCCCACTTCTGGCTACCCACAGCCCGGACCCACACCGGACTGCTTCACACTATGAGGTTCCGCCCGCTCCTTTTCTCACCGGCTTCCCTGATTTCCAGCTCCCTTCTTTCTTTCTTTCTTTCTGCCCACTCAGCTCCACACTCTGCCCCGGCTCTGCTGCTCCGCTCCTGTCCCCGAGACAACTGCTCCCTTGATCTAATCTTTTCCTCACACCCTTGCTCTCTCCTCCCCTTGTCTCTGCCGGCTCCTCCTCTCCACTGTGGTGACAGCCGTCCCACCCGGCCACTAGGGGTACCCTAACACAATACACATGCACATACAAATAAAACATTTTTATTAATAACATTTCCGGGTTAACTATGCTCCCTTTTGCAGGGGGTCTGCTCACCCACTGCATACCTCCCCTCTTAAAACCCGAGCCTCCCGGCACGGCTCTTACTTAAAACACACAGAAGCACGTAAAGTCTGCAATACCGTCCACAATAGGCGCAGCACCCACACAGAGGGCTCCAGTGTGCCCAGTTCTCCTCCTCTGGACGGCCACCAGTCCCGCGCCCGGCGGTTTCTGCAGCGCTCCCGGTCCTTCTTTCAACTAGCGCCCGGAGGCTCAACAGCGCTCCCGGTCTTAGATGGGCGCCCGGAGGCTTGGCAACAGCGCTCCCGGTCTTAGATGGGGCGACTGCCCGTAAAACTTTAAAAGAACTTCTGCCGGCTAAACGGCGCCGGACTTAAACAACAGATCAGCAGTGGTGACTTACTCTGGGGGCCAGGCCCTCTTCCATCCCTCCGTTTGGGCCTGGATGTATGCCCCCAGGGATTGTCCCGGCTGCTGACGGATCCTCTGGAAGGTCGCAGGGACGTAGGGTGGCTCCACAGGCGCAGCTGCTGCAGCTCCTCTCGGTGGTGAAGGCGTCGCTGCCCCTGACAATCTTGCTGGTAACGGCGGCGGTGTCAATGCTGAGACTGAGTAGAGTGGAGGCGGGTCCTCATTTCCCGCTCTTAAACAGACTCCACCCCCAGCCTCACGCATCATCTTGACTCCTCCGCTGAGGTACTTCTTTTTCTTCTTCCGTGCCCTGGAGCTGGCGCCTCCCCTCTTTGGGCGGAGTACTCCATGCTTTCTCTTCGGCACCGGCCAGCCCCAGGCTCTTCTTTCGGCGCCAACTTTCCGCGCCTTTTCTTCCTCACAGATAACGGCCTCCTTGCCGCCATCTTGTACCCGGTCCAACGCTACGGGTACTAGGTTCTCTTCCCACCACGGGACTGGAAATCCTGTATCACGGTCCGGATCCTGTGCTTCAGGCACGACCCGATCTCCAGCCTCCTGGGTTCCTGGCAGGGGAATCGCATCCTGCCGACTACGCCACATGTAACGGGGTGCCAGGGGTGCCTCTGGCCTTGTAGTCGTGGCCCTTGCAATCAGGCGTACCCCTGGTTCCACCGCCACTATGGGGACAGGAGATGACTTGGTGGGGCAGAGTGTGGTGGTGATGCAGATGTTATCCGGCGCACAAACACTCCTCAGGCAGGGTACAATGCAATGAACGAACATTCTTTTATTCTTCACAGATAAAAGTCCAGACAAAGCAATCCGGTCAGCAATAAATCTGGCAGATGACAATTCCTGTGGAGCTGGGGACAACCTGACCTTGCGCACCCTCTGGTGGGGATATGCCCAAAGTACTCCACTTCCTCCGGGCTCCCACTCTTCAGCCAAGCATACACCGGACCCACACCGGCAGAATAGGCTCTGAGGTTGCGTCCACCTCCTTATCTCCGGTGTCCCCTGCTGTTCCGCTCACACACTCTGCCCGACGTGCACACACTGCTGTCCCGGATGCTACTTCTCACAAAGTCCCAAACAAAGCCATAAAGGTGAGGATACACTTTCTTAGCTGGGGGAAGCCTGTCCTTGCGTCCCCTCCAGTGGGGATGTGCCTGACTACTCCACTTCGCCCGGCTCCCACTTCTGGCTACCCACAGCCCGGACCCACACCGGACTGCTTCACACTATGAGGTTCCGCCCGCTCCTTTTCTCACCGGCTTCCCTGATTTCCAGCTCCCTTCTTTCTTTCTTTCTTTCTGCCCACTCAGCTCCACACTCTGCCCCGGCTCTGCTGCTCCGCTCCTGTCCCCGAGACAACTGCTCCCTTGATCTAATCTTTTCCTCACACCCTTGCTCTCTCCTCCCCTTGTCTCTGCCGGCTCCTCCTCTCCACTGTGGTGACAGCCGTCCCACCCGGCCACTAGGGGTACCCTAACACAATACACATGCACATACAAATAAAACATTTTTATTAATAACATTTCCGGGTTAACTATGCTCCCTTTTGCAGGGGGTCTGCTCACCCACTGCAAGGTTTTTGCTACTTTATCTGAGAGCAGCATAATGTAGGAAAAGAGACCCTGATTTCAACTATGTATCACTTTGTTTATTGGGTGCAGCAGTTTGGGACACAATCACTGTTTTTAGATTTATCACTGCAGCAGAGCTCAGAAAGCTAACCCCGCCCACACCTGGCTCTGCATACAATGTCTATAGACAGGGAGGATCTTCTAATAATAGAAATGAGTGTGTTGCACTTGGACTTACACGCTGCTGTGTTAGAGCAAAAATAGGTTCCTGGTGCTAATGCAAGCACTGCAAGTAAAAAACAGATTGGATCTTGACAAGAGAGGCATAGCTCATTTCTATGTTTTAACCCTTACAGCATGCTATCTTCAGATTACAAAATAAAAAAGAATATCATTACTTACAACAAGATGAAATTGCAGCTGTATATTGCTCAGGCCAAAAGACTACTACTACTACAGCAGGATACAGCTAAACCCCCACTAAATGGAGGCATCACAGGTGCAGGAGGAGCAAATCACACTCACTTCCAAATATGGAGGAAGGGATTGCTGGATAGTAAAACTGCACACTAGTGGCTTGCATAGAGCACTGTTCACACTAGCAGGCGCACAGTCACAAACCCACAGCCTATTAGGTGACGCCCATACTATTAGATCAGGTGGGCTGCCAAGCCGTATCCCCGCTACATAGGGACAGAGACTCTGATAGCAAGGCCCAACAAAAAGGGGCCTGGCTGTATCATGTACAAAAAAATATATATGAGGTTTGTTGTTAGCGTTATGGCCATAAGAAGTAAGCCTACAACCCCCGTCACGGGAACCTCATGCTTGTAGGTCCCTACACTATATATAATAAAATATATTGCTGGAGTAATAGTAGTCTTTTGGTCTTCAGATTACAAAGCAAAAACCTGTTGATAAATTCCCTTTAAAAACAAATCCCCCCAAAATAAAATTACTCCTCTGAACTATTTCTTGTTATTATGCTATTCCTTAGTATATCCTTATATTTGCCTGCACGATCGCAACAGGGAGCATGGCGTGATCTACTTCCAAGCTCTGGCTGTCACAGCCAGTCATGGTCTCTGCTCTGCCTTAGCTGTTTAACCCCCTAAATGCTGTGATCAATAGCGATTGAAGCATTTAGGAGGCTGGGAGAGGGAGTGCACTCACTCTCCCACCCAATCGGTACTCCCGCATTGTGATCTTGGAGGCCCGATCATTGCTATGGCAACCCGGGAACATCAGCCATCTATAGGAACATGGTCTAAGAGGCTTTTGTCAGTTATACACAGACAGATATACAGTATATATGCAATTGCTTGAGCATTGCAATATATTATAGCAGCAATCAAAGTAATAAAAGTTAATGTCTCACATAGGGACTAAGTAAAAAAGTAAAACAAAAGAAATTTTTTTGTAACAATATAAAAAAAATCAGAAAATAAGAGCAAAAAAGTAAAAAAAAAAAAAATATCAATAAATATGTAGCCTTATGGAAATAACAAAAATAAACAAAATAAGTACACATTTTTGGAATCACTGGATCCCTAATTACCTGATCTATAAAACTGTCATACAGTGAACACTGTAAAAAAAAAACATAGCAAAACTGTGTCTTTTCATCGTACAGCTGACAAAAAAAGAGGAATAAAACACAATCAAAAAGTCATTTATGAATGAAAATGGTATAGCTGAAAACAACATCTTGTCTCCCAAAAAAACAGGCCACCATACAGCTCTATCAAATAAAAAAGCTATAGCTCTCATAATACAGCAATGCAAAAACATTTTTCATCTATAAAATTGTTTTTATGGTGTAAAAGCGACAACATCTAAAAAAATTTAAAATATATAAAGGTGATATCGCTGTACTCGTACTGACCTGAAGAATAAACCTGTCTTATCAATTTTATGGCACGGTGAACAGAGTAAAAGAAAAAAAACACACAATTCCTGAATTGCTGTCTCTTCTTGATTCTGCCGCAGAAAAAGTGGAATAGAAAGCGATCAAAAATTATTACGTGGTCCAAAATGGTACCAATAAAATCTAAAACTTGTGCAGTAAAAAAATAAACCCTCACATGACTCTGTAGGTAAAAAATAAAATAAACTATAGCCTTTAAAATTTGGTGATGCAAAAAGCCTTTGTTTTGTAAAAAACAACAACATTTTTTAGGGTGATAGTAGCCAAACCTAAAAAAAACTATAAAAAATCTGGTATCTCTGTAATTTTTCTGACCTTAGAAATAAAGCTTCCCTATCACATACACCACAAGTGAACGGCGTAAAAATAGTAATAAAGCCAATCCTTCAACTGCTGTTGATAGGGTTGATATACTTACTCTGCCTCCCAAAGATTGCAGTACGGCGCGGCTCACGTTTACGCCAGAGATTATATGTAAAGCTGTGTAAAACGTGATTCCGACAACATTCACAACTGAAAACTCACTGTAATGAGGCAGAGGGTTTCACTTAGACCGCTCATCTGGCCTTTGGTCATGCGGTGTGTCCATCTTTTTACACGTCTTTTAATGCATGCACAAAAGTGCAGTCAACAACAGTGTTGTACTCCTTTGAAAAGAAGGACACTGATGAACAGAGGCCTAACGAAGTCAGGTGTAACCCTGCTGCCTTATAATAGGGAATTGATCTTTCAAGGATCTCACCTGAATCACGAATGTAACTGCTCTGCATACAGATACAGTACAGGAAAAATGTCAACTGATCCAAAATATTCTGTACCCCAAATTGCTACCAAATAGCATTCAACGCAACACCCTAAAAAAAAATCAGAGGTATGTCATTTGTTACTGGAAATATAGGTGGCTTCCATGCTAGTGGTAGCACAAAGGCTCTGGAAAAGCGTTATGGACTCCCCTCTCAAAAAAACGAAATTCAACAAAATCTGTGCTCCCAAATACAAATGCCCTCTTTACTTCTGAGCACCACAATGTGCCTAAACCACAGTTACCGACTACATGTTGGCCATTTTTATAGTGAGGAAAACCTGTTTATGAGGATTATGTCTCCAGAAGCACAAGCTGGGTACAATGCACGAGCACTACAATGTACTGGGTATTACAAGGGCTTATTTGCAATTTTTAATTCTACAACATTCTCAGTGTTTGACACTATGGATGTTTTCCAGAGACTAGATTATCATTACAACAGTACTTGCATACCCAGAAGGGCGTCATTTCCAATATGTGGTCATTTGAGTCACTCTGTGCTGTTCTAGCATTTAGGGGCCCTGCAAATGAAGTCCGCAAACTATTCTATGAAAATCTGTGCTCCAAAAGTTAAATCAGTTCTGTCAGGAGGAATAGGCCCAAATTCCTACAAACTATTGTGAGAAGCTTGTGGAAGGAGATCTAAAACAATTGATCCAAGTCATACAGTTTAAGGGCAATGGTACAAAATACTACCAAAATGTATGTAAACTGTTGACTTTGTAGAAAGTAATAAAAATACCCCTCTCTCTCTCTCTCTCTCTCTCTCTCTCTGACCTAAAACAAGAAAGGTTAATTCTGATTTCATGCCAGACAGTGAGAAAAACATGCAGATGTGTCTTTAAAAATAGTGTATGTAAGCTTATGGCTTCAACTGTATGGTTTAACAATGTCACATAGGGATTTGTTTTTGTCCACTAATTGCACAAAAGTGACTGAGCCAAACTCAAAAACAGTCAAACACCACACAGAAGTACATAGGACATATTCAATATCCACACATAGAATATAAAAGCTCAAAATATATTTATTTCTAAATTTGTAGAACATTCACATAAAATTAAGTTAATCAAGTGCTGCCAACTAGTGCAGGATATAAATGAAAAATACATAGTGCCACAGTAAAAACCTTATCAATAACTTAACATAGAACATTTCAGCTCACATAATAAATTAACCCAGGCATAATAGTATCCAATAGCAACCATAATGGTATCAATAGTCTTCTACAATACTGGTTATTTTAACTACAGACTGACTCTCAAACAGTTCATCACACGAAAGAATAATAAATATAACTTACACGTGGCACACAGTGTTATGATCTCCCTGCCACCCCAACGCACGTTTCGTGCTTTTTCTTCTTTAGGAGGCATGCATTGGGAAGGAAGGTGTGGGTTTTTTAAATGTTGATGGACCAATGAGAAGCTGTGGAAGAGGAGTATGTGTCTGTGACGTTCAATTACCCATAGCGGCACTGAACATCTACACGGTGTATCTGCCATCAACATCACAGTAAACACAAAGTGACTTCTGCTTGCGGCTCTCCAGAGCGCAAACAATCCACTGCTGCATAGCAACGAGGTAAGCGCGTATATCCGGAATCGCCGCCAGTAGAAGACAGAGGGACGAACCATGAACCTGCGATCAGTTGCTCAGCAAAGCATATAATCAGGTCACAAACATGCTGATAAATGCCTGTTAAGGCCACTTTACACACAGCGGCATCGCTAGCGATGTCACTGGTGAAAGCACGCGCTCCCGTCGGTTGTGCGTCAAGAGCAAATCTCTGCCCGTGGCGCACAATATCGCTAGTACCCGTCAGACTATACTTACCTGCCTAGCGACGTAGCTGTGGCCAGCGAACCGCCTCCTTTCTAAGGGGCCGATTCGTGTGGCATCACAGCGACGTCACATGGCAGCCGTCCAATAGAAGCGAAGGGGCGGAGAGCAGCCGAAAGAAAGTGACGCCCACCTCGTTGCCGGAGGACGCAGGTACGGTGTTGTTCCTCGTTCCTGGGGTGTCACACGTAGTGATGTGTGCTGCCTCAGGAACGACGAACAACCTGCGTCCTGCACTAGCAACGATATTTGGGATTAGAACGACGTATCAACGATCAACGATTAGGTGAGTCATTTTAATCGTTAGCAGTCGTTCGTGCGTTTCACACGCAACAACATCGCTAACGAGGCCGGATGTGCGTCATGATCCTGTGCTCAGTAACACAGCAGTGCATATGACCAGATCATGTTTTAATAATAGTATGGTAAAGTGGTAAAGCTCAACAGAGCATATTTTCCTATACAGATGATCCTTTGTTATATGATTTTTAGACTTTTTTGTTAGATTTTTTGTTATGTTACTCTATTCCACAGTAGGCCTATTGGTACAGTGTTTCATCTTTCCGTCAGAGATGTACAATCATGATACAAATCTTGTATTCTGTTTATATAGAGCTTCAACTATACTGGTTAAAAAGATAGTTTGAAGAATAAGATTAAAGGAATCATTACAAAAAGCCAAAAAGTGATACACCCATGCAATATAGATAACTACAAGCTGGAACACACATACTGTAGCGACAGCTGGACACATTATCCCTAATATCAAGATTCTCTGCCATGGAGACAGGTGTCCAACATCTCAGTTTAGACCCAAAGATTACAGTGGAATTAGAGGAATGCATTAATAACAATGGGCTTTCTTTGTGTAAAAATAAAACTAGTTACATTGCAAATGAATGCATATTAAAAATATGTGAGAAGTGTTTTATCTGCCTTTTAAGGTCCTGTTTCAAGCAAACTTAATCATATGAGAAATTGGTAACATCATTGGAATGCATTCTGCATAAATAGATAATTAATGTGTCAGAGGCAAAAATACATATTTTAATTAAGGAGTGTATTACTGATTTATACTCTGGTGATGTATGCCTGCAATTACACAGCAAGTCTTTGTCAGAGAAGTAATCAATAAAAAGATTTAGAATTTTTCTAGTCAGATGGAAAATCTGCAGCATCGGCTGCATTACTCGTACTCTTGGAAGACAACAGTTAGTGGAATAACTATAGGAGGTGCAGCAGGATACAGGGTTTGTTGGAGTATACAACAGCTGCAGGCTTATGCTGTCATGAGTGACCAACTGATGATGCTGTGTTGAGAGCTACAGTTTTTTGATATGTGTAGTAGTTCTTCCCTATATTGTATGACTTCTCACTGGTTTGTGTGTCAGTTTTTTCCTGTCTTCTCCATGTTGTTGATGATGAGGATAATGGTTGCTGTATGTCCCAGGTAAAACAATTCTCCCACAATGTCTGATGAGGGACGGTGATTCTGTTGAAAGCTGAAATCTGCAACAGGGTGCATTTCATTGGAGCTAAAGTGAGCCATCTAAGGTAATAAGTATCTAGTGCCAGACTGGCCTTTAGGCTATGTGGACATGTAGCATTTTTGCACTCTCATTGCTTTCAATAGTGGAAAAAAACGCTACAAAAAACCTGTTGCAAAAATGCTGAATTCATTTACATGCTCTTCCTTTTCAGTAAGAAAAAAAAAGGAATTATGCTTGAGATTTCTCACATTTTGCCCCATTTGTAAGGAATGGGACTCCTAGACTGGTGAAGCCTATGCACTAAGTGCAAGGCCTATCAAAAATTGAAAGGAAAGATTGCAATACACCCTGGAATACATGTAGAGGATGGCCTCAGAAAACATTTATTCCCCATTCGGATGGAGTGGGATTGCTAGACTTGTAAAGCATATGCACTATGTTCAAAAATTAGGAGGCACTCCAATACACAATGCAACACATGTAGAGTAGGGCCTAAAAAATGCACATATAGAAGGAGTGGAACTTTTGTGGCCGAGAACAAGGAGTCCTGGGTTCGAGGACACTACTCAGAGTACAACTGGCACAAGGTCTTTCAAGCATCCAATTCCGATTTTGCTCCAACTAAGCTGGGTGGCAATTCCTCCTGTGTCGGCTCAAGACATCAGGCAGCTCTAAGGCTTAAAATTCATTGAATATGAGGTTTCCAGACTTTTTTTTTATCACGTTGGAGACCTTTGCCAATTAAAATTCATGAACCATGTGGAAGAAACTTCTCCAACCCATCCTGGGGAAAGAACACCACAAGTCTATTGTTCATTTATTCACACAAGAGGTGCATTTGGGCCGCCTTTCTCCCATTATACTAATGCATCTTTATCTTTTTATTTACACAGTTGGAGCAAATCTGAGGCTCGCAGGCTGCAGTCATTGCTCCCTCATTGCTTAAGTTTCAAACTGTTATTTCAAATTTAAATATTTTATTGTTCGCAACTTGGTAAGAAGTTGGACCTACAAGCTCCCTCTATATAGGGGACTAAGGGTTGAGCATGAACTGTACCATACACCCCTGTACCTATGGATTTGTTCCTGGGCTGGGGGCTCTAAGCTGGCCTGCCTTTTCCAAGACTTTCGTTCAAGTAGGTGTTATGGCTCCCATGTCTGTCTTATTGCATTTCTTACATTTACCATAGATGAAAATGAACAAGTTTCTCATGTGTTCAATGTTTATAAGTTATTCTCTGTTTATGTTACAAGTTAGACTTGCGGATTTGCTAAATTTAAGAAGGAGGGAGTGTGTCACCCTGCAAAGGCAGGCGTCCCAAATATATGTGAACTCTGATGGTGTGAGAAGCCAGCTCTTCAACCATTTTTTTAGAAACATATGTAATTAGTGTAAGGGCCACTGTGAAGTCTGGTGGGTAGCAATCCCTTTGGGAGAACTACTGAGCCCAGGAGAAGCAACCCTGCTCTCCTGGGATTGAGTGATGCTGGAGCTCAAGGAGGCCAGCTAGTGCCTTCAATGTAGTTACTTTCGGGACTCCAGAAAAGCTGCGTGGAACATAGCATCCTGCGTGGTCCTAGAAGGTCCCAACTGCCAGATGATGGCAGTTAGGGATCAGAAGAGGGAATGTCTTGATACAATCCTGAGTTGCCAGTTGTGGGAAGATTGCTGAGGTACTTTTCCTGTAAGGCTAGGTCCACATTTCCGTTGTTTATGATCAGTCACAATCCGCCGCTCCGTTTGGCGGATTCCGTTGTTCCCATAGGCTTGTATGAGTGGCGGATTTTGACTGGTGACTCTGCATTGTATTCGCCGCCTGACTAATCATTCATGGAACGACTGACCGTCGGGCGTCAGGAACGCAGCAGGTAGCGTTATTTGAGCAGCGGAATCCTTTTGATTTCGCTGCGCATGCTCTCTCTCGGCGGCCAAACGATCAGCTGATCGCCCAGCAGCCGCCTTCTGTGAGCAATCAGCTGATCACCTGGCGGCCGGCTAATGTGAGCGATCAGCTGATCGTTCCCAATAGCCGGCTGTCGGCTTTTGAGAGTGAACAGATGATCTCCCGGCGGCCGGCTAATGAGAGCGATCATCTGTTCGCTCTCAAAAGCCGGCGGCCGGCTATTGTGAACGATCAGCTGATCGCTCTCTTAGCCGGCCGCCGGGAGATCATCTGTTCGCTCTTAAAAGTCAGCGGCCGACTATTGTTAACGATCAGCTGATCGCTTTCATTAGCCGGCCGCCGGGAGATCATCTGTTTGCTCTCAAAAGCCGGCGGCCGGCTATTGTGAAAGATCAGCTGATCGCTCTCATTAGCCGGCTGCCGGGAGATCATCTGTTCGCTCTCAAAAGCCGGCAGCCGGCTATTGTGAACGATCAGCTGATCGCACTCATTAGCCGGCAGCCGGGATATCATCTGTTCGCTCTCAAAAGCCGGCGGCCGGCTATTGTGAGCAATCAGCTGATCACTCTCATTAGCTGGCCGCCGGGAGATCATCTGTTCGCTCTCAAAAGCCAGCGGCCGGCTATTGTGAATGATCAGCTGATCGTTTTCTCTCTCACGTTTTACAACGAAATCCGACAATGAATTCTTATTCTTGTCATCTGTTGTACAACGCATCAGTCACAAGCGTCAAGCAATGCATGTGACTGATGCAAAACAACTGAAATGTGAACCTAGCCTGAGGTGCCGTGGATGCTAAAGTGCTATAACCAACAGGAGAGAAAGCCATGGACCCCATAGGGGGGAGGGGCGACATGACCAGAGGGAAGGGAGGGAGTGAGGGGTTAATAAAGTTATAATGAGGGGCATTATGGGAAGGTATAGGGGATTGGTGGAGAGAGGATCCCTGTAGGGGAGGGGGGGGGAGTATAAAAGCGATGAGGGAGGGTCTTACCTCCCCTTTTGGACTCCGGACAGCGTCAGATTGAGAGACCCAGGACCAGGACCACAAGGACCAGCATGGCGGACCTCCCGGAGCTGGATCGGCGGATTAGAGCGGCGATGGCGGTGCACGGGGCCCAGGCAGTGCAATCCCACTTCAGGGCTGCCTGTGTGTCCCCGTCGGCACCTGCCCCTCGCTCCCCCTCTAGACGCGGGCGGCGTTCGAGGCCCCCGCTCAGGTACTCTCCGGGCGCAGGGGGGGCGAGGAGGCCCAGTGAGAGCCCCCCTCGGGACCCTCCGCGGCGGGGCGGGCGGCAGCAGCTTCCAGCGTCTGCCCCGGCCGCCGGGAGGAATCTCCGACGCGGCCGCGACGGCCGAGAAGGGGGCGTGGCCAGCCCGGGGCCTTCTTCCTGTCTCAGGCCTCGGGCTGGAGTGCAGAGCCCAGCGGCGTCTCCCGGCCGGGAGCGAGCCCAGCGATGGAATGAGGCCAGCGGTGGCCTGGATAGAGGCGGGCCCGGCCTGGGGCCTACTTCCGGTCCCAGGCCGCGGGCTCGAGTGAACAGGCCGGCGGCAGCCCGGGGACCGGGCCGTGCCCAGCATGACCTGGAGGCACGGAGAGGGGGCGTGTCCAGCCTGGGGCCTGCTCTGGACGCCGGGCCCCCGGCGGCGGGGCACGTCCCGGCGGCTGCTTCTGACCAGGAGCGGGCCCGGCTTGTGATGGAGGCCAGCAGTACCCCCCGGGGACGTTGGGGGGGGCCGGGCGCAGGCAGCCAGCAGGGGGACCGGTGTGGGCAGGCGCCACCCGGATACCTGCATGGCTGCGGAGGAGAGGAGGGACGGTGGGACCCCCGCAGGGCGCGCCAGGTCCCTCAGATCATCAGCTCTGCGCCCGGCGGACGCGGTCTCCCTCGGGGGGGGGAGGACCCAGCGGGAGGTCTCGGTCGGAGGCCCGGGGGGGGAGAACCGGCGGTGGGGAGCCCCCTGAGCTCGGGGAGAGGCTCCTCCAGGAAGAGGACTCGGTCGGCGGCGGCCCAGGGGACAGGACGGTCTTGTGGGCTGTCGCCGCAAAGAAAGCAGCGGACGCCCACCGCCAGTGCCCACGCGGCTGCCCAGGAGGGTGGCTGTGGTGGAGGGGGCGCATCGGCTGCGTCGTCTGGAGCTGGGACGGTGGAGGACGGCTACAGCGAAGAGGAAGAAGGAGCCCTCAGGTCGGGGGACGAATTAGAGGAGCCGATGGCGGACGACATCGCAGTATCGCATTCCGTCTCCGCGTCACGGTCGGGTGAGCTAGCCGTGGATTCGGCATTGCTTGTGGCGCGGGGAGCGGGTGCTGGGGAGGTGGCTGCGGGCACGGCAGCGCCAGAGGGGTCAGTTTTGCTTAGTCAGTTGCTGGGGTTTTTGCAGGGTTTAGCGCGAGCGCCGGCGGCGGCCTGGACAGGGTCGGCGGTGGATGGCGCGGCGGCGACTAGCGGCGAGAAGGTGCCGGTGGGGGCGGGTGTGGGTAGCGGAGTAGTGGAGCCTGCAGGCGAGAAAGCGGGAGAAAAGGAGAAGGAAAAGGAAGATGAGGTGGTGAGGCTGGATGATAGGGCTAAGAGCGAGGTGTATGTGTGCTTTGAGGGACCGCTGGGGGCGCACCTCAAAAAAGAGGTGAGGGAAAGAATTTGGAAAGGGGAGTATGTGGAGATATTTTCCCTGCTGCCCCTGGAAAAATTTAACCTAGACAAGGTGAAGCCGAGCGATTCCAAGAAGGAAAAGGAGGAGGAAGAAAAACGCCGTTATAGGCTCATTCCTCGTTCCTTTTCCAATTGGTTGCAGGCGTTTGCAATTTTGGCTAGCGTGGTAGGGGACAAGGAGCCGGAGCACTGCTCGGCTCTATTCGGCTATATGGATGCAATCGGGGAGGCGTATCGCACGTACGGGGGTTTGGCATGGCTGCGGTATGATGAGCAGTTTAGGCAGCGGAAGGCGTTGCGGCCCGGCATGCGGTGGGACCATAAGGACATTTCCTTATGGATGCGCTTAATGGCGGCCCCGAGCCAGCCCTTTCGTGGCGGTGCCGGGGGACCGGGAGCCGGGCCCTCGGGGATTCAGAAAAAGGGATTGTGCTGGCAATTTAACGAAGGCCAGTGCAAATTTGGCGCAGCGTGTAGGTTCAAGCATGAGTGCTCCGGCTGCGGGGGGGGACATAGCTTGTCCAAATGCTTTAAAAAAGGGAGAGGCAAGGCTGGGGACGGGTCTGGAAAAAGGGAGGACGCCGGTGAAAATAGAGGCGATGGCGCCGTTTTTAAGTAGGTACACGGACGGGGCAGCGGCGTCGCTTTTGCGGTTTGGTTTTTTGTACGGTTTTCGGATTCCGTCGGCGGTTGAGGCATTGCCTCCGGTTTGTCGCAACTTACGGTCGGCAAGGGACCACCCTATGGTTGTGGGTGAGAAGTTGAGTAAAGAGGTTGAGCTGGGCAGGATGGGGGGCCCATTTGAGAGCCCTCCGTGCGGGAATTTGGTGGTGTCCCCGCTGGGGGTGGTGCCAAAGAAGGAGCCGAATAAATTTCGGCTCATTCATCATCTTTCATTTCCGGAGGGGTCGTCTGTGAATGACGGCATTGCGCCGGAATTGTCGGCGGTGTACTACGTCTCGTTTGACAAAGCGTTGGACTTGGTACGGGCGGCAGGACGCGGTGCATTGATGGCAAAGGCGGATGTAGAATCGGCGTTTCGTTTGTTGCCGGTGCATCCGGAGAGTCAGCACCTTCTGGGTTGCTGGTGGAACGGGAAGTTTTATGTTGATCGTTGTTTGCCCATGGGCTGTTCGATTTCTTGTTCATATTTTGAGGCGTTTAGCTCCTTTGTTGAGTGGGTGGTGCGGGACGTGTCCGGCTTGTCGTCCATTATTCATTATTTGGATGATTTTCTGTGTGTTGGTCCGGCGGGTTCCATGGTTTGCGCTGGTTTGTTGTTCGCCTTGCAGAGAGTGGCGGATCGGTTCGGGATCCCTTTGGCGCAGGAAAAAACGGAGGGGCCGGCGCCGGTTATGCGGTTCCTGGGGATTGAAATCGACTCGCTGGCCATGGAATGTAGGTTGCCAGAGGACAAGATTGTGGATTTGCGGAGTGCGGTTGCAGCAATGCTGGCAGCAAAAAAAAGTGCGGCTTAAGGTGGTACAGTCTTTGCTTGGAAAGCTGAATTTTGCATGCAGGATTATGCCGATGGGGCGTGCTTTCGCCAGGAGGTTGGCGGCAGCTACGGCAGGCGTACGGTCATCGGCGCATTTCGTGCGGGTCACGCGGGAGATCAAGGCAGACTTGTTGGTTTGGGACGTCTTCTTGCGACATTTTAACGGCCGCACTTTGTGGTTGAAGAAGGTGGTGCCCAATGATGCTCTGGAACTATATACGGATGCGGCCGGGTCGGCGGGTTTCGGCGCCATTTTTCAGGGTCATTGGTGTGTGGGAAGGTGGCCTGAGGATTGGCGACAGGGTGGCCTTGTCAAAAATCTGGCCCTGCTCGAGTTGTTTCCAATCGTGGTGGCGGTGGAGTTGTGGGGGTCGCAATTTTCGGGACGTAAGGTGTGCTTCCATTGCGATAATCAGGCAGTTGTACATGCAATCAACAGCTTGTCAGCGAAATCTGGACCTGTAGTGGCATATTTGCGGCATTTGGTGCTCAAGTGTTTGTTGTGGAATATTCATGTGGTTGCAAAACATGTGCCGGGGGTGGATAACGGGGTGGCTGACGCTTTATCTCGTTTTCAGTTCCACAGGTTTCGGGAGTTACTGCCGGGGGCGGACGAGGTCGGAGCGGTGTGCCCAGAGGAATTGTGGAGCCTGGTGAGGCAGTGATTGCGGGTTTGATTAGGAATTCGGTGACCGAGGTGACTTGGTGCCGTTATGCTAAGGTGTGGGTTGAGTGGCAGGCAGTGCTGGGTGAGATGTTTGGTAACGGGCGAGCGGATTATTTACTGGCGCTCTTGGCATTGGTGAGTGAGGATTTTAGGGCTGGGAGGTCAGCGTCGGCGGTGGCGATTAGGGTGGCAGCCGTGGCCTTCTGGTTAAAGGTTAGGGGTGAGCAGGATGTTTCAAGGGACTTTCGGGTACGGCAAGCATTGAAAGGTTTTCGGAAAGGGGTGAAGGTGCGGGACACTAGGCGGCCCATTTCGTTGGACTTGTTACGGCGTTTGGTGGATGGTTTGCAGGGCATTTGTGTCTCAGCGTATGAGACGGTGTTGTTTAAAACTGCTTTCGTGTTGGCGTTTTTCGGGGCTTTTCGGATAGGAGAATTGGTGAGCCCGTCAAGGGTGATTGGGGGTGGTTTGCTATTCGAGGATGTGTCGGTAGTGGGACGGAGAGTGGAGTGTCGGCTTCGGCGGTCCAAGACGGACCAGATGGGTCGGGGCAGGTTGGTAGTGTTGTATGCGGTGCAAGGGGATGGCTTGTGCCCGGTGCAGGTGGTGAGTCAGTTTTGTGGTCTGCGGGGCGGTCTTCCGGGCCCGCTGCTACGTCACGAGGACGGGGCTTGGTTGTCTCGTTATCAGTTTGTGGCAGTGCTGAGGAGTTGTTTGCGCTGGGCGGGTGAGCGCCCAGAGGATTACGGGTCCCATTCGTTCAGGATTGGGGCGGCTACCGAGGCTTCTCGTTGGGGTCTTGGAGATGACATGGTGAGACGGATTGGTCGGTGGGAGTCCTCTCGTTTTCGTGGTTATGTGCGCCCGCAGTTATTATCTCGTTGAGGGCTCTGGTGGGGAGTTGTTTGTTCTGCCGTTAGGTTTTGTTGTTCTTTGTTGCAATCTGGAATGCTGGTGTTGTTGTTAAAATTGTTTCCTTTATTGTAGGAGTGTGTCTGATCTGGATCCTGGGGCACTCGTTCGTTTTTTGGGGGGCCCGTCGGGCCGACACTCGCCCGAATGGTCGGCAGTTGGGTCTGGACAGGTCACTGGCATCGGTCAAGTGGATTGGAGTGCGGGGCATGGAATGGAGCAGGGTCGTGCCGGAATTCGAGTACTATTGTAGGATGGACAGACCCCCGAACGTGTTGGTTTTGCACGTGGGGGGTAATGACCTGGGATCGCGGGCATCCCGCGATCTGATTCGGGACATTAAGATCGACCTACTGCGGTTATGGGCAAGGTATCCGGGCCTGATAGTGGTGTGGTCGGATATTGTGGCCAGATTATGGTGGAGGGGGGCCCGGTCGGTTGAGAAGATTAATCGCGCCCGGGCACAAGTGAACAGGGTGGTTGCGCGTTTCGTGCGGGGAAACGGCGGCGTGGTGGTGAGGCATGTGGACCTGGAATCGGCGAAGTGGCAGTTTCGGAGAGGTGATGGGGTTCATCTTAATGACATCGGTTCTGATTTATGGGCCCTGGGTTTGCGGGATGGTGTGGAGCAAGCCTTGGGCGTGTGGCGGGTCCAGGCCACGTAAGGTGTCACGTGTCCTGTCCTGTGGCGGGGGTAGGTCTGGTCCAGAAGCGGTTGGAAGGGATTTGTAGCTGGACCGAGAGGCACTGTCTTGGTATGGTGTCTCTGGGTTCCGGGAAATTGCAGGCACGGGGTTCTGCAAAGTTTGGGGGGTATTAATCCGTGGGGTGATTAATACCTCATCTCTGGGTCGGAGTGTTACGGCCAGGGATATTGGTGTAGAAAAGGGTTTCTGGACCGGGCCTACATAGGGTTTCATGTACCGTTTATTATTATGTGTTACCTATTATTCTGTGTTTGGGGTCGCCCGTTGGACGGCGCCCCCTTTGTGGTTAGTATGTTAATAATAGGTAATAAAGGCTGCTGTGACCAATTTGTTTAACCAAGTCGCATGCAGTCGGTGTATTATTTTTAGGTTAAGTTTTAAGGGGTATGGTAACCATCACGACCGGAGAATCCTTCCTCAGTGGTCAAGAAAGCCATGGACCCCATAGGGGGGAGGGGCGACATGACCAGAGGGAAGGGAGGGAGTGAGGGGTTAATAAAGTTATAATGAGGGGCATTATGGGAAGGTATAGGGGATTGGTGGAGAGAGGATCCCTGTAGGGGAGGGGGGGGGTATAAAAGCGATGAGGGAGGGTCTTACCTCCCCTTTTGGACTCCGGACAGCGTCAGATTCCCGCCCACCCTCCCTTTTTGTATTTGTGAGTTGTTTAACTATGTTAAAAAAAAAAACAAAAAAAAAAAAACAAGAAGACAACAAGGAATTATTATAAAAGGGATGTATGTTTTGTCGCAGCAGCGGGGGTAGGTCTGGTCCAGAAGCGGTTGGAAGGGATTTGTAGCTGGACCGAGAGGCACTGTCTTGGTATGGTGTCTCTGGGTTCCGGGAAATTGCAGGCACGGGGTTCTGCAAAGTTTGGGGGGTATTAATCCGTGGGGTGATTAATACCTCATCTCTGGGTCGGAGTGTTGCGGCCAGGGATATTGGTGTAGAAAAGGGTTTCTGGACCGGGCCTACATAGGGTTTCATGTACCGTTTATTATTATATGTTACCTATTATTCTGTGTTTGGGGTCGCCCGTTGGACGGCGCCCCCTTTGTGGTTAGTATGTTAATAATAGGTAATAAAGGCTGCTGTGGCCAATTTGTTTAACCAAGTCGCATGCAGTCGGTGTATTATTTTTAGGTTAAGTTTTAAGGGGTATGGTAACCATCACGACCGGAGAATCCTTCCTCAGTGGTCATGAGGAGAGCTGCTACAAATTGCTGGAAAAGAGCTTGGTTCAACAAACCATGAAGTGCTGATGACTCTGTGTACTGAATAATTTTGGAGAGCTGTAATCATCATCATCGTCAATTACACAAGTAAAAGTGAAATTTTCTGTTTCAAATGAGGTTTGGACATTACTTATTGAGACGATCTAATCCTTCACCCTGTCCACAACTTTTTTTTTTTAAATCTGCTGAGAATTACCCACCATTGACCAATGGCATCCATTACACCCGAGCTTGCAGGAGGTCAACTCAGACACTCTGCCCACATAATTTCCTCCCTCAGCCGTCTCCAAGATTTTTCCTGAGCATTCCCAATACTCTGGAATTCAGTGCCTCAACACTGTCTCTCTCAATGGAAACCTGAAAATACATCTCTTCATTAAAGCCTATGTGACGCCCTGGCCTATCAGGTCAGCCCAGTAATTCACCCGACGGGAACGGAATGTTCAGGTACCGTTCCCCACCCGCTCCAGAATCGGGGTACTAGCGCAACAAGGGGGATAGGACTTCCCACAACCGTCCAGAAAATCCCAAGCGTGAACCCTGAGAGCAAGCTCACCCTGTTAGCCATGGAGGTGGGACCCGAAACGCTTCAAGTGTAAGGAATACACACGTAGGACACACAGTGCCAAGGGACAAGGCTTCAGGTCAACAAGCAGCACCAAGAGGACACGGACCCAGCATGCCCGTACAAGGACCACAGAGTGCTCAAAAGTTTGGTTTACCTGGTGTCAGCAAATAAGGAATAACGTTTGGAACTCCATTCTATGTCTGAACTGGGTGCAAAAACCTAAAAAAACATCACTATATGGAGATAAGGTATGCACACCAGTGACTATGCAAGGGGAATACATGTAATAGCAGAAACTGCTGTGTGAATACTGACATGAAAAATTCAATAGCTATATGTAAGAATGAAATGGGAAAAATGGAACCTGCATTACTGCCTTGAATATATGAATAAAGAGAAATTTAGCTACTGAATTGATCAATGCAATAGAGCCCCAACACTACGCCAAAGTATTTCTCTACGTTGGGGTCCCTAGCTTGTGTGTGTGAACTCCATTCTATGTCTGAACTGGGTGCAAAAACCTAAAAAAACACCATGTCAGTATTCACACAGCAGTTTCTGCTATTACATGTATTCCCCTTGCATAGTCACTGGTGTGCATACCTTATCTCCATATAGTGATTTTTTTTAGGTTTTTGCACCCAGTTCAGACATAGAATGGAGTTCCAAACGTTATTCCTTATTTGTTAGTAGTTTTTCGTTTGTGAACCCTCCCCACTCACACCTATTGCCAATCCACATAATACGTATATATAGCCTGGGTCTCAGCTTCCCATACACGGTAAGTTTTTTTAACTGCATGAGAGGACGCACACAAGCTAGGGACCTCAACATAGAGAAATACTTTGGCTTAGTGTTGGGGCTCTATTGCATTGATCAATTCAGTAGCTAAATTTCTCTTTATTCATATATTCAAGGCAGTAATGCAGGTTCCATTTTTCCCATTTCATTCTTACATATAGCTATTGAATTTTTCATGTCAGTATTCACACAGCAGTTTCTGCTATTACATGTATTCCCCTTGCATAGTCACTGGTGTGCATACCTTATCTCCATATAGTGATGTTTTTTTAGGTTTTTGCACCCAGTTCAGACATAGAATGGAGTTCCAAACGTTATTCCTTATTTGTTAGTAGTTTTTCGTTTGTGAACCCACCCCATTCACACCTATTGCCAATCCACATGATACGTATATATAGCCTGGGTCTCAGCTTCCCATACACGGTAAGTTTTTTAACTGCATGAGAGGACACACACAAGCTAGGAACCCCAACGTAGATGTCGCGGGCAGAGGAGGGGACGCTGCGCTCTCCCACTGCTCGGGTCCGGCTGCCGCTGCGGCCTGCTGCTGCTCGGTGGCTTGAGCGATGGGCCGGATCCCGGGGACTCGAGCGGCGCTCCTCGCCCGTGAGTGAAAGGGGTTTGGTTTTTGGGATAGTTTATTGTCCGTGACGCCACCCACGGTTGTGGTGATTGTATGGACACCACCGCTGCTCTGTATGGGGATCCCGGGAGCGGTGACAGGGAGCAGCAAAGTTGTTGGTTCTCCCCTCCGTGGGTAGGGGGTGGTCGTCCCAGGGCCCGGTGATGAGTTGGGGGATGAGGGATGGCGGGGCCGGTGCAGGGCTTGGTGGGGTGCAGGGACGCGGGGGCAGCGCTGTGCCTCACGGCACTGTGGTACTCACTCAGCCTGAGACGGGGACACAGTTCTCGGTAAAACACACGGCTGGAAAGACGGTTCCCACGGACGGCTGCTGTTGCTTTTCCCCAGTAGTTGACGGTGACGGTCCCTTTTCCTGCACCTAAGTCTATGTTGGTAGCGATGGGTTCCCACCGGTAACCCGCTCCCCGGCTTGGATATGGGCTGGAGGAGCCCCTCTTTGCCCGCAGACGCTGGCCCTGAGAAACTGGTGCCTTGGCGGTGGCGGTGTCTCTCTTTAACGGTTGGACTGTTGCCTTCAATCGGGACTTGGTTGTTGGGAGACCCAGAGGTCCCCTTCACTGACGGATTTGGCAAATTCATGGCGACTCCTAGCCTTGCCGGGATCCGAAAGGTCCCTGCCAATGGTGCTGGCTTCTCTTCGTATACCGCTCCGGTACCGCCGGGCCACCACCCGTCCACGGTCCTTTCGGCAACCTCCAAGCAGCCTCTCCTGCAGACGGTCACCGCCGTCTGCTAACCTTGCTGTTCTCAGTCCGGGGCACACACCCGGACCAACTTCAGGCTTTCTCAACTGTCACTTTCTCTTCCACTTTTACTCCTTTCTCTTGCTCCTCTACCACTTCACTCTCACTTCAGACTCTGACTAGACTGATCTGCTTGGTTTTCCCGCCTCCAGGGCTGTGAACTCCTCGGTGGGCGGAGCCAACCGCCTGGCCCACCCCCTGGTGTGAACATCAGCCCCTGGAGGAAGGCAACAAGGATTTTTGTGTAGCTTTGGTGTACCTATCCGGGGTGTAGGGTGTGGTGGTGTCATGACCTGTGACCCCTGGCTTGCCCAGGGCGTCACATAGAGAAATACTTTGGCGTAGTGTTGGGCTCTATTGCATTGATCAATTCAGTAGCTAAATTTCTCTTTATTCATATATTCAAGGTAGTAATGCAGGTTCCATTTTTCCCATTTCATTCTTACATATAGCTATTGAATTTTTCATGTCAGTATTCACACAGCAGTTTCTGCTATTTTATGTATTCCCCTTGCATAGTCACTGGTGTGCATACCTTATCTCCATACCTGGTGTCAGCGTCAGTGACTTTGGACTGTATGAGTACATGTTACCCCCCTTGCACCCGACGGGTTCCCCACGCCATCCATCACCGGGCCCTGGGACACCACTCCCCTGCCCACGGAGGGGTTAACAACTTCAGCTGCCACGCACCAGCGTCCCCAGGCTCCCCAAACCGGCATAGGTGGTCCCTCACGTTACCACACACCGTGGGTGGCGTCACGAACACTATCCAAAACAAACCCCCCTTTTTATTTAGAGAGGCCGCGGGACCCCGACTCGGGTCCAGAGACCCCTCAAGCCACTGCGGATCCGGATCCGAGCAGCCCGTCGGCTGCCACGGAGATGGCACACCTACAACTTGCAGTAACCCCACAGTTAGCTTACTACCACAGGCGCTGCAGCTATTTTCTCCTTCCCAAATACCCAATAGATTAAAGGCCTCCTCTGTTCCAGTCTGTAAATGTTTCTTTACTACACAGCCACCATGGGTTCCGTGACTTGGGAGGCCTGGTTCATACACCAGAACCTCCCCACCCACCAGCCTGGTATTACACTTTCAACTGTATTCAGATCATGGATGCAGATACAGTTGACAGCAATGATGGAACTTCTTGGGGGGCCATAATACTATTTGGAGTGCTATGTGAGGACTGTCTTCGGTCCATTATATTGTTTGGAAGGCTGTGTGGGGGGGTTCTTATACTGTTTGTAGGGCTGTGGTCACAGGTAGGGGTCAATTATACTGTTTGGAGGGCTGTGTAGGGGTCAATTATACTGTTTGGAGGGCTGTGTAGGTGCCAATTATACTGTTTGGTGGGCTGTATGGGTGCCAATTATACTTTTTGGAGGGCTGTGTGGGGCCATCATACTGTCTTGAGATCACTGTGGGGTATCATACTTTGCAGGGGGGTACTGTAAAGTCATCATAATGTGCATATGGAGGGTGTTATGGATGATTTCATGGTGGGTGTATCTTACTGTGTGTGGGGAGCACATTTTTTGTCATCATACTTTATGGTGACCATGAAAGGGGTATATTAGTGCATGGGAATGTACCGCCCCTGCAGCAGTCGGACTGCTCAGATCCGGGGTTGCCGTGGCTCAAGGGTCTCTTGACCGGGGGGCTCGGGGTCACCCGAAAATGAAAGGGGTCTATTTACAGGGAATTAATGTTCGTGACGCCACACATGGTTCGCGGTAAGGGGAGTACCGCCGCTGCCGATGGGAGTACCCGGGGGAGATGGAGTGGGGCAGACAGATGACGTTCCCTCCACGGGTAGGGGAGGCTCCAGGACTCTGGATGGTGGAGTGTAGGGGAGCGTGGTGCAGGTTGGACGCAGGGGAAGGCAGTGTACTCACTCAGGCCGTGTTTGTGTTGATGCGACCATAAACAGACTCTGACACGGTAGTAAACCAAGTCTCTGGGTGCCGCTGCCACTTCAGGGGAGCGCGTCCAGGGGTCCGTTCCCGTTGTTATTGCTGATGGTCTGTAACTTGCCTCCATGCACTAGAATTTAGATGTTCTGAGTGACCCCTCATCCTAAGCTTTCGGGGTCCCGCTCCCTACGGTTAGTTAGAGGAGCTGTGCTCTCGATGGCTGGCACTTGGGAACTCAGTGGGCTGCACAAACCTCATTGTGTTGAAGCCTTCAATCTCTGAGCTCTTGGGGAAAGTTCATAAAGAGACTATCCTCCACAGGACAATTATCAGGTTGCGTGAAGCTACTCCCTGATCTAGGGTACCTATTCGGTTACTAGATTTTCCAGTGCCGACCGTTCTCCCAAACTAAGTCTGGCACCCTTTTCTAATACCCTGCAACCGCGTTTCCGACTCCTCCAGTCCTAGACTACTGTCTGCAACCTTGCCATCGTCTCCCAGGGAGCTCCAACTCCCTCCAGCTCCTCACTCTCTGAAGGCTACCACTGCACTCACTCAGCCCCTTCCACCAGTCTACCTGACCCCTAGGCGGGTGGCCCTGCTCCAGTTAGACCACCCACTGGTGTGCCTGACAGGGTGTGGTATGAGTGAAAACTGTGGAAAGAGAAAGCGCAATAGGGTCTTACCCCAATATATACAGGGTAAACCAAGGAGTAATACTACTCACCAATTAGGGTTGTGACAGTCACAACACCTATAGCAGCATGTAACACCAAGTCCCGGCAGCGGTCCCCATGGGGCAGATAACAGAGAGTAATAGAGACGGGTTTCACAGCCGCGCCAAAGGACTAATGCAATCTTCTCAGATTAATGTTTCTTTATTTCATGCACAGGTCAAGTCTACGCGTTTCAGGAGAACACAGCTCCCTTCTTCAGGACAAACCAGCAAAGAATCATCAAATCTCCAATTGATGATTCTTTGCTGGTTTGTCCTGAAGAAGGGAGCTGTGTTCTCCTGAAACGCGTAGACTTGACCTGTGCATGAAATAAAGAAACATTAATCTGAGAAGATTCCATTAGTCCTTTGGCGCGGCTGTGAAACCCGTCTCTATTACTCTCTGTTATCTGACAGGGTGTGGTGTGAGGCGTGGCTAGGATTTGAATGCTGATGGAGCAATAGCAAAGGTTAGGATCCCAGAACCATGGGGGGTTGAGCGCTGCACCAAAAGGGAAAGGAGTGCAAGGCCCTGTGACACCCTGACTAGTTCAGGGGCGTCACAGGAACACTAAGGAGCTTCAATAGGGACAAAATTACTTTGTAAGGGCTGCAAAGTTCTGAGCTACGCTCTTCTTTGACCCCATCAATTTTTTTTTTTTTGTGGGGGAGCCTAAATAGGACTTCTGCTATGATGGCTCATGATTTATTTTCAAGTCCTTGCAAGTAATATATGGTGTTTTAAAATGAATATAAATACTGTACTATCCTTACTTACAAATTTAATTTGTTCTGTGATTGAGCTCTTAACACAATTTGCTTTTATGTCAAATTAAATTTCCCCATTAAAATGAAGTGAAATGTTATTAATCTGTGCCAGCCCCTACTTATGGCCCCCATCCTGGTACTGTATAAATGATCCCTCAGCCTGGTACATGGCTCCAATCCTAGTATATATAATCCCAATCCTGGTACAGGGTATACCCCAACCGGGTATATGCCCCCCATCCTGATACATATGATCCCAAATCCTGATACATGGCCCACCATCCTGGTACATGGCCCCCCATCTTGCTACATTTGATCCCGAATTCTGGTAATTGGCCTACCATCCTGGTACATATGATCCCATATCCTGGTATATGGCCCCCCCATCCTGCTACCTATAATCCACCATCCTTGTACATGGTCACTATCATACTGCACACTTAAAAAGAACTATTATACTTACCCTCCCTTTGGTCCCCAGCAGCGTGGCGTCCTCTTCTCATGCAGTCAGCTGATCAGCGTGTCAGAGCATGTCAGCTGAACCATGTCCTGTGGTCTGATGGGAAAAAAGATAAATTTATTTGGTTCAGATGCTGTCAAGTGTTTGTGGAGGGAACAAGGTGAGAAGTACTAAGGAAGGAGGCACACCCTTAAGTTTGGGTTACTTGAATTCTATATATATATAGACTCTATAGTTATTCCCAACAGAATCTTTGTTTGTGCTAGGTAATTTTGCACAATTTGTAACCCAAGCCCTTTTCACATGGATCTAGCAGCTAGGGAGGCGGCTTGGTCTAACCAGTCCTCTGATGTATTTGGCACGTCTGAGGGACCTGAGACTCTGGGGAGGCCAATAGGCCCTCAGGACGAGAATCAACAACTAATGCAGGATCTAACTAATCTGCATAAAAGGGTAGTAAAAGTATGGTGGAATATTAGGACCCTAGAACAATATAAAAAACTTAAAATCACACCCAGGGGCCTGAGGGTACAAATATTCCCGGCTTGGGAGACGGATACCCAATTTAGAATCACCTGGGAGCAGGGCCTGCAGACGTGCTCTTTTATTATCTTAGACATGCTGATTGATCATGACCGTTTGTTACTTACACAATTGAAGGAAGAAATTAATAACAAGGAGCACATCTTGCGTCAGCAAGACCCACAAACAGTGGTAACTCCTTTTCAAAATAAACTTAAGGTTATTCTTGACAATTTTGAAAGGGATGTTATTAAAGGAAAGAAGAGTAAATTTCAGAGAGACAAAAATGACTATGCTGAAAATAGAGCTTACAGGTGGTCCCATAGGGGCAATAAACGCAGAACAGTTGGTAGAGAAATGGATATCATACCTGCAGCCTCTGAGCTCTCTTCGAGTGATTTTTTGTCCACCGACACCAGCGATCAGGAAAACGTACCAGGAGGGGTCGCCGGAAAATCAAATGCCAAAAGGAGAAACAGGAGAATCCAGCCCTGGCAATCGCCCCCTCAGAGGGAAACAAGGAGTCGGAGACGGAATTGGTAGAAGGTAATGGAAGTGATTTACAAATAGTGAACCTGTCTCAGTACCAATTGTCTGATGTGGAAAGCAAGCTATTGGCCAAGGGGCTTTCATTTTCACCCATGAACAGAATGGACAAGTTCACTATAATCAAAGATGTATATCTCTTTTGCAGGCAGCTCACTTTCAAATACCTCTACAGCCGCCCTGACTTGATGGATACATTGCCACCAGAGGATCGCCAGGTGTTCAGTGACCTCTTAGATCTACTCGAAGAAGGTGAGAGGGACTCTGGCCAAAAAATACCATTTACAAGACGCCTCCTGTCACAGGCTACACCTTCCCTCGGCCTCTGTCCCGCTGTGGGGATCTTCTTTAATAAGATCTGTAAGGATATTGACAAGCTTAAACCCGATAATAACAGGGGTAATAACCTCACAGCGGAGGAGAGGCGGACCTTGTCCAAGCTAAGTAACAATCAGGAATTTATCATCAAGGAGGCGGACAAGGGGGGAAATGTGGTTCTGTGGCCAGTTGAAATGTATCTAAGAGAGGCTTCGAGACAACTCTCTAATACCGAGTGCTATATGGTATTACCCTCGGACCCTACTTGTGCCTTTAAAAAGAAATTAGACGGATTGCTCTCTATGGCCCATGAATATGGCATAATCTCTTTGAAGGAAAAGAACTTTTTAACAACTAAGTCCCCAGTTATACCTACCTTCTACATGTTACCCAAAATTCATAAGGGTCGCCCAGAACCTCCGGGCAGACCAATAGTATCAGGGATTGGTGGTCTGTTTGAGAGGCCCTGCATATATCTGGACTTTTATCTCCAGCCCTTGGCGCAATCTTCACCATCATATGTAAGAGACTCCACCCACCTAATTGAACAGCTTACTGATCTCAAAGTTCCATCGAATGTTTTTTTGGTAACATTAGATGTGGAAGCTCTGTATACCTCTATTGACCACGAGACAGGATTACGAGCAGTGTCGCATTATCTGGACCGCAGAACCACCGGTAATAGAAGACACGATTCTTTTGTCCTAGACCTTCTTCACTTGGTACTGGATAAAAATTATTTTGTCTTCGACAGGAAATATTACCGGCAGACATCTGGGACCGCTATGGGGGCATGCTGTGCGCCACCCTATGCTAATATCTTTCTAGGGTGGTGGGAGGAGACACAGGTGTATACCCAGGAGCACTATAAAGTCCATATCATACGGTGGTTCAGATATATAGACGACATCCTGTTCTTTTGGTCGGGATCTCTGGAGGACTGTGAGAGTTTTATTGCCACACTGAATGACAATATTCTTAACATTCGGTTAACCTCTAGTATAGCCACGGAGGCGGTGGAGTTCTTGGACTTGCGAGTCTCTAAGGGGGCGGGTGGAAATGTTGCCACCACGTTGTATCGTAAACCAACGGCTACCAATAGCCTCTTACATTACGATAGTTTTCACCCCACCCATGTTAAGAACGGGATACCTAAACGTCAATTCATGAGGGTAAAAAGAAACTGTAGCGACAATTCTGACTTTGAAAAACATGCTCTTGAATTAACCAACAGATTTCGCACAAGGGGTTATCCTAAGCGAGTGATCTCCGGGGCTCTACAGGCCTGCAAGACAATGACAAGACATACTCTGCTACAGCCAAAAACACGCAAGAAACGGACTACAGTGAGTATTATCACTCCTTTCCACAACCAATGGCAAGATCTGTATGGTTTGTTACAAGAGAATTGGGATATACTCCTGAGTGACAAAAAATTGACTCCGTTTATTGGGGACAAACCTAACTTAGTAGCAAGACGGGCCCAAAACCTGAGAGGTATCCTCTCTAAGAGTCATTTTTTAAGACCAACACAGAGTCTGGGAACGGGCATAAGATTGAAAGGCACATTCCCCTGTGGAGCTTGTACAGTGTGCCCGTATATGTTGGCCGGTGATTCAATCTCTTTACCAATTTTTCCTAGACGAATCACCTGCGGATCTTATTACAACTGTCGCACGAGGAATGCCATCTACATCCTTGTTTGCGACTGTCCCAAAATTTACGTTGGAGAAACCACGCAGGAGGTGAGGAGAAGGATACAGCAACACTTCTCTAGCATAAATACAGCGGAAGCCGACCGGAAGAAGGGTAAGGTGCTCACTTCAGTGGCCTCTCATTTTCTTATGCACCATAAAGGGTGATATGCCACAGTCAAGGTGCTTATCGTGGATTCGATTAAACAGAATATCAGAGGTGGGAGTGCTACTAAAGAATTGCTTAAAAAAGAATCAAGGTGGATCTATACGCTCAACAGTCTGGCTCCACACGGCCTCAATGAGGAGTTACTTTATACGGGGTTCTATAATGCTATCTGATGAATTCCATTACTCTCCACTAAAGCCCACTTTCTTTTTTCCTTCATCTAGAAGATCAAGGATGGTGTAATTAGGAAGAAGATAGGAAGAGAATACAGCACGGGAAATTATAAAGAACTTTAAAAGATCTCCCTCTATTGGACAAGAGATACTGTTACTGTACTCTACCTGGACTCTACTCTGACTACATGCATTATGGACTGAGGAACAGGAAATGTGGGAATGGATGCCATAATATAAGGATATGCTGGATGCCATTTGGCCGTGGGGAGGATCCATAGCATCGGTTCTCTACTCATTGTGTTTATAGGGACTTTTAAGGGACTGCTCTTGCCCCACATGTATGTGGCAAGGAGTGGCCTCTTCGCATGTTCCTGCTCTAGTTTCATCTGATTCCATCTGGTGGCACTGATCATATATATATAATAACTGCATCTAATTAAAATTTAGGGTAATTCCATCTGTTGGTATCATTTAGGTTAATTATATGAGACCTTATCAATCTACGGTGTGTCTTTGGGTGACATGTTTATACTCTATACTTATATAATCTTTACATGTTATCCACACGCTGCTTTGATTAAGGGTATATATTTCATGGTAATCTTGGAGATGCCATTATGGAATATCTGTATCATAAGATCAAAATATGACTTTATTTCTAAGTAATGACATTGGAGCCGATGGAAATCTATGGGTATCCAATATACATTATGTGTCGCATATATACACCGAGATAGATGTATATGTTTATGTCTAACGCTCCATGCTGGCTCCATCAGATCCACTTAAACATCTGGCGCCTTTGTCTTGTAAGAACTATATTATTGATGGTGCATGGTGTACATGCCATCTTCTAACATTTAATGGTTCCCATGTGTTGGGTTCATCAAATTTGTTTCATATTTGTTGCTCTGTTCTCCTTCAAAATCATACAGTATTCCTATTGGGCAGTATCTAGTCTTGCCCTATGTGCTCTTAATTTTCTTTATGCCCATGGGTGATAGTGTCTGTCATCTGATAGGTTGTTCTCGATATGGAATTTTGTCTACCAGTATCATCTAGTTCTAGCCTATGGGCCAGGGATTATGGTATTTTGTATCGCCTATTTTCTCGTGGACATGTTGTTTGTCCCTCCAACATGTGTTACTGATGTAACACATATTACAATATTCTCTAATAGATGGGACTTCATGTCTAAAGTTACTATGCGTTCCTCTGAGTAAATTCTTTCTATATAACAGTACATTTGCTGGCGCTTGGAGTGCTCCGGTTGCAAAGGGGTTAATACGCCATCTTTCTTTTCCCCTTTGCATGTAGAGCGCATGCGCATAACAGGGACTGGGTCACTGAGGGCATTAAGATATTATGTTGCTCCTATAAGTATAATTATAACATTGATTTCCAGTTGTGTACTTCGCTATAAGATAACAGGGAGAAGCGCTGCTCCTTGAATATACTTTGTGCGTTCAGAAATGTTATTTGACTTGCGCATGCGCACTAAAGGACAGGGGAGGACGCTCCCCATGTCATGTGACTAAGCAAGATGGCGGCCGCCACCGGAGTTTTTCCTCCCACATGTAAACTCTCGCAGCTGCGGGTAAGCACTGATTATATTCCTTTAAATAGGACACATATGGCCATATTACATTGCCTTCTTTTCCCCTGAGGAAGCCACTGGGTGCGTGGCGATACGCGTGGGGTGTCTACGCCAGGCTAACCCCTTTTTTTGGTCACTCCTGTAATCCACCCCATTAGCATGGTTGCTTTACATTTCATGGGTTGGTGGATATAGGTCCGGCTCTGTATTTGTTTGTAGCCTACCTGTAGTTTGGTTGCGGTATTTTACTGCACCATATTTCCTTGGTAGCTTGCAGTATCAAGGATCCTGGCTACACGTGGCAGCACAGCGTGGGTATATGTATTGAGCAGACAAAAATTGCGGATTTAATATATATCTTGCATCTAAATGGGAGCTCCCTGGGTTTATAATATTATCATGTATAGATAAGGGACCTGCATGTATTTTGGTGTTATTTATTTATATTGTTAAGGTATTTTATACCTGTCTAAATATCAGTGTCTCTGTCCTTTAACCCAACATATGCCATCACCTATAAGATATTGGAGGCCTCCTGTGCCGATGTAGACTCCAGCAATCTTTATTAGAACTTATATTGCTCATTTATGAGTGTAGATTTGTATATCTGCGCAAGTGTTTCCATGTAAAAAATCTATCATATGCTGGTAATTACATACTACTGTGGATTTTTACAATTGTGCTACTATAGGTGGTTCTATACATTATTGCAGTATATATGGTCATATGTGCCCACCAGAGTCTTGGATCATATTTTCTGAAAACTGGATACGGGTCTTTTTTACTATCATTTGGAGTGTCCATGATTATATTTATATGTACATGATTATGCAATTGGATCCTGGCGGACATGTTATGCCTATGGCTTTTTAAATGTTTTTAAATTTGTCATTGTGTGTCTTGAAGCAATTTTCTCGGTGTGGAGACATGTGTCTTGTGCTTTGGTTTTTTGTTAATGTAATAAAATTTAATACTTATTGATTAATATTGTGGTGATCCCGTTTTTGGTATACTCCTTTCCCTTTTTTTCTACATAAACTTTGTATACCAGGAGATCCCACTGGGTAGTGCCCTTCCTTTTCTCCTGTTGTTCCTTATTGGTTGTTCTGTGCAACCTTCTGGAAGGAGGCACACCCTTAAGTTTGGGTTACTTGAATTCTATATATATATAGACTCTATAGTTATTCCCAACAGAATCTTTGTTTGTGCTAGGTAATTTTGCACAATTTGTAACCCAAGCCCTTTTCACATGGATCTAGCAGCTAGGGAGGCGGCTTGGTCTAACCAGTCCTCTGATGTATTTGGCACGTCTGAGGGACCTGAGACTCTGGGGAGGCCAATAGGCCCTCAGGACGAGAATCAACAACTAATGCAGGATCTAACTAATCTGCATAAAAGGGTAGTAAAAGTATGGTGGAATATTAGGACCCTAGAAGAATATAAAAAACTTAAAATCACACCCAGGGGCCTGAGGGTACAAATATTCCCGGCTTGGGAGACGGATACCCAATTTAGAATCACCTGGGAGCAGGGCCTGCAGACGTGCTCTTTTATTATCTTAGACATGCTGATTGATCATGACCGTTTGTTACTTACACAATTGAAGGAAGAAATTAATAACAAGGAGCACATCTTGCGTCAGCAAGACCCACAAACAGTGGTAACTCCTTTTCAAAATAAACTTAAGGTTATTCTTGACAATTTTGAAAGGGATGTTATTAAAGGAAAGAAGAGTAAATTTCAGAGAGACAAAAATGACTATGCTGAAAATAGAGCTTACAGGTGGTCCCATAGGGGCAATAAACGCAGAACAGTTGGTAGAGAAATGGATGTCATACCTGCAGCCTCTGAGCTCTCTTCGAGTGATTTTTTGTCCACCGACACCAGCGATCAGGAAAACGTACCAGGAGGGGTCGCCGGAAAATCAAATGCCAAAAGGAGAAACAGGAGAATCCAGCCCTGGCAATCGCCCCCTCAGAGGGAAACAAGGAGTCGGAGACGGAATTGGTAGAAGGTAATGGAAGTGATTTACAAATAGTGAACCTGTCTCAGTACCAATTGTCTGATGTGGAAAGCAAGCTATTGGCCAAGGGGCTTTCATTTTCACCCATGAACAGAATGGACAAGTTCACTATAATCAAAGATGTATATCTCTTTTGCAGGCAGCTCACTTTCAAATACCTCTACAGCCGCCCTGACTTGATGGATACATTGCCACCAGAGGATCGCCAGGTGTTCAGTGACCTCTTAGATCTACTCGAAGAAGGTGAGAGGGACTCTGGCCAAAAAATACCATTTACAAGACGCCTCCTGTCACAGGCTACACCTTCCCTCGGCCTCTGTCCCGCTGTGGGGATCTTCTTTAATAAGATCTGTAAGGATATTGACAAGCTTAAACCCGATAATAACAGGGGTAATAACCTCACAGCGGAGGAGAGGCGGACCTTGTCCAAGCTAAGTAACAATCAGGAATTTATCATCAAGGAGGCGGACAAGGGGGGAAATGTGGTTCTGTGGCCAGTTGAAATGTATCTAAGAGAGGCTTCGAGACAACTCTCTAATACCGAGTGCTATATGGTATTACCCTCGGACCCTACTTGTGCCTTTAAAAAGAAATTAGACGGATTGCTCTCTATGGCCCATGAATATGGCATAATCTCTTTGAAGGAAAAGAACTTTTTAACAACTAAGTCCCCAGTTATACCTACCTTCTACATGTTACCCAAAATTCATAAGGGTCGCCCAGAACCTCCGGGCAGACCAATAGTATCAGGGATTGGTGGTCTGTTTGAGAGGCCCTGCATATATCTGGACTTTTATCTCCAGCCCTTGGCGCAATCTTCACCATCATATGTAAGAGACTCCACCCACCTAATTGAACAGCTTACTGATCTCAAAGTTCCATCGAATGTTTTTTTGGTAACATTAGATGTGGAAGCTCTGTATACCTCTATTGACCACGAGACAGGATTACGAGCAGTGTCGCATTATCTGGACCGCAGAACCACCGGTAATAGAAGACACGATTCTTTTGTCCTAGACCTTCTTCACTTGGTACTGGATAAAAATTATTTTGTCTTCGACAGGAAATATTACCGGCAGACATCTGGGACCGCTATGGGGGCATGCTGTGCGCCACCCTATGCTAATATCTTTCTAGGGTGGTGGGAGGAGATACAGGTGTATACCCAGGAGCACTATAAAGTCCATATCATACGGTGGTTCAGATATATAGACGACATCCTGTTCTTTTGGTCGGGATCTCTGGAGGACTGTGAGAGTTTTATTGCCACACTGAATGACAATATTCTTAACATTCGGTTAACCTCTAGTATAGCCACGGAGGCGGTGGAGTTCTTGGACTTGCGAGTCTCTAAGGGGGCGGGTGGAAATGTTGCCACCACGTTGTATCGTAAACCAACGGCTACCAATAGCCTCTTACATTACGATAGTTTTCACCCCACCCATGTTAAGAACGGGATACCTAAAGGTCAATTCATGAGGGTAAAAAGAAACTGTAGCGACAATTCTGACTTTGAAAAACATGCTCTTGAATTAACCAACAGATTTCGCACAAGGGGTTATCCTAAGCGAGTGATCTCCGGGGCTCTACAGGCCTGCAAGACAATGACAAGACATACTCTGCTACAGCCAAAAACACGCAAGAAACGGACTACAGTGAGTATTATCACTCCTTTCCACAACCAATGGCAAGATCTGTATGGTTTGTTACAAGAGAATTGGGATATACTCCTGAGTGACAAAAAATTGACTCCGTTTATTGGGGACAAACCTAACTTAGTAGCAAGACGGGCCCAAAACCTGAGAGGTATCCTCTCTAAGAGTCATTTTTTAAGACCAACACAGAGTCTGGGAACGGGCATAAGATTGAAAGGCACATTCCCCTGTGGAGCTTGTACAGTGTGCCCGTATATGTTGGCCGGTGATTCAATCTCTTTACCAATTTTTCCTAGACGAATCACCTGCGGATCTTATTACAACTGTCGCACGAGGAATGCCATCTACATCCTTTTTTGCGACTGTCCCAAAATTTACGTTGGAGAAACCACGCAGGAGGTGAGGAGAAGGATACAGCAACACTTCTCTAGCATAAATACAGCGGAAGCCGACCGGAAGAAGGGTAAGGTGCTCACTTCAGTGGCCTCTCATTTTCTTATGCACCATAAAGGGCGATATGCCACAGTCAAGGTGCTTATCGTGGATTCGATTAAACAGAATATCAGAGGTGGGAGTGCTACTAAAGAATTGCTTAAAAAAGAATCAAGGTGGATCTATACGCTCAACAGTCTGGCTCCACACGGCCTCAATGAGGAGTTACTTTATACGGGGTTCTATAATGCTATCTGATGAATTCCATTACTCTCCACTAAAGCCCACTTTCTTTTTTCCTTCATCTAGAAGATCAAGGATGGTGTAATTAGGAAGAAGATAGGAAGAGAATACAGCACGGGAAATTATAAAGAACTTTAAAAGATCTCCCTCTATTGGACAAGAGATACTGTTACTGTACTCTACCTGGACTCTACTCTGACTACATGCATTATGGACTGAGGAACAGGAAATGTGGGAATGGATGCCATAATATAAGGATATGCTGGATGCCATTTGGCCGTGGGGAGGATCCATAGCATCGGTTCTCTACTCATTGTGTTTATAGGGACTTTTAAGGGACTGCTCTTGCCCCACATGTATGTGGCAAGGAGTGGCCTCTTCGCATGTTCCTGCTCTAGTTTCATCTGATTCCATCTGGTGGCACTGATCATATATATATAATAACTGCATCTAATTAAAATTTAGGGTAATTCCATCTGTTGGTATCATTTAGGTTAATTATATGAGACCTTATCAATCTACGGTGTGTCTTTGGGTGACATGTTTATACTCTATACTTATATAATCTTTACATGTTATCCACACGCTGCTTTGATTAAGGGTATATATTTCATGGTAATCTTGGAGATGCCATTATGGAATATCTGTATCATAAGATCAAAATATGACTTTATTTCTAAGTAATGACATTGGAGCCGATGGAAATCTATGGGTATCCAATATACATTATGTGTCGCATATATACACCGAGATAGATGTATATGTTTATGTCTAACGCTCCATGCTGGCTCCATCAGATCCACTTAAACATCTGGCGCCTTTGTCTTGTAAGAACTATATTATTGATGGTGCATGGTGTACATGCCATCTTCTAACATTTAATGGTTCCCATGTGTTGGGTTCATCAAATTTGTTTCATATTTGTTGCTCTGTTCTCCTTCAAAATCATACAGTATTCCTATTGGGCAGTATCTAGTCTTGCCCTATGTGCTCTTAATTTTCTTTATGCCCATGGGTGATAGTGTCTGTCATCTGATAGGTTGTTCTCGATATGGAATTTTGTCTACCAGTATCATCTAGTTCTAGCCTATGGGCCAGGGATTATGGTATTTTGTATCGCCTATTTTCTCGTGGACATGTTGTTTGTCCCTCCAACATGTGTTACTGATGTAACACATATTACAATATTCTCTAATAGATGGGACTTCATGTCTAAAGTTACTATGCGTTCCTCTGAGTAAATTCTTTCTATATAACAGTACATTTGCTGGCGCTTGGAGTGCTCCGGTTGCAAAGGGGTTAATACGCCATCTTTCTTTTCCCCTTTGCATGTAGAGCGCATGCGCATAACAGGGACTGGGTCACTGAGGGCATTAAGATATTATGTTGCTCCTATAAGTATAATTATAACATTGATTTCCAGTTGTGTACTTCGCTATAAGATAACAGGGAGAAGCGCTGCTCCTTGAATATACTTTGTGCGTTCAGAAATGTTATTTGACTTGCGCATGCGCACTAAAGGACAGGGGAGGACGCTCCCCATGTCATGTGACTAAGCAAGATGGCGGCCGCCACCGGAGTTTTTCCTCCCACATGTAAACTCTCGCAGCTGCGGGTAAGCACTGATTATATTCCTTTAAATAGGACACATATGGCCATATTACATTGCCTTCTTTTCCCCTGAGGAAGCCACTGGGTGCGTGGCGATACGCGTGGGGTGTCTACGCCAGGCTAACCCCTTTTTTTGGTCACTCCTGTAATCCACCCCATTAGCATGGTTGCTTTACATTTCATGGGTTGGTGGATATAGGTCCGGCTCTGTATTTGTTTGTAGCCTACCTGTAGTTTGGTTGCGGTATTTTACTGCACCATATTTCCTTGGTAGCTTGCAGTATCAAGGATCCTGGCTACACGTGGCAGCACAGCGTGGGTATATGTATTGAGCAGACAAAAATTGCGGATTTAATATATATCTTGCATCTAAATGGGAGCTCCCTGGGTTTATAATATTATCATGTATAGATAAGGGACCTGCATGTATTTTGGTGTTATTTATTTATATTGTTAAGGTATTTTATACCTGTCTAAATATCAGTGTCTCTGTCCTTTAACCCAACATATGCCATCACCTATAAGATATTGGAGGCCTCCTGTGCCGATGTAGACTCCAGCAATCTTTATTAGAACTTATATTGCTCATTTATGAGTGTAGATTTGTATATCTGCGCAAGTGTTTCCATGTAAAAAATCTATCATATGCTGGTAATTACATACTACTGTGGATTTTTACAATTGTGCTACTATAGGTGGTTCTATACATTATTGCAGTATATATGGTCATATGTGCCCACCAGAGTCTTGGATCATATTTTCTGAAAACCGGATACGGGTCTTTTTTACTATCATTTGGAGTGTCCATGATTATATTTATATGTACATGATTATGCAATTGGATCCTGGCGGACATGTTATGCCTATGGCTTTTTAAATGTTTTTAAATTTGTCATTGTGTGTCTTGAAGCAATTTTCTCGGTGTGGAGACATGTGTCTTGTGCTTTGGTTTTTTGTTAATGTAATAAAATTTAATACTTATTGATTAATATTGTGGTGATCCCGTTTTTGGTATACTCCTTTCCCTTTTTTTCAAGGTGAGAAGTACTAAGACAAGTGAGTGTTGCCTACGAGTGGTGGGGGTGTCATGGTTTGGGGCTGCATCACTCCTGCCAACATGTACTGTGACATAGTGAAGAAGAGCCATAATTTCCTCCTTTCAGAAACTGGGCCGCAGGGCAGTATTCCAACATGATAACAACCTCAAACACACACCCAAGACGACCACTGCCTTGCTAAAGAAACTGAGGGTAGAGGTGCTGGACTGGCCAAGCATGTCTTCAGACCTAAATACTATTGAGCATCTATGGGACCTCCTCAAACAGAAGATGGAAAAATACAAGGTCTCTAACATCCACCAGCTCAGTGTTGGCGTCATTGAAGATGGAAGAGGATCCAGCGGCTCCTGTAAAGTTCTTGTGATCTCCATTCCTGAGAGAGTTTAGGCAGTGCTTGAAAATAAAGGTAGCCACACAAAATAGTGACACTTTGGGCAAAATTTGACCATTTTTATTTACGGGTGTACCCACTTTTGTTGCCAGTGGTTTAGACATTCATGGCTGTATATTGAGTTATTTAGAGGACAAATCAAATTTACACTGTTATACAAGCTGTACACTGACTACTTTACTTTGCATCAAAGTGTCATATCTTCAGCGTCGTCCCATGAAAAGATATAATAACATACTTACAAAAATGTGATGGGGTGTACTCACTTTTGTGATATACTGCAAGTTTAATTCAGGAGAAAACGAAAGGAGTTTTTTTGTTTTATGACAGTGACTAAAAATATTATAGTTTGTACAGATTCAGGCGCCTGTAACTAGATCTTATGGTATGATGCTTAACCCCATCTTTAAATTGCTGTAATTTTCAAGTTTCCAACGACATCATGATGATTGTGTAGTGATGTGCAAATGAGGTGACAAGTCCTTATTGGCTGAGGCAAATTGCACATTAATAAAAACATTCTGCTTGTCATTCATACACACAGACCAATTCTGAAATGTCAAGGATTTCTTTGGGGGCCACATGAATGTTGTATTTTTGGAGTATATTCTCTACAATATAGAACATTGTTCTCTGGGATGTGATAGTATTACTATATATATATATATATACTGGGATAGTAACTGTCTCTCTGTCTCTCTCCCAGTCTCTTTCGGTGTGTTGCTGCCTGTCTGTCTCTCTGTCTGTGCCTTTTTTTGTCTGTCTGTGTCTATGTCTCTGTCTGTTTCTATCTCTCTGTCTGTATTTGTATCAGTCTATCTGTCGCCATCTCTGTGTGTGTCTGTCTCTATCTCTCTGTCTGTCTCTATGTGTGTCTCTGTCTGTCTCTCTCTTTCCACGTCTGTCTCTTTCCCCCTCTGTCTTTGTCTGTCTCTTTCCCCATCTGTCTTTTTCCAGGTCTGTCTCTTTCCAGGTCTGTCTCTTTCCAGGTCTGTCTCTTTGCCCGTCTGTCTTTGTCTGTCTCTTTCCCCATCTGTCTCTTTCCAGGTCTGTCTCTTCCCAGGTCTGTGTCTTTGCCCATCTGTCTCTTTCCCCGTCTGTCTTTGTCTGTCTCTTTCCCCGTCTGTCTTTTTCCAGGTCTGTCTCTTTCCAAGTCTGTCTCTTTCCAGGTCTGTCTCTTTCCAGGTCTGTCTCTTTGCCCGTCTGTCTTTGTCTGTCTCTTTCCCCATCTCTCTCTTTCCAGGTCTGTCTCTTCCCAGGTCTGTCTCTTTGCCCATCTGTCTCTTTCCCCGTCTGTCTTTGTCTGTCTCTTTCCCCGTCTGTCTTTTTCCAGGTCTGTCTCTTTCCAAGTCTGTCTCTTTCCAGGTCTGTCTCTTTCCAGGTCTGTCTCTTTGCCCGTCTGTCTTTGTCTGTCTCTTTACCCATTTGTTTCTTTCCAGATCTGTCTCTTTTCAGGTCTGTCTCTTTGCCCGTCTGTCTCTTTCCAGGGTTGTCTCTTTCTAGGGCTGTCTCTTTGCCCATCTGTCTCTTTGCTCATCTGTCTCTTTACCCGTCTGTCTCTTTGTCTGGCTGTCTTTTTACCCGGCTGTCTCTGTCCAGGGATGTCCCTTTCCAGGGCTGTCCCTTTCCAGGGCTGTCTCTTTCCCAGTCTGTTTCTTTCCAGGGCTGTCTCTTTCCCAGTCTGTTTCTTCCCCGTCTGTCTCTTTCCCCGTCTGTCTCTTTCCCCGTCTGTCTATTTCCTCGTTTGTCTCTTTCCAGGTCTGTCTCTTTCCAGGTCTGTCTCTTTGCCCGGCTGTCTCTTTGCTTGGCTGTCTCTTTCCCCGGCTGTCTCTTTCCAGGTCTGTCTCTTTCCAGGTCTGTCTCTTTGCTGGTCTGTCTCTTTGCCCGTCTGTATCTTTCCAGGTCTGTCTCTTTCCACGTCTGTCTCTGTCTGTCTCTTTCTGGCTCTATCTGTCTCACCACCGACATCATATTACCTCACACATAAGCTTCTTATACTAACAGTTTATTTTGTTCCTATAGCAACCACTGACAGTTGCTATTAATAGCCTGCAGCTCCCACCTACTCAGTTTAATGGAGGCAGGATTTTTGAGAGTAACTGTAAAGTGTGAGGTTAATTTTTCCCGTCAAAACATAGTCTATGACGTTCCCTGGGTCACATGGAGTGTCTGTGCAAAATTTCATGATTGTAAATGCGACGGTGCAAATTCCTTTAGCAGACATACACACACACACATACATACACTGAGCTTTATATATTATATATTATATATATATATATATATATATATATATATATATATAATTGCTTAAGATCTGTATAATAACTTAGAAGATAATTTTTCTGAAAAGTTTAAGCCAAGTTACTTTTGTTTAAAGGCCCCGTCACACGCTACGATATATCGGGTGATATGTCGTCGGGGTCACGGATTCCGTGACGCACATCTGGCATCGTTTGACATATAAAAGCGTGTGACTGCTACGAGCGACTGCTAACAAGCAAAAATGCTCACCTTATCGTTGCTCGTTGACAGGTCGTTCATTTTCAAAATATCGGTCACATTCCTGGCTGCAGGTTGTTTGTCGTTCCTGAGGCAGCACACATCGCTCCGTGTGACACCTCGGGAACGACGAACATCTCCTTACCTGCGTCCACCGGCAATACGGAAGGAAGGAGGTGGGCGGGATGTTATGTCCCGCTCAACTCCGCCCCTCTGCTTCTATTGGGCGGCCGCTGTGTCACGTCGCTGTGACACCGAACTTCCCTCCCCTTTCAGGAACAGGATGTTCGCCGTCCACAGCGAGGTCGTTCGGGAGGTAAGTACGTGTGACAGGGGTGACCGACTTTGTGCGACACGGGCAACAAATTGCCCATGACGCACAAACGATGGGGGCACATGCGATCGCACGATAAATCAACGCGTGTAGTGGGGCCTTAAGACCATTTTTATGGCAGATTCCATAGATTTCATGATGATTCAGTTAGAGCATTCACTGCCAGAAATGTTTTTTTCCTACAAATGTTTGCGTTGACTACTTTGTCCATTTAAGGTTAAATTATTTGCTTTTATCCAATCAACACTTTAGTATGGCCTAGGACTTGAATTGATTTAGAGATTTTTCCTGGGGACTAAATTATTTACAGCCAGGTCTGCTCCAGGGTCTGAATTAATTTAGGGGTCTGATTTAATTAAGGATGCTGCTGTAAGATCTGGATACATTTATTTGGGTGGCCTATTGACTGAATTAATTTGGTTGTCTGAACGTTTAATAATTTTGGGGATAATTGCATTTTCATTCATCATTCACAAGGGGTTCTCAACTGCTGAGACACTGGAAAACCTAAAGGTAAGCTTCAACTTGTCATATGTGCTTATTTGTCACATGTCCGTGTCTCCAGTACATGTGGCATCCGTGTTTTTCATAGCCTATGGGGCTACTCACATGTCCGTGTTTTCACAAGGAACGTGTGTCCGAATGAACTACACAGAGTCATGTCCATTTTTTCCGGTCAACAAGGATGACAAGAGCCAATAAAAGTCTATGGGTCCATGAAAACCACATGTGGCGCCCCTGAGGGTCCAGTCGCCACAGATGTACTGCACCTCAGCCAGAGGTGTGATATCCCATTCACTCTTAGTATAGCTACACCACTTCAGGCAATGGTTAGGGCGAGATTGCTCCTTAAGGAGAGCACAGTCCCGGAGCCAGTCTGGAAGTGGAGTTAGTTAGTGGGTGGACACTTAGAACGGAGTGCAGAACGAAGTAGGAAGAGGAGGGGAGAGGTCTTGAGGACTGGAGCCAGAGGGGGTAGTCCTAGGACAAGGAGGAAGAAAGGAAAAAGGGGTCCTAGAGTCACAGTAAGTAAGAGATCCACCCGTGGACTCGCATCCACAGCTGACGCACCGATGTGGAGGGACTAGGCCGCAAAGGGGACCGGCCCCTAGACTAGGGGAGAACTACAAGACTCAGCTAGCAAAACCAGAGTCTGAGGTAACTTCATGTGCCAAAGCCGCAGCCACACACTAATCCGCTGAATAGGTGACCATAGAGGGCAAGGGAACCAGGGCAGAAGAGCCTCCCAAACAAGACCTGCGGACACCAGCTTGGGGCACTGTGTGTGAGGGCGCAGGGAAGGAGAGCGAAGCCAGTGCAGGAAGACAACCAGGAAAGGGATAAAGGAAGGAACACCGGTTCTGTGCCTCCAAATTGCCAGGGGGTCGGCTGGATCCAGTCACCGTAGGACCCAGGACTCCAAGGGTGGTGTTTGACCGGCTGAGATAACCTGGAACTGCCAATTGTGAGTAAAAGAACTAATGACTAGTGTTGAGCCACCCCCCAAGTGTTCGAGTTCGGTTCGGTTCGTCGAACGGCGGCTCAGTTCGGCGAACGTTCAACGAACACCTTCGAACCCCATTGAAAACAATGGCAGGCAAACACAAACACATAAAAACACATTATACATATACACATACAGTTAATAAACATTTCCATTATACTTACAGGTCCCCGTGACACATCCTGCACTCTGTCTCCCGCCACTTTTCCTTCCGATCGACGCTGCGCCCTCCCGGTAACCAGCACTGATGATAGGACCTTCCGTGACGTTGTCATAGCATGTGACCAGTTACGTGTCTATTATCTCATTGGCTACAGACTGGTCACATGGCTAGACGTCATGCTAGGTCCTGTCAGTGCATCTCTCCGGTACGCGGTGCTCGTTTGAGCATCTCCGTGTACCGGCGAGATGCTTGGGCACATGGTCGACTCCCCATCCCTGCATGTCGGCAACCTTTACAAAGTCAGCCCACATGCAAGGACTGGATGCCACAGCCGGTGAATAGCGGCACCGGGAATCACATGATGGAGCTCACCGTTGCTATAATAACCCGCCTGTCAGATTACTATTTCAATGGTGGCAGCGGTGACGTCACCGCTTACAACCCGCAGCCTTTGCTTACTCACTGAGTGATTAGACTGCATGGGAGCAGCAGCATCTTCCTCCCATGCAGTGCTGTCTGATGTAGCAGAGCTGCATGGGTTGAAGGAGAAAGAAGACAGAAGACCAGGATCGTGAAGGGGTGAGAGGGAGTAATAAACATGGAGTCTCTAAGTGTGTCTGTGTATTTACTTCTATTAAAGTATTTTTCCTCTGTGTGGTGTCTTTTTTTAACCCTTTATTGGAGATTCTTAATGGCCGGGACAAACTTGCCTGACATTAAGAATCTCTGGCTTAATACTAGCTAGTAAAACAAAGCTAGTATTAACCCATTATTACCCAGCAAGCCACCCATCACCAGGGCAGCTGGAAGAGTTGGATACAGTGCCAGATGATGGCGCTTCTATGAAAGCGCCATTTACTGGGGTGGCTGCGGACTGCAATTCGCAGCAGAGGGGCCCAGAAACCTCGGGTCAACCTGTGCTGCGGATTCCAATCCCCAGCTGCTAAGTTGTACCTGGCTGGACACAAAAATGGCGTGAAGTCGATGTCGTTTTTTTTTTTTAATTATTTCATGAAATTCATGAAATAATTAACAAAAAGGGATTTCCTATATTTTTAGTTCCCAGCCAGGTACAAATAGGCAGCTGGGGGTTGGGGGCAGCCGTACCTGCCTGCTGTACCTGGCTAGCATACAAAAATATGGCAAAGCCCACGTCATTTTTTTGGTGGGCAAAAAACTCCTGCATACAGTACTGGATGCAATATGCTGAGCATTGTATTTCTGCAGCTGCTGTCTGCTCTCCTGCATATACTAATGAATAGAGCATGCTGAGCCTTGTAGTTCTGCTCCCCCTGTCTCACCCTCCAGTATACAGTCCTGGTTGCAGCATGCTGAGCCTTGTAGTTCTGCAGCTGCTGTCTGCTCTTCGCATACACTAGTGGATGAAGTATGCTGAGCCTTGCAGTTCTGCTCTCCCTGCCTCTCCGTCCAGCATACAGTCCTGGATGGAGGATGCTGAGCTTTGTAGTTCTGCAGCTGCTGTCTCCTCTCCTCCATACAGACAGACAGCAGACCGCAGCTGCAGAACTACAAGGCTCAGCATACTCCATCCAGGACTTCAGCAAAAAGAAAAAAATATCCAGCAGCGTCTTCATAGGGAAAATATTTTTCTTAAAATTCCATTTTATTGAAAACTAATTAAAAATCATAGTACGGCAAGTTATAAACACGCAGTTGACGCGTTTCAGAAGTTAGACTTCCTTAATCATAATCATAACAAACACTGCAACAGAAGGGTATACACTGGCTAACAACTGCCTACGGTTGCCCTGGGGTCCCAGCTCCACCTGTGGGGAGCTGTACCATCATTGCTGCGTCACCATCTGCTCCAGCGGTCCCACCTAGCAGCGTCAGCCGCATCTGGCTGAATTCCACAGGTGGCGTCACGATTCATCATTTCTCGCTTTAATTTAATTTAATTTAATTTATGACACTGCCTGGGCCACGGAGTCGGGCCCTGCCATCATGACCTCCCTGAGCAGAGCAGCGGCCTGATTCCAAGTGTCACCCAACCGGCCCTGGTGGGCGTGTCACACATACAGCACATGAATTGCACAAATAAGCTTTGTAACATCTTTTTATTTAAAGCATTACTACAGCATTTTAATTTTTTAACCACTGGAGTGGTGCTTTAAATTTAAGCCTCCCTCTGTCTTATACTCCCCTTCCAGTGTTTTCATACTTTACCAATGCCGCTACAGTGCCCTTGGTACCATCTTATGCCTGTAGCGTATGATTGGCCGGAAGTCAGAAACTATGTCACATTTGCTCTATGCATCTCTATGAGAGCCAGAACAAGACCAGAATGAGGCTTCCATATAGATGCATGAATTAAGGATTGACCTCCGGCGCGCTCCATGAAACACTGGAGCTGCCAGCTAGTCACTTTTCAAGTCAACAATCGAGCGGAGCGCCACTGGACAAGGATTAAGGTGGCATAAGGTGAGTATAGGATAGGGGATTTATATTGCAATAAAAAAAAAATGCTGAAGTGCTGCTTTAACCATACCGAAACAACATGAATGACAAAGATGACACATTGATGGCACACTGATGGAAAACACTGATGACACTGTTACCAATTTTATATGTACATGTTTTATACGGACAAGTGAAGGAGGCAGGTGCAGATGGCCATATTATTAGTCCGAGTGCAATCCGACAAAACATCAGATCATGTTTGCACCAATGGTCTATGGGGCCAAATACATGTCCAAGGAAAAAACTGCTGCATGTTCGAGTTTGACATGGTATTCGGCTTACACTTGGCCATGCAAGTCAATGAGTGCGTGAGAAACATCGGTCTGCACTCGAATGACATCTGAGTAAAGTCAGATATTCGTGGACTTCCAGAATGGAGAACATGGAGAAATTTTCTTCTCCATTATCATATAAGAGAATCAGATTCAAACTCATTGTCCCGAATGAGAGAATCTTCGGCCATCTGCATGAGCTGTTAAGGGAAGCAGAGAGATTGTAGCGTAGTATAAGGCTTTGTGCGCACTTTGCTTTTTTACCTCCTTTTCCACTGCTTTTTCAACTGCAGCGTTTTCATGCGAAAATGCTTGCGTTATGCTTTTCAAGCAAAGTCAATGGGACATTGATCTTTCTTGTGCGCATTTTGCTGTTCAAAACGCTGCATTTAATTTGCATAATTTTGGGCAAAAACTCAGCGTTTAAAGAAGATACATGTCAATCGTTTTTGTCATTTTGGCTGCATTTCCCATCCATTCAATTTAAGGGTATGTGCGCACGTTGCTTTTTACCTGCTTTTTACCTGCTTTTTTGCTGCTTTTTCTTCTGCGCTGTTTTATGCCAAAATGGATGTGTTCTTCTATTCAAGCAAAGTCTATGGGAATTTGGGTTTCTTGTTCACACTATGTTGTTCAAAATGCTGCCTTTTTGTGGCAGAACTTTGGTCAAAAACTCAGCTTTTCAAAGAAGCAACATGTCAATTGTTTTTACCATTTGGGTTTTGCACTGCAAAGCTGAGTTTTTGACCAAAGTTCTGCCACAAAAAGGCAGCATTTTGAACAACATAGTGTGAACAAGAAACCCAAATTCCCATAGACTTTGCTTGAATAGAAGAACACATCCATTTTGGCATTAAACAGCGCAGAAGAAAAAGCAGCAAAAAAGCAGGTAAAAAGCAACGTGCGCACATACCCTAATACAAAACTGCAGTGTTTCTAAAAGCACCGGAAAAGCACTAAAAACTCATGAAAACCGCCAGGTGTGCATAGGCTACTTTCTTTGCATTTTACATGCATTTTTAAAGACAAAAGCATTGTCCTTTCAGCCAGAGGATGCTTTTTGAACTGCAACTACCTCGACGCAAAGTGCGCACATAGCCAAAGAAGCATATATGTGACAAAGGAAATAAAGGAAAAATTGTCAAGTGATAAAGATGTGTAACAGCTCCATGCAATATGTATGGAAAGCATATCCGCTAGGTGCAGCTAAACTGGTAGGCTGCAGCAGTCTTATCCAAAAAGAGAAAATGGTAAAAATCAAACACACCAGGTGGAGAGCACTGCTCAGATTGTAAAACTCAGAAATGCTTGACCTCACCATACATATAATCTTTATTATAAGTAAAAAACACACAATGCAATCTGTCTAGATTAGAAGATATCATCATATAGAAACTGTAGCTCAATGAGACATCCTTTAAAAGAGATTTCTTGTATTTTAAAAGCACAGTGTGATGAGTATATATGGGGAAATATAGGACAGTAATGTACAGTGCTTCAAATCATTGTCTTTCTTTAATCTTGGTTACCTCCAAGAATACCGAAAGAAATTCCTTAGGAGATAAGCAACACCCCAAAGAAACGAAAAATTCTGACAACCAAAAAATGAATGAACAATTCTTTATTGAAAGCAAGGAGGATAAAGAACAACAGGATAATGTGGAAGAAAAAGTGGTCAACCACAAAAAAATAATAATAAGACTATTCTATTGCACATGGGTCCTGAATTGATAAATTACAGTAAATAACATCTTACATACACATATAATTCTCAATAAGATAATAGCATATGCAATTAAGAGTAAAATGGTAACCGACACTGAATGATTTACCTAGAACAATAGTGAAGTGTAAATAAATGAACACTAGTGATGAGGGGTCTCGCACATAACCGGGACCGGCGGGTACGTGTTATCCGGTTCTTAAAATCCGGTTCTGGGTCAGATTCTGGTCCCCATATAAGTCTATGGAGACTACACTCCGGCGATTAACCCCTTCACAACCGGCCGATTTTTCGCTTTCCATTTCTTTTTTTCACCATTCTTTTTTTGAGAGATGTAACTTTTTTATTTTTCAGTCAATATGGTAATGTGAGGGCTCATTTTTTGCAGAACGAGTTGCAATTTTAAATGAAACCATAAGTTTTACCATAGAGTGTACTGAAAAACGGCAAAAAAATTCCAAATGCAGAAAAATTGCAATAAAAGTGTGATATCACTATTGTTTTTGAGAAATTGTATTCACTATGTTCCCTATATGATAAAACTGTTGTGTGGGTGTGATGCCTCAGGTCAGTGTGAGTTTGTAGACACCAAACATGTATAGGTTTACTTTTATATAAGGAGTTAAAAAAAATCGGCCGTTTGTCCACAAAAAGTGGCGCACGTTTTACGCCATATTCCATGACCCGTAGGGTTCTCATTTTTCAAGATCTATGGCTCAGTGACAGTTTATTTTTTGCGCCTTGAGCTGACGTTTTTAACAGTACCATTTGTGCGCAGATGCTACGCTTTGAACGCCTGTAATTGCATTTTGCGCATAGGTTGTGGCGACAAAAAAACTTAATTTTGGCGTTTACTGATCAGATTAATTGATTTTATATTTTGATAGATCGGGCATTTCTGAACGCGGCAATACCAAATATGTGTATATTTATTATTTTTTTTAACCCTTTAATTTTCAATGGGGCGAAAGGGGGGTGATTTGAACTTTCAGGTTTTTTTTGTTTTTTTTTAATTTTTTAAAACTTTGTTTTTACTTTTTCTTTTATTTTACTAGTTTCCCTAGGGGGCTATAGCGATCGGCAATCCGATTGCTCTGCCTATCTGCTGATCACAGCTACACAGCTGTAAACAGCAGATACGCTCACTTTCTGCATCACTCGGCTCCGGGCTGAGTGAAACTGAAAGTAATTCATGTGTAGTACAGGAGTCATCACATGACCCTGTGCTACCATGACAACCACCGGAAGTCACGTGATCACATCACATGACTTCCGGTATCGGCCGGTAAGTAAAAGTTTACCGCCGATGCCGTTATAATGGCACTGTCACATATTGACAGCACCATTTAAGGGGTTCAGCGGCATGAGCAGATAACGATTCTGCTCGTGCCAAGCAGGCACACATCTCAGCTGTGAAAATCAGCTGAGATGTGCGCAGATCGCGGCATGCTGACGCTGGCAGACCGCGGGCAGTAACATTATGACCGCTAGGACGTAATATTACTGCCCGCGGTCGTTAAGGGGTTAAAAATGTTGGTAGAAGGTATAGAGGGATGGGAGCAAATGCATTGTACTTACCAAGGAGGCTCCAGGTCAGCTGTATGCTGCTCCCGCGGTGGCACATTCACTTCCGGGGCCGATAATTTACCTGCATTGCATATGCACTGCTTTCCCTGCCCACTGGCACCTGTGATTGGTTGCAGTCAGACGCACCCCCAGCCTGTGTAACACCGTGTCTGACTCTTCTAATCACAGTTGCGGTCTGCGGGTCTACAGCATACAGTAAAAATGAATAAATAAAATATTTAGCATAAGGTCCCCCAATATTATGATACCCAGCACAGATAAAGCCTATGGCTACAGGCTGCAGCCCCCAGCCTTGTGCCTATCTTGGCTGTGTATCAAAATAAGGAGGAACCGTATGAGGCTTTCTTTTTTTTGTTAAATATTTAAATAAATAATTTTAAAAAATGGTAAGCAGTCCTTCCCAATTTTGATACCCAGCTATGCTAAAGCTCAACAGCTAGGGGCTAGTATTCTCAGCCTGGGGAGTCCCATGGTTATAACCCCAATCTTCAAAGTGTGTCTCTGCTATGTATTGTGTAATGGTCATGTCTGATCATAAGGGGACATGGTCTGATCATGCCATATGGGGTGGGCTATGGAGGATGTAAAAAGTATACAGACATTACAGCACAGGATCGTAGCTGATTCTTTTTGTGAGGTAGAACATTTCCCTGTCTGTTTTTAAAAAAATGTTTTACCCGAAGGAAAGAATTATTTGCAAGTCCATGCTGTAATGTTTGTAAACTTTTTTACTTCCTCCCCGGCCCAGGAGCTGTGTTATGATCAGACCATGTCCCCTTATGGTCAGACACGGCCATTACACAGTACATAGCAGGGACACAATAAGTATATAAGATTCTCTCAGCACAGGAACATTTTTTTAACACATCCAATTGTGGAACTTATTATTCCAAGATACATTGATTTAAATGAACTTTGTTAGTGGAAAAAAATCCTTCCCTTTAACCCCTTCCTATCGTGGCCATTTTCTGTTTATGCGCTTTTTTTTTCCTCCCTCAATTCCAGGAGCTATAACTTTTTTATTTTTTGAAGATGGCTTGTTTGCTGTGAAATGAGATGTACTTTTGATTGACACCATTTATACTGCTACAATGTGTACTGAAACAGGAAAAAAATTACTAGTGCGGTGAAATTGCTAAAATAAGTTCAATTTCACAATATTTTCTTGTTTTTTATTTACCTAACCTGGCAATAAGATTCCCCAGGTCAGTATAAGTTCGTCGATACTAAATATGTATAGTTTTTTTTGTCTAAATGATAAAAAAAGTTCAGAAATTTGTAAAAAAAAAAAACAAAAAAAACCCCCAAACCTCCTTTGGCGCCATTTTTTAAGACCCATAACATTCTCAATCTTTGGGACCTGGGGCTCAGTGATTGCTTATTTATTACACCCTGAGCTGTTCATAGATCGGGCATTTCTGAAAGCAGCGATACCAAATAAGTATAATTAATTTTATTGTTTTATTTTCAATGGGGGAAAGGGGGTGATTTGAAGTTTTTTTTTATCATTTTTTTTCATAATTTTTTTTTTATTTTTTTCACTTTTTATTTTTTTTTTAGTGGACTTGAAACAGCAATCTTCCAATAGCTTGTGCTGTACAGATGAATGCATGAGCACCAGCACTGTTCTGTACAGCAGAATTACTGAGTTCCTATGAACACCGTCACACATCCGACATTCACAGGAAGTTCATCATGACAGTGACGGGTCAACAGCTAATCCCGGCTGTCATGACAACCTGTCAGCGCCCCACGATTACATCATGTGGCCACCAATTTGAATGGGGAATGATGCACTCCCTTCCGGCATATGTTAAATCCTGCTGTCAGAGGCTGACAGCTGGATTTAACTAGTTAACAGTTGTGGGTGGATGGGAGATCCACCTACGCCTGTTAGAAGCATATGTCGGCAGATCAGATCAGCCGATGTGCAGTGAAAGATGCGAGCTCAGTATCTAAGCGAGGGAGCCGACATAGGATGTACCAGTACATCTTCTATCAGTAAGGGGTTAATTAAATTGTTGCCTCTTTTGATTGGTGTGCACCTCTTTGCATCGCACTAGAAGTTGTCAGGCTTCCTCCAGGGGGCGTAGAAGCAAAATTGAGATAGAACTCCGAAGAGCAGTTAGACTAAAGCCCACAAGGGGGAAGACGCACCAGTGAAAGGGTAGTCAGCAAGCCTAAGTCTTTACCAGGAAGTCACATCTAAACAAGCTGTAAAACAGGTGGAGGCATGAGAGTCAGAATCCAAAAGGTCACATCAGAAGCCAAGAAGGGGAAGCAGAGCCATGATCAGGAAATGTTACCGAGGTCAGAGGCCAGGAGAGCAAGTAAGTACAAAAGAGGGGGAGGGGACCGAGACACAGAACAGACTGGGATCTGGGAGACAGGGCAGACAAACAGTACAAGTGAAATGGACCTCATGGAGAGGTAAGCTGGGTAGCGGGATAGATCAGGGCTAACTCACAAGAAACAGTAGCGCACGCAGCAGAGCAGAAACTATTACTGGTGACGTTCCAGAGGTCTCCATACCATAATAAAGTGGCGTGAGTCCCACAACAAGGCACAATAGAACAGACCCCTCACACCTGACTTAACCCCGTCAGAGTCAAGCTACAGTCATGGCAGAAATGCTACTCCATTTCTGGCATAGCATTTCAGGCATGCAAAACATGAGCATATTTGATTAATTTTACTGTTGAGTGTGAGTACGCCTCCAAATTTCCCTGGCTCCTCCCCGTTCCCATCTATTTCGATAGAGCTACCTCAAAATAGCATGAAAAAACATCAAAAGTCTCAAAAATTTCGAGCCTTTTCAAAGCTTTTATGCCACTTTTCTGGTTTAAAAGCTTTGATGTTGTCTTCATGATAAGAGACTACAAACAAACCCTGTGTGGTCTGATCTTTTAGACATAATTGCTTCCTTCTATCCATTACTTAAATTCAGTTGGTCAGTAAGAAAATGTATAGGGAGTATGACTGCAGAATCAGACTACACAGGGTTTGTTTGTAGTCTGTAGGCATGGAGTCACATCGCTGTGCCTAGGAGCTGTATACACTAAATGTGGAAAGAAGTAGTTACATTTTTCTGATACAATAAAACAAATATTGACCTTATAGGAGTATGTGTATTTTCCATTTCACTTTTGAAATTGATTTGCTTATTTTTGCAAACCCAGATGTGAATCTTCATTATGCATTGACTCTTTTAGCTGCATATTACTGTAGGGGGTATTGATCCACTACGTAGTCACAGAATGGGGTTTGGAGCCGTCATCTAGGATTTGTGATATCTCAAGTAAATATTTGGAAAAGTGTCTGGCTTTCGTCAGAATAGGTCAAGGTTTAGTTTCGGCTGACATGAGCTGCCATTTAGTCATAATATTTTGATTCCATTAACTATATTGGCCACAAATGTTAAATGCACAGTAAAGCATCATTCAACGTTCAACTGCTCTGAACTTTTTTCCTTACAACTTTACATCTGTTTTTGGTTTAATTGAAAAGGAATCGCTCATCAGAAAAGAGACCGGGTTTATTTACACTAGTTTTTAAAGCTTCACTAATCACTACTTGTACTCTAATCCTACAGTATATAATATTATGAAGAGTGCAAAACAAATGCATAATATAAATGTGTTCAGTTCATAGGCAACTAGGAATCTATTTATTAATATTTGCAAAAAAAATACTACCTTTATACAATATCTTAAAGCATAACATACAGTCTTCTAGCTTTTTTTCTTAAAGAAAAGACAAACCTAAAAATTAATATCTAAACTAAATATTAAATACAGTTGCTGGAATATATTTGTTCATTTTGTACTAAGAAAGTATCTTGTGCAAGCCTAAATAAGTCCAACCGGGTCTTCTCCGGCGTTATCTTGATTGTATCAAGCCATTGGGTTCCTGGTCTTCCTCTTTACCATTTTCTTTCTATTCTTCTGACCTTCTCCAGTGATTGCTCTCTTCATATGATGTGTACAAAGTAGGCAAGTAGTAGCTTTGTGATGAATGCTTCGAGTGACATGTTTGGCTTGCTTTGTTCCAAACTTGACTTGTTTGTTCCTCTTGCCATCCATGGTATTGACAACATCTTTCTCCAGTACCACATTCATTTCAAAGATATTCATTCTTTTTCAGGCTTGTTTCTTCATCGTCCAGGTGTTACTGAAGAAAGGACCGGACTAATCAGTGAAATGTTCCTCGATTTGAAGATCTTGTCCAATGACTTCATTGTTGATTTGCCCATAGCTATTCTCCTATTGACTTCTGGTACCATCGCTGTATCTTGAGTAAACATTGGTCCAAGTAAGTTGAAGTCCTTTAAAACTTCCAGTTTGTCGCCGTCCATCTCAAATGTGTCCAGGTTGTACCTGGCACTAATCAATATCTTTGTCTTTTTATTGAGTAGGAGTCAAATGTTTGAGTTTTCCATCTTGACACTCAGTAATACGTCTTTCATTCTATCTACTCTTGTTTCTATCAATGTTGTATTGTCTGCATAACTAAGATTGTTGATGATTCGTTCAGCAAATTTGATTCCTTCTTCCTTTTTGGCAAGTCCAGTCTAACTGAAAATAGCTTCTGCAAATAAATTAAAGAGAAATGGTGACAGGATGCAGCCTTGTCTTGTCTTTGTTTGGACTATTGCTAGTTGGTCAATGTAAAGGTTCCTGATGAGGCTGATCAGATGGTTCGGCACACCTATATCCTTCATGGTAGTTGACGTTTCTTATGATCAACACAGTTGAAGGACTTTATTGTAGTTGATAAAGCAGAAATAGATCTTCTTGTTCTATTCTTTGGTCTTTTCTATTATCCATCTAATTTTCTCTTGTTCCTCTGCCTTTTATGAATCCTGCTTGTTCCTCTGGTAGCTCTTTATCATAGTAAAGCTGTAGGATCTTCAGTAATATTTTGCTGGCATGAGGCAGGAGCACAATAGTCGATCGCATCTCCTTTCTTTAGGATAGGAATAAACACTGATCTTGCCCAGTCCTTGGGCCATTTTCCAGTTGTCCATATCTGTTGACCAGTGTGTGATGACATCAACTGCTGCTTTAGGAGACTTTATTAGCGCTAATAGAATATTGTCACATACAGGTGTTTTGTTTTTGACAGAAGCTTTATCACAGCAACAACTTCGTGTTGCAAGATGTTCAGCTCGCTATCATTTCCAGTTTCAGTTTATTCCAGTATCATTGAGTCATTCTTTGAGAGTTGCTAGGTATATTTGCCGCCCCTGCAGCGGTCAAACCGCTCGGATCTGGGGCTGCTGTGGTTCGAGGGTCTCCGGACCCGGGGCTTGCGGCCACTTCAAATGTAAAGGGGGTATTTACAGGGGATAAGAGTTTGTGACGCCACCCGTGGTTCGCGGTAAAGAGGAGTACTGCCACTGCCGATGGGAGTTCCTGGGGTAGATGGAGTGGGACAACCAGATGACGTTCCCTCCACGGGTAGGGGAGGCCCCGGGACTCTGGATGATGTAGGTCTAGGGGAGAGTGGTGCAGATTGAAAGCAGGGGAAGACAGCTTACTCACTCAGGCAGTGTTAGTAGTGATGCAACCGCAAAGCAGACTCTGACACAAAAGTAAACCAAGTCTCTGGGTGCCTTTGCCACTTCAGGGGAGCTCGTCCGGGAGTGGGCTCCCTTTGGTATTGATGATGGTCTGTACCTTGCCTCCATGCACTGTATTTTAGATGTTCTGAGTGACCCCTATGCTTGAAGCTGTCGGGGTCCCGCTTCCCACTGTTAAGTAGGGAAGCTGTGCTCTCGATGGCCGACACTTGGGATTTCAGTGGGCCGCATAAGCTGGAAAGCCCTATCCCCCTCGTTGTGTTGATGCCTTCGATCTCTGAGCTCTTGGAGAAAATTCATAAAGATACTATCCTCCACAGGTTAATTATCAGGTTGCGTGAAGCTACTCCCTGATCTAGGGTCCAGTACCCCGTCGTGCTTGGTACCGGTTTGGTTACTAGGTACTCCGGTGCCAACTGTTCCCCAAAACGAAGCCTGGCACCTTTTACCAATACCCTGCGGCCGGGTCTATGACTCCTTCGGTCCCAGACCACCGTCTGCGACTTAGCCAACGTCTCCCAGGGAGCTCCAACTCCCTCCAGCTCCTCACTCTCTGAGGGCTACCACTCTACTGACTCTGCCCCTCCCACCAGTCTGTCTGACCCCTAGGCAGGTGGCCCTGTTCCAGCTAGACTACCCACTGGTGTGCCTGACAGGGTGTGGTGTGAGGTGTGACTAGAATTTGCATGCTGATGGAACAATACCAAAAGTTAGGATCCCCAAACCATGGGGGTTGAGTCTTGCACCAGAAGGAAAGGGGTGCAGTACCCTGTGACACCCTGACTAGTTCAATGGAATCACATATACTCTTTCTAATCTCTGTTTGATCTGTTCTGGCTCAGATGGCTTTCCCCGTTGGGGCCTTTCAACATTCCCACTCTTGGTTGAAACTTTCATTGTCTCTCTTTGATCTTTTGGTATGCCTTGCTGGTCTTGCCTTTTAGATTTTCATTTTCTATCACTTTTCATATCTTTTTGTAATTAAGTTCATTGTCTGCTCTCTTTAGTAATTTACTGATGTTGTCTGTGTTCTGATTTTGCCATTTGTCCTTCTCCGGTGATCTTTAGGATCTCTTCTGTTAACCGTAACTGTAGGGGTCTCTTCTGTATCTTGTTTATTGTCTTTCTGGCTTCTTCAGTAACAAAAGTTGAAAAAAAATGATCTCTTTAAAAATTGGTAAATCTTTATTAGATAGACTCATTAAAAACGCCAAGTAACACCACAAAACTATACATGTAAATAGGTGTAACAAGAGGGATCCTCCGAAAAACAATACAGTAGGAAGAGGAAAGGGCACCAACATTATCCCTGTAAGACCTTAATGTTAACTTACACCTGCCTGAGCTTCGGAGGTTGACACCCTAAAATTGTAAAGCAGCCACATTCAGTCACAATTGCATAGTGGGCTAAAAACCTCATATTGTGTTCACTATTTTATGGCAATCTGTCAGCATAAAATAATGGTTAAAATTAAAATCATAAGCCCCCTTGGCATGATAACCAGTTTAGTACACCTTCCCACTTTATTGTTTTGTGTAACAGCAGTCCGGGACCACAGACACAAAATGGTTAACCCGAACCGACTAGGGCAAACCACCCACTAAGCAGGATCCCGAGGTATCCCGAAACACTTTTACCCCTATACAAGGATCTGGATTTACTGCAAAGTGCAGGAGCTCGCTGCTAATGGAAAAGCTTCAGTCCAAAGATGGGGATAGTCACCAGGCAAGATGGAAACCAAGATATCTGCAAGGTGCAGAATCGGCAGGCAGGAGGATCATCAAGAAAACAGACCAAGGTCAAACAGGGAACCAAACAACAAGGTGTGCACACTACCAGTAAAGGGTGTAGCTCTAGCAAAATGCAAGGCTATATCTGTCAAAGCACAGCAGACCACTGAAGGTATAAAAAGGGTGTGGTGCCTTCCAATTGGCTGGAGTGGGAGTTGATAACTTTAGCTGGAAGGCACACACCCCTACAGTCAGCCATTGGTAATGCAAATCCCATCCATACCAAGCTTGGTGGATGAGCGGAGACTGTATCCACTAGAGCTACTGGTATAGACTCCTCCCCTATCACCAGCATTGCCTATAGTGGGAATACGGCAGCGCCTGGTGCCCGGGGCAGAAGGCACAGGAGCAGACTCTGGTGACATTTTGCATTTATCTTAATCCCCACTTCCGTAACTGAACGCTTTTGTTTTATCGGAGCAACATGAGGACAGAGATATATGGAAAAAAGTGGGTAGGAAGGTGAACTTAACAGCTTGGCCTCGCCAAAAGTGCACCAATGGCCCCTGCTTGGTTTGAACAGTCATTTAATGCTCACAGACTGCCTTTAACATATTTAACGTTCATTTGTAAATTATATTATAATCAACCACAGTGTCACAGGGCACACTATAGTCTGCTAAGAGTGTAATGTGTCAATCTAAATGGAATAAATAGCTGTATTTTATTTTTTAAACGGTCTCTATTCAGTTAGTTTGCTCCGGCATATTGACAGTACAAACGATCCCAATAGACAATAGATAAGCAACACTTTAGGCGGCGTTACACGGTATGATATATCGTGCGATCACATGAGCGATCGCATTCACCCCCGTCATTTGTGCATCATGGGCAATTCATTGCACGTGTCGCACAATGTCGTTAACCCCCGTCACATGAACTTACCTCCCTCACGACGTCGCTGTGGGCGGCGAACGCCCTCTTCATGAAGGGGAAGGGACGTTCGGCGTCACAGCAACGTCACACAGCGGGCGCCCAATAGAAGCAGAGGGCCGGAGATAAGCGGGACGTAACATCCCACCCACCTCCTTCCTTCCTCATCGCCGGCAGGATGCAGGTAAGCTGTGTTCGTCGTTCCCGGGGTGTCCCACGTAGCGATGTGTGCTGCCTCGGGAACGACGAACAACCGCCGCACAGAAGGAGGAACGACATTATAAAAATGAACGATTTGTCAACGAGCAACGATAAGGTGAGTATGTTTGCTTGTTAACAGTCGTTCGGAGGTGTCACACGCTACGACATCTCTAACGATGCCGGATGTGTGTCACGAATTCTGTGACCCTGACGACATATCGTAAGATATATCGAAGCGTGTGACGGGGCCTTTTCTAGTGTTAAATGTATGGCTAGCTTAAAGGGAATTTGCCTTGAGAGCACAATGACATAGTGATCCTGATTATAGCATTGTCACTTAATGGTTTGCATGCTGTGTCCGCGATATTCATAATCTTACAGACTTATTTGTAAAGTGCTTTATCTTTCTGTGTAGATTAAAACAGTAAAATATTTTAAAAAGCAAAATAGATTTGGAGACCAGAAGATATTCCGGATGTAGAAGACAAAGAACATCCACTACTGGGAAGCCACACAATGTTCTGAATGAAACTATAGGGTAAAATTGATAATGTATAAGGAAGTATACAAAGATGATGAATGGGGACTTTACTGTTTTGTGTAGTTTACAGTTTGTTTGGATTTTGTTAACCAGCTGTGGAAAGATCCATATCATGCAAGAAAATCAAAGCACTAATGAGACAAGTATTTAGATTTCTGTTTATACTTTATTGGTCTTTGTTCTTTTCTTCGATGACTCACTTGGAGGCTCCATTTTAAGCATTGTTGCTATTACACAGCAACATTATAACTGGAGAGAACATTACTACTTGATGTGGTGACCTTGTTGTATAATTGAAAAATCAAATCCTTCCAGGGATGTTTCTCTTATAATGTAATTGAATAAATAGTTCCAGAGACAATGACATTAACAATTTTTTGTATCTTTTTCCTCTTACTATCACTACTTTGTTTCTCTTTGTTCATATATATGTCATTATAATTTATAGCTTAAGGCCTGGGATACTCGGTGACTTGTGGTTGGTGATAGAAGACATTGCAAATAATGATACTGTATGGGATTGGTTTATGAGCTGCAAGTCACCGCAATTGCGACATGAAAGTCGTCAGAAGCCCACACCTGCCGGATTTCAGTGTATCCACATTCATTAGTTACAATTTTAGCAGCACGACATTGTGATCTTATGCCGCTCAGGCACAGGTTGTGGCGTAGCCATAGCCAACAGCTAAACTGCAGTAAATACATGATCTAATTACCAGTATTCCTCTTCTAACTTCTAACGCTTCTATTTTTCTGCATGTAACCTCTAGCTTTCTCTGAAAAATAGGATAATCCAGTTTCTGACCTCAATGTAGGCAAATCACTGCAAGCGGTAGTTCTGCTTTCCAAATGTCCTCTAATGCCTTGTCTGTGCTTCAATTAAGAAGAAACTTATGATTTTTACACTACTAAACCTTGTCTACTACTTTATACTGGGGAGGGGCCGAGTGGAAGGATAATCTCACCATAGCTATTCATTGATCTTGCAATATGTAATAAAGAAGTTAAAACACAGTGAACACTGCATGGAAATTACCACCTGGTAGTTCACGGAGGTGGCGCAGATCTCTGTTGGAGTCATATTCTTTTGCTGTCTGTATTGACGTACCACTGACCCCAGTATATCTTCAAGTGACATCAAGCATGCATGCTACTGGACCTAAATTGTGATGATTCCTGGCCAGAGGAATGTCAGTCAATGACTCTGCATGAGCAGCGCCACCTACATGACCGGTCAGGGGCATTTTGCTTGAAGTTCACAACTTTTCTTATAGACATTGCAGTGTTAAAATTAACCTGTCACCCTATAAACTGCAGCCACCACTAGAAAACCCTTATATACAGCATTCTAGAATATTGCATATGAGTGCCCAAGCTGATCTATATAACATAAAACCAGCTTTTGTTTATACTCATCTGCGGGGCGGTCTCATCTGGTGGGCGTTGTTGGTCTCAGTGTGGCGCCTATTATCTTCTTGCAATCGCCACCTTCCTTCCCTGCTCCATGTAGATGACACATACTTCATCATCCATGCAGTGTCTGCCATTGTACTCCTGCTCATGCACACTTCGTCATCTACACAGTGTCTTCCTTTGCACTCCTGTGCACGTGCACTTGTCTTTGCTGCACTTCTAATGTTGCAGTGTGTGGTCAAATTAGAGAACTTGACCAATCACTGTGGCATCAGGGAGAGAGCGGTGACGTCAGTGAGTTCACCTGCCGTCACAGCCGTACCCCAGCTGTGGCCTTAGGTGAACTGACCTGAGGTTAACTTATTGAAGTCAGTGACTTCAGGTGAAGTCATTGATGTCAATTCCGGATTACCAGATTAGGCATTTTGATGCGGTATTGGTGTGGGGTTTTTTGCCACGAGATACAGATTTGGTGCAGAACTGTCTGCAACTAAATAATGACCGTGTGCACATAGCCTAATCCAGCATTGACTTCAATTACTTCACCTGAGGTGAGGTTACTGAGTTTAATGTGTTCACCTCAGGTCAGTACACATAAGGCCACAGCTGGGAAACCCAGCTGTGACCTCAGGTAAACTTAGTGACGTCACTGCTCACAGCTGCAGCTCTGTCAGTGTGTCCCTGATGCCACAGTGATCAGTCACATTTTTTAATGTGACTGTGTACTGTGACCCCAGATGTAGCAGAGCTGAGATTGTTGTGGGATGTCGTGTCTGTGGACTATGTTGGATCTGCCGGGCTGTTTTGGAAGTTAATAAATTGGAGAAAGAGTGTGTTTTTTTCTTAAATAAAGGATTTTTCTCTGTGTTTGGGTTTATTTCTTTTGACTTACAGGGTTAGTAATGGGGGTATGGGGGAGCAGGGGAAGCTGGATTGCAACCAATCACACACACTGCTACAGAGGGTGGGTGAGGAAAGCACTGCATATTCATGAACTTTAATGATTGGATCAGAAAGCAGTGTGACAGGCATGGGGAAACTCGATAGGTATAATTCTCCTGTTTTTATGACCTCACATAATTTTTTTTTCTTTTCACTGCTAATCCCACTCACAGTAATGCAAAGATGGCTATGGCATTACCGTAATTGGCAAGCAATCCCTGCATGTTTAGTGGCTGAAAATCAGGTGCCAAACATGTGGGGAGGGGGCTTAGAAACACACAAGGCGAGGGGCAAAATACTCGATGAGTAATGGATATCGCGAATACATTAATATTCCTGCAAGTAGTATATTCATCACTAAATCTCTCCCTTTTAAAGTTATTTTAATAAAAAAATAGATATTTAACCCTGCAGATAGGGCACAGCAGGGCTGGAACAAGGGGTAGGCAGAGTAGGCACCCACATAGGGCGCTACCTCCTGCCTCCCTGAGAGAAGTACACTTTGGCGTGGAAAAAAAGAAAACTGTCAATGCCTGCCACCCTGCACATCCTCAGGCTGCAGGCATTCAGCCCAATGATGATTGGGGCACCGGCAGTAAGGTAAGCAGTGTTAGTGACGCATTGACTGTAAAAACATTAAAATTAATACATCTAGTTATCAAACATTTTATAATAGGACATATTATATATGTTCACAGTTCTGTCTATATTGGAGGGCATAGCTTAATGATAACAGTTCTTATAAGGAATAAATATTAAGGTATTGAATATACATAAATGCTGACATAGTGTGATATAAATTTCATACTGGATTTTTCCAGATACTGTAAGCAGATTACACCATGTAACATGCGTCCAGCAGTAATTTCCCTATATGGTTTGGACAGCTGCCATATATATATAACATGACATGGAGGGAGGGGGTCTCTCTCCTGCACGTCGCCAACTGACCCAGGATCCATCCAGCCTGCAAGATGAACACATGGACTAATTGAACTCTCTTACGTAAGCTAACAAGAATATTATTTTTCTTTTCTGTAACTGAATTGCAACTTTATAATTTGGCAACCATTTTTATCAGATATAAAATACATTTATTTTTTACACATTTTGAAGTCCATCTTTCATGCGTCTTATCACGTATTTGAAGAAAAATATATTTAAGAGTATATTTTTAACATTGACATCGCTCACCATGCTTACGGCCTGCACCCAAACTATTGTTCCCTCCCTGCACTTATGGCTGGTCTTAGCTATGTGCTACCTGTGCACGGTTCACCGATCACCAGACTGCGGTGGAACGACAGTGAGTTACGTGAACATTATACTATCTGTAACTGATCGCTGTTGCCCCACTGCTGGGATCAATGTCTATGACACATGATTTTTATACCCGTGCTGTGGGGAGTGGAGCTCCAACAATCGGCAGAGAGGAGGATGCGTTACTTTCATCCACACAGAATCCTCCTGTGTCAGAGCTGCCTCTAGTGTCGGCTCAGAGAGGAAGGGGAGATATGGAAGTCACAGGACATCTGAGAGCAGCAGAGCAAACATGTTAAGATAAGACAGGGAAGCTCGGCCAGCATTATGGATCTTACATAGCTGGGAGAGAGAGTGTGTTTTTTGTGCATGAGTGTGTATATTTGTGTTTGTACAAGTGTTTTGATGTATGTGTGTATGAGTGTGTGTATATGTGTGTATAAGTACGTACATGCTTGTGTGCGAGGGTTTTTCTGCATGTGTATAAGTATGTATGTGTGTATATGAGAGTGTGTGTGTGTACATATGTGTGTTTAGGGTGGAGAGGGGTGGTAGTCGTGGGTGAGGGATTGACTCTGGATGACTTGGCATGCTACATGAAAGCCGTGGTCAGGGCTGGGTGCGTAGACTTGTGTGATGCAGGCAATACCTTTCAGCAAGCCTCATGGTGCCATTTCCTTTGGACTAAACAGCAAAGTAGACTGACACGGAGACCAACAATTCTGTTAAATAACAACCTTAGACACAACTTCATATGTGAGATAGTGCGCACATATCTTAAGAACCCATTCAATTTTATAGCATGGCATCAGACTCAGTTCTAGTTGTCGCTGGGTTGTTCCCAATCTTTCTGGATCTGTGAGCTCTAGCATAACCCAGCCCAACACCACAGTCTAGTCTCTGACGGTCACCTTTTCATTCAGCGGGTCCCCTTCTCCTCCTCTCACATAATAGAGACTCCAGGGGATTGGACTACTAAGTCAACAATGGAGCAGGTTCCCAGACACTTCCAGGTAAAGGCCTCTTCTCATAGGACAGGTGAGTAGGGAATATACATGTCATAAAATCAATGACATTGGTCATATTGAAAAAAACATGAATGAATGCGCAAGTCATACACATTTTGGACATATTTGTGATTAGTTTATGACATGTACATTGTCATCAGGAATTTTTAACATGGCATTAATAAAGTAAAGTTTTAATACTCTGGTGCTGGAACTATTTGCTCTTTGCTTATCTTCTGACGGGTGGACACCAGCCACAAGTATCTGTGTACCTGCAATTCAGTTTCGGGAGTACTCTGAAGATACACCATTATGAACATTGTGCTGAGCTGATGATCCCTATTTTTCCTTTTTGAAATAATTGTCAGAAGCTCCATGTCCTCTTCAACAACAACAGCATCCCTGCAACCAGAAAAAATGTAAGACCTGTCCATTTATAATGACAACGGACAAGATAAAGATTCCCAACTCACATCATGACTACAAGATCCCAAGTACTTTCTGCTTCACCAGAACTAATGTGGTGTACTTAATTATATGTGCCAAATGTCCAATTGGGGGTCTGTATGTAGGGGAGACCGGACAGACGGTCAGAACAAGGATGAATTCTCATCGCCACACAATTAAAGAAAAAAGAAGAGATCTACCTGTGGCCAAACATTTTTTTAGCCATGATCACAGCATCATAGACATTAAACTGCTGCTATTGAATGGAAACTTCAAATTTCAGAGAGCCAGAAGAGTCTGGAAGTATAAACGTATGATGACCTTTGACACTGGCAAACGTTTACAAGGAATGAATGTGCCTCATGGATTTATGTCTTTTTACATCAATTGAGCAATGTGCTCCTCAGACTATCTTAGGGTATCACAACTCTAGACCAGACGTCAATCAGAAGACAATAAGGGGTGCTTCACACACAGCGAGATCGCTGCTGAGTCACGGTTTTGGTGACGCAACAGTGACCTCATTAGCGATCTCGCTGTGTGTGACACTGAGCAGCGATGTGGCCCCTGCTGTGAGATCGCTGCTCGTTACACACAGCCCTGGTTCGTTTTTTTATTGTTGCTCTCCCGCTGTGACGCACAGATCGCTGTATGTAACAGCGAGAGAGCGACGAAATGAAGCGAGCAGAGAGCAGGAGCCGGCGTCTGGCAGCTGCGGTAAGCTGTAACCAGGGTAAACATTGGGTAACCAAGGTGGTTACCCGATATTTACCTTCGTTACCAGCCTCCGCCGCTCTCACGCTGCCTGTGCTGCCGGCACCTGCTCTCTGCACATGTAGCTGCAGTACACATCGGGTTAATTAACCCGATGTGTACGGTAGCTAGGAGAGCAGGGAGCCAGCGCTAAGCAGTGTGCGCGGCTCCCTGCTCTCTACACATGTAGCTGCAGTACATATCAGGTTAATTAACCCGATGTGTACTGTAGCTAGGAGAGCAGGGAGCCAGCGCTAAGCAGTGTGCGCGGCTCCCTGCTCTCTGCACATGTAGCGACGTTATGATCGCTGCTGCGTCGCTGTGTTTGACAGCTAAGCAGCGATCATAACAGCGACTTACACAGAAAATGGTGACGTAACAGCGACGTCGTTGTCGCTGTCACTATGTGTGAACCCAGCTTAAGTCTTTCACTCTCCTTATCTATAAACTGCACCATTCCACTGATGAGCAAAAGGGTAACAATTATTAATGAACGAGCACTAAAATGCTCGACTGCTCGATTTACTGCCTTATCTGGGCAGGTAGTACTGTATGTATGTCATAGTCAGATACATCCTGTTTAATATATGAAGGAGGAACTCTGTAACTCACAAAGCCTATGCAGACAATGCAAATAATACTAAACATTAGAAAAAAGAGGGACTCCCATACACCCTGTATTAGACATAAAGAAGGTCCTCATATACCTTCTGTTAAAATTGTTAGGTAGTGGGACTCCTAGACTCAAAAAGCCTATGCACTAAGTGCAAGGGCTGCCAAAAATTAGATGGCGGGACTCCAATACACCCTGGCAGACACCTAGAGGAGAGCCTCAGAATACATTTTTTTCTCGCTGTTAAGGAGTGCGACTCCTAGACTAGTAAAGTTAATGGACTACGTACAAGGACTGCCAAAAATTAGAAAAAGGGACTGCAATATATGCTGGAAGACAGGTAGAGGAAGGCCTCAGAATACAATTTTTTCTCATTATTAAGGAGTGGAACTCCTAGACTAGTACTAGTACATGTACCTCTGAGGTATATATATATATATATATATATATATATATATATATATATATATATAAATTGTAGAGGTAGGCCTTATACACATCCTGTAAAAATCATATTGCAGTGTACCATACACATCCTGGAAAAGTTAAGAGCGAGGCTTGTATCTTGACCCTGTTGATTTGGTAGAGGAGGAGGACACCCTGCGGTAACTAGGTCCTACATAACTGTGCCAGTCAGTACGCACACTAGCACACCAGGACACAAACACTCACAACCAGGATGGGAGATCCCCCTTAAAACCAGGTGACAGGGCTGGGCACTGTGAGCTAGCAGGCAGCCAACTGGGAAGGGAGGGACCAGACCTGGGGGAGGAGCGAGTGACCTGGGAAGTGTGGCTAGTCAGCGGAAGACAAGGAGAGAGAAAGGAGTTGTGAGAGAGAGGAGTTGAGGAGAAAAGTGAGTGGTAGTAAAAGGACAGGTGTCAAGACAGACAACGGAATCTTAAGACACATTGAAAGTAGCAAAGACTCCGCAAAGACCTGAGTAGAAAGAACAGCCAATCAGAGGAGAAAGTAGCTGGAGAGCGAGAGAGCAAGCTCCAAGGACAGAGGAATCCTGTGGAGTGGATATCCAGGGCTCCCAGTACTTTTCACGCATGTAGTGCAGATCCCAGAACAGACCAGGACTTCAAGCCATCTGTTAACTCGGCCAGGCGGGTGGGTTTCCAGGACTCATCTGCCACCACTAACGTCTGATGCAACAGCAGCAAAGGGAGGACCAGGACAAATTCCCTTAAATAGTCCAAGCTGCCTGCGGCAGGACCTAGACACCAGACGGGCCTCCGGGAGCTCCACGCCAGGGAGGACCGACAAATACACCAAAGTGCATCAGTGGGAGAGTGGCACCAGGTTGGCTGGCACAGCTATAGAGGATTCGGGCGCACCTGGGATCCAGCACGTCTCCAGGGTGCGAACCCAGTAAGTAAAGACAATCAAACTGCACTAACTGTCTAGACTGATTTATTGCCCTGCGCCTCCACGTTAACCCTTCACCTACCCCTGGGGAAAAGTCCTGCTGCCCCCATCCATCATCCCCAGTGGAAACCCGCAGCGGCGGCTCTACTATCCTGGGCCGCACACCGCGAGTGGTGTAGTCGGACTTTTTATTATTTTATTCTTTTCCTTTTCATTTAAAACTGGTTGACGGTGCCCCAGATCCAGAACCCCTTGAGCCACTGACCGTCCGGATCCGAGCAGCCCGGCTGCATGAGAATACACCAGAAAAAAAGGAACATTAAAATTGGCTTTATGTTCTTTTCCTATCATTCAGAGGGGTTGAGAAGTCTGGGCCAATCCAGGCCTTGTTCACTTTGATAAGAGTCAGCCTGTCAACATTTTCAGTTGACAGGCTGATGCACCTATCAGTTATCATGCCCTCGGCGAGATTAAAACCTGTTCTGACAAAATGCTAGTGTCCCGCTGGTGGGTATGGACCCACTGTGCCACTGGACTGGACTCACCCTGGAGGAACATGATTAGGTGACTACCTCATCTTCAGTGGAGCCTCTGATGGTAAGATTAGGCTTGTGCTGGAAAGTAGCCTCCTTGTGCCACTCCTGGAGAACTCTCAGTACTATAGCAGCTGACCCTAGGAGTCAGGTAAGCAGTGCTTTTTTTGCAGCGGTACATGCCGGTACGGCGTACCGGAAAATCTGATGAGCACCTCTGGCTCTGTCCACATGGCTAATTTGTAAACTATACAAATTAGCCATGTGTGAGGAGGAGGCACAAGCCAGAGGCGTATCTAGGGGGAGCTGGTGGGGCGCTGTCGTGCTGCCTTATGTGGCGGTGTGGAGGTATGCCGGGGTGGGAGCCGACTATTCTCTGAGCGCAGCTGTCACGCTGACAGCCGCACTCATAGAAAGTGCAATGTACGGCTCCCACTGCTCAATTGTCCTTGTATCTGTCAGACGCGAGGACAATTGGAGCGGTGATCCCTGGCGCTGACTTCCGGGTCAGCGCGACAGCTTTCATGTGATCGGGTCAGCTGATCGCACTGCTGACACGGAAGTCAGGGCTGCAGCGTGGAGGCGGCAGAGAAACGCTGATAAGTGTTCCACTGTGGAGCTGAAGACACGGAGTAGGAACATTATGGAGTGAGAGGGGAGTATTTATGAAACAGTATGGGGGAGAGAGGGTGGGGGAGGGAACTATCTGTGGACACACTATGGGTGGGACAGAGGGTGGGGAGGGGGCAATATCTATATACACAGTATGGGTGGGGGAGGAAACTATCTGTGGACAGAGTATCATGGGAAGAGAGGATGGGGAGGGGGAAATATCTTTGGACACAGTATGGGGAGAGAGAGGATGAGGTTTCATGCATGGGGAGAGAGCGGATGAGGTTTCATGGATGGTGAGAGAGAGGATGAGGTTTCATGCATAGGGACAGAGAGGATGAGGTTTCATGCATGGAGACAGAGAGGATGAGGGGTGATGCATGGGTACAGAGAGGATGAGGGGTGATGCATCTGGACAGAGTGGATGAGGGGTGATGCATAGGGAAAGAGAAGATCAGGTTTCATGCATGGAAACAGAGAGGATGAGGGGTGATGCATGGGGACAGAGAGGATGAGGGGTGATGCATGGGGACAGACAGGATGAGGGGTGATGAATGTGAACAGAGTTTGATGGGTGATGCATGGGGACAGGGAGGATGAGGAGTGATGCATGGGGAGAGAGAGGATGAGGGGTGATGCATGGGGACAGAGAGGATGTGGAGTGAACGGAAAAGAAATTTTGAGGACAGAATAAAGAGTAACATGGTATGAGGAGCAAGTGGGCAGGATGGGGAGTGAGGTGGAAAAGTATATTGACAGACCGCTGTATCCGTAATTGACAGACCGCTGTATCTCATCTTTTTAGACTCGCTTGTAACAGGGTTGGTGCCTCAGGATTGGAGGATTGCTGATGTGGTACCGATATTTAAGAAAGGTAAGAGGGTAGATCCAGGCCACTACCGTCCAGTAAGCCTGACATCAGTAGTATGCAAAGTTTTTGAGGGCATTTTAAGGGATGACATGCAAAAATATGTTGCAGAAAATAATATAATAACTGACAGACTGCATGGATTCATGAAAGATAAGTCGTGTCTAACCAACCTGTTGGGGTTCTATGAGGGGGTAAGTGCAAACCTGGATATTGGTAATGCAGCTGATGTGATTTATTTGGACTTTGCAAAGGCATTTGATACTGTACCACATAATAGGCTTATACTAAAGCTCCAGAAGCAAGGACTGGGGGAAACTATATGCAACTGGGTAAGGAATTGGCTAAAAGATAGGAAACAAAGAGTAGTCATAAATGGAACATTCTCTAAATGGGCCATAGTCAGCAGTGGGGTGCCGCAGGGATCTGTGCTAGGACCAATTCTTTTTAATCTCTTTATTAATGACCTTGTGGATGGGATTGATAGTAAAGTGTCAGTCTTTGCTGATGACACCAAACTATGTAGGATATTAAAAACTGACCTTGATAGTATAATATTACAAAAAGATCTGGATAAGATGTCAGAATGGGCAGATACTTGGCAAATGAGATTTAATGTTGATAAATGTAAAGTAATGCACCTAGGACGGAGTAATCCTATAACTGCGTATACATTAAATGGAAGTAAACTCGGGACTACAGAACACGAGAAGGACTTGGGTATTCTCATTACAAATAAGCTGAGCAGCAGCACTCAATGTCAAGCAGCAGCTGCAAAAGCAAACAAGATTCTAGGGTGTATAAAAAGAGAGATTAGATCCCGTGATCCCAACGTATTATTACCCCTCTATAAATCACTTGTAAGGCCACATCTGGAATATGGGATCCAGTTTTGGACTCCACATTTTAAAAAGGACATTCAGAAGTTAGAGTCAGTTCAAAGGCAGGCAACTAGATTATTACAAGGAATGGAAGGCCTCCCATATGATGACAGGTTGAAAAAGTTAGATATGTTTAGCTTAGAAAAAAGACGTCTCAGAGGAGATCTCATTTATATGTATAAATATATGTGTGGTCAATATAAAGGACTGGCACATGACTTATTTCTTCCAAAGACAATACTAAGAACCAGGGGACATTCACTGCGAGTGGAAGAAAAGCGATTCCGATAGCTAAATAGGAAAGGGTTCTTTACAGTTAGAGCAGTCAGATTGTGGAATGCCCTACCACAAGAGGTAGTAATGGCAGATACTATAACAGCTTTCGAAAAAGGGCTGGATGATTTCCTCAGTACACAAAACATTGTTTGTTATAAATTACTTAGTGACCAAATGTAGAACTGATGGAGGAAGGTTGAACTAGATGGACCTAGGTCTTTTTTCAACTTTAGTAACTATGTAACTATGTAACTATGTAACTATGTAATATATGGACACGCAGGAGGTAGTGAGGAGACAGTAAGGGATGAGAAGAATGTGAGGGGCACAGAATAAAGACTGGGTAGTGGAGGGGGGTGGTATGGAGAGGGTGCAGAATGGGAGGACAGTGCGAGGTTATAGCAAGGAGGGGGAGTGCGATGAAGGCACAGTATAAAGACTGGGCAGTATAAGGGGACACAGTGTAAAGGAGACTGTAAACAGTAGACTCAGTTTGGAAAGAGAGGGAATATGGAGGGCATGTACCATAAGAGGGACAGCGTGGCTTATAGTTTGTGCAGAGAATACTGTGAGGGGCAATTGCTTATTCTGGGGCAGAGTGGAGGGCAGATATTTTTAAGTACAAGCATTATAATCATTCTGCTACTTTTAGGGGCATCGTCTCGGGATGTGTTACAGAAGACCAGAGAAGATGGACATCTGCAGAGACGAAATGTGAATGTGAAAAGTCATCATTGTGTCAGGACAAGATGAAGAATAGAAAGAAATGACTAGAGACAACATCATCTATAAGGTACCTGAATGTATATATTTATTTGTAATACTGACAATGTCTTATGGCCTTGGTCCCACTTGCGCATTGCTTCTGATGTGAGCGCAATGGGACCCCCACTGATCAGCTGATTATTGTGCAGGTGGCTGGAAATGCTTATTTCTGGATCTGCTCCGTCCTCTGATGGTGTCCGCGGCCGGGTACTGCACGTCCATCTCACTGATTTTATTAGGAGACTGCTGCCACTATTAGAAGACGGAGCAGATCCAGAACTGAGCACTTCCGGCCACTGCCACCACCGACACCTAGAGTAGGGAATTGGTGGGGTTGCAAGCTGCCGGACCCCGACCAATCAGACATTGTTGACCTCCCCTAAGGAAAGGTCATTAATGTTAAAGTGGTGGACAATCTATTTAATAAAGTCGTGGGCCGTCTGACAAGATAAGGGTTACTATGTTTTTATTTATGTTGTTAGGAGCATTAATGGGGTTGTCCAAATTTGTGATGAGTCTGCAGTGACTATGTGTCACTCTATGTGACTATAGACTTCTGAATTCTCACAGTGTGCACACTGCCCGCTGTCAGGATTCTCTGGTGCCGGCGGTGAGAGTGGGAGGTTATGAAGCTGCAAATATGAGATTTACATAGATGTGGTCACGTGCTGAACAGACATGCTCAATGAAAATGAATTGACTGAGGCTGGACACATCAAATCAGAATGTGGCCAGAAGTATACAAATCTCATACTTGTGCTCACATGATCGTCCACTCTCCCCACTGGCACCGGCACCATCCCCCGCTCCTCAATCTGGTCCGGCGGTACCTGACAGCACTACTTCCCCCTCCCCCCGCTCCTCGCCTCAGAGATGCGTACCGGAAAATATTTTTTTTCCAAAAAAAGCACTGCAGGTAAGCATGTACGGATGCAGGCTGGGCGGCTGGACAGCTGGAACAGGCTGTATAGCTGTTACAGGCTGTATCACTGGTACAGGATGGATGGCTGGTACAGGCTGGATGGCTGGTACAGACTTAGCTCAAATGTGACGCCCTGGCCTATCAGGTCGTCGCAGGGTATTGTGCAATCTGCCCTTCAGCAGAGTATCCAATTCTCCTTGGTTATGGATCCCTAGCCTGTGGTGTTGCCAAGAACAAGCTAATCAAAATCCTAGAAACACTCTGCACCACACCCACCAGACACACCAGTGGACAGTCTGAAGGGAGTAGGGCTGGCCACTTGGGTGGTTGGGGAGGGGAGGTCAGGAACGTTAAGAGACAGTTGAGAGTTAACAGTTGAAGAGAGTGGTTGAGTGGTGACTCTTGTGAGGAGAGGTCAGGAAGCTGGGTTCCTCAGTTACTAGGTGGCAGACGTTGGTCTGGGCCTGGTAGGAGCTTGAACCCCAGTCGCAGGGGACTGTGTCAAGGGGCATGGAACTGCCGAGCAGGGCAGCCGGCGACCTTGAGCTTTCTTCGGGCAGGGGCCAGGGCACGACAGGGTACGTGGACCCTAGGCTGGGAAGAAGCTTCACGCGTCCTGGTAATTTACCCGATGAGGACGAAGCCTTCAAGACTCGCCCTACACCCGCTCAAAAATCGGGGTACTAGCGCAACGAGAGGGATAGGACTTTCCCACTATACTGTCCAGAAAATCCCAAGCGTGAACCCTGCGAGCAAGCTCACTCCGTTAGCCAATAGCCATACAGGTGAGTGGGACCCGTTCAGTTCCAAGCTGAAAGGGACCAACTGTAGAACAAGGTGCCAAGGTGAAGGTCACAGGCTAACAGGCAACATCACGCGCACGGGATCCCGGCGTGCTCCCTCCTGGCTACAGAGGTGCTACGAATTCTGGTTTACAAGTTGTCGGGGTCAGCGTTATTGGACTGAGTGAGTACGCAGTGACCCCTTTCCTCCCCAACGGGACTCCTAGCTCTTCTTTGCCAAGCGCCGGGGCATCATCCCCCTACCCACGGAGGGGTTAAACATACAGCTGCCACTCCACCGCCACTGGGCGCCCTTCACAGCAGCGGTGGTATCCCACCTTACCACATACCGTGGGTGGCATAATGAACTACAATCACAAACTCCCCTGTAAATACCCCCTTTTATTTCGGGTGTCCGCGCGACCCCTCCTCTCGGGTCCGGAGACCCCTCGAGCTACCGCAGATCCGGCTGCTGGCGCTGGGGAGGTACACAAACACATTGGACTGCTGAAACAGGCATGCACAGGTACAATATATGGGTACAGGAACACAGGTACTGACACACTGGACGGGCACTGGAACACAGGTACAGGTACACAGGTACAGGTTAGCAGGCACAGGACACGGGCAATAAAAGCAAAGGATAAGGGACCTGACAACTAGCAAACATGCTTCTAACTGAATGACCACATTAATCAGGCACTTCCCAAAGGGTTAAGATGTCTTAAATACCAACTGCCAATCAGCTATAGTTTGAGAGGCACTTTTGGGTTAGAGTACTCTAGCCCTTTAGGAGGAGGAAGGTGTGTTCACACTGGGCATGCTCCCAGGAGACCTGCGTGGCATGTCCAAGCCCCAAGAGTAGGAGGCAGTGATGTGACAGGACCAACGAATGTGCAGTCGGGAAAGTGAGTTTGTCGATGTCTCTGCCGGGGGGAGGAAGGGGAACAGTGGGGGGATGCCAGATGCCTGATAAATTTATGGTCGTCTCTCTCTCTCAAAGCTGTAGTGGGTGGTGAGATATGAAGCCTGAAAGCCAAAAGTTCAAAATGTTGTTACTAGTTATGAGCGAGTGAACTTGGCACTGTTCGATACTTAATCGATCTAGATGCTCGTTACTCGATTGAGCATCTTGGGTTCTCAAGTGCCATGCTCGAGTCTCCACCCCACATATTTTGTGGCTGTTACATGGTAATGTTGTAGTCATGTTGGCTACTGGCATTACTAAGATTGGCCAGCTACATCACATCATCAGGTTTCATTTGATAGTTATATCTCCATTACAAACGCCTGGGCTTGATGCCAGCTGACATTATACAGTTAGGTCCAGAAATATCTGGACAGTGACACAATTTTTGCGAGTTGGGCTCTGCATGCCACCATATTGGATTTGAAATGAAACCTCTACAACAGAATTCAAGTGCAGATTGTAACGTTTAATTTGAAGGTTTGAACAAAAATATCTGATGGAAATTGTAGGAATTGTACACATTTCTTTACAAACACTCCACATTTTAGGAGGTCAAAAGTAATTGGACAAATAAACCAAACCCAAACAAAATATTTTTATTTTCAATATTTTGTTGCGAATCCTTTGGAGGCAATTACTGCCTTAAGTCTGGAACCAATGGACATCACCAAACGCTGGGTTTCCTCCTTCTTAATGCTTTTCCAGGCCTTTACAGCCGCAGCCTTCAGGTCTTGCTTGTTTGTGGGTCTTTCCGTCTTAAGTCTGGATTTGAGCAAGTGAAGTGCATGCTTAATTGGGTTAAGATCTGGTGATTGACTTGGCCATTGCAGAATGTTACACTTTTTTGCACTCATGAACTCCTGGGTAGCTTTGGCTGTATGCTTGGGGTCATTGTCCATCTGTACTATGAAGCGCCGTCCGATCAACTTTGCGGCATTTGGCTGAATCTGGGCTGAAAGTATATCCCGGTACACTTCAGAATTCATCCGGCTACTCTTGTCTGCTGTTATGTCATCAATAAACACAAGTGACCCAGTGCCATTGAAAGCTATGCATGCCCATGCCATCACGTTGCCTCCACCATGTTTTACAGAGGATGTGGTGTGCCTTGGATCATGTGCCGTTCCCTTTCTTCTTCAAACTTTTTTCTTCCCATCATTCTGGTACAGGTTGATCTTTGTCTCATCTGTCCATAGAATACTTTTCCAGAACTGAGCTGGCTTCATGAGGTGTTTTTCAGCAAATTTAACTCTGGCCTGTCTATTTTTGGAATTGATGAATGGTTTGCATCTAGATGTGAACCCTTTGTATTTACTTTCATGGAGTCTTCTCTTTACTGTTGACTTAGAGACAGATACACCTACTTCACTGAGAGTGTTCTGGACTTCAGTTGATGTTGTGAACGGGTTCTTCTTCACCAAAGAAAGTATGCGGCGATCATCTACCACTGTTGTCATCCGTGGACGCCCAGGCCTTTTTGAGTTCCCAAGCTCACCAGTCAATTCCTTTTTTCTCAGAATGTACCCGACTGTTGATTTTGCTACTCCAAGCATGTCTGCTATCTCTCTGATGGATTTTTTCTTTTTTTTCAGCCTCAGGATGTTCTGCTTCACCTCAATTGAGAGTTCCTTAGACCGCATGTTGTCTGGTCACAGCAACAGCTTCCAAATGCAAAACCACACACCTGTAATCAACCCCAGACCTTTTAACTACTTCATTGATTACAGGTTAACGAGGGAGACGCCTTCAGAGTTAATTGCAGCCCTTAGAGTCCCTTGTCCAATTACTTTTGGTCCCTTGAAAAAGAGGAGGCTATGCATTACAGAGCTATGATTCCTAAACCCTTTCTCCGATTTGGATGTGAAAACTCTCATATTGCGGCTGGGAGTGTGCACTTTCAGCCCATATTATATATATAATTGTATTTCTGAACATGTTTTTGTAAACAGCTAAAATAACAAAACTTGTGTCACTGTTCAAATATTTCTGGCCCTGACTGTACATTTTTAATCAACCCCAAAAATTATTGCCACAATTGCTAATAGGTCTCTCTAAGTGCAGCGTTGAGCCGGCGACTCTGACGAGAGTTATCTTTACTACCCAGAGCCTGTGAATGGCTGAGCTTTACTGCTATTCACAGTGACTGGAGCTGGATTTGTGGATAGTGGACTACAATGGAACTTTGTGGGAACATTTTTGATAATAAATTGGTGAATGAGGGATAGTATGGGGGAGTATTTATTCAACTAAACTATTTTTGTATATCTTTTTTTCTTTTCAATTACTGTTTTAGTAATAGAGGTATCTGATAGACTCCTCTCTATTACTAACCCATGGACTTGATGCCAGCTGATGTTACACAGCTGACATGTCACGGCCGTCTCCCTTTGACAGGCTCAGGTCCAGAGTCGCTTATTACCATCTGAGGTTAAACACATTAGGCCGGTTTCACACATCCAGCATTTTGCCACTTTGCTGGATCCGTTACACTCCAATACAGTCCAATACAGCACAATGGCATCACGGCAACCTCCTGTCACATGCTGTCATGTGACCGGAGCATGGGACCGGAGCTTGACATGATGCCATTGTACTGTATTGCACTGTACTGGAGTATGACGGATCCGGCAAAGCGGCAAAATGCCAGATGTGTGAAACCGGCCTTAAATGTATCTTTTACTTTTGACATTCATGGGGTTAATGTCAGTTTTGCTTGCCAGCAGCAAGCTCCTTACTTCTTCTCAGGTGTATCCGCTGATAACCACTCCCAACCTGGATAAATACCCTCTGCTCCCAGCAGAGGGTGCTAGTTATTCAGAATTAATTCTGGAACTTGGCCAGGAGAGTGAAGGTTGTGTTTGAGATGCTTTCTGTTGTATGTTGTATGAAAGTTACCTGGTCATTTGTAACTTTCTACCCTTCCTTATTTTCCTCCTATTTATTGTTTGTGTCTTCCCTTGTATGTTGTACTGTCCTGGTCTGTCCCTTTGGATGGTGGGTGGGGAGGGAGTGACACCAGGGCCTGGACAGAAGATAGGAAGATGTTGGGGGCCCAGACTTCACTACCATCAAGTGTACCTCTGGGTTGAGGGTCAGCTCAAGGTGTACCTAGTCTGAGGGCCAGCTCAGGAGTCCCTTTCCAGTCACTTCCTACACTCCGGGGTCACATGACACTACCCATTCAAAATGTGGGCCAGATAACATGGACTAGATAAGCAAAAAGCAGGTGTGATGTCGGTGGGGTCAAATTAAAAATGACGCACATCCGGCATCGCAGGCGACATCGTAGTGTGTAAAGGTTCGATGATACGATTAACGAGCGCAAAAGCGTCGTAATCGTATCATCGGTGCAGCGTCGGCATAATCCATAATTACGCTGACGCGACGCTCCGATGTTGTTCCTTGTTCCTGCGGCAGCACACATCGCTGTGTGTGAAGCCGCAGGAGCGAGAAACATCTCCTACCGGCGTCACCGTGGCTTCCGTAGGATATGCGGAATGGAGAAGGTGGGCGGGATGTTTACATCTCGCTCATCTCCACCCCTCCGCTCCTATTGGCTGCCTGCCGTGTGACGTCGCAGTGACGCCGTACGACCTGCCCCCTTAAGAAGTCCAGGACAGGTGAGTCCATATGAAGCTGCCATAGCGATAATGTTCGCTACGGCAGCTATCACAAGGATATCGCAGCTGCGACGGGGGCGGGGACTATCGCGCTCGGCATCGCAGCATCGGCTTGCGATGTCGCAACGTGCAAAGCACGCCTAAGGCTGCCTGTGCAATTCAGAAGCACCAGAGAAAGTATAGCATAGCGTGTCAGAGTCTGTAGTCTGAACAGCATCTGACGTTGTCATGACACTCAGCCCAGTAAAGAGGAAAACACCGTGTGATACTGATGAAGAGATGTGACTCGTCTTGGAAGCTTACTATATATTACTATCTTTTCAGTTAGCCATTAAAAAACATCAACCACTGAGGACTCTCAAATTTCCATATTTTTCAGAAATACTGGTGAACCTAATTTAATTAGACCATTCTTTATTCATCATTTTTATTTTATTTATTTTTTTTCACAAAGTATCCTGAAAACCATAGATTAAGAGGAATTGCAAAGTTAACCAGAATAACTAGCCCACAAGCAAACCAGTTATGTGTTTTGCAATATGTAAGCTAGCATCTCTTTCAAAGCCTGGAAAAAAGAGGCAACACCTGACAGAAACAATTAATTACTTTTGCATATTTAAATTTGACATTTTAGGCATTTTTTGTGTTTGCAATATGATAGCTAAGAATACAAGAGAATATAGGTGATTTTACAGAATACTTTAATTCTTATATTTTCTAGCTTCAGTTAGATTTGCAAACCCACAGTCAAAAGGGCACAAAAAGTATTGAGCATTTTAGATCAACTCCCCTATGTGTGAAAGAAGCTTTGAGGACACCAGAAAGTTGTTCTTTACCAAAGTGACTTTTCCAGGGGGTATTTGTGTTTTATGTACTGATTGGTGATCCATAAGTTATGTACTGCTATCTGTACATCCCCATATTTGTATTAACTTACTCCTACAGAAGAATTCTTCGGGGCTTTAGGTAGATTTATTTCCTTTGTAGAAATGACCATAACAAGCAATAAATCTAAACTCTCCAGAAAACTAGGTTCACTTCTGCACAATTTCTGTTTTGTTTTTTGTACTAGTAATTTGTAGACTACTTTGACAGATACACAATGATATATGTATGGCTCACAGTATTTATATAGTCCAAGAAAACTTCAGACAAAGGGAGTACACGTACTTTGGAAACTCACCCCCTAAATATCTTTTTACATGTGATCATAAATTGTGTCTGCAAATGGAGTGTCTGGTTTGGCTTCTTATCCTAAGTCCAAAGTGGAAATGCTCCTTACAGAGTTACTATTAAAGGGAACCTGTCACCAGATTTGGGGCCTATAAGGTGCGGCCACCACCAGTGGGCCCTTATATACAGCATTCTAACATGCTGTAGATAAGAGCCCAGGCCGCTGTGTAGAACATAAAAATCACTTTATAATACTCACCTAAGGGGCGTTGCAATGCAGACTAATCGGATGGGTGCCTCCGTTCTCCGGTACCGGTACCTCCTCTTTTGGTCATCCTTGTCCTCCTTCTTTTGAAGCCTGGGTGCATAACGCGTCCAACGGCATGCACATGAGCCGGTATTGAGGTCCCGCGTGGCTGTATGTAAGAGCCCACTAGTGGTGGTCGCAGCTTATAATCGCCAAATCTGGTGACAGGTTCCCTTTAACTTTTACGATTGCTACACCTAATAGGTGGTACTCATTTTTAAATCCGCATGCAAACGTGTTAGGGAACTTACATGCATTGTCCAATAAAGAAATATCTAATCAAAATAGTCAAAAAATCTACCAGTAGCAGTAAAGAAAAAAATAGTGTAATATATATATATGTATATATATATATATATATATATATATATATATATATACAGTGCCTTGCAAACGTATTCGGCCCCCTTGAACTTTTCAACCTTTTCCCACATTTCAGTCTTCAAACATAACGATAAAACATTTTAATTTTTTGTTGAAGAATCAACAACAAGTGGGACACAATTGTGAAGTAGAACAAAATGTATTGCTTATGTTAAACTTTTGTAAAAAGTAAAAAACTGAAAATTAGGGCGTGCAATATTATTCTGCCCCTTTACTTTCAGTGCAGCAAAATCACTCCATAAGTTCATTGAGGATCTCTGATTGATCCAATGTTGTCCTAAATGACTGATGATGATAAATATAAGCCACCTGTGTGTAATAAAGTCTCCGTACAAAAGCACCTGCTCTGTGATAGTCTCAGTGTTCTGTTTAAAGCACAGAGAGCATCATGAAGACCAAGGAACACAACAGGCAGGTCCGTGATATTGTTGTGGAGACGTTTAAAGCTGAATTTGGATACAAAAAGATTTCCAAAACTTTAAACATCCCAAGGAGCACTGTGCAAGCGATCATATTGAAATGGAAGGTGTATCATACCACTGCAAATCTACCAAGACCCAGCCGTTCCTCAAAAATTAAAAATTTCATCTCAAACAAGGAGAAGACTGATCAAAGATACAGCCAAGAGGACCATGATTACTCTGGATGAACTGCAGAGATCTACAGCTGAGGTGGGAGAGTCTGTCCATAGGACAACAATCAGTCGTACACTGCACAAATCTGGCCTTTATAGAAGAGTGGCAATAAAGCCACAAGCCACCTGGGAGACACACCAAACATGTGGAAGAAGGTGCTCTGGTCAGATGAAACAAAAATCGAACTTTTTGGGCACAATGCCAAATGATATCTTTGGCATAAAAGCAACACAGCTCATCATCCTGAACACACCATCACCACTGTGAAACATGGTGGTGGCAGCATCATGGTTTGGGTCTGCTTTTCTTCAGCAGGGACAGGGAAGATGGTTAAAATTGATGGGAAGATGGAGGGAGCCAAATACAGGACCATTCTTGAAGAAAACCTATGATCCCAAACATAAAGCAAAATCTACAATGGAATGGTTCACAAATAAATGTATCCAGGTGTTAGAATGGCCAAGTCAAAGTCCAGACCTGAATCCAATCAAGAATCTGTGGAAAGAGCTGAAAACTGCTGTTCACAAATGCTCTCCATCAAAACTCACTCAGCTCGAGCTGTTTGCAAAGGAAGAATGGGCAAGAATTTCAGTCTCTCGATGTGCAAAACTATAGAGACATACCCCAAGTGACTTGCAGCTGTAATTGTAGCAAAAGGTGGCGCTACAAAATATTAACTTAAGGGGGCTGAATAATATTGAACACCCCACTTTTCAGTTTTTTATTTTTTACAAAAGCTTAACATAAGCAATAATTTTCGTTCTACTTCACAATTGTGTCCCACTTGTTGTTGATTCTTCACCGAGTCAGTGAGAAAGTGGACACGCCGTGTGTGCTTGGTGCAGTAACTCTCTGCACAAGCTAGAAAGCAGATGCCGCGTGGCGTATGGGGGATGGTCGGGCAGGCCGGGTCATACGCTGAGTGAGGAGGATGAAGACCGATGGAACGAGCAGAAGCGAGGTCGGGGTCAGGCCGACGTCATTACCACAGGAACAACTGAGAAGGGGAGGTAGAAGGGGGATAAACAACTGGAGCTAAAGGGAGTAACGGAGGTGGGGTTGAGGAACGGACACAGACAGAGGGCGAGGGCTCAGGAGGAACAGGTCAGGATCAACACTTACGGGGACCAGCAATCACAGGCAGAGCAGCGCTAAGCTTATAGCTGGCTCTGAGTCACCGAGGATGACACTATTTAAAGCATCCTTGATCTGGGAGTACAAAATTCAACAGATACCAAGCAGAGTGAAGGCCCAGTACAGGGGTGAGAAATCTGTATCCTGGTATGTATGTCCCCTATTCTAGTATGTATGTTCCCTATCCTGGACCCCGTCAGGGTATATATCTCTCAACCTAGTATATATGTTCCCCATCCTTGGCCCCTTCCAAGTGTATATGTCCCCCATCTTAGGCCCAGCCTTATGTATATGTCCCAAATCCTGCTATATATGTCCATTATCCTGGTATTTTTGTCCCCCATCCTGGTATATAATCCCACCATCCTGGTATATATGCCCCTTTCCTGGTATGTATGTCCCCCATCCTGGAATATGCTCTATGTCCCCTATCCTGGTATATATGTCCCCCTACACTGGCCCATCCTGGTATGTATGTCCCCCTTCCTGGGCCCATCTTAGTATATATGGTATGTTCCCTGTAAAAATAAAACATTTTACTAATCTTCCTTTTCTCCCCTGCCTCACAACGTTATTTTCTACAGCCAGCGCAGGAGCCGGCAGCTGACATTGGCATGCAGGCCATGGTACATAACATTATTGCCATTCGCCCCCAGTCATGGACACGCCAATGACAGCTGCCTGCCTCTGATAGGCTGGCAGTGTATTTAGCAATGCAGGGACCTGATGGGCCTCTGCATCTTTATACACTTCAGATGAATGTACGTCCTCAGAGGCACATCCAGATAAAGTAGGCACTTGGCTCTGCTGGCTCTCCTGAAGCATGGGCCCAATTGTGTTCTCTGCGAGCGCGATTGTTATGCCCACTAGTGGACACAGACAGAGAAGTGCCCCTGTACAAAAGCAATATATGGGCACTTTGCAGCCCAAGAGTTCATCAATATACACAATTTTACTGGTAGTAAGGGTCTCCCTTAACTTGTAGGCCCCAATGCAACTGCACAGGTTGCACCAATAATATGTCCGCTCCTGGTTATAGTGCACAAAATAACCCAAACTAACTTCAGTTCAGCCCCCTTTAATTCAAGCATCGATATTATTAAATCAGCAGGTGATCTTCTACCTGGTATACAAGGTAACTTGTATATTGCCCCCTTGATTCTGCTGTGAAAATCAGATGTGGACAATATTTTCAGATTTATCCATGTGGCTTATATAGCGCCAACATATTCTGCAGTGCTATACAGGCAGTCCCCGACTTACGAACATTCAACTGCTCGCTGCCCGCTGTCGGGTTCTATTGTGTGTGCTGTCGTGTGCTGTATCTTCGGCCGCTACACCATAGGCCAGGACTCCAGCTGCGTCCAGAACTCATTGGCCACTGCATGATTAAGTTTGTGATGTCACCTTTTTAGCTGACCCGCTGCTTACTTTGCCCAATAGGGATAATTTCCTCATCTGACATACACACAACCACTAACTGTAGTCATTTTATTTTTGGAGTATAATGGAAAAAGGCACCCAGAGGAAGCACTAGCAAACACATTGATAACATATTTGCCAACAGTCCTGATTTTTCAGTGACAATTCTAGCAGTCGGTATAAAAAGGGCAGGGATTTTCCAAACTTTGCAGAAACATAGGTCTTCCTTTTAATTCTAGGGTGTTCCCAGAGGGAGATGTCTTAGTTTGGGGCATTACAGTGTTGTTAAATATGCTTTAAAAGCCAATCTTTCAAATAGTCAAATTGTATTTCAGCCACTTTGCTACAAAGGACAGTATCCGTCTTATATAACATGTATAGCGGGCAACAGATCTTTTAAGGCCTCATTCACACACATCAGTGTTTTGCATCAGTTTTTCTATGCCAAAGCCAGAAGTAGGGCTTACCGTGAAAAATTATAATTGAAAGATTGACCCCTATTCTGTATTTCGGAGACACTCCTTGTTTTGGCAAACAAAAAATCTAATTCCTAATAATCATCTTAATTGATTGTCATAACTACTGTAGTGTATTTTTGAAACATATGATATTTAGTTGTAGAAATTTTTTATACATAGAATAATCCTAATTAAGCTCCTTAGAATGCAGTAAAAATGCATCTGTTCAGAATGTAGATGTCATTTTAATACATGGATTAAATATAGAAACTACCTTTTGATCAGAAAACCAAAAATAATCCAACATATGCTAAATGACACCTTTGTTAATCCAGGAAATATTTCTGTGGCAGTAAATGGAGGCAGCTATAACTTCACAATGTCTGGAGAGCTGGAGACTATAGAGCCCACTGGTGAGGAGTCGACCTCATTATGTATGGTCCTCATAAAATGTGTTAATTCTCTTTGCAAGAAATTATGTTTTACATTGGTTGCTAATGTGAAACTAACATACATATGAGTCATGCTAGGTACGGGGAAGTACCAAGCAAAGGGTGAAAGGGAAGGGAAACCCTGTGTCTAGGGAAGGGGAAGAGGGTGACCCCTGACCAAATCTACTACCGGTCCCTGGGGTCCTTCCCCACCCCTAGATAGGTTCCAGACCTATGTGCTGCGCCAGATACCTGACCCTGGGTATTCCTAGTGCTGGACCCGAAATAGGGAATGGAAGGGATGAGCTCTTCGTCAACCCCCTAAGCACCATAGATGACACAAGGAGGACACACAGGTGAAAATACAAGAACTACTTATCCACAGATAACTCAAAAAGAAGTTCAGCAAAGTTTTCAGCAATGATACTACAGAAGAGTACAACCCACCTGCTTGCAACTAAGACTTCAATAAACAGAATAAAGGAAAAGGTAGTTAAGCATCAAGAGAATACTGATGATCAGCAGCTGGGTGGAAGACGAGCTCTTGCTGGGTCTAAAAAGGGAGAGATGAAAATCCTACATAAAAATGACCTATTACAATGAATACTGACAGCAGGAACAATGGAAAGTCAGGGAATATTTTGCGCAGTCAAACACTGTGACCTTCCATAGCCAGAAACCACTTGACAGTCTGTCACCCGTGACAATATTTGAGGACATGCGGAAATCAAGGGCAGAGACAGTACAATTCCAACCACTAGAAGTGAAAATGTATTTTTATTATTTAGACAATTCATTATTGCTCATCACAATAATGCCACCACAAACGTGACCCGCTGCTCTACATCCCTTGTTACTCCTGATCTTTCTCTTCACCATGGGTGATAACATAACACAGATTCTTGTAATCCAGGTTACCAGCTACATCTGGGGGGAACGCACTGAACATCTGGCTGATCTGGAAGATAAATGTGAAACAAGGTTACGATAAAACTTAAGAAAATCTTTGTAATGTCTGTTTTTTATGATTGTAGTCATTTCTATTGTGCAATCTGATCAAATGAAGGACATGGGCGATGCCAGCAAATATTGTTTGAGTTCCATTGTTCAAAGAAACATCTCTCTGGCACCAGTTTTATTGTCCAAGCAATCAAAGTTTACTGTCTCCTCCGCTAAAGGAATTCTAATCATCATCGTCATCAGTGTCCTCCATCAAAGCACAAAATGCACTAAATAAAAGTTATTACATATGCAGCAGATTTTTAGATATATTTACTCCAAAAACCTCCTTTTTTGTTTGTATCAGGGGCATAGCTAGGGATGACAAGACATGTACCATATTTTTTGGATTATAAGACGCACTTTTCATCCCAAAAATTTGGGAGGAAAATGAGGGATGTGTCTTATAATGTGAATGTAGCTTACTGGGAGGTGGCAAATAGGCACTGTGCTGGCTGCGGTGGGGCCTGTGCTGGCTGCAGTGGGGACTGTGCTGGCTGCGGTGGGGACTGTGCTGGCTGCGGTGGGGACTGTGCTGGCTGCGGTGGGGCCTGTGCTGGCTGTGGTGGGGACTGTGCTGGCTGCGGTGGGGACTATGCTGGCTGCGGTGGGGACTGTGCTGGCTGCGGTGGGGACTGCGCTGGCTGCGGTGGGGGCTGTGCTGGCTGTGGTGGGGGCTGTGTTAGCTGCAGTGGTGGCTGTGTGGAGCAGGGCAGTACAGCAGGTGAGATGCTCTGTCGTCGGTACGGGCTTCAAATATTGGCTCCCAGATTCAGCGCATGCGCAGATGGACCTCTCAGCTCGAGATCTCATCTGTGCACGCACCGCCTCCGGCCCATTGATCTCTCAGCAGCAGACATAAGGAAAATGGCACCCAGAGGTGGCGTGTGCGCAGATTAGATCTAGGCTTGTCACTGAGCTGAGAGCTCAATCTGTGCATGAACTGAACCCGGGCACCAATTCTTTGAAGCCCACACCACCAACAAAGCATCTGTGACCTGTGACACCCGCCGCACTACCCTGCTCTCCAGAGCCAGCCCAGTTTCCACAGCCAGCACAGCCTCCACTGCAGCGTCTGTAGCATCGCCCTACTCCAGCACCACCCCTGCCTCCTGTGACCCGCTCCACTACCGCTGCCACCCACCTTCCAGTAAGACACCACCAGAGTATAAGATGGACCCCTTTTTTATCTCTAAATTTAGATGAGAAACTGTGGAAAGAAAAGTTTTGATGTTCTCTTGCCAATGTCCTGATGAAGGGAGCTGTGTCTCCAGAAACGCGTATTTGTATTTGTGCATGTTATTAAAGAAGCATTAATCTCTTCCTGGATCCATTGAGTCCTTGGCATGGAATTAAGACCCTTCTTCTATTACTCTCTGTTATCTATAAATTTAGAATGCATCTTATAATCCGGTGCGTCTTATAAAATGAAAAATATGGTACATTTTTTGCTAGATGCTGACTGGTTGTGTATACAGGGTTATACAGTAACTAAGCATTTGACAAACATTTAATAGACCATTAAACTTTAAAACCTCTCCATTGACCAATTCATGAAAACGGTCATACTCCACATCTAAGTCTACAATATAGTAAATCCATATATAAAATATGACATATTGTAAAACATACCTCTTCCTGGCTGAATCTGTCTGCTTGAGTTGTGAGCATTTCTCTGATACTAGTACAGAAATATAAGACAAATCATATATTACCACAGGTCGGATATTAGAACTATGATAGATATAACGAGACCCTAAAGAAATGGTGGATGTTTGATAGATACAGGATTTTTCATGATATGACATTGGCTGTAGAATTTAAATGTAACCCTTTTTTTTACTTTTAAACTGCACCCATGACCTTTATTCAAGCATGCCAGTAATAATTCTATTGTTATATACAACTGAACATATTTGAGTAAAATTGATGAATCAGCAGTAAAAACTCATTAAGACTAGTCCATATTCGGTAGCAGCAGTTACAGACCTTGACCATTATTGACAGTCCCAATGAAGCCGGGGCCTTCATAGTTTGCGCTAATCCTGGCACCTCTGTTTCCTCGGCACAGCTCTCCTAGTAGCTCAATGCAGAGCAGAGGTATGACGGAGGAGAGGTGTCGGAAAGTGAAATACAAGTACTGAAAGCTGCACCACAATCTGCCTGTGACTTCAGCTCTCCCACTATACTGAGTACTAATCTCTCCTCTTCACCTCTCCCCTTTCCATAGACTTCTATATGCTCGGTAACCTAAACTCTTATTATGCTGGTTGTCCATCTTGCCAAGACAGATTTCAGCTGTTTTACATTGTAGATGGCCTTGTCCAGGATGGAAGAGTGGCTTATAAGTGTAAAAAGGAGCATAATTCTCTGATAACATATATTACAAAGCTTTGAGTATTCACTTGTACTATTGACTAATGCAAAGTTTGTTGAAATGACAGTGATGATAGATTCCTTTTCAGTCAGCAGGCTTTCATGCCTCTAAACTATTTATACGAGCGTGTAGCTCTTTCAAAGACGAGTATAGCAATACCATTACATGGCCAGTCCATTCTTCCATTACTGAGAAATCAGCATTTGAATTGATATCAAAATAAGGCAGTAGATCTGAAGCAGCACTGTGAATAGAGCTGGAGTGACAGAGGCTTCAGATTTACTGTCTAATTTGCTTTTAAATTCAAACACAGATTTCTTGGTGATGGAGGAACGGACTAGGCCAAGTAAAGGTATTCCTGGACTTCTCTTTAAAAGAGCTACATACACATAGTTTGTAGGTAAAATCCTGCCTACAAATTCCCTTTAGTAATACATATGTCAAGAAAACTATTAATAGTAACATTTTTACTTTATTTTAATACTTTGTATTAGTATAAAAGAACATTAATGTCCGGATATTGATCATCCATCAGGTTTTCGCAGTAAAAGTTGAATACTTACTAGTCTGCTTTTATATGACCTTTACCGTCAGGATCAAAAATCTTGAAAGCATTTAAGATGGTTTCTTCTGGGTCTGTGCCTAAAATAGAGATAATTCATTGAACATCTGTCTGCCGTTCCCATCATTCTAATGTGATGCTTGAGAGCTCCATATCTATCACTCTCTCCAGATGTCTTACGATATGAGTTATCTCTGACATTATGCTCTTTTGCCCACTTTTGACCAAACCTAAAGCGTTCACATCCATAAACTACTTTAGCACCTTCCAAACTTTAAATTACTGAAAGAGTGACAGGGCCCAGGGAAAGGCTGTCAAGTGGCATTGAGTGAAGTGAGCTTATTAGTCAGCACCATCATTGATGTCTCACTCAATATTTCCAGCCGCTGTTTGTTACCTGGAGGGCAATATCTTTATTACATTTTCTTTGCCGGACATTGATACATGTTTAAAAGGAGGTCATAGAGTTAAATGTTTTCTCAAAATGCCTATTGTTCGAAATGTAATAGGAATAATATACAGAAACAATTACCTGTCAACCTCAGTCATATAATTATAACATAGCAATATAAAATAATGTACAGCAGACATGGTTCTAAAAGCAAAAAAAGGAACAAAAAAAGTACAATTTATGGATATTGACAACCACATAGGCCTATACTGTAATCTAATGAACAAATGGAAAAAATACTTGTGTTTTATGCATTTATAGTTTTCTAATTATGTGATAGAGGTGAAGCTGTGCCATTAGCTCCCCTCCACTTAATGCAGGTTCCTAGCCACAGTCTCCGCTGCTTTTTGTCTTCCACTTCTCTGAGCCATGGGGTCATCCTGTGCGCACACACACACACGCACACACGCACACACACACTCAAGGAATTCAAATTTGTCATTATGTGCATCAATTATATAGGTTATTCCCATTTGGCCTCTTGCTATTTTCAAAGAATTTCTATCCTAGCCTAGAAGGGTTGTTGAGAGACTACAATCTTGGGCCTGTTTCACACGTCAGTGAAAAACACTGACGTTCTTCACTGACGTGTAAAACACGCACATGTCCCTCCATGTTCCGTGATTCACGGCACACGTGGGTTGTCCATGTGCAATCCGTGATTGCATATGGACATTACTCACCTGCCTTCGCTCCTGCTGTCCATGGTGCTGAACTCTTCAGCTCAGCAGCATCCACCCACCGCTCTCTGCAGCTACTTCCTGGTCGGCTATTCCTGCTCTCATGAATATTCATGAGCCAGGCAGGAGCTGCCGAGAGCGGAGGCTGCAGAGCGAATCGCAGGCAAGGTAAGTTGAAAATATTTAATATTTAATATGACCGTGATTTTCTGGTACGTGTTTCACGGATCACACACGGATCACACCAGAGTGTGGTCCGTGGGTCATCAGTGATACCAAAACAAAACTGACTTGTCTCCGTGCAGAATCACGGCCACGGGTGTACGCTGCACGGAGACACGTTCAGTGAAAAATCACTGATGTGTCAGCAGACCCATTGATTATAATGGGTCTGCATATGTCAGTGATTCTGGTACGTATATAAAAAAGCACATACGTACCAGAATCACTGACGTGTGAAGGGGGCCTTGGGAAAACTGTAAAATCCATACAATCCAGTCACTTAAATAACAGGGCTTCCTTAGTCATTGCATCTCTTTATAGCCTATGTCAATTCTAGATGGTGCCAATCTAATAAAATTCTGATCTCCATTAACTTTTTTTTTTTTTAATTTTTTTTTTCTATTTTTATTTTATCTTTTTTTGATATAGTTACACTACTGACATCAAGGATTTTTTCTCCTATTTTTTTGGAACTGTTCTTGGCTATGTTGAAGACTTTACTTTTCTCTTCCAGGTCCAGTTAGAACTAACACAGTTGAAACCAGAAGTTTACATACACTAGCTAAAAAGACACATATGAATATTTTTCTCACTATCTGACATGAAATCATAATAAACCTTTACCATTTTAGGTCAATTAGGAACCAAAATTATTTATATTTGCCAAAAGCCAAGATAACGAGAGAAAGGGAGAATGTTTTAAGGCATTTTTATTACTTTCTGCAAAGACAAAAATTTACATACACTAAGAGCACTATGCCGTTAAACAATATGGGAAAGCCCATGTGATGATGTCATGTGTTTGGAAGCTTCTGATTGGTTTATTGGCAACATCTGTATTAACTGAAGACACACCTGTGGATGTATTTTAATGCACACCTAAAACACACTGCTTCTTTGTGTAGCATCATGGGAAAGTCAAGAGAAATTAGCAAGATCTCAGAAAGAGAATTGTGGACTTGCACATGTCTGATTCATCCTTGGGTGCAATTTCCAGATACCTGAAGCTGCCTTATTCATCTGTACAAACAATTATACGCAAGTACAAACAATATTGGAATGTCCAGCCATCATAACACTCAGGAAGGAGATGGGCTCTGTGTACAAGAGATGAACGTGCTTTGGTCAGACATGTGTATATCAATCCAAGAAAAAACGCAAAAGACCTTGTGAAGATGCTGGCGGAATCTGGTAAGATTGTGTCATTATCCACAGTGAAATAAGTACTGTATCAACATGGGCTGAAATACCACTGTGCAATGAAAAAGGCAAAACAAACATAAGAAAAGCCAGATTAATACAGTATTTGCAAATGCACCCAGGAACACAGACCTTAATTTTTGTAGATATGTCCTATGTCCTGTTGTCTGACGAAACTAAAATTGAACTGTTTGGCCATAATGACAATCGTTATGTCTGGAGGAAAAAAAAAGAATCTTTGAAGTCGAAGAACACTATCCCAACTGTGAATCATGGGGGTGGTAGCATCATGTTGTGGGGTTGTTTTGCTGCAAGAGGGACTTATGCATTTCACAAAATAGATGGCATCATGAGGAAAGAAGCAACATCTCAAGACATCAGCAGGGAACTTAAAGATTGGGCGGAAATGGGTCTTTCAAATGGAAAATGACCAGACGCATACTGCCAAACGGATTACAAAGTGGCTTACTGATAACAAAGTCAATGTTTTGGAGTGGCCATCACAAAACCCTGATCTCAATCCTATTGAAAATTTAAGGGCAAAGCTGAAAAGGCTGGTGCGAGCAAGGCGACCTACAAACATGGCTCAGTTATACCAATTCTGTCAGGAGGAATGGGCCCAAATTCTTACAAACTTTTGTGAGAAACTTGTGGAAGGATATCCAAAACATCTGACCCAAGTCATGCAGTTTAAGGACAATGGTACCAAATACTAATGAAATGCATTAAATGTTTGACCTTGCAGAAAGTAATAAAAATGCTTTAAAACATTCTTTCTCTCTCATTATTCTGGCATTTGGCAAATATAAATAATTTTGGTTCCTAATTGTCCTAAAACGGGAAAGGTTTATTCTGATTTCATGTCAGATAGTGAGAAAAACATGCAGATGTAGCTTTTTAGAGAGTGCATGTAAACTTCTGGTTTCAGCTGTATTTGAGCCCCTTATATTTGTGATCCCCAATTGAGACCAGAAGAGATAGGACTTGATGCAGCTGCAGACAAGAGGACATCATTTGGGCCAGGATGAGACATCATATATTTTACATAACATGATGTATCTTATTTAACAAGACAAATATAGTTTTGCCACTGAACTTTAAGAAGCAAAGACACAAGGGTCCAGAACATCATTTTGACAAGCCTTTTAAAAGTCTATGATAGCAAATGTAAATCCTATTCTCCAGTCGTGGCTACTTGGTAATTTATTGGGGGATATACTTTGGAATGATTATCCTGATTTATTTTAGATTTTCATTCTCTTTTGTAGAATTCTTGACATGACATTCTGCCATTACTGAATATGTACATGAAGCATGAAGAGTCAATTTTACAAATGTGATATCACATAACACCACATGCATTCATTGTGTTATCACAGGGTGCTGGATCTTGTTGATGCAGAACTCATTAAATAAAAAAGATAATTGAAAAATCAGAATAATAAAGCAAAGAGAGAATGATAGATTGTAATAGTTATGAACATACATAGGATTAAAAATGCCTCCACTTACAAGGTATATGGGAATAATAAAGACGTCCTTATTAATTACAGAAATTACTATTTATGTTCCTCATTCACTGAAACAAAGTTGTACAATGGCATACTTTTACATATTTACAATTAGTGAGAAACAGCCATGCAATGTGCTAATTACCTTAAGCTAATTATTAGGATTTGGTGCAGACAGTAAACTAGAGGCCTTTAGTGCTGAGTACTCGAATCGAGCAGATCGGACGCTCTTACGGGCTCGTCTCAAGTACCGAGTATAATGGAAGTCAATGGAAAATACTAGTATTTTTCCGGAAAACCCTACCAGGAGGGTTGAGGCACAGGAAAATTGCTGAAATGGATGAAAACAGCACTCAAATGGAATGGGATCAGCATGGGCAAGATGCCTGGACATATCTCTGACTCCCAGGTCTCTAATGGGAACTAAAACAATAAATAATTTAAGAAATATGGCAGGAGGCCCCCCTATTTTTGACAACCAGCCAAAGTAAAGCAGACAGCTGGGGGCTGATATTATAAGGCTGAGAAGATCCATGGATATTAGCCTCTTCCAAGCCTAAAAATAACTAGCCCGCAGTCGCTCCAGAATTGGCACATCACATTAGATGCGCCAATTCTGGCGCTTTGCCCAACTCTTCCTGATTGCCCTGGTGTGGTGGCAATCAGGGTAAAATTTGTGGGCTTGATTTCAGCTGCATAATGTTTTCTGGCATCAGGTCCAGGGGTTAGTAATGGAGAAGTGTTTCTCAGATACCCCCATTACTGACACAGTAATAATAAAAAAAAACACATGAAAAAAAGTTAATTTGAATAAAGACTCCTCCACACTATCCCTCAAAAATTTATTAATAAAAATGTTCCTACGAATTTCCATCGTAGTCCTTATTTCCCAACTGCAGCTCTGATGACTGTGTGACTGTGAATAGCAGTAAAGCGCAGCTATTCACAGGCGCCAGGTAGTGACTACAATTCTCATCAGAGCTGTCGGCTCAACTCTGCACTCAGCAAGACCTAGAGATGCTGATCAGAGTTGTCATCACCAACTGGCACCTGTGAATAGCTGTGCTTTACTGCTATTCACAGTTGCCAGAGCTGCATTCGTGGAACATGGACTACAAAAGAAGAGCTTCGTGAGAACATTTTTGATAAAATGGGGAACAAGAGCTAGTGTGGGGGAGTCTTTATTCAAATATTTTTTTGTTTGTTTTGTTTTTTTTAATTACTAGGTTAGTAATGGGGGTGTCTGATAGACACTTCTCTATTACTAATCCCTGGGTTTGATGCCAACTGGCATTACATTTTTAGGGCCAAATAACTATGGTCCTTTCCAGCCTGATAATACAAACCTGCAGTTGTCTGCTTTACCTAGGCTGGTTACCAAAATTAAGTGGGACTCCATGCCGTTTTTCTAAATTATTTATTTATTAGGTTAAACAAGGCTAGAAACACCCTTTAGAGCCACATGAAAGGCACTAAAAGGTACAAGTCTACAATATAGAATGTTTTGCAATAGCAATTAAACATTGCCTATATGTCTGTTCTAATCTAAGCTCCCCAATCTAGATCAAATGTACCTGAACTGTTTTTTGAGGACAGTGTGCATTTCCATATGTAGCAGATGATCGTAGCATGTTTATTGGCTGTCTAACAGCTGCAAAACATGTTGTGCAGGGACTCTATCGAGTATCAAACAGTGGAGAGTACGCTGGCTCATCACTACTTAATATACATTAGGTTAAATTTGGCTTAACCATGCAATTTCAGAATGTTATGATGAAGAGCCTAAAGGCCGCTTTACATGCAGCGACATCGCTAAAGCGATGTCGTTGGGGTCACGGAATTTGTGATGCACATCCAGCCGCTTTAGCGATGTCATTGCGTGTGACACCTACGTGCGATCAAAAAAGGTCGCAAAATCGTGCAAAATCATTAATCGGTGACATGCTTCCCTATTCCCAAATATCGCTGCAGGTACGATGTTGTTCGTCGTTCCTGTGGCAGCACACATCGCTATGTGTGACACCGCAGGAACTAGGAACCTCACCTTACCTGCGGCTGCCGGCAATGAGGAAGGAAGGAGGTGGGTGGGATGTTCGTCCCGCTTATCTCCACCCCTCCACTTTGATTGGGTGGTCGCTTAGTGATGTTGCTGTGACGTCAAACGAACCGCCCCCTTAGAAAAGAGGTGGTTCGCCAATCACAGCGACGTCGCTAGGCAGGTAAGTAGTGTGACGGATCTGAGTGTTTTTTTGCGCCACGGGTAGCGATGTGCCTGTGACCCACAAGCGATGGCGGCGGAAACGCATGCTAGCGATCTCGCTAGCGAGATCGCAGCATGTAAAGTGGCCTTTAGTTCTTGAAACACAAAGGCCTAGTTTGTATCTTTTTTATTTTTTACCTTTGATATTATAATAGTTACTAATATATAATGTTTTTTATGGTCCTTTTAATTGCAGTTGTTGGATATTCTCCGAACATTCCACTGGATAGTTTTCAGTTTTCACCCTACAGCAGGCCTGTGGTCTCTGTCTGTGCACCACACCTTTTTTGGTTTGAAAGATACCTGGACAGGGTGAACTGATGTGATAGCTCTTTTTTTTTTTTAACCTTAAATTTATGTCTATTGCCATGAAAAAAATATGTATCACTGTCCATAATATGACATCATTGCTAGAGTGATAACAAGAATATTGCAGATCATTTGGTTTAAAGCTGTATATATACATGAGATAAGTTTCAAACTAACATTAGTTCAGCAGACAACTATCTCCAAAAATCCCCCCATACACATGAATTCTTGGCTGAGATCTATGTGTTTTCAATGGGTAGAGAGGAGAAAGCCACTATAGACTCATCTGGCAGCCGCCCATGTCACCTGAAAACAAAAGCATTCCAATTTGAAATTTCAACTGCCCGATTCTTCTCTCAACTGCCCGATCCTTCTCTCAACTGCCTGATCCTTCTCTCAACTGCCCGATCCTTCTCTCAACTGCCCGATCCTTCTCTCAACTGCTCGATCCTTCTCTCAACTGCTCGATCCTTTTCTCAACTGCCTGATCCTTCTCTCAACTGCCCAATCCTTCTATCAACTGCCTGATCCTCCTGTCCCCAATATCTTTCCCCCATACAGAGATGGATAGCCGATCTTAGCAAACTTGTTTTAAGGGACAATAAAATGTAGCATTTAGTCATCAGAATTCTATGTGCCACTCATTATTGTTGCACATGGCAATGCCATCTTTCTTAAGCTTAAAGGGAACCAGTCATTAGATTCATGCTGCCTGAGCCACAGGCAGTATGAATCAGAGCTTGACTGTGTGTTTGCCACTAGGTATGTTGCACTCTGAAATGCTACAGCATTTTAGAGAAAACATAGTTTGAAAATCCGGCTAGGGATTATAAGGGGAGACCTGACTATTCTGATGACGTCTTGGACCGCCTTCTCCCTGCTTTATTACATTTGATTGACAGGGCTCTCTCATGTTTAAAAGGGGAGAGATCTACGAATCAGCTGGAATGGGGCAGGGAGAAGCCAGTTGAGGGTGACAGTGGGCTAATCAGATCTCTCCCTATGCTCCCGACTGGCTTTTTAAACTATGCTTTCTCAGCATTGCAGAGTAAAACATACTTGACTGCAATCGCATAACCAGACCGGGGTTCGGGCAGCATGAATATAATGAAAGATTGCTTTTAATTCTCAAAATGTTTGAAAGATCATTCTTCCCTTAAATATTCAAAGTTTGCAATGGGAATTCATGTACTTGGATCTATTTTTTTCTTGCTATAACTGTAATGACCATTGTACCTGTGTAAAGTTCATAAAATGTCATTTAAATTATAATGCTGTTTTCAGGGGCTCAGTTTAATGTTATTTTAAAAGAATTTTAATTTGTAAACTGAAGCCCAAGGTTATATCTTTTGGCTACAGTGTATTGACATAAGGATGTGAAATGATTTATCATTGATGTCTCATTTTGGCTGAGGGCTACTGGTAAACCTCTCTGATATAGCATTCATGTGGAGCATTGCACAACCTTCAAACATTCCTGAATTCCTTGTAACAAATACACAAACACCTTGTAACAAATAATGAAAATGGTAATTAGAAAAGTAGAGAAAAACTTGTATTAGACACAAAATTGTACATTTTTTGCTTGTATTTTGTACAGTTACAGGACAATATATTGTATGGAAATGCTCTTTATACAGATTTTAGACTGAACTCCCCCAAAGATGATCTTCCAGTGGACCTAGGCTTTAACACAATTCATTTTGAGCTGATAATGGAATCACTTGCTTCTAGGGTCTATTCTTTATGGGATTATTCATAAAATTTTAGACCTATTGATTAATATGTATTGTGTGTGCCATGAAAGAAAACAAAGATTATGTTAAGAATGGAAATGTACAGTTCAATATAGATGGAGGTGTGCCGTAGAATAATTTCTTCTGGTATGCCAAAACAACCCCATTCTGAATATAAGTTGACAATGTAATTTTGTCAAATCCAACAACTGACCCCAATCTCTTTGTATAGTACAGGTTTCTACAGGTTTTAACCACTAGAAAATGTCCAGTTTGTAACCAATTATTCAACCAGTACTATACATGTGCTGGCTTGAGCAGGGGGACCTTGCCTGCCCTGTAGGATTTTAATCCATGACGGTGTAGTGTAATATGAAGTGTAAATTTTGAAACTGTGGTCCCAGCTCTCTTCAGGCCATTGACCAGGTCCTTTGATCTAGTTCTGAGCTGATCGTGACGTTTCTCAGAATCATCCTTACCCCACGAGGTGAGATCTTGCAAGGAGCCCCAGACCGAGTAAGATTGACAGTCATCTTGTGTTTTTTCCAGTTTCTAACAATTGCACCAACAGTTGTTGCCTTCTCACCAAGCTGCTTGCCTATTGTTCTGTAGCCCATTCCAGCCTTGTGCAGGTCTATAATTTTGTCACTGGTGTCCTTAGACAACTCTTTGGTCTTTGCCATAGTGGAGAGGTTGGAGTGTGAGTGATTGAGTGTGCCGACAGGTGTCTTTTAAACAGGTAACAAGGTCAAACAGGTGCAATTAATACAGGTAATGATTGCAGGGTAGGAGGGCTTATTAAAGAAAAAAATAACAGGTCTGTGAGAGCCAGAATTCTTGCTGGTTGGTAGGTGATCAAATACTTACCGTATTTATCCGATCATCAGACGCACTTTTCCTCCCAAAAATTGGGAGGAAAGTGAGGCGTGCGTCTTATAATCTGAATGTAGGTTACCGGAGTGGTGAAGAGGGGTCGCAAGAGGCCGGGGGAATGCGATGGCGGCTGTGCAGTGTATGCAGCCACCGTGTGGGGTCTCTGGCGGCTGCTGCAGCTGTACAGTGTCTTCAGCGGCTCTGCGGGGTCTCTGGCGGCTCCAGTGGCTGTGCTGGGTCTGCGCGGAGTCTCCGATGGCTGGGGCTGGGGCTGCTGTGCGGGGTCTCCAGTGGCTGGACTGGCACTGTGTGTCTAGTGGTGATTTCAAATAATGCCGCCCTGAGTAGTCACGTGCGCACATGGACTCTCGGCTTAAGCTCTCATCTGCGCAGGTGCCACCTCCGGCCCATTGATCTCCCTCCAGTGGACTTCAGGAAAATGGTGCCCAAAGCTGGCGCTTGCGCTGATGAGATCTTGGCTTGCCATTGAGCCTAGAGCTTAATCTGCGCTGACTCCGGGCGCCATTTCTTTAAAGCCCTCACCACGCACAGTCATCGCTGCCACAAAAGCTGCCCCAGCATGGCAGCCAGAGCCTCCACCGCGGCCCCAGCCTTCGCCACAGCCCCAGCACAAGAAACCATTTCTGGGACAGCCACCACCCCTGCCTCCTGTGACTCCTCTTCCACCGCTACTGCCCCCTCCAGTAAGACACCACCGGATAACAAGGCGGATCCCTTTTTTTTCACCTTTTTTTGCTCTGAATTTGGGGTGCGTCTTATAATCCGGTGCGTCTTATAAAGCGAAAAATACGGTATTTCATGCAATGAAATGCAAATTATTATTTAAAAATCATACAATATGATTTTTGGGATTTTTTTTATTCTGTCTCTCACAGTTGAAGTGTACTTACAATAAATATTACAGACCTCTCCATTATTTGTAGGTGAGAAAACTTGCAAAATTGGCAGTGTATCAAATACTTATTTTCCCCATTGTATGTTCAAATGGCTATATTGACGAAAAAATTAAAAAGTTATGGTTCTTGAAATAAGGGGAGAAATAAACAAAAGCTTTAAAATATAAATCGCCCTGCAAAAATATAAATCGCCCTGTCTGCAAATGAAGCTGTTGATAGTAGTGAGCGAGCACTACCATGCGCGGGTACTCGGTACTCATAACAAGCAGTTCGATGCTTGGATGGGCTCGAATTGTATACCAGATATAATTGAAGTTAATGGGATATTCAAGCATTTTTCCAGAAGATCTTCCTCATTGATTTCCATTATGCTTGGTACACGAGTCAAGCCCGTCCGAGATCCCGACTGCTCGTTACAAGTTCCGAGCACCCGAGCATGGTAGTGCTCTCTCATGACTAGCTGTTGAGCCAGTCAGTTATGGTTACTTTTAGGAGGACTCAATGAGAGTAGCATTAAAGGACGACATCTGCCTTCTAAAAATAAATTAATATGTAGAGTTACTGTTATATGAAGAGCACTATAAAGATTTTTAAAGGGGATGTCTAAAGTTTAGATGTTATCTTATCTTCTATACAATGGATAAATAATAAGTGTCCAATCGCTGGGGTCTGACAGCTGGGAACCTAAATGATTCCTAAGGGTGCTTTACACGCTGCGACATCGCTACCGATATCGTCGGGGTCATGTCGTTAGTGATGCATATTTGGCGCCGGTAGCGACATCGCAGCGTGTGACACCAAGGAGCGACGATCAACGATCACAAAATTATTAAAAAACGGTAATCGTTGACACGTCGCTCCTTTCCTTAATATCGCTGCTGCCACCGGTACGATGTTGTTTGTCGTTCCTGCGGCATCACACATCGCTATGTGTGGCACCGCAGGAACGACGAACATCTCCTTACCTGCGTCCACCGGCAATGAGGAAGGAAGGAGGTAGGCGGGATGTTACGTCCCGCTCATCTCCGCCCCTCCACTTCTATTGGCCGGCCGCTTAGTGACGCCGCAGTGACGTTGCTATGATGCCGAACGCACTTCCCCCTTGAGGGAGGGATTGTTCGGCGGTCACAGCGACGTCGCTGACAAGGTATGTTCGTGTGACACTGCCGTAACGATAATGTTCGCTACGGCAGCGAGCACCAAATGTCGCACGAACAACAGGGGCGGGTGCTATCGTGCTCGACATCGCTAACAATCGCTAGCAATGTTGCAGCGTGTAAAGCACTCTTTAGAGTCAGAGCTCTAAAGAGCACTTAGTGAATAGATTGCTGGTCGATCCTATGCATTGATTCTCCCAATAGAGCCACCGTAGAGAGCATAGAGCTGCACTCTTTGGTCCTCAGCACTTTCTTTAAGCATGATTGGAGCAGTATTGCGCATGTTTGACCACATCTTCATTCATACAGGGTTCTTCAGAGCCCTAGTTCTCAGGATCAGTGGGAGTCCCAGCAGTTGGAGTCCCGATGATCAGGAGGTTATTCATTTGCTGTCTCGATAAAAGGGATTCCTTATGTTATGCCTAGTACATGATGTGAGATGAAAGTGTCTGATTTCTCTTTTTGGGATAAGTGAAATAGATGGGAAATTAAGTCACAACTGTGATGACCGACTAATGAATTAAAGTCATAATGTGCCCTGAATAAAAATTGCTGGAAAAGACAAAAAGGTGCAAATAGGGTTTTATTCTGGTGGTACCAGAATAAAATAATTGCAGGGAATCACTCACCTGTGGTATTGTGAGTCACAATTACTGAAAGGGTGTCACGCTTCCCGGTCCCCGTGCCCCGCTCTCCACTCCCCGTGGCCCGCTCTCCGGTCCCCCTGGTCCGCTCCCCGGTTCCCGGCGGCGTCCCCTGCTCACCACTCCAGTCCCGGCCTCTTCTTCCTCGCCTGCACCCTCCATGTGTCCTGCTTCCCGCTCCTGGCGCTCCTCTGCAACGTGGGACACTCACCCGGGCACGCCTGCTTCCTCTGCACCGCTCCCTGGACTGGCTTCTGGCACACGGGCCTCGCGCATGCGCATTAGGGCGCGCGCGCGGTCATTGACCCTCTCTTAAAGGGCCAGCACCCAGAAACAGGAAATTGCATAGACAGGTACAGGGTATATTAGGATTCTCCTTCCTGGTGGGCGGGGCCTGTTCTACGTGTTTAGTAAGCTAGGAGTTCAGGTCCCCGTATTGCTGTGTCCAGTATTAACCCCTGTCTGTCTCGCAGAGCCTGTCCTGCCACGCCAGCCGGTCCTGACCACGTCTGTTCCAGTACTACTGACGGTGACTTCGGCGGAAGTTCCACCACCTCTGCAGCTCCGCCAGTCTCCAGTCCCTGGCTCCATTTGGTGACCCGTTTCCTCGCTCAGCAGGTTCCGGATTCAGTCTGACCCTTCAACCCGGCCTCGGACCCTGAGCCTCGTCACCCGGACTACCGTCTAGAACTCCGTGTTCTCAGCGACATCCGCTTTCCAGCTCTCCTACGGACTGGCTTGCAACCAATAGTGCTTCGGCTGCCGTGCATCAAGACCCTTTGGCGGGGTGACCGGCCTGGCTGCCTCACCAGGGGAACCCGGTGTACGGTCCAGTGTTTCCACCACCCGGACATAACAGCTAGAACAGGCCATGGATCCCGCCGAAGCACTAGCGGCCCAGCTGGGCAACTTGCAGCAGGAACTCGGACGACAGCGCGAGACCCAGTCCCGCATGCTTGCCTTCATGTCCTCGGTGGATGCTCGCCTGAACACGCTGCAAGCAACAGCCACGTCCCTGGCATCTCAGGCTTCTACAGCACAGTCCACGGCCGCTGTTCCCGTGGCGGCTTCCTCGGAAACTTCTAAACTCCGCTTTGCCTCTCCACCCCGATATGCCGGAGATCCTAAGACCTGCAGAGGATTCTTGAATCAGTGCTCCCTCCACTTTAAGCTGCTTCTGCACCTGTTTGCCTCCGACCAAGCCAAGGTGGCGTTTGTGATGTCCCATCTGGAGGGAGAAGCACTGGCCTCGATGAACCCTTTATGGGAGAAGGAGGATCCGGTAACCACCAACATCCAGGAATTCCTGCAGGCTTTTCGTATCACCTTTGACGAGCCCGGACGCGCCTCCACTTCCGCCTCATCGCTCCTCAGGCTACGTCAGGGGACTTTGACGGTGGGCCAATATGCTATCCGCTTCCGCACCTTGGCCTCAGAATTAGGGTGGAACAATGAGGCCCTAACCGCCGCCTTCTGGGAGGGACTCTCGGGCCATATTAAAGATGAGCTGGCTGGTCGTGACGTGCCTTCCACCCTGGATGCCCTGATCGCTCTAGCGACCCAAGTGGATCTTCGCTTTTAGGAACGATCCAAATAGGTGTCCCGCGAGAGGCGTCCGATACGGCACTCCTCCCCACCACTGAAGTCCATCGCTCCCCAGTTGGCGTCACCTGGCGCTTCTACCTACGAGCCCATGCAGATTGACCGCCTGAGGCAGTCTGAGCAACGCAGAGCAGAATGACTAGCCAAGGGTCTCTGCTTCTACTGCGCAGATGGCACACACCTGCTACGTTCCTGTCCCGAGAAGCCGGGAAACTCCAAAGCCTAGGCTTGGTAGGAGAGGCCACCCTAGTTGCTGGGACTCTCTCAGACTCCGTCACATGGACTGTTCAAGTGACTACAGAAGAGACCCGGTTCACGGCAGAGGCATATCTCGATTCCGGAGCAGCAGGCAACTTCATCCAGCAGGCCACGGTGGATAAGTACCAGGTGCCTGTTCTCCCACTAGAAAAACCGCTGGTGATCGCCTCTGTAGATGGGAGACCCCTCTCTGACACCGTCTCGTTGATCACCAAGCCTGTGGAATTACAGATCGGTGCCCTGCACACCGAAAATATCACCTTCTACGTCCTCCCGCGCATGTCTCATCAGATCCTGCTGGGACTTCCATGGTTACGGGCACACGAACCGTCGGTCAGCTGGAGTACAGGTGAAATTACCCGATGGGGTTCCTCGTGTCACGAGAGATGCCTGAAATCCATACAGCCCATCCGACGACCTCCGGTTCCAGAGTCTCTACCAGGACTGCCTTCTGCCTACTGGTCCTTCACGGATGTGTTTGATAAAAAGGAGTCAGAGGTACTACCGCCTCATCGTCCCTACGACTGTGCCATCGACTTACTGCCGGGAACTACGCCTCCTAGAGGTAGGATATACCCTTTGTCCCCTGCTGAAACACGGGCCATGTCTGCCTATATCACCGAGAGCCTGGCAAAGGGGTTCATTCGGAGGTCTTCGTCCCCTGCCGGAGCAGGTTTTTTCTTCGTCAAGAAGAAGGAAGGTGATCTGCGCCCTTGCATTGACTACCGGGGATTAAACCAGATCACCGTAAAAAACAAATACCCTCTGCCACTCATCCCCAAACTATTCGATCGGCTCCGAGGAGCTCGTGTATTCACCAAGTTGGACCTCCGTGGGGCCTATAACCTGGTTCACATTCGCTCTGGAGACGAATGGAAGACCGCATTCAACACTCGGGATGGGCACTACGAGTATTGTGTCATGCCCTTTGGTCTGTGTAATGCTCCGGCAGTCTTCCAAGAACTGGTGAACGACGTGTTCAGAGACCTCCTCTATGTCTGTGTCATGGTGTATCTGGATGACATCCTGGTCTTCTCTCCGGACCTACAGACCCACAGAGAGAACGTGCAGCTAGTACTCCAAAGGCTTAGAGAGAACCGTCTGTACGCCAAGTACGAGAAGTGCGTCTTTGAAAAGTCGTCTCTTCCCTTCCTGGGTTATGCAATCCCGGACACTGGCCTGCAGATGGATCCAGAGAAAGTGTCTTCCATCCTCAACTGGCCTCCTCCTTCCGGACTGAAGGCCATCCAACGCTTCCTCGGCTTTGCAAACTATTATCGGCAATTCATCCCACACTTCTCTGCCCTGACTGCGCCTCTCTCTGCCTTGACTAAGAAGGGAGCTAATCCTAAGGACTGGCCACCGGCAGCCGATGCCGCGTTCTGCTCTTTGAAACAGGCATTTGCTTCTTTCCCGGTTCTCCATCGCCTTGAATTGAACCGACAGTTCACCTTGGAGGTGGATGCCTCCTCCTCAGAGGCTGGGGCAGTGTTGATGCAGAGATCCTCCACCGGGAAGATGGTCACTTGCGTATTCTTCTCCAAGAGCTTCTCGGCACCCGAACGCAACTACACCATCGGTGATCGGGAGTTACTGGCCATCAAGCTGGCCTTGGAGGAATGGCGCTACCTCTTGGAGGGAGCAGTATACCCCGTGATCATCTACACAGACCACAAGAATCTGGAGTACCTACGGTCAGCCCAAAGACTGAACCCGCGACAAGCCCGCTGGTCCTTGTTTTTTGCTCGATTTGATTTCCAACTCCATTTTCGGCCCGCGGATAAGAACGTGCGGGCAGACGCCTTGTCTAGGTCCTTCGTGGCCGTGGAACAGGAGGAGAAGACGTTCCAGCCCATCATCAGCCCCAGTAAAGTTATTCCGGTGGCTCCTGTCGCTCTGACTCAGATACCCCCAGGGAAGACCTATGTCTCAGATACTGACAGACAGAGAGTCCTGCACTGGGGTCATGCCTCGAAGATCGCCGGCCATGCTGGTCAGAAGAAGACTTGGAGTATGATTGTCCGTCACTATTGGTGGCCGTCCCTCCGTAAAGACGTAGCAACCTTCGTCTCAGCCTGTCCATCCTGTGCCCGGAACAAGACACCCAAGCACCTACCATATGGACGTCTTCTGCCTCTGCCCATTCCTTCCATTCCGTGGCAACATATTGCAATGGACTTCATTACGGACTTACCCTTGTCCTCCGGACACACGGTCATATGGGTTGTGGTGGACCGATTCTCAAAGATGGCTCACTTCGTTCCCATGGCCGGGCTGCCCTCTGCCCAGGAGCTAGCTGACTCCTTCATACAACACATATTCCGATTGCATGGCTTTCCTGCACAAATTGTGTCCGACAGAGGAACTCAGTTTACCTCGCGCTTCTGGAGGGCTCTCTGCAAACATCTGGGAGTATTCTTGGACTTTTCTTCGGCCTACCACCCTCAGTCGAATGGCCAAGTGGAACGGGTCAATCAGATCCTGACTTCCTTTCTGCGCCACTACGTCAACATCCATCATGACGATTGGTCCACGCTCCTTCCTTGGGCTGAAGTCTTCCACAACCAACACATCAGCGAGTCCACCTCCAGCTCTCCCTTCCAGGTCGTTTACGGACTTCAGCCTTCTGTCCCGCTGCCAGTATCCTCGGCTTCCGATGTCCCCGCGGCAGATGCTCTGGTCCGGGACTTCTCAGCTATATGGAACTCTGTCAAGACTTCCCTAGAGCGTGCTTCTTTGCGGATGAAGTGACATGCGGACAAGAGGCGCCTGGATCCCCCGTGTTTCTCCCCCGGTGATCTGGTCTGGCTTGCATCCAGATATGTCCGATTGAAGTTGCCATCGAACAAGTTGGGTCCTCGTTACATCGGGCCGTTTAAAGTCATCAGCAAGATTAATGCAGTCTCCTACAAGCTGCAGCTCCCGGCCACGATGCGGATACCCAACTCCTTCCATGTCTCCTTGCTCAAGCCTGTTGTCCTTGGTCCCTTCTCCGCTGGTGCCGGTACTGCTCCTCCTCCCATCGCTGACGATTACATCTATGCGGTAAGGGATATCGTGGCCATGAAGACCGTGCGAGGTCGGCAATACTTCCTGGTGGACTGGGCGGGTTATGGTCCCGAGGATAGGTCCTGGGAGCCGTGGGAGAATGTTGGCACTCCTCTGATTCGTGCCTTCCTGTCCCGGTTGCGGGGAGGGGGGCGTGGGGGAGGGGGTACTGTCACGCTTCCCGGTCCCCGTGCCCCGCTCTCCGGTCCCCGTGGCCCGCTCTCCGGTTCCCGTCGGCGTCCCCTGCTCACCACTCCGGTCCCGGCCTCTTCTTCCTCGCCTGCGCCCTCCATGTGTCCTGCTTCCCGCTCCCGGCGCTCCTCTGCGACGTGGGACACTCACCCGGGCACTCCTGCTTCCTCTGCACCGCTCCCTGGACTGGCTTCTGGCACACGGGCCTCGCGCATGCGCATTAGGGCGCGCGTGCGGTCATTGACCCTCTCTTAAAGGGCCAGCACCCAGAAACAGGAAATTGCATAGACAGGTATAGGGTATATTAGGATTCTCCTTCCTGGTGGGCGGGGCCTGTTCTACGTGTTTAGTAAGCTAGGAGTTCAGGTCCCCGTATTGCTGTGTCCAGTATTAACCCCTGTCTGTCTCGCAGAGCCTGTCCTGCCACGCCAGCCGGTCCTGACCACGTCCGTTCCAGTACTACTGACGGTGACTTCGGCGGAAGTTCCACCACCTCTGCAGCTCCGCCAGTCTCCAGTCCCTGGCTCCATTTGGTGACCCGTCTCCTCGCTCAGCAGGTTCCGGATTCAGTCTGACCCTTCAACCCGGCCTTGGACCCTGAGCCTCGTCACCCGGACTACCGTTTAGAACTCCGTGTTCTCAGCGACATCTGCTTTCCAGCTCTCCTACGGACTGGCTTGCTACCAATAGTGCTTCGGCTGCTGTGCATCAAGACCCTTTGGCGGGGTGACCAGCCTGGCTGCCTCACCAGGGGAACCCGGTGTACGGTCCAGTGTTTCCACCACCCGGACATAACAAAGGGCATGAAATCAAAACCACAATGGCTGCTGCAGACCCATAACATGGGTCGATATGAGGAGGGAAGACGGAAAAGGGTTAACCCGCGCTGCCGTGTGGAATAGGAAGATGATCAGTGATTTTGATTCCTGAAGGAGTTTTCAAGAAACGCGTTGAATGATAATTCATGATTTTATCCTTGAGTGATCATCTTCCTATTCCACACGGCAGCGCGGGCTAACCCTTTTCTTTCTTCCCTTCGCATATTGATCATGTGCCTGTAGTCAATGACATGAACACCCCATAACAATCAGTAGTAATCAAAACACAGTGTACCAAGTAAACATGAAGTGTTCTCTTAAAAATAGGTCTTTTATCAAGTAAATCTGATTAGTCTGATCCAGAAAAACAGGACAGCAGTCAGATCATGAGATTTGTTTTAAATAATAATTTTAGCTAAATTATCTAGGGAAGTAGCAATGTAAAACTATAAAGAGGGGCCATAGTCATACCAAATGAATATTATAGCTTTGGATTTATTGTCCAAAATCTCGGTTAGCCCCATGTGAACTATGTGCTCTTCTTCCACGTTAACAAATGATATTCTTCTATAGATCTCTTTATCTGCTTATTGTTCGTTACATATATATTCAGCTCTTGGTTTTATGTGATGCCGAGTCAATAAAGCAAATGCATTTTCCTTGGGATTTACTTGTTCAATATCCAAGTGCATCACTTAAGTTTCACTTGAGCAGACTGTCGATAAAGGAAATAAAAATCTCCTGAAATATACTTAAGGGCAGAAAGATGCATTATTGTAGTTGAAGATTGTGTGCTATGTGCCTTCAAGGGATCACTGAGCGTCTTTCCTTTTCAATCAATATCTCTTTACGCTCAGTTCCCTATTGTCAATCATACTGCCGGTGGCAAACATGAGGCATTTCACAAAGCTCCGGTTCCCACCATTTCATGCAGTGTTCTACATTTGTCTCTCACTATTTCTCCAGGCATTGTCTGAAACAATGTCATATATAACTCATCCTTTATTGATTAGTGGGTAAATAAAGTGGTCCTTTTCATGTGTATCAAAGTTATTTTCTCCACAAGCTGCAAATGCATTTTTGTACCACTCAATAGAAAACATCAAGCAGTTAATATTACGTAAATAGACTTTTAGATATGAGCATTTGGGATAATTCCTAATATTAAGGCAATTTGACGTCTTCCCCCATCAGCTACTGTTGATTTAATGTTAAAAAAATCTATTTATTATATAACCTACTTCACTAAAAGGAAAATCATTCTTTTACAGCGTGAAGAAAAGATTCTTTCAAAGGAAAAGTGTCAAAGGTTCTTTAGAAAAGTAATTTTAATGTATATCAAAACAATGTGAATCACTTTAATATCTATATTATTAGTTCTTATTATTGTTTTTTCAGTTTACACCACTTTTTTTATCAGAATTTGCCAGTCAATTCTAAAGTTCTGACATATTTCCACGAAAATGTACTTTTAAAGTCAAAAAGGCACATTGGTACATCTCCTTATAGAGAGTATAAAAAGAAATAAAAATAAGTACATAGTTCCAAATAAACTTATTAAGATTCATACTTGCATTAGCAAATTAGGTGCAACTCTTGCTAGCTACCTTCTACAATCCTCTTGCTTCAAAATACACCTTTAGGCTATATCAATGGTCCCCAACCTTTCTTACCCTAAGAACCATGTTCAGCTCTGACAGATGGTTGTGAGCCACACTAAGAGCCCTTCGGGAATTGACATCCAGTTCTACCTGTAATTGCATGCAGAGACCTTTATTACTGTGTTAATGATAGCCAAAGCTTCCCCATCAATATCACACCAAGACCTTTGTGACAACTTTTCTTATAGGCAGTATAATTACATCCAGATGTTCCCACCTTACTTCATTCGGTATTCTGATATCAAGCCCTCCCACTACACTATGGCATCCAGCTTCAAACAGCCCTCTAACTGGCGATACCATCCTATCTCCAGCTTAACCTTTTTATCTCTCCACTCCCATGGCCAGTATATGGGCATCCAAATCTGGATTTCTGTAAGGGCCTACTCAAAAGAGTCACCATCTGGGGACCTGTGAGGTGAAAACAAATTATTACCTATTCATAGGAAACATGATGACTTGTTAATCGCTGGAGATCTAACTGCTGTGACTCGCACCGATCAGCAGTCTATAGAACATTTATCCATGTTAGAATGAAGCAATAATGCACAAGCTCATTCACAGCTCTATCCCACTTACTGTATATTCCTTTTTGAAAAAAAGCTTCAGACAATAATGGATGAGGTAGTAGCACAGGTTGAAGAGGAGACGGAACAGGGACCATTCACACGATTATCAGGCCAGTCGTCTACATATGGCTCGGAGGGTGGATTCCTGTACTTATAATGGCCAGGTACACAACTGTTCAGCCAGGGAACAGTTTAGAGGATTAGGAGAAGGAATTGTGTTCACTGCAGGGTGGCACCCAAAGCAGCTCATAGACATCACTGGAGCATGGCTGGGGGGGAATACAGAGGACACAGACGATACACCTCCTACTGAGGACAGCTTGTCGTTGCCTCTGGGCAGCCTGGCACACATAAGCGAATACATGTTGCAGTGCCTGCGAAATGACCGTTGAGTTGCCCGGATTGTTACCAGTGATGATTACTGGGTGGCCACCCTGCTGGATCCCCACTACATGAACAATGTGCCATCCTTACTTCCATCACTGGAACGTGATTTGAATATGCAGGAATACAAGTGCACACTGGTAGATACATTACTGACGGCATTCCCACCTGACAGGGGGGACTCAGTGGAAGAACAAGGTAGAGGAGAATGAAATCGCTAACACAGCTGGGGCACCAGCAACACCTCGGAAGAGAGGGTTAGCCTGGTGAAAATGTTTAAAAATATCTTCATTAACATCCGGCACCACAATCCGATTCAGTCCATATGAATAGGAGGCAGCGTCTCAACAACATGGTGGAAAAGTAAGTGTCCACACATGTCCACGTACTGTGTGATGGGTCTGACAAATTTAACTTCCGCGTGTCTAAATTGGACATATGGCCTGAGTTTGCACTTTACGCCTTGGAGGTAGTAGCCTGCCCTGCGGCAGTGTACTGTTGGAATGTGTGTTTTACATGGCAAGGGGTTTGATCACAGACAGGCACATCCACCAGTCCACAGCCAACAAGGGTAAGCTCACATTCATTAACATGAACCAGGTGGATCCCACAGGACTTGATCGTACCTTTGGCCGATCAGAGATGTATAGCTGCCTCACCCATCCATTGTCATATTCCACCGCAGTTTGTTCTATTTGCTACTCCCAATGTTTGGAGCCTCCCCAGTTTAAAGAAAAGCAAACAAAAAAACAATGTTGGCTACCTCCACCTTCGTCTCTTCCACCTACACCGCCATTTCCATCTCCTCTTCAACCTCCTCCTCCACTTGGACCTCCACCTCATGGTTCAAGATTATTTTTTTGTATTCTCTATGGGGGAACTCCGAAAACAGGTTCTGTGGCAGCACTCTTAAAATTTTGTCTTTTTGGAAAATAGTCTCTGTGGCGGTACTCTTAAAATGTTTATTTTATTAAATTACTTCCTATTTAAACATGATTACTATGGTGACAGAACCCCTTAAAATCATTTCCTTATCAACATTTGTTTTCAGGGCACTTGTACTACTTTTACCCCCTTTTTGGTTCTAATTGCAGCCTCCCAGCCCTTATTATGGGCATTTCACTGCCATTTTATAGAACTAAAGTTTGGGTCCACATTGACTTCTATGGGTTCAGGGTCAGGGGTTAAGTTTGGGTCAGGGTCAGGTACCAAATCAACCTTTTAACTACAATTCAGGCAAACTTAACATCCACGGGTCCACTTATCCCTACAGGTGACTGACAGACTGCAGGATGGGTTTCTGCTGCCCAATTTAACTTCCCCTAGATGTTTCTTCTGTGCAAGCTGTTGTATACTATTAAGGTGGGTGCACACAATCTGTAGACACTGCATCCTACATGCATTGTCAGCCCTCCTGCAGAGATGCGAGTGTTGTCCGCAGGAGAACACAGCTGTCCATGCCCACAATCAGGGTTCAGGGAGCTGCGGACTTTTGCTCTGTTCTTCCAGTGAATACCACACCTATCTCCACAAGCATAAATTGAAATGCTGTGGCTCTGGAAGCCGCGCCACAGGTCAGTTTATGCTGTGTAGAAAAGAAGCACAGTGGCCTTGGGATTTCTATATGAGAGATACTGCATTGACAGTGAGGTGTCAATCATGGCAAGGGGCATGTCAGACTGCCATGCACATAAGTTTCTTGTCCTGCAATGTTATTTACATGGTAATAAACCCTTTAGTTTACATAAACAATTGCACACACACTGATAAGAGAAGCTCATTTGTTTTTTGTTTTTTAACTCTTACGGCATGCTGTCCTCCACTTACATAGCATAAACCTGCAGACAGATTCCCTTTAAGGCCTAGGACACACGGCAAGAAAAACGGTGCTAGTGGAATGCGATAAAAAAAATCGCATTCCACTCGGACCAATATTACTCTATGGGGAAGCTCTCATGAGTGATTATTTTCTCAGCCCTAATCGGACCGAGGAAAAAGTTGCAGCATGCTGCGAGTGGATTGCGATCCTGTTCCACTTGCACCCATGCAAGTCTATGGGGTGAGAGAAACATTGCACTGCTCTCGCATTACATCGATGTAATGCGAAAGCAGAGCGATTCTCGCATCAGCCGGCAACGGAGGAGATAGGTAGATAAATCCCTCCCTCCCCTCCGCAACTGTGGTCTGATCGCACCATCGGACCACAGTCGCATGACACTCGCATGACACTCGGCTCCTGCTGTGCTGCGATCGTGTGCCAAGTGTCATGGGAGGACTCGCACAAATCCCCGTGTGACCTCGGCCTAAGAGACATGCACCTCTAATAAATCAGGAGAACCTAACTCCAATATGCCCATTCATCAAGATTAGTGGAGAACAATACTAATCTTGATAAATCAGGGCATTTATATAATGAAACAAATCCTAAATGTTGATGAATCCTTTGAACACTACATAGGAGAGAAACCAATGCGATGTTCGTATTGTGCAGCAATAACACTAAATCTTGACAATGTTATTTTCTGGTTTACGTCTCTATCAGTAAAATGTCCTTTAATGCTGTTGATGATATCCCTCTCACTGACATAAGTATCCAGCAATAACCATGAGATAATTCTCTGTCCATGGTTGACAGAGTTTTATAGTACTTCCTAGTACAAGAACTCTGCATATGCTATTATGGCTGATGTTATTATTTTTGCCACGTTTACTAGGAAAAGTTTTATTAACAGGTAGACTTCAAGAAGCATTAAACAATATGAATATTATAATTAGATGTATTATCCTCTCTAAATTGCATATCTTCCTTGTGCTTTAAAGAACTTGTTGCCAATTTGAATGCAAGCTAATGATCTGTGCTAAATCGTGTAAGAAGATTACATAACAAGCTTCTTACATTTAATGCCAAATTGACTAACAAAGCTGGATTGAACCAAAGACACCTGTCTGTGTTTCACTGCCATACTGGACAACATTGAATATACATAACCCCTGTGAGGTCTTCTGCTAAGGAGTCCTCTCATCGCAATGGAGCCAACAAAACAGTCAACCAAGACAAATTTAATATGCACATAATAGTCTTAACCTGAAATTGTACCCAGATATAGAAAGGACCTCCTGATGCCATAGAATATAATGCATTAGCAGGAATTTCATGTATAAATCTCAGTACCAAATCTGCATCTCTTGCCTAAAAAAATGTGGTTTTCTGCCAGAAGATGCAGGTCTGATTGAACTCAGTTCACCTAAGGTGAGGTCAATGAGTTCAATGAGGTCACCTGAGGTGTGTTTACCTGCGCCACAGGTGGGGTATCGTGAGTACCTCCAGCTGTGACCGCACATAAACTCAGTGACATCACCTTTCACAGCTGCAGCTCAGTCAGACTCTACCTGAGGCAGCAACGGGTTGTCATGTTCCGTGCCCGCATGTTGTGATTAAAGGATGTAGCTGGGATTTATCATGGGACCTTGTATAGATTACGTCAGACATGGGTGTTGTGGGGTTAATAAATTGGAGCTAGATGGTGTTTTTTTTAGTATTTTATTTCAAATAAAGCATTTTTTTGATTTTTGTGTTTACCTCTTTTCACTTACAGGGTTAGCAATGGGGGGTCTTATAGACCCTATTGATTACTAATCCAGGTTTAGTAGCAGCTGTGAGCTGTTATTAACCGACAATTCTGTGCAGCTTTGGGCTTCTATTTTTAGATTGGGGAGGGCTTAATAACCATGGGACTCCCCAGCCTGAGAATACCAGCCCCCAGTTGTCCACTTTATCTTAGCTGGGTATCAAAATTGAGGGGGGAAACTGCATGCCAGTTTTTTAAATTATTTCTTAAAATAATTAAAAAAGCCCCATGAGGTTCCTCTTATTTTGAAATACAGCCAAGATATCACGGACAGCTTGGGGCTGCAGCCTGTAGCTGTATGCTTTATCTGCAATGAGTATCTATATATGAGGCACCCTACGTCTTTTTATTATTTTATTTTTGCACTTTACTCAGGCAGACAGACAGTCTCTGTGAGGGCAACCAATCAGAGACTCCGGCAGTCTGACTGAAGCCAATCACAGACGCTGTCACAGACAGTGGGTGGGGGAAGCAGTGAATGTGCATGAACGCTAATGAGCGGACCCAGAAGCAATGTTACACTCACACCACTGAGACTGTTAAGCATATCCTGCTTTAGAGGGAACCTGTCAAGTCAAAAAAGCGTTCTGACCTACAAGCAGGAGCCTGTGTGAGCTATTAACCCCTTCCTACACATCCCCGTGTTGTTATATTGTGTAATATAAAAGTAATAAAATAAGTTTTATTACTTTCATATGTCCTATGTAAATAGCATAGGTCTCTAGCCCCATGGGCGTCTCATCGCCCTGTGGGCATCTACATGATTTCCATGGTATCACGCCCCTATGGGCGTGATACCATGGATTTACATCAGCGATGTTGTTACGTCAGAATCTCGCGCGTGCTTACCATACTTGCCGCCTCATCCTGGTGTTTGCGTGTCGGCTTCTGACGCGCAGTGCGCATGTACAGAAGACGCCTGCAGTTCCGTTTGTGTGCAGTGTGCGTCAGAAGCTGAGAAGCAAGCGCCAGGATGAGAAGGCGACGAGAATGGTAAGCGTGAGATTCCGAAGCTGCAGAAGTGACGTCACTCATGTAAATCCATGGTATCACTCCCACAGGGGCGTGATACCATGGAAAGCTTGTAGACGCCTACAGGGCGATGATACGCCCATGGGGCTAGAGACCTATGCTATTTACATAGGACATATGAAAGTAATAAACTACGTTTTATTACATATTACATATTGTGTAATATATGTAATAAAATAATATATGTTGTTATATTGTGTAATATGAAATATTTTATTTCATATTACACAATATAACAACACAGGGATGAGTAGGAAGGGGTTAATAGCTTACAGAGGCTCCTGCTTGTAAGTCAGAACGCTTTTTTGACCTGACAGGTTCCCTTTAACCATTTTGCTTCCTTTTTTTAAAAAGTGATTTCCCTGGCCAGTCACAGCCATGCCAATATTTAGCATGGCTGCGATGGTCCCGGAAGTGACCACAGCGTAAAGCTTGCTGAATGGCTGGTCTGCAACCTTTCAACAATCTTTATTGTGGTGACAAACTTGAACAGGAACCAGACGTACAGTCAAAAGTCTGTGTTCGATGTGCAGCATAGAACACAATGTTTTTGGTATGGACACCGAACTTTAAAGTTCAGGTTCACTCATTCCTAATAAATTCTATTTAGAAAGTTGTATAACTTTGTATTTAGAAAGTAAATGATCAACAACAAAAAAAATCTGTGCCAAGGTGTACATAGCCTTTATCAATTCTGTTTTCAGTAAATCTCCATAAATTATGATATATTTTATAGTGGGAAGGGTAAAGCCATATCTCCTGCAAAAATGAAACAAAAGACAGGCACCTAATCGTTGATCGTTGACATGTCGTTCTAATCCCAAATATCATTGCGGTTGCAGGACGCAGGTTGTTCGTCGTTCCTGCGGCAGCACACATCGCTATGTGTGACACCACAGGAACGAGCAACAACATCGTACCTGCGGCCGCCGGCAATGCGGATGGAGGTGGGCGGGATATTCTGGCCGCTCATCTCCGTCCCTCCGCTTCTATTGGACGCCGCTGTGACGCCGAACGAACCTCCCCCTTAGAAAGGAGGCATTTCGCTGGCCACAGGGACATCGCTAGGCATGTAAGTCCGTGTGACAGGTCCTAGCAATGTTGTGCGCCACTGGCAGTGATTTGCCCGTGACACACAACCAACGGGGGCGGGTGTTTTCACCAGCGACATCGCTAGCGATGTCGCTGTGTATAAAGTGGCCTTTATAGTTGATTAAATGCATATGGCCTGCTTAAAGTGGATCTGTTACCAATTGCACAATACAAATTACATACATTATTAAACGGACATAGGAGACCTGATAAGACTTGTGTACTTATTTTAAAATCCATTGAATAATAGCTGTTTAATTCTATTTGAAAGTTTTCCTGCCTGATATAATGAAAATTTACAGTATTGTCTACCAGCCAGAAGCGTGAGGCAGGGGGGTCCAAACTTAGGAAGATTTTATATTTACAATATTGATAGCCTATTATCAGGGTAGGTTATAAATATCAAATCTTGGGGACCTCTGACAATCATATGTGCTTCTTCTATCTTTATATGTTTACTTGCTTGCTGTCTACTTAGTAGCTGCAATGCAAATTATTTTAGCATTGCCCTATAGAAGATTACCCTAATTCGGAGACCTATGTTAAAGGGAACCAAACATCAGGATTTTCGTGTATAAGGTGCAGCCAGTGCAGTACTGGCACTATCAGGCACATTGTGTACATACCATTAGTGGGCAGCTCGGGTGTTTAGGCTGTGAAATTCAACTTTATAAAGTTTGAAAATTCATGCACTTTTTGATTGACGTGTGCACCTCACTGCTAATGTCCGGGTGGGTTATGCACGTGTATCCCCGCCCCCCCCACGCCGCCTGTTCCTCCCTCTCTTTAGCTGTATGTAAATTTCTAATCTTCAGTTACATGGTGTCAGAGTTAACGCCTGCGCATAGCGCTCATCTCCGGCGCCGTGTTTTTGAAGCCCACAGTATTATGGTGCATGATAGGGCGACGCATGCGCCCTCGCGTCTTCAGATCTGTGGTGACCGTAGGAGCACATGCGGTCACAACAGGACTGTAGAACAGCTGATCTTACCGATTAGCTGCAGCAGACGATATCGTAGCAGACATCTGCTGCAGATATGCAGGGTAAGATCAGCTGTTCTCCAGTCTTGTTGTGACCGTGCGCGCTCCTACGGTCACACCAGATCTGAATAAGCGAGGGCGCATGCGCCGCCCTCTCATGCACCATAATACTGTGGGCTTCATAAACACGACGCCGGAGATGAGCGCTATGCGCAGGCGCTAACTCTGACACCATGTAACTGAAGATTAGAAATTTACATACAGCCAGTGAGAGGGAGGAACAGGCGGCGGGGGGCGGGGATACACGTGCATAACCTACCCGGACATTAGCAGCGAGGTGCACACGTCAATCAAAAAGTGCATTAATTTTCAAACTTTATAGAGTTGAATTTCACAGCCTAAACACCCGAGCTGCACCCTCATGGTATGTACACAATGTGCCTGATAGTGCCAGTACTGCACTGGCTGCACCTTATATAGGAAAATGCTGATGTTTGGTTCCCTTTAATGTACTGTGTAAATGCCATTAGAGAATATTGTGAAACTACAGAACTCATGTAAATTGATCAACTTTAGGTATATTTTAGAAATTTTGATGTTTTTTTTGTAATGCACTATGAGGACAATTCATTACGAATGGTGCAGTGCATGCCAGTCTTAGGCCCTGTGCCCACGCTGCGTATTTTGACGCTGATTTTGACGCAGATTTTCAGAAATCTGCAGCAAAATCTGCATGTCCATTGTGAAGCCAGCAAAGTCTATGAGAATTCAGAAGTGCTGTTCTTCTCATAGACTTTTCTGGCTTCACAATGACATGCAGATTTTGCTGCAGATTTCTGAAAATCTGCGTCAAAATCCAAGTTAAAATACGCAGCATGGGCACTGGGCCTTAAAGGGAATCTCTCAGCAGGTTTATACTATGTAAGCTGAAGCCAGCATGCTGTAGGGGTTAAAAAAAAACCAACAATGCCTCGCTCATCAGGCTCCATGCTGTTATTTACTTAAACTGAAGTCTTTATCACTTAGTGATTATCATTGCTAGGTCTAGCTGGCACCTGCATGGCAGTCCTACAGCCCTCTCCTGTGGTTGACTTCTCACTGTTAATAGACAATCCCTTTTGAGAGCCTGGTTTGGGCGGGGACAGCTCTCTGATCTTAGCTACATGACTAAGGGGTGCTTCACACACAGCGAGCTCGCTGCCGAGATCGCTGCTGAGTCACGCTTTTTGTGACGCAGCAGTGACCTCATTAGCGATCTCGCTGTGTGTGACACTGAGCAGCGATCTGGCCCCTGCTGCGAGATCGCTGCTCGTTACACACAGCCCTGGTTCGTTTACTTCAAAGGCGCTCTCCCGCTGTGACACACAGATCGCTGTGTGTGACAGCGAGAGAGCGACAAATGAAGCGAGCAGGGAGCAGGAGCCGGCGTCTGACAGCTGAGGTAAGCTTGTAACCAAGATAAACATCGGGTAACCAAGGTGGTTACCCGATATTTACCTTAGTTACTAGCCTCTGCAGCTCTCACGCTGCCTGTGCTGCCAGCTCTCTGCACATGTAGCTGCTGTACACATCGGGTTAATTAACCCGATGTGTACAGCAGCTAGGAGAGCAAGGAGCCAGCGCTAAGCAGTGTGCGCGGCTCCCTGCTCTCTGCACATGTAGCTGCATTACACATCGGGTTAATTAACCCGATGTGTACAGCAGCTAGGAGAGCAAGGAGCCAGCGCTCAGTGTGCGCGGCTCCCTGCTCCCTGCACACACAGCTAAGCGGTGTGCGCTGGTAACTAATGTAAACATCGGGTAACCATACCCGATGTTTACCTTAGTTACCAGTCTCCGCAGCTTCCAGACGGCGGCTCCGTGCAAGCGCAGCGTCGCTTGCACGTCGCTGCTGGCTGGGGGCTGTTCACTGGTCGCTGGTGAGATCTGCCTGTTTGACAGCTCACCAGCGACCATGTAGCGATGCAGCAGCGATCCTGACCAGGTCAGATCGCTGGTCGGATCGCTGCTGCATCCCTAAGTGTGAAGGTACCCTAATGCTAAAAATTCTGATTGTGTCAGAACGTCTGCAGCCAGTTATCTAAGTGATACATCGTAGGATTCAGGATCTCTTTGCCTACATCATGCTGCTCTCAGATGAGGTAGCAAAAACCTGCTGACAGAGTCTGGCACTCAGCATGTGGCGTAACGTATGATAAATGTGATAGGTGGGTGTAACCATGATGCACCCATATTGGATTAGTTGGCTTTCACTTTTGTAAACGCCAAAAGTTGCAATATTTTTACGCAACTGCCAAGTTACCTACATTTTTCCCATCAGCACCTTGACACATCTGCCCCAATATCTTTATATAATTCTATGAAGAGCTACAATGTTGAATGTGAGCCTGACCGACTGTGTTAGAAGGCTCCATGCACATTAGAAGGTTTGACTTATTATATATATTAGATAGATATGACATTTAATAGTATTAGTATTTCAATATACTACTTGCTGTTGACACTTGCGAGCATTTCACACGATTGTATTTATTCCATATGGGCCATCATGCTTTCTTAAGGCCCCGTTACATGCTACAATATATCGGGCGATATGTTGTCGGGGTCATGGATTCCGTGACGCACATCCGGCATCGTTTGACATATCGTAGTGTGTGACAGCTACGAGCGACTGTTAACAAGCAAAAATACTCACCTTATCGTTGCTCGTTGACACGTCGTTCATTTTCAAAATATCGGTCACATTCCTGAATGCAGGTTGTTCGTCGTTCCTGAGGTAGCACACATCGCTCCGTGTGACACCTCAGGAACGACGAACACAGCTTACGTGCGTCCCGCCGGCAATGAGGAAGGAAGGAGGTGGGCGGAATGTTACGTCCCACTCATCTCCGCCCCTCTGCTTCTATTGGGCGGCCACTGTGTGACGTCGCTGTGACGCCGAACGTCCCTCCCCCTTCAGGAAGAAGATGTTCGCCACCCACAGCGAGGTTGTTCGGGAGGTAAGTACGTGTGACAGGGGTGAATGACTTTGTGCGACACGGGCAACAAATTGCCCGTGACGCACAAACGATGGGGGCGGATGCGATCACACAATAAATCGACGCATGTAACGGGGCCTTTACACATTTTGGCAATCTCCAAATCAAACACTCTTTAACAAGGAAACTATTAATGGTCAGACATATTTTAAATAGTATTTTAATTCATCAATAAGGTTAGTTTTCGAATCAATCCTAGGTAAGCATTCCTGCATTTTCCTAATTCTGCAGTACTTGTCTTTTATATATAATCGTACCTTTAAGTTTTTCTCCAAACATCGTAAGGAAAACAGTAAAATTGATAGGTCCTGGGGCCTCCTTCACCATGTCATCCAGTTCTTCACTCTTTACATTAATACGACCTTAATAAACAGAAAATAATAAGTAAATCTAGCATAGTACTATAGTTATATTTGTGTCACAATAAGATCTTGTGCCCAGACTTATGCAACTGTATGCTTGTACAGTACCTGACAGAAGTTCTGTCGCTTATTCATGTTATGTAAATAAAAGCTTATAACCTGACTTTAAATTCATCCATTGGTTTCATAAATTACTCTTCTGAAAGCTGAAACCCTACAAAATTTGGTTTAGGTTATCATAGTATCATAGTATCATAGTTTTTAAGGTTGAAGGGAGACTCTAAGTCCATCTAGTTCAACCCGTAGCCTAACATGTTGATCCAGAGGAAGGCAAAAAAACCCCAATGTGGCAAACAAGTTCCAATGGGGAAAAAATTTCCTTCCTGACTTCACAACCGGCAATCAGACTAGTTCCCTGGATCAATACCCTGTCATAAAATCTAATATACATAACTGGTAATATTAAATTTTTCAAGAAAGACGTCCAGGCTCTGCTTAAATGTTAGTAGTGAATCACTCATTACAACATCATGCGGCAGAGAGTTCCATAGTCTCACTGCTCGTACAGTAAAGAATCCTCGTCTGTTATTATGATTAAACCTTCTTTCCTCAAGACGTAGCGGATGCCCCCGTGTTCCAGTCGCAGGCCTGGGTGTAAAAAGATCTTTGGAAAGGTCTCTGTACTGTCCCCTCATATATTTATACATTGTGATTAGATCCCCCCTAAGCCTTCGTTTTTCCAAACTAAATAACCCCAAGTTTAATAACCTGTCTTGGTATTGCAGCCCACCCATTCCTCTAATAATCTTGGTGGCTTTTCTCTGCACCCTCTCCAGTTCAGCTATGTCCTTCTTATATGAAAATATGATTTTTTATTCTTTATTTTATTATTCTTTATTTTTTATTCTTTATTTTCTTACTTATGAAATTAAAGTTGCTGCAAAGCTAAAATATTGATCATTTAATGAACCCAGAAAGGTCAGATTTTGGCAAGGCAAAAGTTTAGTCGCCTTGTCATATAATGCACCCAATCCTAGTTTACATCCTCACCTGTGCTCACTAAATGATCGGTTAATTAGTGGGTTTGTATAAAAAGAAACCCAGGACCCCAGACCTTCACTTGAACTGCAACTTGACCTCTGACAACATGCCAAAAAGCCACCCTGCAACCAAAGCCTTTATTATCAAGAGGCTGAAGACCAGATCCACTCCAGAGGTGGCTGGCACCTTTAATGTGTCTCAGCGTCAAGTACAAAGAATTAAAAAAAGATTTGAAGAGACTGGAGATGTTTTTGACAAGCCCAGGTCCGGCAGACCCCGCAAGACAACTGCTCAGGAGGAACGTTTGTTGGTTAGAAAATCCAAAGCCAACCCCTCTTACACTGCAGCGGAGCTCCAACAGGTCTGGTCACCTCAAGTCCCTGTGTCAACTAGAACAGTTTGTAGGATTTTGTCTCGAAATGGCCTCCATGGTCTAATCAGTGCCCAGAAGCCAGCACTAAAAAAAAGGCAATTAAAAAACATTGTGGAATTTGCCAAGTCCCACAGCCTGCTAAGCAGATAGACGCTGGAAAAGTGGCAGAAGGTGGATTTCTCTGATGAATCATCAGTTGAATTACACCACAGCCACCACAATACTGCAGGAGACCTACTGGAGCCCATATGGATCCAAAAAACACTTAAGTTTGGTGGTGGAAAGATCATGGTCTGGGGTTACATTTAGTGTGGGGATGTGCAAAACATTTGCAAGGTGGAAGGCAATATCAATAGCCTAAACTATCAAAAAGTATTAGCCACCTCTTACATTCCAATCATAAAAGGGGTCAAATTCTGCAGCAGGATGGTGCTCCATCTCATACATCCATCTCTACAACAAAGTTCCTACTGGCAAAGAAGATCAAGATGCTCAAGGACTGGCCAGCCCAGTCACCAGACATGAACATCATTGAGCATGTTTGGGGTATGATGAAAGAGGAAGCTTGGAAGACGAAACCAAAGAATCTAGATGAACTCTGGGAGGCATGTAAGACTGTATTCTTTGCTATTCCTGATGACTTCATCAATAAATAGTATGAATCATTGTTGAACCGCATGGATGCAGTCCTTCAAGCTCATGGAAGCCACACAAAATATTAAATATGGCTCTAATAGCACCACAACTTCATTCACCAATGTTATGCAACATATCTTTGTATTAGAAGTTAATTATTTGTTTGAATTTCACATTACTTTCTGTGGGCGACAAAACTTTTGTCTTGCCAAAATCTGACCTTTGTGTATTCATCAAATGATCTATTTTTCAGCTTTGCAGCAACTTTATTCTCATAGCCTAAACCAAATTTGGGAGGGTTTCAGCTTTCAAAAGAGTAATTTATGAAACCAATGGATGAATTTAAAGTCAGGTTATAAGCTTTTATTTACATTACATGGATAAACGACAGAACTTCTGTCAGGTAGAGTACATATACTATGTGTCTGCATTAATACTCATTGTAAAAAACACTTTTTACAGTGATCCTCTTATATTGAAAGCACAGGTCAAATGGATATCAAATCAATGAGATACTGTCTTGGCATACATTTGCCTGATTTTCCTATGGGTTGTCGACTGCCTTACATATAATACAGACGTCATCTCACCCGCTTTTACAGGAAGTCATACCGGTTTTGTCCTCTCCCACCCAACAACTCTATGATGTATACCTTACTCTGCATCTGAAGAAGGGGCACTGGACCCATAGATTAAAATACAATAATAATAATAATAATAATAATAATAATAATGAGAGGTAAGAGTACAGAGCTTACAGAGAAGGGAAACCCCTTAGTAGCCGCATAACTTTGTTTGCAATTTGTTGTCCAAGAAGACAAAGAGAGAGTGACAAATCTTTCAACTAACATGGAGGCCACGCCAACTGACCGACCTACACTATACATGGAGGGCAGGTAGAGAGTGACAGACACATTGAATAGAGGTAAGAGTTATGGTATACACTCTGCACTACACATCATAGAGGAATGGTGAGAGTGATACACCCCATACTGCACATGGAGGGCAGATAAAGAATTTCAGACACTGCAAATAACATGGGGTGCAGTTCAACTGTCAGACACTGAACTATTCATTGAGTGGAGATAGAGATTGATACACTCCGCACTACACATGGAGGGCAGATAGAGAGTGACAGACCCCAGCCTGTCCATTGAGGACAAGTAGGAGAATGAGTGACCCCACATTACACATGGAGGGCAGGTAGAGCGTGATAAACCTCACACTATAAATTGACGGAAGGTAGTGCATGAGAAACCCTGCACTACACATAGGGGGCACATAGCGAGTTACAGACTCCGCACTACACATGGAGGGCAGGCAGAAAGTGACAGACCCCACGCTACACATGGAGGATAGGAAGAGAGTGACAGACCCTGCACTATACATGGAGGAAAGGTAGAGAGTGACAAACCCCCAACCTATACATGGAGAGCAAGTAGAGAATGACAGACCCCCACACTAGACATAAGGGGCACGTGGAGAGTGACAGACCCTGCACTACACATAGATAGCAGGTAAAACGTAACAGACCTCACACTACATACTGAGAAAAAATGTCGTACTTTTAAATGGCTACTAATGCATGAGTCTGGTATGTTTTGCCTCAGCCATTAATGAAATCTGTCTGCTGCCAGAGCAGAATTCAGCTGATTGTTGGAGGTGCTGGCTGATTGACTCACATCGAACTCATACTAATCATCTATCTCCAGAATAGGTCATCAATTGTTAAGTCCTAATAACCCCTCATGGTGCTTAACTATCCCTTTAATTAGCTCCTCTCCATTCCTCCATTTTTGTTTGTGGCTCATTGTTACACTCAGTAATTATCAAAAACAGTTCAATTGAATTGAGTATTGAAAACCAAATAGAAAAAGCCTCAATTGTCAATATAAAATAATAAACTTTATTGATATCACAAATTTTAAGAAAACACACCCAGTGAATATGAACACACAGGGGCATACAAGGAAATTGGAAGGAGCTTCCTAGATGGGATCCCTATATTATCCTTAAGAGATCATGCTCCTAACTATGCACAGGGTAAATGCAAATATATATATAGCGCCGTAGTTTATTCTGGGCGCCCCCATCCAGCGTCAACTAACCCTTGATGCACCCTAGATTAAAAGTATTAAAGCACTATAGGGGCAGGGGAATGCGGGAGGGGGAAGGAGACACTCTCTATGGGGTCCCTATCTCACCCTGTGTAAAACTCACTCCTACCTACCAACGGAGGGTATGACGCCGTAAATGTTTTTGGGCGCTCCCGTTCCACGTCGGCTTGCCCTTAATGCACCCTAACTTATGAGTGAATTAATACTAAAAAATGGCACAACACTCATACGTGATTCAAGAAGATGGAGTTATAAACCCGCAACCTGTAGTTTAATAACATAGATATCAGTTCCTTGCAAAAATGATTACAGTCAATAATCAGTATGCTACCACTTGAATCCATAACTTTGTGACCATCATACATGGATACACACCAGAAACTTCAAACTTTGTAGGCATGCCAAGATGCACAAAATAATCATAAAGCTAAATGATAGGCTCATCAGTCGTGCAATCTTATATCAAGGCAATCCTACATACTAAGAAGTAAACCAGCACATCAAATGCAATAAGATTTGCACTCAAAAAAGTGAAATATTTAGATGCAACTACTTCCCTTCAGATGTATGTTTCCATATCGCCTCGACATTACACTCACATTAGACTCAGGCTTTTCCTTAGTCTTCATTGCATCTGGCACCTCTTTCTATCAGTTGACAGCTGATAAACCCACAATCTCACTGTCAGCAACTGTGGGTAGTATGTCACTACCACTGAGAACTTGTTTCTGCAGTCCAAGCAACCTAGGACTGCAAGGTGCACAGTCAGTGCAAAACACAACATAGAAAGCATAAATTGGAAAGTATTAGTGATGTTTGAGCGTGATAGGCACTGATCAATACTCGATCAAGCTTCAGGGTGCTCAAGACACATTACTCGATCGAGTATCTTGAGAGTGCTCGACTCCCCACCCGATCTTTCTCTTCCAGCCCTCCTTTCAGCCCTACTGGTAGGGTCCTCCGGAAAAGTGCTTGGGTTTCCAATTGACTACCATTTTACTCGCTACTCGAGTTGAGAATGTCTGAGCATCCAACCTGTTGAATTCTAGTGTAAAGTGCCGGAGAGGGGTAGTCGTGGGCAAGGGTCATGGCAGTCCTCAATCCACCCAGCGTAGTACAGACATGGAGGGCAGAGTGGAGTGGGTGTTATGTGGTGTGGAGGTGCTACCTGCTGACTGCTGCACTTCCATTTCTTCAGCCGGCTTCTCCGGCTCCCGTACACTTCCATGGACCTTGTGCCCTGTACACTCACTAAGCAGACGAATACCAAGTAACACTTGAATGATTTTACTGAACAGATGCTTTACATTTACTTTCCATTTTCTTAGGACAGATACGTCATTGTTATCATCCTTCATACACATTTGCTTCTGCAACCAGCTCTGATCTACAGGGACAGCCATAATGGGGCAAATTATCCTCCCGCTTCTGACCCACTCCCTGAGCATGGTGGTAGATCATTCAGCTTGGCTCACAGACGAATGGACCCACTTGCCCTCCCGCAGCAACTTCTTTCCCACAGGTATCGGCAGATAACGCTTAAGGTAGGGGCGTCCCAACTCCTTTGACGTCTCCATGACACATTGGACTTACACTCCACTGCAGATGAGCTCCCTTTGAAATATATTTGCTGCTTCCTTCTTCTTTTCCTTTCTATCCTATCTCTGTTCTGCTTCTGTCACCTCCACCCTGTTCACTCCACTCTGTTCTTCTGACCCTTTTGGTCCTTCCTTTCTTGTTCTGCACACTACAGCAGCATTGTCCTATCTGACTGAACCAGGAAGTTCCTTCCACTATATATTTTCCTGTGCTGGGGACCCTCCACCCCTTACTTAGCTCCTGCCACTCCCTATGCATTCCCCAACACTAAGGGACCTAGTGACATACTGGCAGAGCCGTATTACAAGAGAATACATTTACAAATATAATGCAGTAAAACACAAAAGTACAATACAATTCACAATTTGCATGTTGCTGTTCCAGTAGTCGCCATCGAGGAGTGGGGGCGGTAGGGCACTGGTCACCCTATTACACTAGTACCGAGTACTTGAGCGTTTTAGTGCTGGCTCATCACTACAAAATACACATTATGCACAAAGTAACATCAACAGACTACTAACAGTCTCTTAAACAAATAAGCAGTCTCTTATAGTAAAATAAAGAGGAGCAAAACCTTTATTGCCCTTATACAATGCCTTATTACACACAGCTGTGTGCATGAAGCTTAATGTACAGATTAATACTATTAAAAAATAAAACACTATCTACTGCTAATAAACTGACCAGAATTATGAGTGCAGTTCCATGACTGATTACAGCATTATGTCTACAAAGAATGTTTGATTTTTAAAGATGTAATAAAACAAATTAATGTTACGAAAACTAATGAGTGTATAATTAGATCTGCATATTATAGATGAGGATGGGTCCCTGGGAAATATATGCATTATATATTAACACTCACAAGAACAATAATGGAAACGACAAACTCATTACTCGCCTTTTTAAATCTTTCGCCTTCTAATTTATATTATCAAGAAATAGAATTGTTCTTCTATTTTATTAAACAAGAAGAAATACTCCAAAAATAGTTGGGTACATATAATGTGTTATGTTCCTTAAGTACTGTATTAGTTTATATTTATTTTAGTACTTTTATAAATTTATATGAAAAAAGATATTTACCAGGCTTGATGATTAAAATGTAAGGTAATGTACGCTATTTATGGGGTGGCCACTGGAAGTGAAAAGTGTCTAAAGCCTGTGTCCTGCAATCATTCCCGTTTTTGCATCCTTTTAAGAGAATGTAAAAACTGGTCCGTTAACGGATCCATTAATTATAATGATGATGGATCCGTTAATGGAACAGTCAAAACTTCATTCGTTAGATGCAATTAGTCAACCAACCATTTTGGACAAATTAAAAGACCTGGGTGCAGAACTTTATTTGTACAGATCCAAATACGGATTCCTAACGGATCTGTTAAAGCATAATGGAAGACTATGAGTAATGGATCCGTTAGTAATGCATCTATTCATCTATCATTTAATGAATCCATTGCCCATAAGCTCCCATTATGTTTTAATGGATGCGTTTAGTATAAATGCTAGAAAGAATAGGATAGGATAGGATAGGATAAAATAGATAGATCATAGATACAGTGGGGAAAAAAAGTATTTAGTCAGCAATTAATTGTGCAAGTTCTTCCAATTAAAAAGATGAGAAATGAGAAAATAAATCCAGAAAATCACCTTAATTTGGCAAGATTTTTTTTGCAAATTATGGTGAAAAATAAGTATTTGGTCATCTAAAAAGATGCAAGATTTCTGTCTCTCACAGATCTGTAACTTCTACTTTAAGAGGCTCTTCTGTCCTCCACTCATTACCTGTAGTAATGGCACCTGTTTGAACTTGTTATCAGTATAAAAGATGCCTGTCCACAACCTCAAACAGTCATACTCCAAACTCCACTATGGTGAAGACCAAAGAGCTGTTGAAGGACACCAGAAACAAAATTGTAGACCTGCACCAGGCTGGGAAGACTCAATCTGCAATAGGCAAGCAGCTTGGTGTGATGAAATCAACTGTGGGAGCAATAATAAGAAAATGGAAGACATACAAGACCACTGATAATCTTTCTTGATCTGGGGCTCCGCGCAAGATCTCACCCCTTGGGGGTCAAAATGATCACAAGAACGGTGAGCAAAAATCACAGAACCACACGGGGGACCTAGTGAAAGACCTGCATAGAGCTGGGACCACCGTAACAAAGGCTACCATCAATAACACAGTACGCCGCCAAGGACTCAGATCCTGCAGTGCCAGACATGTTCCCCTGCTTAAGCCAGTACATTTCTGGGCCCGTCAGAAGTTTGCTAGAGAGCATTTGGATTATCTAGAAGAGTATTGGGAGAATGTCATATGGTCTGATGAAACCAAAGTAGAACTGTTTGGTAGAAACACAACTCCTCGTGTTTGGAGGAAACAAGAATGCTAAGTTGCATCCAAAGAACACCATACCTACTGTGAAGCATGGGGTTGGCAACATCATGATTTGGGGCTGTTTCTCTGCAAAGAGACTAGGATCATTGATCCGTGTACATGAAATAATGAATGGGGCCATGTTTCTTGAGATTTTGAGTGCAAACCTTCTTCCATAAGCAAGGACATTGAAGATGAAATGTGGCTGGGTCTTTCAGCATGATAATGATCGCAAGCACACCGCCATGGCAACAAAGGAGTGGCTTCGTAGGAAGCATGTGAAGGTCCTGGAGTGGCCTAGCCAATCTCCAGATCTCAAGCCCATTGACAACCTTTGGAGGGAGTTGAAAGTCCGTGTTGCCCAGTCATAGGCCCAAAACATCACTGCTAAGGAGGAGATCTGCATGGAGGAATGGCCAACATACCACCAACAGTGTGTGCCAACCTTATGAAGACTTACAGAAAACGTTTGACCTCTGTCATTACCAACAAAGTATATATAATAAAATATTGAGATTAATGTTTGTTATTGATCAAATACTTATTTTCCACCATAATATGCAAAAAAAATCTTGCCAAATCAGACAAGGGGATTTTCTGGATTTGTTTTCTCATTTTGTCTCTCATAGTTGTGGGAGAACTTGCACAATTGGTGGCTGACTAGATACTTTTCTTCACCACTGTAGATGTGCAACAGTGAAGGAGGTAAGTGTTCAGCTTCCACACTTCTTGAAGTATAATCCAGCTTTTAATGAAAAATATTTAAAATTGACAATTCATCACAGTACAATTTGTAAGTGACATAGCTGGTCCTTGGTGAATTGCCCTTGCGACTAGTCATTTCACTACGTAATCTACTTATCGTAAAACATCTATATAATTTTTCTAGTTAAAAAGAAAGATCTAATGCTATAGCCCCTCAAATGCTAATACCCTACATGAATAGATGTATTTAGCGCCAACCTTTTCCACCGTGCTCTACAGATATCATCATCTCTACCCTCATTGGGGCTCACAAACTAAACTCCCGATCACTATACAGATGGAGGAATTTGATCCCAGGACCGCAGCACTGTAAACCAACAGTGCTAACCACTGAGCCACCATATTGCCCAAAGAAGACAGATGTTGTATTGTTAGTACTTCTATACAAATATTTTTTTAAAAATCCCTATTTTTGCCAGGACCTAATATGAGTGGTAATATCTGTACAACACTGTAGAATATGTTGGTGCTATGTAAATCGATATAAAAAAAGTCTACATTAACTCAATGAGTATTTACCTTCTTTTATGTGGCCTTTGTAATTCCGGTTTGGCAAACTTCGTTCTGATATTTCAAGAGTATTTACACATAAAAATAAGCAGCTTTGTAATATATCTTATTAGACATATTTGCTTCTTTCTCTGCCAGAATCCATCAGTCATTATCAAAATTCTAAATTCTCAGGTAAAATCTGTATCCGGTGAAGACTTTCCCATTACTGAGATAGCAGATGGCGGCTGATACTGAAGAAATTCTATGACAATGGGAGGAGCTAGAGGGAGGAGATAGAGGGAGGGGCTAAATGCAGAGGGAGGGGATAAATGCAGGGGGAGGAGCTATATGCAGGTGGAGCTATATGCAGATCTCCGCCCCTTCTATCTACATAGACTATCATCAGCACCAACTGCCATCTCCTATCTCAGTAATGGGAAAGTCTTCACTGAATACAGATTCACTCAAAGTGACAGTTAGTTGCTTGTGGCCATAACCATGGATACCTAAGCTGCAGTGTCTTGCACATGAGGTAAGAGACACGGCTATATCAGGAGAACTATACTACATTTCTAATAGGAGGTATTTGCTAATATTATTATTACTACACCTACTACATATTGGGATACGATCTTGGAGATGAGAATAAACCTTAAATGGTCATTACAGGAGAACTTGCAGCTGAACGTCTGTGTCTGCCTCCAGCTTCCCCCTTCTTTATACAATTTAGAAAAAAAAAGTTGCCATCTCTGATCTCAGTAATGGGAAAAATCTGTCAAAATTTACATTTTACCCATGAATTAAGAATGGAAGATCAATACTGGAAAATGAAGATACACATTTGTCTGATAAGATATATTACAAAGTTTTTTGATTTTCATGTTGCTCTTTAAAGGGAACCACCCACCAGGACTTTGCTGTATAAGGTAAAGGCAATGCCATATAAGCGCTAAGTTGCTGAATGCAGGCATAACATTTATTGAAATATTCGATGCTTGTTTGCTAAAATATCTTTCACCAAAGTTGCAGAATTGCACTGCACTTTGATTGACAGGGCGGGCCTTTGTGTGTTGGGTTCTCGGTGTAAAGTCCTTCTCTTGCATTTTGTATTGCATGCCTCCTTTTTTTATCTAAATATCATGACACGCTTTTGGCGGTGTGTGCACATTGTTACAATAATTATGTATTCACTAAAATGGCACCAGTGTCCATGCATGGAAGTATGGTGATCTCCAATGCCAATTTATTGAAGACATTGCGGAGAAGACTATGAGAGGCATCAGCGCATGTGCAGATTTTGTTTTTTACGTTAGTGCACCACCCTTGCCGCAAATAGTCTTCACCACAGTTACTTTAATAAAATGGTGCTGGGGATCTTGATACGCTCATGCTCGGGACTCTCGTGCCATTTTAATGAAGTCATAATTACTGTGGCAATGCGCACCCGCCGCTAACAATAACAATGGCTGTGCGGTGCAATATTTAAATAAAGAAAAGGGGGCATGCCATAAAGGACACTGGATGAGGAATGTACACTGAGGATACGACCCACAAATACCACCCCCGGTGCACACATCAATCAAAGTGCTGTGCATTTTTGCAGCTTTGATTAAGAATATTTCATAAACCAAGGATCTAATCTTTCTACAACAGGTATGCCTGGATACAGCATCTTAGTGCCAGTATGACACTGCCTTTAATTCACATCGTATAATCCTGGTGGTTGGTACTCTTTAAGGCCTCTTTCACACATCAGTTTTTTTGCCATCAGGCACATTCTGGTTTGTGCCTGATGCGACAGATCCGCTGCAGATTGTGGCAAAACTGATGCGACGGATCCGGTAAAAAATCAGATCCGTCTCATTTTTTCCCTTCAGTCCAAATGTTATTTGCTATGGAGGGAGGGAGGGAGAAAGAGAGAGAGAGAGACAGAGACAGAGAGAGAGAGAGAACTTTTTTGTGACTAGAAGTGAATTTACACAACATCTGGGCATGCACAGAAAGAAAAAACGGATCCGTTGCCTGATTCTGTCATTTGACGGATGATGACGGATCTGGCGCCCATGGGCTTCCATTGAAAAAAAGACGGATGGCGCTGGATCCGTCTCCTTCCGTTTTTTTTGCCGGTCCCAAAAAACGTTCCTTTGGACGTTGCTTCCAGTGGCCACACAGACAAATTTCGCCGGATCCGGATGAAAAGCGAGGCCATGCAGCACAATCCGGCGCTAAAACAAGTCTATTAGGAAAAAAACTGATCCATCACCTGCTCCGTTTTGTCCGCATTTCACCGGATTGTGCCTGATGGCAAAAAAATGATGTGTGAAGGAGGCCTAAGCAATGTGATAAAGAAGAATGGGCCTGAATTCTTCCAGAACTATAGACTAATTTATTGCTTCTAAAGCTATTGATTCATGTGACCAAATGTAGAACTGGTGGAGGAAGGTTGAACTAGATGGACCTAGGTCTTTTTTCAACCTTAGTAACTATGTAACTATGTAACTATGTAACTATGGGGTGTACTTAATTATTTACACACTGCTTCTGCATCTTTTGGTCTCAGTTTTTTGGATACAAATTTATTTTGTAATTTATTTTGTGCTTCTGTTCATATGTGGTTGTTTGTACCTAATTTTAAGACTTTCTGAGAACCAGATTTTGTTTATAATATATCCTCATATGTAAATCCATAGAGTTCAATTAGGGTGTACTTATTTTTTCTCAGGACTTTCTATGTATGCATAGTACAAACAAGCATGTAATGTGACTAGTATTGTAGTAAAATGTAACAAGTACAATTCTGCTTGACTAAACACATAGTGGTTCTAAACCCATAAAGAAGAGGATCACATTAAACCAGTTTGGCAGACTTCCCTTTTGGCTCACTGACTTTGACATATCTCCTTTGACTCACGCAGCTTCAGTTTAAGTATAATCATTTCCTACATATTTGAGCATGTGAATTTGATTTAGATATCACTTTTCTTTTACCCAGAGCAGCAAATGTGTCTCTCAGGTCTCCTTTATCAATGAAGCCATCTCTGTTCTGGTCCATAATGGTGAAGGCCTAGTGACAAGGAAACAGCACAGCATTAGTGAGATCCGCAGGATCTCCCATCCTCTCAGATCCTCGCTTACAGCCTGTGACACATTTCACTTTCAGTTAAAAATAAGCAACAAACAAAGCCTTTGTGAATTAGGCACGTTTAGTATGCTAATGAATCCTGACAAGGGGTTTAATTAAAATACAATTAACCCACCCCAAGTTCCTTGAACTAAATTAATACTCGGCACAATATGCTGCTGGATCGGATCCAATGTACGATTAGATACAGCCAGCATTAACTCTCTACTGGAGTAAAATAGACAACAATACCCAAAGCTATAATGGCACGGCACACTAAATGAACATCACAGAATTAGTTCTCTGATTAACCCAACTGTTTATGGACAGAATCCAGAGAAATATCCACATCTGCAGACTATAGATGGATTTGATCTTCCAGCAAACTATAAAATTGTTTCTTTACTCCAAGAAATGATGCTCTCGAGAGTAATGTGCCATTATGGCTTTACATATTCTGGCCTCCTCATCTCTAGACTGTATCCCGTATCTAATTCGAATCGCTAAAATGAGCCAAAATTCCACTGTACATAAAATGTAGTCAAACACTCCCTAATAATTAGAGTTTTAACGTGGATTTTTAGTTTTTAATAGAGAACTAGACATGTTTGAGACAAGCCTATTTTTCATGAGTGTGAGCAATAATTTCAGAGAAATTGCAATCAGAGTGAATAGGGTTATACAAGATTGCAAAAGATTTATAAAGATGACTGGCTCTTACATTTTTTTTCCAGCATCAAGGAGTGATAAAAAATAGGCCACATGCCGAAGAATGTGAGGTTTAGTTACTTAGGCTTCATTTGCATATTGCGCATGCATCATCACGTGCCAATGGAAATGCCATTCAAGCCTGGCCTACATGACTACCTCTAAGACTTCCCCTAGAGCTAAATTTAGAGAACAACCAAGGCACCAGACCGAAATCGGATCTAAAGAATGGGCTCTGAAGTAATAAATAGGATGTGAAGATTTCCAGCTGTGATTTTATGAATTCCTGACCCTTTAAATTTCGGAGTTTCTTATACCTTTATCCTGGTGTTTTATCGATCTGCCCTGTCATACTAATTACATACAGTATAAGGCCTCATTCACACATCAGTATTTTTGATCAGTATTTGATCAGTATTTGTATGCCAAAACCAGGAGTATCTCCAAAATATAAAACAGAAGTCAATTTTCAATTATAGGTTTTCTCTATAAGTTCCACTCCTGGCTTTGGCAAACAAACACGGATGCAAAAATACTGATGTGTGAATGAGTCCTAAAAATTGTTTTTATACTATGAAACTGACCATACAAACTAGATTGGGGAACACTAGACATACAATGTGGACAAAGAATAATGAATAAACCAGCAATATCTCCATTAATATCCTCCATTGTCTAATATTTGAGTTGGTAGATTGTTTTGCTTGACTCGGTCTATTGACCAGGTCAGTTGTCTCTAGATACTGGATGGGAGGCACACGAATCTGTTACCTTTCGGGATCCCCGGTAAAGCTTTTGATTAGACATGATGTCATCATTGTAGCGTGATGCACAGATGATGTCGCGCCAGACCAGCGAATAAAAACACGAGCCAGGGGTCCTAGAATGTAATAGATTTTCTAACCTCCTATAGAATAGCCAGTGTCTACTGACCTGGCCATAACCTAATAGAATAAAACTGAGAAATATATAAAGACATCTTCTGTGTGTCTCAGGATCTCATACTGTCTTCTTCACACTGTCTTGTGTGTGTCTGTAAGACAACTGGCTCCAGCAGAGGTCTCCCCAATCTACCATCTCTGCAGTAGGACAAAAGATTACTGAGCAAATCTTCAGCAAAGGTGGAACTGACCTACAGAGCATTAATCTCTATGTTCTCTGCAGGATTGCTACAAGAATAACATTTGAATGAATGTTAGATTTGAGTTGATCATTAGATTAAAATTCTAGGGGATAAAAATTAGTAGTAAGTATATATTATCCATGTCCTTACCTCTTTAAATTCCTGGATCTGGCTTTGATCAAACATGGAGAATACATTGGAACCAGCTCCTTCGACTTTCTTTTTTGCTTTCTTGGGAGACTAAAAAAAAATAAACAAAAAAAGAAAGGCAAATGAAATTGACAAGTTATCACATCCATTGGTGAAATCAATTGTACTTTTTCTCTATTCTATTCTATTCTATAATTTAGAGTTCTGAGCATAATTTCAATGTTTTGAGTGAGTTATTTTATTTTATGTAGCCTTCAAACAATTGAATATATTTCCCACTATTGAGATTGCAGGAAAATATTAAGTTAAAATGTATTCCATTTGTTCACTTACTAAGGCTAAAGGGTGCTTTACACGAGACGATCAATCGTGCGATAGCTCGTCGGGGTCACGGTTTTTGTGGCGCACATCCGGAATCGCTTAGGACGTTGGGCTGTGTGACACCTCCGAGTGACGCAGTATCGCTCACAAATCGTGAGTCGTGTACTCGTCGCTCAGTTTCATAATCTCGTTTAATTAAAATGGCGCCGGTTGCTCATCATTCCCGGGGTAGCAGACGCCGCTCCGTGTGACACCCCGGGAACGATGAACAGCAGCTTACCTCCGTCCCGCGGCACCCGCCGGCTATGCGGAAGAAAGGAGGTGGGCGGGATGTTTACGTCCGGCTCATCTCCGCCCCTCCGCTTCTATTGGCCGGCGGCTGTGTGACATCGCTGTGACGCCAAATGTCCCTCCCACTTCAGGAAGTGGATGTTCGTCAGCCACAGCGAGGTCGTCGTACGTGTGACGGGGGTTAAATGAGTATGTGCGCCACGGACAGCGATTTGCCCGTGACGCAAAAACGACGGGGGCGGGTACGATCGATTGTGAAATCGCACAATCGGTCGTCCCATGTAAAGCAGGCTTAAGTTTACTCAACTTTGGGCAGCCATATTTAGCATGTAGGCTAGGAAAATCTCCAAAAAAAAGACTAACCCATGGGGTCATCAAAGTGTATTTTTTTTCCAAATGTCAACTAAACCTTTCATACAACTGTATAGAAAAACTTTTTTTTCTATATATCAAGTACTTTACCTGTTTTATAACTTGTAATCTATTGTAGACATATGCAATTGTCCGTTGTGTGTGTCTGTAGTATGCCTGGAATGGAACTTGAAATATAATTGGAAAATGTAAGACATAAAAATGTGGTTTTGTAAAGGTAGCAAAAGAGAATGTTAATGAGATTTCATAATTAGGCTCCTATTCTATAAAGTAAGATCTAGAGAAAATCCTGTAAAAAATTTCTTACTCTCAAGCTAATATCTAAACAAACAGTCTTTCTGAACCCTGACAAAAACATTCTGTCTTAAACATAATTTACTTTTTAACCTGTCTCTTATCTAAATTATGCCATTTCATCATCTCTTGACTACTGGGTTGCCCACATTTTACTCTGCAGTAACGTTCTACAATGTCACTGCATAAGTAGCTTGTTTCAGATTGGACTACTGTGGAGTCAAAGATCATACTGTCAGACACAGCCAGACTCCTGACTACTGTGTACACAATCCCAAACAAGCATTGGGTATAAAAATTCGGAAGCATTAACTGTGCTTCAGCCTCTGTACCCAGTATTTATGTGATCACTGGTTATTGAATAGGGGTTGTTTGGTCCTAAGAAACCTATTAAGCGCTGCTATGGAGGCAGGAGGCTGAATTTTTCCTGTAAGTCGTGCAAATATACCAGCCCTAGTTACAGTGGAATTTAGCAATTCAAAATAATGTACTTATATGTTCAAATGCCCACCAAAGGTCTTGCATGATCTTGTTGGGAGCACAGTGTATAGAATAAATGAAAAAATAATGAAAAAAGCAAGAAAAAAATGAACGGAAAAAAATGAAACACCGCCAATCCAAATAGCTGTTGATAACCTTGCCCTCATTTAAAAAAAAATATGCCCAATGTATATAATTAATTTCCTTTAAAAGCCTAACACAATTTAAAATGTTTAAATTATTTTTTTTTTAGCAACCTTAGTGGCTTAAAAAAAATCAATTAAATAATTGATGAAAAAAATGTAAAAAATTGACCCATGTTTGTTATTCTTCTTTACAATCCAAATGAAACACTGTCAATCGAAATAGCTGTTTATAACCCTGCCCTCATTGAAAAAAAAAAATATGTCCAATATATATAATTAATTTCCTTTAAAGGCTTAATTTAAAATGTTTAAATTAATTTTTTTTAGCTGTCCTTAGTGGCTTTAAAAAAATCAATTCATTAATTGATAAAAAAAATGTAAAAAATTTACCCATATTTGTTATTCTTCTTTACAAGCCCCCCCCTCACCCTCACAAAAAAGGAATATAAAAAAGACATAAGAATTAGCCCCATATGTTGCGAAAAAGCCGATAATAGTGCATGGATGATAAAACCTGATAATGTGCCTGGTCAGGAGCAGAGTAAAATGGTTTGGTTCTGAACTGGTTAAAGCACAACCTAATTTGATAGATTCCCATGAATCTAGGGGGCAAGCTTTACAAGTTCACAGATGGACTATTAAAATTCCAAATGCAACCTTTTTTACACCCTTGTACTTTTGCCGCTATATGCTCAGATAATGACACCACCATGTATTTCAAGTCATGTGCAGAACACACACGATCTGTGATTTCAGCTGTCTCTCCTAATACTTTGCATCAACAACTTTTTTTTTTTGTTAATAATGAATCAATTACATGGCTGTGCAAAGTTCAACATTCATTTAGGTTGTGCGGCTGATTCCAAAGAGCCGTATGCGTGTAAGTGTAAATTGAGGCGTCTTCCATAACCAATACTACAGGCAGAGAGCTGAGCATTACTTGATTCACAGGTTAAGATCGCCAAATCGCACATACCTATTACACAACATAAATTAAGATAACACATAAACCGGTGATAGATCTGGGTGTGACCTCACATTCTCATGCAAGCAAGAGCCTAAAAGTCTCCCCATGATACTCCTAATCTCTAGACGAGAAAATCATTGAGGTGGTTTGTGTTTTATAGGATATTGTTCTGCGTAACTATGTAATGACTTAGACTGCTGCTCTATAATTGCTCGGCGTCTACGGGAGGAGTTCTGGCTTGACATATGTTTATGTGTAAAATAATTATCAGGGATACATAGTTAGACTACTCCATTCTCATTATACAACTAAAGGGGCACTTCTACGACACCAATGTACATATGTTTTATGTTACATTATATGGGCCCCTTACTTATATTGTCCTTTAATAAAAAGCTAATCTATTTCTATTTGATTTATTAATTTGGAGTCAATGTTGGCAAGTCCATTATTTATTGTCTACTTATATGCTCATTTACAATCTCAAGTCATAGTTTCTGGGTTGAGAAAAGACCTAAATTAAAGGGAACCTGTCAGCAGATTTGGGGCCTATAAGCTGCGGCCACCACCAGTGAGCTCTTATATACAACATTCTATCATGCTGTATATAACAGCCCAGACCGCTGTGTAGAACATAAAAATGACTTTATAATACTCACCTAATGGTTGGTGCGGTGCAGACTGGTCAGATGGGTGTCTACTTTCTCCGGGTGCGGTGCCTCCTCTTTCGGCCATCCTACGTCATACACATGCGCCGGCATTACAATTCTTTGATCTACTACTTAGGTGAATATTTTAAAGTCATTTTTATGTTCTACACAGCGGCCTGGGCTCTTACATACAGCATGTTATAATGTTGTATATAAGAGCCCACTGGTGGTGGCTGCAGCATATAGTCACCAAATCTGGTGACAGATTGATTTAAATAACTTTTATACTTTAAACTTTTATACTATCCTTCTGATGCCGCGTACATGGCGTGCGCATTCAGACTAACAACGGACTGACACTCATCGAAAAAACACCTAAATAGACCACAGACAAAGGGAAACACCGGGGGCACAATAACAATGGTGGGCCCTAACGCTAGTGAGAAGGAAGGTGGTCACCTCCTGCACTCGCCTGCAACTGTACCCTGCACTCCTAACCAGTCCACATACAAGTTCTTTCAACTTTTCGCCGAGCAGGAATACCTAAAAACCCTGCAACCACCCTACTGAATCCCTGTATAAGGAACTGGCCGGTGACCCACCACTGACCTAATAAGACACCACAGGGAAAAGACAAACATGGGGAAAAGCAATAGAGGAGAACACCAACTTCAGGTCTGCAGTCAGACTTCAAGACTGCAGACCACACCTGAATAAAGGAACTTAGGACAACAGCTCCTTTCACCTCCACGGCCTGGCTTCCAGAAAATAGCCAGCACCTAAGCTACAGAGCAGCAGGTATATATGTGATTTTGGAGTGGTTACCCACCAGAAACACCTGAGGAGGAATAATGAGGGGGCTGCTGGTCAGCAGAAGCTGACATTAACCACTTCAGAACTAAACAGAAAGGATACTAGATTTAATATAGAGAATTTCCCATAGCAACAAGGGGAAGAGACCAGAGAATGTCACGGGTCTCAAAATAATAAGAGATGGTGGTGACAATCCTTTCACACCTCAGACTTCTATTCACTGCGTTAGAAAAAGTTAGTTTGAACAACCTATCCTTATAACTGAGATTGAAGATGATAAGTTGGTTGCTCTTCTTTGAAAATTTTCTCCCTTGCTTTCTGATATCTTTTAATGAACCCCAAATTGGATTTATTGCATATTCAAGATTCAGTTGTACCATTGCTTGATAAAGGGATAAAATAATACTTTTTGTGTTAACATTTTCTGAGGCCCATCCCGGTTTGATTGTTCCATCAATGGTTCCATCAATGGTTCCATCAATGGTTCCATCAATGGTCCTGCGTGAAGGATTGTTTTTTTAATACGCCAAACTGTAGTTTTTATTGGTACAACTTGTGGATTTTATTGACTTTCAGAAGGGAAGTGCAACACCTAAGAAATGCCAATTCTGGTATTTCCCCCAAAAAATGTCTTTATAGAATTTAACACATGGGCTAAATAATTTTAAATTTGATAGTTCAATAGGACTTTTATGGGCACAATGATACCAAAATTATTTGTTCATTTATATTTTCATTGCAAACACGGGGTGATTTAAACTTTTATATATACAGTCCACATACTTAAGTCCATATATATTTGGACAGAGATAACATTTTCACATTTTTGTTCTGTACATTACCACAATGGATTTTGAACAAAACAATTCAGATGCAGTTGAAGTTCAGACTTTCAGCGTTAATTCAATAGATTAAACAAAATGATTGCATAAAAATGTGAGGAACTAAAGTATTTTTTTAATATCAATCCCTTCATTTCAGGGGCTCAAAAGTAATTGGCCAAATTAAATGTTTTGAAATAAAATGTTAATTTCTAATACTTGGGTGAAAACCCTTTGCTGGCAATGACTGCCTGAAGTCTTGAACTCATGGACATCACCAGACGCTGTGTTTCCTCCTTTTTTAATGGTTTGCTGGCCTTTACTGCAGCGGCTTTCAGTTGCTGTTAGTTTGTGGAACTTTCTGTCTGATGTTTAGCCCCTTCACCCGGGGGTGATTTTCCATTTTTGTCTCCCTTATTCCAAGAGCCATAATCTTGCCATATGAGGGCTTGTTTTTTTGTGGGACAAGTTGTACTTTTAAATGAAACTATGAATTTTACCATATGATGTACTGGAAAATGGCAAAAAAATGCTAACTGTGGAAAAATTGAAAAAAAAAGTGCAATTGCATGATTGTTTTTGGAAAATATTTTATTCACTGTGTTCCCTATATGGTAAAACTAATTTGTCGTGTGATGCCACAGGTCGGTACGAGTTCGTACACACCAAACATGTATAGGTTTACTTTTATCTAAGGGGTAAAAAAAAATTCTGAAATTTGTCCAAAAAAAGTGGCACACTTTTTGTGCCATTTTCTTTGAGCCATAGCGTACTCATTTTTTGGGATATAGGCAGGGGTGGAATTCAAATTTTTACACCGTTTCCTGTAAACCCCGCCCATTTGAAAACCACACCCATTCTGTAACCACACACATTTTGTTAGCCACACCCATTTTCACGCACTTTCCTCAACCAAAAAATACAAGTAATTTAAAGTAAAATCTTTTTCCCCTTCTTACCCTCCTATACCTTCACTCTCCTGTCCAGTTCCAGTCACTGTCAGTAATATTGTATTAAACAGTTTTTCTACAATTTTTAAAAATTATTACTAAAGGAGACCTGCTAACATTGGAATGGACATCCTTCCCCATACAAATCTCATCCCATGTGGCTGCTTTTCCAGTGCAGATCCCATCCCATGTGGCTCCTTTACCCCTACAGGTCCCATCCCATGTAGTCTCTTTCCCCTGCAGATCCCATCCTATTATGGCCTCTTTCCCCTGCAGATCTCATCCCATTATGGCCTCTTTCTCTTGCAGATCCCATCCCATTATGGCCTCTTTCCCGTGCAGATTCCATCCCATTATGGCCTCTTTCCCCTGCAGATCTCATCCCATTATGGTCTCTTTCCCCTGCAGATTCCATCCTATTATGGCCTCTTTCCCCTGCAGATCCCATCATGGCCTCTTTACCCAGCAGATCTCATCCCATCTGCTCCTTTTCCCCTGCAGATCCTGTCACATTATGGCCTCTTTCCTCTGCAGATCTCGTCACATGTGGCTCCTTTTCACATATAGTTCCCATCTTATGCAGCCTCCTCTCCCCTGCAGATCTCGTCCCATGTGGCTCCTTTTCCCATATAGTTCCCATCTTATGCGGCTCCTCTCCCCTGCAGATTCTTGTCTCCCTGCATCTTCGGCTCACTGAGCGCTTCCCTGCTCCAAGCACCGTCAGCCTCTGCTCTGTCTTCCGTCCTCCTCCGCTGCACTCTGCACACTGACGCTGGCAGGCGGCAGCAGTATGAGCAACCTCCCCACGCTGCCGTGACCTCTGCAGCTTCAGTGCGTCGCTGCATGCCAGGTCAGGGAGCAGGCAGGCTCCACTGAACCCAGAAGTGCGGCGCATACGGAGGTACAGGGATTAATTTGTGTTAAGGCCGCTTTACACGCTACGATTTATCTGCCGATATGTCGTCGGGATCACGGCTTTCGTGACACACTTCCGTCATCGTTAGCGACGTCGTTGCGTGTGACACCTACATGCGACTCCGAACGATAGGGTGAAAATCGTTGATCGTTGACACGTCGTTCAGTTTCAAAATATTGTTCGTCATTTGGAACGCAGCAGACATATTGCTACGTTTGACACCCTGCCAACGACGAACAACATCCACACGACCGCCTTGGTAAAACAATATATCGCTGAACGATGTACCGTCGTTTGTGAGATGGGTACGTGTGACCGCTATAAAACGACCTATGAGCGATCTCGGCAAATCATAACAACGATCTGGGCGTGTCACATCGCTAACGAGATCGCTAGCGAGATCGTTGTGTGTACAGCGGCCTTTAGTGTCTTAAAGACACTAACAGAAGTGAATACAGAGTACTGGATCACCAGAGCCGTTTCTTGCCATTTGGGAGAACTGGCTGCTATTATAACAACTGGTTCGCCTGAACCGGACAGAACCGGCTGAATCCCACCCCTGGATATAGGGCCCAGTGATGGCTTATTGTTTGCACTTTGAGCTGACGTTTTTAACTGTACCAGTTTTGCGCACATTCTGCTTTTTGATCATTTTGCACAAAATGTGCAACGACCCAAAAATGTAATTTTGGGGTTTGGAAATTTTTTTGCCACAATGCCATTTACCGATCAGGATAATTGATTTTATATTTTGATAGATCAGGCATTTCTTTACCCAGCAATTTCAAATATATGTATATTTTTCATTTTTTTAACCCTTTAATTTTCAATGGGGCGAACTGGGGGTGATTTGAACTTTTAGGGTTTTTTTATTTTTTTTAGCTTTTTTATTTATTTTTACTAGGGGACTATAAGGATCAGCAGTCTGACCGCTTGTTCATTTCTGCTGATCATAGCTGCACAGCTCAAATCAGCAGAAATTTTCATCTTCTGTTACAGGCAGTACTCTGCCGGTTGTAACAGGAAGAGAGTCATGATAGCAACAGGAATCATCATATGACCCAGTGCTATCATGGCAACCATCGGCTCTCGTCATGAAGCCTCCGATGGTGGCAGGGAAAGGTGCGTTCCCCGCTGCGGTGATTTACATTGCTCTGTCACATTTTGACAGCACAATCTAAGGGGTTAACAAGTGCGGGTGGATCACGGATCCACCTGCGCCTGTTAGCCGCACATGTCTGCTGCACAAATAAGCAGAGATGTGTGGGACTTACCGCCGGCTCACTGCAGCAGCCGGCAGTCATTATACCAACATGAGTTAGGACGCACCCAGTACGTCCAATGTCAGTAAGAGGTTAGTCTTCAACAAGTGAAATGTGTGCTCTTTTGGGTTGAGATCAGGTGACTGACTTGGACATTTAAGAATTTTCCACTTCTTAGCTTTAATAAACCTCTGGGCTGCTTTGGCTTTATGTTTTGGGTCATTGTTAAACTCTTAGGGGAGACTTTTCTCAAATACCTTGTGTAGCACATTCTGCCTCTGAGGGGCACTATTGCTATCCATTTATCCCCAAGTGACCCCGGTTGTGTAACCTCTGAGAAATGGTGATATCACGTCAACTTCCAGATGATGCGATATCTCCGAGGCAGGCCCCATTCTTCCTGAGTGACTGGGCTATGGGAGAAATTTCACCGCTCGTAACAGCCCAGGAGAGTGCGCAAGATGATAGGCTGTGATGAACGGTGAAACTTCATCCACAGCTTAGTCATTCAGCAAGACTATGGCTGTCCTCAATGATGTCGGGTCAACTGGAAGTTGACGGGACATCACCGGATTTCAGAGGTCACGGAGCCCGGGGGTCACTTGATGGGGATGAGCAGACTGCAATAACGCCGCTCAGAGGCAGAATGGGCTACACAAGGTACTTGGCAAAAGCCTTTCCTATGAGTTTTACAGCGATGTGGCAACAAATGCTGAGTAGTGAACCACCATTTTAAAAGTCCAATCTTTGAAAATATATAGATTTATTTAATCCATATTGTAAATAGTGTAGGCTAGGACAGAAGACATTATTACTAGATGGGGCACAGACAGAGGGCATTATTACACAATGTTACAAGGACAGAGGCCATTATTAGTTGATAGGGCCAGGACAAGGGACATTATTACTGAATGGGGCCAGGACAGGGAACCCTATTACACGATTAGGCCAGGACAGAGGACATTATTACATGATATGGCCAGGGCAAGGACATTATTACTGATGGGGCTAGGACAGAGGGCATTATTATTTGATTGTACCAGGAGAGAGGCCATTATTGCATGATAGGGACGGGACAAGGGACATTATTACTGGATTGGGCCAGTACAAAGGAAATTATTACACAATGGGGACAAGACAATGGACATAATTACTGGATGGGGCCAGGACAAGGGACACTATTACACAATGGAGCCATTATTAAACGTTGGGGCCAGGACAGAGGACATTATACAGGAACCAGGACAGAAGCCTTTTCTACATGATGGGGCTAGTACAGAGGATAGTATTATATGATGGGAACAGGATAGAGAATATTATTACACAACAAAGACAGAACTGAGGAAATTATTACAGGATAGTGGCAGACTGGGAACCATACATTATTTGTTTATGAGTTCAAGTTGCGGCCATAATTACTACATGGGGTTATTTGGGTGACATTATTACTTCATATGATCAGACTCCATCTGCTTCATGAAACTCAATGGCTCTGTCATCAGATGCACCTAAATCATGTTTTTCAAGGCTTCAGATAGAAGCCCTAAAAGAGCCACTTCCATGTGACAAAATGTGATGTGAACCTGGCCTAATGAGATATGCAGCATGGTATCAGTCAAGCCCATCTTTTCCTGTGTTATTACTTATATATCTTTCAAAAATGAATTGAGATGAAGAACCTCAAGAGAACCTTTAAAATGAGAACTCTCATACAGTATGCCAAAAAAGGATATTAAAAAAACTCCCACAGCTCACAAATGTCTAACATCAGAAAACTAAGCTCCAGACTGTCTCGGACTTCAAGGAGTCTTCCTAGAAAATTCTGCCATGAACTTTCTTTTTCTGTGATGTCTATTATTTTTACAGGGACATGTTGATTTCTCAGCTCAGGTGGTAAATTCCAGACAGTTTATCAGGAGAGCATCTATTTTCAGACATATGAATCACTGCCCCCAAAATCCTCCTGCATACACAGCTCAGTCCAAAGTGTCGCCAAGCTTAATAAACCCTCCCCGGGCTTATGGAATATAAAAATAGAGAATACTTTTATGTCACCCTCAGTTACATTCCAGTGTTCTACTTAAAACAACACAGCCTCCGCTCAGTAAATTTGTGTGGTCTCATTGCACACGTCATTACTGTTTGTCAGTATCCAACAGCTCAAGCTAAACGTGTAATTATTTTCACTCTGCCGCTTTTGTATGGACTAATCCTTTGAAAGTAGATTTACCAACCATTTCAAATATTACGATGCCTTCAACATTTCTCTAATATTGAAGAATCCCTTCAGACATCAGAAAGAACAAATTCCCAGCAGAGTTCATTTGACATAATTACTACTTGAACATTTCTAGAGGATTATAAAAACAATTATCAGCTTTTTCCACATCCTTCTAATGCTAAGACAAATATACTTATTTCATTTTTGAGCATTTTATCCATTTCCATCCATCAAAGAAGGGGAAAAAAATAAATGCATAAAAAAGAATCTCAAAATCACCCAATTAATTCTGACCTGTGGAATAAAATCAGATTTAACTTCAATCACAGAGGCCAGCCTAGGTCAATGCTTTCATCCGAAAAAGTAAGAATTTTGCTCTTTGCTCTCAATAGATGTACCTTACAAAACAACAGATAGATTTTAGAAGTTGGATACCTGATGGAGGGATAGAGAGAAAATGCTAGAAAGATAGACATATGTGGACTGTAGATAGAGTAAAAGAAATTTGTCATAATAAGAGATAATTAAAATCAGGATTATGTTGGCTTATAGGATATTCTACGAAAATAATTTGAACTAGATCGATTTATGTCCAGAAAACTTCATTAATTTATTTATTAACCCTTCATTTTTAAGTCATCCCATTTCTGAAAACCGAAATGTCCCAACATGGGTGAATAAACTGATCCATGTTTTTTTCTCTGCATTTGGAGTCCCAGTGACTTCTTTTGAAGTTGTCTGTAGATCTTTATTCTGGATTAGGAGCAACAAAATTATGTTTCTCCTTTGTTGAATTCAGGATATTCTCATTACAAACGGGAGTGCCCAGATACTCTGTTTCCCTGAGAATAAGACCTACCTCAAAAATAAGCAATAGAAAAAATTGTTTGGGCTTCTTGGCGTATGCCTAAATTATAAGCCCTACTCCAAAAATAAGTCCTAGTGTCCAAGCAGCTAAAAAAGTTAAAGAATACATCAGGACTCTTCATCAAAGTTAACAGACACCCCCAAAATGAAGCAGACACCACCAAAAGAAAGCAGACAACCCCTTTCTCCCCAAAAAAGAAAAAAAAAATCACACTCACGAGACCCCAAACAATTACAGTTGGCAAGTGCCGATGGTCGATGGACTCTCACACAGAGATGTGCATCGCTGTCAGGTTCCTCACCTTCCAGATGCATTGCACTGCAGCGCTCACAAATAGATCGGATACCAGTATCACTCCGCATGGATGATACTGATTCTAGTCACCATGGAAGCCAACCACTGTATAAATCAGGGCGACCTGACAGAGATGCAGATTTGTATGTGAAAGACCATTCACTTGCCAATGCTAATTGCTTGGGATCTGGTCAGTTCGATTCTTTTAGGGGGTGTCTGCTTTCTTTTGGGGATAAAATTTGCAGAACATAAAGAATTAGAAATTTAAGCAGGTAAATTAAACCTTTGTATATATGGTATGTACCCACCACTATAGGACTGGTTCTGCACCATGAGAATAGCAGATCAGATAAGAAAATGTGCAACTGAACCAAAATGTTGATGTTCCAGAATGTGATCATATGATTATATTTAAATAAATGTTGATTTTTTTTTTAGTTCAAGAATAAATTTGGGATTGTTGCTCATGAGAAAATATAAGGCATCTCCTGAAAATAAGCCCTATCACATCTTTCAGAGCAAAAAATAATATAAGACCTTTTCTTATTTATGGGGAAACACTGGTATTAGAGACTCCTCTACAGAGTGTAGCCTTCTTTAAATGTCAAACTGAAATCAACGGATTTATTAATTATACTAATATTCTTCAAAATTCCAATTTGAGCAGTACCTGTGCAATGGTAAAGGGGACTGGCAGGCATAAAGTTGATTCTCTGAATAAATAGTGTATATTGGTGTATATAATGCAAGAGAATACTTATGGATCGCCATCTTCCCCAGTTTTCAGCGTGTCGCCGATGCTCTTCTCACTCATGTGACTGAAATTCTGACTTGCCTTATCAAACAGGGCTCTATATGTGATCTGGAAGTCACTTTAATAATGTAAGTCAGAACAAGATCATACATTATAAAAGTGACTTTTGTTCCAGGGAGATTCAGAGTCAGAATTTCAGTCATGTGAGCAGATGGCCCGAGTGGCGCTGGAAACCGTGGAAGACGCTGATCGGTAAGTATTTTATTGCAATTACACAAAACATGTTTATAGACAGGTTTAGCAAAGTAAAAAATCTTGGGTGTAGTTCTTTAAAACAATTGGAAAAATATAAAACGGTAACTACATCCTGTACCAAGAAGACTAGGTGACGGGTGACGTATGGTATGTGATGGTCTATCATGTATATTAAGCATAACAGATAGGGCTGTATTAGAGAGTAATTAGTTTTAATTAAAAGTAAAACAAAAAAACAAGCACCAACAAGTTTATGTAGTATGGATTTACACAAGCATTGTCTTCTTGTACTTTAGGGTTAGGCTCCAGGGTTCAATAAAACCTGTTGATACATAACTGAATTGAGTGTAGCTTATATTGCTTGATGATTTCTTATCTATTAAAACATAATTCCTCTAAGCTCATAGTAGCATCTCAGAGAATGATTAAGTCATTTCTCATAATTATATGTAACATATCTAGTGAGGTTTCAATGTTATATTATGATTATTTCATTTGTAGGATTCTATATAGTTTAATGAAAGTATGCTTTAGAAAATAGTGTAATGATTAGTGTAAAATTTATTACAAGATTGAACCCCTGTCACAATTATCAGGTCCACTGTTACAGAACTTTGATATGAATGAGTAACTTACGCAAACCATGGGAGGTGATTATACTCATATTACTCATTATGATACATAATCCATATAGATAGAATATTCACATTTTGTATGCACTCATTCCCTTCTATTAAAGGGAAGATGACTGCTCCTCCTAACCAACTACCTTAAATATTGCGCGTTTCCCAGATAAATACTGGTTAATCTGTTCGCCGAACTGTCAACTGGCAGCCATCTCTCCCAACAACCCCATACACTTCCCCATATGAGAGAATCATCTGGCCGCAGTTTATCCCACATTGAACAAACGGATCAAACGACCCAACAACTTGATCTTCATTTGATTCATAAGATGCATAAATAAGTGACTAAAGTGCATCATATGAGGGGATTTTCTCTTTATCTGTATATTATTCCCTTTATACATGCATCTGATGTATTAGCAATTCAGGGTTTTTTTTTGTCTATATTCTTATATTCACTTATGTTATATTTTTCCTTTTTTTAATCTCATTCTGTCCTTTTACTATTATCTATTAATATAGGCTGAGATAGAACAGTAGGGTCAGCCCACGATGAGCAACTATCAGGATGCCAACCTCTGCTGTTAAGTAGATACATCGATTATCTAGATATAAGGACTATCAGGGCCTTTTGCCATATACAGTATGTGTGAATTTTAGTATCTGTCTATCTATCTATCTATCTATATTTCTAACTATGTATCTATCTATCCTTCTTTAATTATTTATCTATCTATCTGTCTATCCATCTATCCCTCCATCCATTCATCTATCTATCTATGTATCTATCTATCTATCTATCTATCCATCCATCCATTCATCTATCCATCAATCTAGCCATCTATCCATTCTTCTATTATCTATCTATCTATGTATCTATCCTTATATATCTATCAATCCATCCATCTATCCATTTATCTATCCATCATTCTATCCATCCATCCATTCATCTGTCATCTATCTATCTATCTATCTATAAATCCATCCATCTATCCACTCATCTATCCATTATCTATCCATCCATCCATTCATCTGTCATCTATCTATCTATCTTTCTATCTATCAATCTATCTACCTATACATCTCTATCTAGCTATCTATCCATATCTATCTATAAATCCATCCATCTGTCCATTCATTTATCCATCAATCTATCTATCCATCTATCTATTCAGCTATCATCCATCTATCCATCTATTTATCCATTCATCTATTCATCAATCTATCCATCCATTCATCTATCATCTATCTGTCTATCTATCTATCAATCTATCTATCTATCTATCTGTCTGTCTGTCTGTCTGTCCATCCATCCATCCATCCATCCATCCATCCATCTTGTGGCTTCCCATGTACCTTGAGAGTAATTGTATTTCAATATCTAATAAGCGCTATATTAGTTCTTTGCTAACCCCATTCATTTTTTGGAACAAACCAACAAATCACTGTATTCCTTTACATACCAGTGTATATTTTGGTGGTTCTCTTCTAATATTCTTTTAGAATAATATTTCTGTTTTTAAAGGATATTGATAAAAGTATGTGATTTTCTGCATATTTCTATGAGCTGTCTAATATACTATACCTTTAATTATTAGATATACTGTGAACTAATTCTGAGATAACATTGTTGCAGTTGTATTCTTTCTTATTGGAAGATTCACAAATAACTGTTCATGTAAAACTGGTTAAAAACTTTGGTGACATATTCTTAGAGCGCTCTCTCTGACCTCTGGTTTATGGGATTCTGTTATCATTACTTTTGGAACTCGTTCCATTGTGTTTTTGATATTTTTGTCCTATACAGTATACTACACTATTCTTGCTGTTAGGAATACTAGAAAGCTTAACAGAAACTTTGACGCCAACGCTTGTACATCCAACACATATGAGAAAAGACGCCTTTGACATACATTACACAAATACTGATTTTAGCTATATACTTCTCTTTACCTAATGTAAGTATGTTTTTTTCCCCCACGCATTGGGACACAACATGTTATTAAGCCTTTTTTCACCATATTGAAAAGGCATCTCACATGCAGAACTATAAAAGATTTTTCATGGCGCAAACTGGACGTAGGCCACAAATGTGACATGAGCAAAACTTCTACTTGCTATAAAAGGAGATTTACTAACATAGTACCAAATATACTCATACTAAACATACAAAGACAATATGAAAGTAAAATACTGTAAAACTTTTACCGGTAGGTCTTACCATGGTGCTGCTGCTCCCTTGCCCTCCTCCGTGCCAACTCTCAAGCCAGCCGAATCCATGATTGTCTTTTTATAGTGTCACTCAGGATTAAATGCTTTGTTCCAAGTTTAGACAATAGATGTAAGGTCGGAAAAGTTCAGTAACTGGATCCCAGAATTATCCAAGGCATCTGTCCCAGGGGTCATTGTTTTTCAGAGAAATACAAATTGATTATGGGAAGCCCTTTTCACTTGGAATATTTTTGCACCTGTAAACATTTTATGGAATGGCAGCTGTGGGTGAAAGACTTCACAGTATGTCAGAAACAAATGGTGCAAAAGATAATGTAAAGCAGCCAATGTCATCTGACGTGGTATCTAGTACTGATAGAGACACACCAGGTGTCTGGAACCAGAATCAAAATGTCTTGTGAACTCTTGCAAGCACAAAACTGAAAAGAATGTATATAATGAGGGTACACTGGCACTGCAGACTCCTAGTAAAAGACTAGTCCAATGTCCCCCTACAGCTCTCGCTTCCCAGACTTGCCGATATACGGTATATTGGTGCTCTCTGATGAATACTAATCTATTTTGTCCACTTTGAGTATGAAAAACACATTGTACTCAGCAACACTTTAACTTTACTTTATCTAGTAAATATAAAACTAAGCAATCTGAGATCCAAAGTTAATGTAGATCATGGTGACGCCCTCTGGAAGAAGCTGGGCGAAACGCACGTTGGGGTGGAGGAGTGCATCACTAGCACTTTTACTTCCTTAGCTGAGCATTGAGGTAAGCACTTTAGATTTTATTTATGGAACTATCTGAAGGTCAATCATTTCCCTCCACTGTGAGACTATATGAATTGGGATACTTATCATTGGTCTTGGACTTTTTGATGTATAACCCTACACAGGGTCATATTAATTCCTGTTTAAGATATACGTTATATTTCCCCTGATCAGCTGGTTATGTACTTTTGAATTCTATCTGCTCCTCAATTGTAACATCTTTTTAAATCATTTTATTTATTATTCTAATAAAGATTGTCTATACTAATGCACCATGATCTAAACTTTCTTTGGATCTCTAATTTCTTAGTTGTTTCAATATGTTTCATATTGAAATTATTATGGTAGTACATTATATGCGCTTTTTTGGACACCTTTGAGATGATTTATTTATGAAGCAGCATAAGAATTTGGACAAATGGATCGTTTGTTAAAGGGAACCTGACATTTGATACATGCTGAACAGATGAAGATGCCTGAAGGTGAGTTTAAGATAAAGGGCAGGAAACTTATACTTAAAGCACCACTCCAGCAGTGCAATAATAAAAAAAAACGTTGGAGTGGTGATTTAAATACTACTGCATAATGTCATCCATGCTACTGGTGCACAATATATAAAAGAGAGCAGGAATCCCTCATGTCCTTGTGTGCTATGTATAGGAGACATCACAGAGTTATTCTCCTCCCACTAGCTAAAGGACAGCTGAATATTAGACATTCGCCATTGGAGAGTTTGGAGAATAATTTATAGCCAGAAAGTGTTATTCCTCATGTGCAAACATACATTTTATTCTGAACCTGATTGACAAATATATTTTAGGACTATGTCCATCTTTGTAACCAAAGACATTTTATTAACCCATTGCATGTAAAATATAAAAATGTTCCCATAGCTCTTAATTGAAAACTTCTTTTCTTTTTGTGTCCACAGCCTCTCTATGGTAAAAGATTGCAAACAAACCCTATTGAATCCTACAGCTACCATCCATCTGTTTCCAATAGTTATACATCCTTGGGATTGGACAAGGAACTCACAAAGCGTTATTCAATGGACTTAGGGAAAACCACTGCAACCTTGTCTTCAGTTGTGATCTTAATAGCATACAATATGATTAACCGTCAGAAATTTAGGCTTTGGATGCGTTTTTTTCCTTCAGTCGCAATCCGCCGTTTTGGAAAACAGCGGAATCCGTTAACGGATTCCGCTGCTTCCCATAGACTTGTATGGACGACACATTGCGACTGATGGCCCTGCGTTGCATCCGCCGGCCAACGCTGCGTTCCTCCGCCGGGCAGAAAGAACACAGCATGTAGCGTTTTTCTGCACTTCACAGAGCGTCAAAAAAGTGCAATGTGCTGGATTCCGTCAGCATCCGTCATTTTTATAATGGAAGCCTATGGTGACGGAATCCGTTGGAATCCGTCATTTGACGGATTCCTGTGACGGATCCATCTTTACCCAACTGCGCATGCTCAGTAGAGTAAATTGTTGAAAAAAAAGCTCCAACGGATTCCATTGTTTTGCAGGATCCGTCGCATAAGTTGTGCCACTATATGCAACGCATCCGTTACATCCATCACACAACTCATTGCGACGGATGCCGCACAACGCTAGTGTGAAACTAGCATAATTCAGTTTATGGTGTTTAGACCATCAGGTTCTGTTTCCGCACTATATTACAGACAAGCCTTAGAAACTTGTCCCAACTTGTTCAACACAGTGCTATATGGTATATTGTGCATTGCTTATGTACCGCACCCCTGCCAGCGGCCGAGCCGCTCGGATCCGGAGCCACGGTGGCTCGAGGGGTCTCCGGACTCGGGGGTCCGCGCGGACACTCGAATTCAAAAGAGAGGGGATAGATATGTACAGGGGATGTGTGAGTTCATGACGCCACCCACGGTGCATCATAATGTAGGAGACCACCGCTGCTGTTTGGGAGCCCGGTGGCGATGGTGTAGCAGCAGGATGTTTAACCCCTACGTAGGTAGGGGGCTTGTGCCCCGGGGCCCGTTGGATGTTGGTGAATGGGGTGCCGTTGGATAGAGGAAAAGAGGCTTTTAAGCGTACTCACTCAGTCCAGGAATAACAACTCCAACAGCTTGTAAACCAGAATTCTGAGCACCGCTGCAGCATGGAGGGAGCACGTGTGGATCCGTTCCCTTGGTGTTGCTGTTAGCCTGTGGCCTTTTCTGTGGCACCTTCTCACTAGTTGTACCCTCAAGCTTGAAACTTTTTGGGTCCCGCTCACCTGTATGGCTAACGAAGAAACGGCTAGCGGTAAGAGAGCTTGCTCTCAGGGTTCACGCGTAGGATTTTTTTTACTGTATTTGGGAAAGTCCTATCCCATCGGTGCGCTAGTACCCCGATTTTGGAGCAGGTTGGGGATGAATCTTGAAGTCTTCACCCCTGTCGGGTAAATTACCGGGACGCGTGAAGCTACTTCCCAGCCTAGGGTCCACGTACCCCGCCGTGCCCTGGCCCCTGCCCGGTGATGGCTCAAAGCTGCCGCCTGCCCTCTTCGGCAGTCTATGCCCCTTGACGCGATCCCCTGCGACCAGGGTTACAGCTCCTACCAGGCCCAGACCAACGTCTGCCACCTAGTAAACTTCAGAAGCCCTCCTCCGGACCAGTGACCTCTCCCTCTCGGAGAGTCACTTTCTACCTCCTACTCTTTTCACTCCTATTTCACTTCTCTGTTACTTTTTCCTTTCTCCCTACAAACCCCCCATGTGGGCGGTCCTATTCCTTTCAGGCCCCCCAATGGTGTGTCTGGTGGGTTCGGTGCAAAGTGTTCCTAGGATTTTGACTGGCTAAGCTGTTAGCAACACCAAAGGACCAGGATCCATAACCAAGGAGGAGTGGATACTGTGCAGAAGGGCAGATTACACAATACCCTGTGACGACCTGATAGGCCAGGGTGTCACATTCCCCCTTGGTTAAACGTAGCTCGTCCCCGAGCTACAGGACACCAGAGGTTTATTGTTTTTATTTTTTTTTTCAACTGCAAAAGAGAAATATAAAAGGTTAACACACTCTTTATTGACAGGTTCCATCCCTCACAGGGGACGCACTTCACTTAAACGTTACTAAAACTATTAAGAGTTCGTCGCCCAACAGTGGGACGCTACCGATTACTATGGTAACAGAGGCTCAATCTACTCCGTTGCAGCCCCTTCCTGCGACAGTCCAGTCCCAACATCCCGGATCCCAATAACCCGCCACCCAAACAACCTGACCCCTTGGAAACCTATCCGTGGGTCCGTGACCAGGTTAAGGTTCCGGGTGTTGTCTTTTAGATGACTCTGGTTTGCACAGGAGGTGCAACTATTATACAAAACACAAGTTCGTGTTGGTCACACCAGTCCTCTGACCGTGGTCCATATTTACTTATGTATAAAACTTAAACGAAGTCCATGTACCGGTTGTACACTTTTCAACAATTTGCTTGCAAATCTGGTAACTTTCACTCTTTTCATTACAACTGGTTGATTAGGCACTTATTTACTAACATTTTCTATATGGAAAATACCAAACTATGAAAAATAACAAATGAAAACACCGATACCTAACAATTCTATGGCATCATAAAACTACTGGCATTTAAGTTTTCAAACTACTGGTACCGCTACCATCGTCGTGGACGCCCGGCAGCAGAGGCCGGCATGACTTTGCCATCACTCAAAACATGCCGCTCTACCTCCAGGGCATAATAGCCCCACTCTTTCAACTTCTCTTGGTTAGTGCGAGCAGCAATCTCCCGTCGTCGCTGGTTCAATTCGTCATCTCTGGCTTCAGCTTTTGCTGGTGTCGTTTCCAGTAGGGGGTGTCAGCATCTGGCCTCAGCTCCCTAGCTGGTTCTGGCTTTACTTGGACTCTGGTGGCCCCAACAGCCGTCGGGATGCCGCGCGGTAGCGGAACGGGTGGACATCTTGGTTCCGTTCCCGCAGGTGCAAACTGATGAACCGACTGCTCCGCTGCTGGGGTTGCAGGGTCCGGGTGCTCCGGCTCTGAGGACGGGCCCGGTGATGCGGCCGGGTCTGGTCTGGCCGGTGTCTGGGTGACCGCTGCCGTGACTGGAATGAGGGTCGTGGTCTGGATCTCTGCAACTGGAACTTCTGGTAGATACACTGAAGGTTCCGCTGCCGGGGTTGGCGTGAACAGCTCGGCGTCCGCCGAGGACAGGGTAGTTGATGGTGGAGCGCTCACCGCAAGCGGGGATGGTCCGGATCCCTCAGCCGCTATGGCCGGATTTGGGCAATCCATAGGGACTGGGTAACCGCTTACCCTCTCTTCATGTGGGATTTCAATCTCATTGGCTCGCACCGCCACCGCCAGGCTCCTCATCTCTTCTCTCCAGTGATTCAGAATGAACAGGAACTGCGTCCACATTCTCCAGCACAGCTGTTCTGTTTCCTCCTCTATCCATGTCGTGGTCCCAGGGACAGCACGTTCTAGTGACCAGTCTCGTTCCACCATCTTGCCACTGCATCTTCCAGGAACGTTGTCGCAGAGTGCTGGCATCCCTGCTCCACTTCCGCATGAAACACATTCCGGCCCGCCCCCTTGGTTTTTTCGCAGCAGTCTCTCGCTGACCGTAGCCCTCTGGGAACTTCCGGTTTCGGCCTCACAAGGAAGACGAAGGGTGGGGCTTAGGCTTTGCGTGCTTTCTCGATGAAGACAGTGTTTTGGCGCGAAAAGATGGCGGACAATGGCGGAATTGGCGGGAAAAGGACTCTGGACCTGGAGTTTTCGGCTTTCAAACCGCACGTCACCCAGGTAAGTGAGTCCTGCTCGTATCCTGTTCGTTACGCCAGGTTTTTCAAGGTGTACCGACCCCGTGCCAGTGGCCGAGTCGCTCGGATCCAGAGCCGCCTGTGGCTCGAGGGGTCTTCGGACCCGGGGGGGGGATCGCGCGGACACTCTAATTCAAAAGAGAGGGGATAGATATGTACAAGGGATGTGTAAGTTCGTGACGCCACCCACTGTGCGTGGTAATGTAGAAGACCACTGCTGCTGTTGGGGAGCCTGGTGGCGATGGTGTAGCAGCAGGATGTTTAACCCCTCCGTGGGCAAGGGGTTTGTGCCCCTGGGCCCGTTGGGTGTTGGTGAATGGGGTGCCGTTGGGTAGAGGAAAATGGGCTTTTCAGCGTACTCACTCAGTCCAGGAATAACAACTCCAACAGCTTGTAAACCAGAATTCTGAGCACCGCTGCAGCATGGAGGGAGCACGTGTGGATCTTGTGCCCTTGGTGTTGCTGTTAGCCTGTGGCCTTTTCCGTGGCACCTTCTCACTAGTTGTACCCTCAGGCTTGAAACTTTTCAGGTCCCGCTCACCTGTATGGCTAACGGAGTGAGCTTGCTCTCAGGGTTCACGCGTAGGATTTCTTTGGACTGTGTGAGGGAAATCCTGAGATAAGATGAGAATTATGACGTTTAGTCATGTCAGTTAGCTACTCCCTGATGTCACCCCCCTCCCTTCCCACACAGAGATTCCCCTCAGATCACTCAGCATCAGGGAAGGTGTCAAATAATCCGTAACGTCATACACAGTTATGATATTACCGTGTATCTGAGCCATAAACCTACATTGTTAAAATTGGGACTCCGAGCTGCATCTCTGCATACCCTCGAATTCTTTGTCGTGCCCTGGGGTGGCGAGATACAGAGAACTGCAAGTAGGAGTTCGGTAGAGGAGTCGTGCTTGGACTCAGTAGGCAGAGGGGACACAGATGGATCTGATGACACCAGAACCGTCCCGATCGATACCTCCCAGTCCGGAGTTGCGGATAGTATTCACTTTGGGATATTATTTTAGACTCAGGACAGGGGTGGGGCAGTACACCCCCGCGAGGTCACCAAATGGGAGGGGACATGGATTGTAGCCAGTTTGATAAAGACAATGTGGACATTTTTGGCTTGTCTTTACTGGGGGGTCATGTGTACTATACACATGTGAGGAAGTCCCTGTAGCCAGACGCATAAGGTAACTGCTTGATCTGACTCTGTCTGTAACCACGTCTTATCTGTAAATGTACTCTGACCTATATATATATATCTTCTGTAAATTCCATATTGTATATATTGTAGTATCTTATGTAAGTATAATATGTATATAATATGTATGTATAATAATAAATAATAATAATAATAATCTTATGTGTCCTTATGGCGATTAAAAAAATATAATTTAATCTTGGGCTTTTCCGTTATCTCGATCCTGAATTCCACGTCTATGGGCTCGACATAATAGTTATCATAATCAATTCTTGGCAGCATGTTTGTGCCAAGGATCATTGTGGGGCAACCAGTGAGATCTGGTAGGATTAGATATATTCCGCCCACGGGAGTCGGGGAAATATATACCTTACTCTCCCCGGGAACCCTTCAATCATCGGCATAGTAGAATAGCGGCCTCCTTGCTTATTGTCGGGCAATTCCACAATTGACCTGACTATAAGAGGGGCGCTAGAGAGCGAGTCATGTGCTCTGTCAGGTGGAAAGGGGAGGTGTAACTTCCTCTTCCTCCCCCCTTTTCGTGACAGACTGTATTTGGGAAAGTCCTATCCCATCTAGCTAGTACCCCGATTTTGGAGCGGGTTGGGGATGAATCTTGAAGCCTTCACCCCAGTCGGGTAAATTACCAGGACGCGTGAAGCTACTTCCCGGCCTAGGCTCCACGTACCCCGTCATGCCCTGGCCCCTGCCCGGTGATGGCTCAAGGCTGCCGGCTGCCCTCCTCGGCAGTCCGTGCCCCTTTACTCGATCCCCTGCGACCGGGGTTTCAGCTCCTACCAGGCCCAGACCAACGTCTGCCACCTAGTAAACTTCAAGAGCGAGCCCTGCTCCGGACCACTGACCTCTCCCTCTCAGAGAGTCACTTTCCACCTCCTACTCCTTTCACTCCTGTTTCACTTCTCTGTCACTTTTTCATTTCTCCCTACCAACCCCCCATGTGGGTTGGCCCTATTCCTTTCAGGCCCCCCAATGGTGTGTCTGGTGGGTTCGGTGCAAAGTGTTCCTAGGATTTTGACTGGCTAAGCTGTTAGCAACACCAAAGGACCAGGATCCGTAACCAAGGAGGAGTGGATACTGTGCAGAAGGGCAGATTGCACAATACCCTGTGACGACCTGATAGGCCAGGGCGTCACACTTATGTACAGCACATATGTACTTCATACATGCTATTAGGGATTGCGGTTTGGACTCATAATTGCATTATAGATTGTGATAATACTTTAGCCCCAAACACGTTCGATAGCTGTTGGCTAAACAATCGTTCTTCTGACAACTATCTCCCTTGAATCCTCCATACTCAGGAGTGCTCGGCTCAGGAAAGAGCTCCTTACTAACTGCTGCCAGAATCCTTTTTGTTTTATGTATCCACTCTAGAACAAAAGGACATGCTTGGTCTTCGGAAATCCAATCTGCCGGATCCTTTTTTCTCCCTCCCCATTATTTATTGGGGAAGTATCGGAAGGCTCCCAACAACACTCCCATAAACATTAGACTGTAAGCCAGCCCTAACACTTCTGCTGCATTGGGCCGACATTAGTCTAGTGTGTATGGGGTCTTTATAGTCACAGTCATCCTGAAAGTAACAATGGCATATCACTTGTATCTTGGTTTCTTACTCTATATGATAGAACAGATAGGTTTGTAAGAGCAGTTCCCACTCTGGTGGACCTCGAGAGTCGATGTATGATATATACTGCCATTTATTTGAATGACCCACAGACATATGGCACACATACAAAATGGCCAGCAAAGCTGCATTTCCTCTACAGGGGCTGGCCAAATACATGCCATCTTTAAAGATGTATTTTACACTCAACTCGAAATGGAAGATATTAATTTTCACTGAATTGCTTGGTTTACATATAAATTATAAAAAACATGACATGAATTTATATCCATACTTAGCCCCCCTTCACACATCCATTTAAAAAAATGCACATGTGGCACATTCCATTTTGACCAACCATGTGGCTTTCCTTGCATATGTATGTGTCACCCGTGGGCTATCCATGTGCCGTCCGTGTGACATCCATGTGACACATACCGGAAAAAATAGACTGACTCTGAAATTAATGGTTTTTTTGAAGTGTTAAAGATGTGCAGACTAAAGGCCGCTTTACACGCTGCGACTTCGCTCAAGTGATCTCGTTGGGGTCACGGAATTTGTGACGCACATCCGGCCGCTTTAGCGATGTCGTTGCGTGTGACACCTATGAGCGATTTTGAATCGTCGCAAAAACGTTCAAAATCGCTCATCGGTGACATGCCCCCCTATTCTTGATCATTGCTGCTGCTGCAGCTAGCGATGTAGTTCCTCGTTGCTGCGGCAGTACACATCGCTATGTGTGACACCGCAGGAACGAGGAACCTCACCTTACCTGCGTCCGCCTGCAATGTGGAAGGAAGGAGGTGGGCGGGATGTTACGATAGATAGATAGAGAGATAAATAGAGAGATAGATAGATAGAGAGATAGATAGATAGATAGATAGATTGGTAGATTGTATGGCTATTAACCAAATAAATTGATAATTACTTTTGTTTGAAGAAAACGATGTGGAGTCCGGTTTGAGCTGGTGTATTTTTTGGAAAACCCAGTAATCACCCATTATGTTTTTCAAAATGCTTTTCTAATAACATATGATGCTTTTAGATAGGATTGTGGTGTTGCATGATGAACGGGGGGATGTGTTTAATGATGGGAGGGCATGGGGAGAGGCCAGAGCAGTGGCACACTTTTTTCTTAACTTTATTTGTGGATGTTCTTGCAGGAAATCATGGCGCAGAAAACATCCACAAAGTTCAAACACAAGGGCTTGTCTCATTGGCTACCTAAGTCACATGTCGCTCTGCATATAAAATGAGGACATGCGGCGTCGGCGACATTTTGTGAATGGTAAAGGTGTTGCCGCTACTGCTGCTAGACAGTTACCTTAGCTAGGGGTTTAATCACAGGTAGTTGGGATAGATAGGAGAGCGATAGCGTAGAGAAAGCTGTGTGCCACAAATCTGCATTTCATGATATAAATAGGGATTGTTATTTGTGAGTGCCTTCTAAAGAGGGGCTAGTGACCGATCTAAATAGATATTGCAACTTTTTAGAGCCTGCTGAAAATTTGGCAGTGAACCATCTCAATAGGTATTGGTACATTTTATTGCCTGCTAAAAATTTGCCAGTGAACCATCAAACTAGGTATTGATATTTCTGTGGGCTCTCCCAAATCCCAATATTGTAATTTCAGCCAAGAAATAAAGAATTTTACTTTTGTGTCAGCTGTTCGACAGGTGTGGGAAAAGGGTTGTGAAACATCTGTTTCAAAGGGGAAGGGTACATCAAACATGAGTGGGAAATCACGATTTCGTGGTGGAAGGGGGAATAGGTGGGGTGTTTGAGGTGTATGTGGGGGACGTTCTAATGTTAGTCAAAGCTCTACTGAGAAAACACTAGCCTGTCTTATCGCAAGAGAACTGAGAACAACTTCTGTTATTGCGGCATGGTGGCTCAGTGGTTAGCGCTGGGGTCCTGGGTTCAATTCCCACCAAGGACAACATCTGCAAGGAGTTTGTATGTTCTCCCCATGTTTGCGTGGGTTTCCTCCGGGTACTCCGGTTTCCTCCCACACTCCAAAGACATACTAATAGGGAATTTAGATTGTGAGCACTATTGGGCCACGGGTGGCATCCCGAACTATCCCTTGTAAATACTTCCCCCTTTTTAATCGAGCGGCCGCTGAGCCCTGGGTCCAGGGACCCTTGAGCCACAGCAAAACCCGGACCCGATAAGTTCACCTGCTCCCGGGGGCGGCAGAATACCATTTTCTGTAAGGTCCAGACAGTCGTCGCAGAGGTGGTTGTCACGGGAGGGTGAAGTCCATTGATTGAGGTGGACTCATGGTAACAGACAAACTGGTAGTGAAGGTGTAGGAGCCATGGAACAAATAGGTGATGGGAGCAGAAAACTCAGCAAATGAGAAGATATTGATCCCATCTCTGTGTTCCGCAGTTGGTGGGAGGGGATGGAGGAGGCAAGCTTGAGCATTACCCCAGCATCAACACAACATGGACGTGGACATTATGGAAGCATCTGACACATGAGCACCTTCTTGCTGCACTATCTGCAACATGATGTCCATATTGTTAGAATTACAAACAGTGCTGACTACTGGGTTGCCACTCTGTTAGATCCACAGTACAAGAGTAAATCTAGCAAGATGCTTTGACCCCTGGAAAGAGATATGCAGATGTTGGAGTATCGACACAAGCTTGTAGACCACCTTAACAGAATTTCAACCTTGGGAACGTTGCGTAGTTATCTCAGAAATATTAGCAGTAGCAGCAGTTCAAGTGGCAGAAGTTTTGGCACACATTTATTTAGACCATCACATGCACCGCCAGAACAGAGTAGAAGTCTGACTCATAGTGAACAACTAGAGAAGATGGTGATGGAGTATCTAGAGCTCAATATTGATGCCATAAGGGGGGGATTGGACCCTTTTGCATTTTGGTCTTCAAAAATGGAAGAGTCTCCTGAGCTAGCCAGTCACGCCTTGGAAGTTTTGGCCTGCCTGGCAGCCAGTGTACTCTCAAAAAATGTCGACAGCGCTGCTGGCAGTGTACTGATGGATAAGTGAATCTGGCTGTCCTCTGAAAGTCTAGACCGTCTAACTTTCATAAAGATGAACAAGTCGGGGATGTCCAATGAATTTGCCACCCTAGTCCCAGACTGTGCAGACTAGGTGATGATGTAGTGCCAGGGGTCTGGGAGCAATAGCCCCAGTCTGTCATCTTGCTGTCTCTGGTGAATGCAGAAATGCTGGTTCAAATCTCGTTACAGGGCCGGTACCACACATCCATATCGTGTTGTTCAACTATTTATAGTATGTGCCAATTGTTGACACTTTTCCTGTTGTCTGACCTTAACTTTTGGAAATGTGGAGACTCCAAGTAGGGTCTCCAATTTGTCTTTTGCCTGTAGTGCCATGGGTCTGGGAGCAACAGCTCTATGCCTGTCTGTCATCTTGCTATCTCTGGTAAAGGTAGAAATGCTGGTTCACGCCTTGTTACAGGGCCAGTCCCATGCATCCATGTTGCAGAGTTTGACTATTTGTAGCCTGTGCCAAATGTTTCCACTTTTCCTGTTGTCTGACCATAATTTTTGGAAATGTGGAAACTCCAAGCAAGGTCTTCAAACTGTCTTTTGCCTGTACTGGCAGGGGTGTGGGAGCAAGAAGCCAAGAGGCCTTATCCTGTCAGTCATCCACCTCTTGATTTTTAAAATGAAAATACCAGGCCACATTTTGTGTATTATATGGTCCATACCTGAGTGATGTGCAAATACACTATGGGGAAATGAGGGAGGGTGAAGGGGAGAGCAATTGATGCCACTGTCCTGCTGTCTGCCTGAAATCTTTTTAAATATCAAGACTCCAAGATGGGTCTCCAAGTTGTTTCTTGTCTATACTGGCAGGTGTATGAGAGCACCAGCCCTACATCTGTCTCTCTTCCACCCAGATGTTTCTTATTTCAATAGTCTAGGAAGCTAATAGCAATGCCAAAACAGTGGGGCTGCACTGTAAACCATATTTTTGTAGTTTTGGAAGCTTTTTCATCCTGCTAAAGGTGCTTTCTCTGCCTTAGATTTGGCATCCCATTGAATCCAATGGGGTTTGAAAACGTTCGATGAAGCATTCGGTGAACCATTTGGCAAACATCGGCAAGTTCGCCAAAGATCAGCAAATCGTAGTTTGAAAGGTTTGTACATCTCTAGTCTCTATGTGGATCACATGGACATACAGTCAGTGTAAAAACACAAAGGTGTGAAAATTAACAGAGATTTTAATGAGTTTGCGTGTGAATGTGTCTCCAGTATGTGTGAACAACAGACACCACATGTACTGGAAACTGGAAGGGGCCTTAGCGAGAGTGAAGCTACGGCAGGACTACAGATATTTTTTCAGTATTGATCTAAGCCTATAGGCATGAAAAGTTGTCAACAAAAATAAACTGTCAAACATGAACATCTGTTTTCCTTGCACATCTACAGTAAGGTAAAATGGATACATCAGGTGTTTTGTGTTATGTGTCTGCACTCCATGATAGCTGGAATAATTACTTGCCGAGGGCAAAATTTGTCATAATCAATCTTCTTTGAATTGTCAGCAGAAGAAATGCTTATACGTTGTTGCTATATGTTTAAAGATAGATTGGTCTTTTTACTCTGCTTACTTACTTTATTACTGCATTAAAATACTTTTTAGTGCTTTGTACCATAATATAAAGTTATCAAAACAAAATCCTTAGACGTCCTTTAATTCAAAGGAATAGTAATTGATATACTGTACATCTGTAGTTGCGCCTTTTATGTCAGAATGTAGGGGGCAGGTAACTTACAGACATAGGACTCATGTTATAGTCTAAAACAGGTGTCTCAAACTCGGCAGGGTGTATGGGCCGCAGAGAGACAAAGTGACATTTTTATTGGTACTGTTGGGGGAGACCTCCGGGTCTCTCAGGGTCACGGATTTGGATTTCAAATCAGAACTGCGCAGATGTATATGAATCAGGAAAATGACCACACAAAGAAACGTGTCTCTATTTGGGAGAAGTGAGGGTCTTCTGCCCGTGTATTCAAAAGCATAACATTTTATACAGCTTTTTGGACAGTCCTGTAAAACAACATTCCTTTAAGGCATTCAGGTGTGTCTGGGAAGAGAGGAAAGTCTATTCAAGAATATTGCTTAATCATGAGTCTAACCGGTTTTCCAAGACTGGAAGAAGACATTGAAGAATGTCACTTTACTTATTTATGAGACTGCAAACTCATTACTTAGCCCTAAGCATAGTTGGTTTACGTTTACAATCCTTGCAACATTTCATTCAGGTATATGTAAAAAGCAATACATAAAACATAGAAAATACAGATTAATCTTATTATAATATAATATCATACTGGACAAACGATTCATAGCCTAGGCCTTCACAGTCCCCCCTTAATAAGATTATCTGTCTACTTACTCCGTGAGGGCTACCCAGAGACTACAGTATCCCACAGCTATGGTATATAGGTGCGTGCTAATCACGCCCTCGGGTCTTTCCTAACATCTTCACCTCAGTTCCCACAGAGGGGATCCAAGCCCCGTGGTGCCCTTCTATAACAACCTCCTAAGTTTGACTTTGGGTCGTTGAACTTTGATGGTAAGCATTGTGTCAGTTTTGGAGGGGGCTGCTGTTGTATATAATACTGAAGGGAAGATTGCCATGGCTATAGCCTCGTTTGTCCCCTTATTACAAATCTTCTTACAGCAAGGCAAAATACAGTAAACAATAATTATAGCAAAAACCAACACTAGAAGGGTTATAATCCCTATCTGAATTAGTATCCCTTTCAGAGAAGTCATCCAACTAAACCAGTCACCCCAAGGATTGGTTACCCCTGAATTTTCTTTCAATTCTTTGGATAGGGAATTTAATTGTTTCAGGGCCTGGGTGACCTTACCATTTGGGCCTGTTTCATCTGGCACATAAGTACAACAGGCCTCTCCTATCATTGCACAAACACCTCCTTTTTCTGCTAATAACATATCCAAAGCCATCCGGTTCTCGTTGGCCAGCAGAGTAGTCTGACCCAACTGAGTAGCTAACCCAGTTAAGGCGTTCCTGGAGTAATTAACAAATCTCTGTTGATTATAATAGAGATAATTGATCCATGCAACATTCTTATTCACAGTAATAATGGGAAGTAAGGACTCAAATCCTGCTGCTACTTCTTCCCTGGCCTTATACTCATCTGGGACCCCCCTTGGGACTCCAATTACATCAATATATACATGGGGGTCTTCCAATAGGTCATTATTTGACACAGCTCTACGGGTTCTGGCTCTACCTTGAGTACTTGTTCTTATCTGCTCAAGGGTAACTCCATGATTTACAGGGGCTATCAGGATTGGCATTATCGCCTTCATTAGGGCACATTGTCCTGACCAAGGAAGTTCAAGTCTAGATCTTATCTTGAGGTCAGCACACAACCAAAAAACATCTGCTACAGACTGAGTATGATTTTGAACAAGCATGGTTATATTAGCATCACTAGCTTCAGTTATATTTTGGGAACAATAACCAGGGGGAAAGTACCCATATTTTCTCTGGGCTCTGTTATTCTCTATGGTTATACAAGTGTAATTACCAAGATAAACAGTGATTCCTTGTCCGGGCTGGGGGGCTTTAGTTACAATGGGATATTTATTTTTCCATGCCTGGCATTCATCTCCCCCCTCAGTGGTATTAGAATACAAACTGAGGAAACAATTTAGTACCTCATCTTCAATATGGAGAGGCACTGATCCAAGATGGGGGCGGGCAGAAGCACACACATAGCAATCAGACATATTACTGGACTTTGCAGTATACTGAGTCCATTGAAGCCATATATTTGTGTCTGTGAATCCAGTTTCTACAACAAAGGATTCACTGGTGGATAATTGGACGGCTGCTCCTGCCGGGATGGGTTCTCCCAAGAGTTTTCCAGGAATTAGGGGGTTGGTTGGAGGCTTTTTAGGTTTGGTGGCTGCGTCCTTGAGTTTACCACTGGGGTTTTTGATCTCCAGTCCTTCGGTTAGCAGGACACAGTTCATGATGAAAATAAGGGCCTTCATCCTTGGGCTGGAACAAGTTTGCAATGGGAAGCGTGGATCCAAGAGTTTCTTCCTTCAAGCTTTACAGATGTGGGGGTCACCAACAGCACTTGGTATGGACCGTCATACAATGGTTCAAGGCAATGTCTCTTGACGTGTCTCTTGACCAACACTGAGTCTCCTGGCTTCAAACGGTGGCAAATGTCATCTCCTGTTGAGTCTGGGAGAGAGGAAGAAACTATAGCATGTGTGTTAGTTAGTTCTTTAGCAAGATTAACCACAAACTGCACAACCTTATCATTTGATTCTGACAATTCCTGGGGGCTGAACCCTGCAATCAGGGGATTTGACCCAAACAAAATCTCATAAGGGGACAACCTGTGTCTAGCCAATGGTGTCGTTCTCACATGATACAGAGCAACCGGGAGTAGATCCGGCCATCCCTCGGCCGACTCCTGCATCATTTTAGTCAGTTTTCTCTTAAGGGTGCCATTCATTCTTTCCACCTTCGCATTGGATTGAGGATGATATGGAGTATGCAGGGCAACGTGTGATCCAACCATGGTCAATAGTTCTTGATAAACGGTTGCTACAAAGGCAGGTCCTTGGTCGCTTTCAATTACTTCAGGTACTCCATATCTGCATACAACTTCACTGATTAATTTCTTTACTGTTGTTCTGGCTGTCATATTGGTCACTGGGAAGGCTTCAGGCCAACTGGAGAAAACATCCACTACTACTAGGCAGTATTCATATCTCCCACACTTGGGCAACTGGATGTGGTCGACTTGGATCCTCTGGAACGGGTACATAGGCTTTGCTAGGTGTTTGGGTGGGACTTCTTCTGTCTTTCCGGTGTTACAAGTTTGACAAACATGGCAGCTCTTATTATAGGCAGCAAGCATGGTAGATATCCCAGGGGCATAGAAGAACTTGCGTATCACTTGTAAGCTCTGGTTTTTCCCTCTGTGGCTGGGACCATGTCCCCAGGCAGCTATGGCAGCATACATTCTTCTAGGAAGGCAGGGTAGACTGTTGACCTTCCAGATGTCACCTTCTAGCTTGGCTCCTTCTTTCTTCCATGTCTGCAGTTCTTCTCTTGTGACTAGTCTTTGTTCTGCCTTGAGCCGATCCATTGGTGTTCTACCAACATTTATGCGGTCTCTGGGATCTTCTGGTTCAGCTAAAGATAGGTCTTGTAGAATCCTCTTCTTTTGTGCTCTGGTCGTAACCATGGCCATATAGCATTCAGATTCTTCCACTTTCATTAAAGCAGCTTCTTTAGCTTTCTTGTCAGCGTAGGCATTTCCTCTGGCAACTTCTGTGGTTTGGGGTCCATGGGCTTGGACCTTCAAGATGGCAACTTGTCTTGGCCTGGACAGGGCAAACATCAGTCTACGGACACATTCTGCATTTTTGACTGGAGTTCCTGCTGCGGTGATGAACCCTCTATTTGCCCATATGACACCAAAATCATGTGCTATGCCGAAAGCATATCGAGAGTCTGTATAAATATTGGCAGTAGCATCCTCAGCATAGGTGCAGGCTTCAGCCAGGGCCACAAGTTCTGCTTCCTGGGCGGACATTCGGGCTGGGAGTGCTGCAACTTTGATCACTGTCACTGAGGTGGTTACAGCATAGCCTGTATGAAAGGTGCCCTTTTCATCAGCAAATCTTGAGCCGTCTGTAAACAGGATGTAGTCTGGATTTTCAACTGGATGTTCAGAGACGTTGTCGGGCGTGACAGTTTCCTTCTCCATCTCCTGGAAGCAATCATGTGGTTCAGCTTCATTTTCCTCACTACTATCCCCCCTTGAAAGTGGAAGAAGCGTGGCTGGATTGAGGGTAGTGCAGCGATGAAGAGATACATTGTCAGGCATCAATAGGGAGCACTGTAGACGAAGATGACGTTGATGTGACAGGTGTTTTGGTTGGGTAAGCTTGAGAATAGCTGCTATATCATGAGGAGCATAGACCTTGGTTTCATGTCCCAGGACAATATCTGCTGTCTTGTCAAGAAGAAGTTGGGTGGCATGCACGGCTCTGAGGCATGTGGGTGAGGCTCGGGCAACAGGATCCAGCTTTGCAGAGTAATAGCCAACCGGGCGTTGTCTGGTGCCATGACGTTGAGTAAGAACACCTGCTGCATGTCCGACGTTTTCAGAGACATATAGATGAAATGGTAATTGGTAATCTGGTAATCCGAGAGCTGGGGCGGAGGCAATCTGATCCTTCAACATCTGGAAAGAAAGTCTCATAGTTTTATACTGGTCAGGGTTGTCACAATGATAGAAAGAAGTACCGCTCTTGAGTCCATCGTAAAGAGGCTGCATTGTTCTTGAAGCATCTGGAATCCACTGTCTGCAGTAAGTGATTAATCCAAGAAACTTCTGGAGATCCGTGAACGTCTGGGGGAACGGTAATCGCTGTATTGTGGTCTTCCTGTCTTCTGTGAGATGTTTGGCACCCTTAGAGATACAGTGGCCAAGAAATATGACCTGAGACTGGCAGAATTGTAATTTAGAGCGTGAAACTCTGCAGTCCAATTCTGCAAGATGCTTGAGGAGCGACACGGAGTGGGAATGGCACAAATCCTGAGTAGGGGCACATAACAACAAGTCATCAACATATTGAAGCAGAGCAATTTCAGGATTTGCAACAGAGTTCAGGGTATTCAGTTTCAACGTTACAAGGAGCTGAAAGCATTAGTGTGGGTAGTGCCCGTAATAAACATACTTCCTCACAACCTTCGGGAGAATTTGGTTTATTCAGGGTAAGGTTAATACCTCCTTCCCCATCATAGTTAATGGCAGCTCTCATCTTATTGAGAAGATCTGACCCCAGGAGATTAACCGGACAAGTGTTTGAAAGGACAAACTGATTATATATTTCTGGAAAAGGGCCCACTGGAAGGGGAATTGTGAGGGTATGGGCGGTGGGAGCCCCATCTACCCCTACCAGGGTGAGGATGTCTCCTGAAAGTGGTAGGGCATGGTCTGCAGGGATATCAGAGATTTTGACAATAGAGTTGGCCGCCCCAGTGTCCACCATAAATTTGACCGGGTTCCCTGCTACTTCTAAAATTACAGATGTAGAGTATCCCTGGTTTGCATTGACCATTGCTGTGGACTCTGGTTGACCATGCCTTCATTGGGGATTTCCGGGATGTTGGCGCTGATTCTGGGGGTGTCTCGTGGGACATTGTGGCTGCGGGGTATGACATTCCCGTTGGAAGTGACCGGTCTGACCACAACGCCAGCAGATCAACTGTTGGTTGGCCTGTCGCTGCTGGCCTCTGTTCTGGCGTGGATTTGGTCTATGATTATACTGGGTCTGGCTGTTTTGAAGGTAGGGCTGTCGGTGTGGATACTGAGCTGGCGGACAATATTCGGGTTGCCACCCAAAATTTGGGTAGGGCTGATTAAGGTATTGAGATTGATGGGGTGGCATGGTCTGGGCCGGTGGGTTCGTGTACACTAAAACCGGGGCATTCCGTTTTGACTTTGGGGCAGGGGCCTGTTTGGCCAGACTTTTTTGGAAACTTTTTACCACCAATATAGCATCTTTTGCTGGAAGGTTCACTATCTCTGGTCTAGTGGTCATAACAGTGTCTCTGAGATCTAACTGGAGACCTTCTATAAATGCATTAGTGAGAAGGGACGCCTGGGACTTATTAGTGGCCGTGAATCCCAGGTCTTGAAAGACACGCTGTAGTCTAGCATAATATTTTTCTGCAGATTCACCTTTTTCTTGCACTACATCTTTCAAACTGGTGGCCTGATCTGCAAGTTGGTCCTGGGCCCACCTTTTAAGCACGGCGCAGTACTGCTGGCCGCTCTGGTATGTAGTATCATCAGTTCCCGTGGGCAACACTAGGTGGGGTTCCATCAATGGCCAGAAGCTGTCTCCCGCCTTAACTTTAGTAAGATTGACTAGATCTTTCTGGGCCGCAGAGTATAGTTGGAAGATTTGGAGCATTTCCCTATAGAAATGCATTGGATTAGTCTCTGGGTCGGGCAGACGATGGACCAATGCTGCTGACTGGGTGGGGTTGAAGGGAACATACTTAGGAGGTGGGGAGGGCTGCTCATCATCTGATTCATGATCGGAATCAAACTCAGAGTGAGCTTCTGATTCTGTTGTAACCGGGAGTTGTGGAGCAGCAGGCAAGAATACAGGGCCCTCACGCTGGGCAGCTGCCACTGCATGATGTGCCGCAAGTTCACCATCCAAAACCAACCTTATTTCTTCAAGGTGTACATTTGAGCTTTTGACCGTGAACATTATACTGTCAACAATAGTCCTCACAGCTCTTTCCACAGGAAACCCAAACAAACCATCAGATATCAAAGGGAAGGAGACACTTCGTCTGAACAAGATAGTCGGACTTAACTCAGAGGCATACACAATTGAACGGTATATACAATCCCTGAGAATATTGTCAGAATTCTGGGGGTGCAAAGGATCAAATCGGGAGCCTACAGCATGAATAATATAATCTGCCGGGAGGGCACCTCCTCGAGTTACCCCAATGTGACCAGGCTCAACACGACCATATTGTCCGACATAATCCTCTGATTCTTCCTGAATAGTCTGACCACCCTGTAAAACCATTTGCCGGGCCAGTCCCTCAACATGATGCAAATTTGAATTAGCTGGGTTAACATACACTCCTGTCTCCTGTGACAACAAATCTCCTGTGCCTATCCTGAACAAAACCTGAGCCCCCGAGGGCGTAGTGAGTATCTGGGCATATCGTGAATTGAAGACCTCTAGACGGGTCCGGGATCGCTCGGAGTAGTGTTCACTATGTGTCCCGGGGGAAGAAGGGGCACCTGGGGGAAGGTATATGGTGGCTGAGGAGGAAGGAGCCGGGGGCGGGGTGCGTGGCGTGAGACTGGCTGGTGGGGGGAGTGACGGCATTACAGGGACGGGAGGGGCCGAGGGCAGAGGTAGGGGCCGCAACTCCTGAGTCTGCTCGACCATCCTCTGTTGTGGGGGGGGCACATAATATCCGCCTTCTGCTGTTAAAACTGGGAATGTAGGAACCTGTTTGTGGCCAGGGTGTGGACGGTGTGCCCCACCACTATAACAAAGGTCTCTCCAACCTGGGTTCTGACAGCCACATTGAAAACATGTCCAACCAGCCGGGTCATATGGGGGCGGTTTTCCGACCGGGACTGACGGATATGTGGGGGCTGGTGTTGGGGTTATTATGGGAGGTAGAACAGGGGGAGGGTTTACCGGTGGGGGCATGGGGCAGTGACTCTAACTGGGAGGCATGGCCAGCTATGGAGGGCGCTACTGTAGATATAGGAGCTGGGATATGGGGTGTCGATGTGGCAGGTTTCATGGGGTCTTGACCTGCTTGGGGCACAGCCATGTCCAATAACAACCCTAAGGTTGACTGGCGTAGCGGGGCAGCAGTGGCAACAAAACACCCCACATGTTCATTTACCCTGCTCTCGGATTTAGGTAACATAATAAAACACAGCTTCTCCTCCTTCACCTTCTTCTTCTATTTCAACATATCCTTCTGACTGCAACATCTGCGCTACTTTACCAAACACCTGTGCATCCTCCCATAATCCTTTATCTTTCAACTTTCCTTTCTTTCCCTTCTGCGCCGCATTCCATTGTGACGGCTGTAGCCGTCCGCTCCTAGGCAAACCTAACACCTTAAAAATCTCTAAGGCATGGCGCACAACTTTCTTTCCCTCTCTGTCTGTCACTAATTCTATAACATTCTGTGATCCTTCCGGCTTCTCAACTTTCTTCTTTCTCCACCTAAACATTGTTGCTGTCTTGGCGGCAGTTGGATTACACTAATTCAAGACTATATGGTGCACGCTACAGTCCGGCCGGCACTGGGCGTTCCACCCTTACTCTAGCTCCCTCAGCTAAGTAAAAACAAAGGTGTCCCGTGAAAGGAGGAGGACGTACAAAAATGTCACATACAAGAATGTCCCGCCCTCCGGACTTGGTCAGCTGTACCAATTTATTGTCCTAATCCCTATCTTCGATCACGGGTATCCCCCCCGTATCCTCAAACTACGGATCGGGTCAGTCTATCCAGCTATATCCAACTGCTGCCCTCTTACTCCCTACAATCCATCCTCCGGATCCCTTGTGACAATTGAAATCCACACCACAGGGTAGGATTCGAGCTACTGGGCCCCCAGCGGGCACCACCGCCGAGTCACTATCGGGTACCTTTAACTCCGATGGGGACACAAGGCCTGTCACCCCCTCCTCTCCAAGAACAACCGTATCGGCAGTGAATACACAATATGCAAACACTCACCGGGGTTGTAGGTTGATCAGGCCTGTTGGAGCGGAGGGAGGTCCTGGTCCGTGACGTCCAAGGTATCGGGGTGTCCAGGTATCGGGGTGTCCTTATGGGGGCCCCACGATTTGGGCGCCAAACTGTTGGGGGAGACCTCCGGGTCTCTCAGGGTCACGGATTTGGATTTCAAATCAGAACTGCGCAGATGTATATGAATCAGGAAAATGACCACACAGAGAAACGTGTCTCTATTTGGGAGAAGTGAGGGTCTTCTGCCCGTGTATTCAAAAGCATAACATTTTATACAGCTTTTTGGACAGTCCTGTAAAACAACATTCCTTTAAGGCATTCAGGTGTGTCTGGGAAGAGAGGAAAGTCTATTCAAGAATATTGCTTAATCATGAGTCTAACCGGTTTTCCAAGACTGGAAGAAGACATTGAAGAATGTCACTTTACTTATTTATGAGACTGCAAACTCATTACTTAGCCCTAAGCATAGTTGGTTTACGTTTACAGTCCTTGCAACATTTCATTCAGGTATATGTAAAAAGCAATACATAAAACATAGAAAATACAGATTAATCTTATTATAATATAATATCATACTGGACAAACGATTCATAGCCTAGGCCTTCACAGTACCATACACATCCTTTGGATCACTGTTTTTGAATATTTTTCACTTGTTTATTATAACAAATGTGCACATTTTTTTGTTTAAATATATATAAAAAACAAAACATTTTTGATGATAACAAAAATGTCATGCCTTATTTTGATTTTTTTTTTTACATTTTATCCCTTTCTTGTAACTAATTACAATTAGCACCATATAGAAATTTGGCCAACATCTTTTAGTAATGTCCCCATCCGGTAATAATGTGCCCCATCCTTGTCCCCTTGTAGTAAAGTGCCCATCCTTGTCCCCTTGTAGTAATGTGCCCATCCTAGTCCTCATCCTGTAGTAATGAGCCAATCTTTGTCCCCATCCTATAGTAATGTCCCCATGCTATAGTAATGTGCCTATCCTTGTCCCCATCCTATAGTAATGTGCCCATCCTAAAGTAATGTGTTCATCCTATAGTAATGTCCCCATCCTATAGTAATGTGCCCATCCTTGTCCCCAATTTGTAGTAATGTTCCCATACTTGTCCTCATCCTGTAGTAATGTGCCTATCCTATAGGAATGTTCCCATCCTTGTCCTCATCCTGTAGTATTGTGCCCAGCCTTGTCCCCATCCAATAGTAATGTGCCCAGTCTTGTCCTCATCCTATAGTAATGTCCCCATCCAATAGTAATGTGCCCAGCCTTGTCCCCATCCTATAGTAATGTGGCCATCCTATAGTAATGTGCCCAGCCTTGTCCCCATCCTTTAGTAATGTGCCCATCCTGTAGTGATGTGTCCCATCATTGTCCCCTTTTAGTAATGTGCCCATACAGGTCCTCTTCTTGTAGTAATGTTCCATCTTGGTCCCCTATTGTGCCGTTCTTCACAAGCACAAAAAAACCCACCATTCTTCTCACCTGTTCGTTCGGCTGCCTCTTCTGTACTTCTTGCTGCTTGCAGGCCCCTGCCCCCGTTGACTATCGGGTCCGATGCAAGAGCTGCGCGCATAGAGTCAAGCTCTCTCTGTACCACTTTTCCAATGCAGCTGTCTGCCAATCAGAGGCAAGCAGGTGAGGTCATATACCTCAGCTGCTTGTCTCTGATTGGCCAGCAGCTTCCACTGGAGGAATACTTTGGCACAGAGAGCTTGACTCTGTGCGCTCAGCACCGGAAAAACGTTCATCTGAAATAAAGCACTGACAGTGGCTGCAGCCCCTGCACCGGCCGCGATAGTCAATGGGGGCACGGGCCTGCGGGCCGTGTGTTTGAGACCTCTGGTCTAAAATGCTTGTTCTCCATTATGGTATTAAAAGATACACAGGCCATCTGAGGCATGTTTTTTTTACTCAGAGCATGTGCACATGTTAAGTATTTGTTGTACATTTCTACAACAAAAACGTATCTCTAAGCAGAAAAAAATGCTGCATAAGAAATGTGCGTTTTTGCCACGTTTTTTTGCTTGCGTCTTTTTTATGTAATTTTTAGAATGAGTGGAAAATGCAGTAAACATGCTGTAACGCTGTGTGCCCAGGCATAAAAAAAGCATGTCTATGCAGAAAAAAAGCTGATGAAAAAAAATGTGATTTTTTTTCATACGTTTTTGTGTTTTTTTCATGCTTTTTTCACATGCTTTATTTCATGTTTTTTGTGCTTTTTTTGTCATGGCAACCGCTGTGGTTCAGGCACTGTACCCACGCGGATGCCGCTGGGTCTCCAGCTGATGTTACAACCAGGATCCGGTTATCTCTGCTCAGAGTGGTGCAATTTAACCCCCTGAATGCTGCGATCAGTGCAATTGCAGTAGTCAGAGGGCAGGAGGAGGGATCTCTTATCTCTCCCTTGCGATCAGGTCCCTGGAAAGTGATCATGGAGACCTGATCACTGCCATAGTAACCCTGAGTCATCACCATGACGACCTAGGCTTACTGAACTACAGTATGTATCGTCTCACAGACCAGGGCACCTACGTTACTGGACTTTCCTCCTGCAAAGACCGCGAGGTCTAGGTGCAGGGAAACCCCGTGATGTCACAAGGTGAATTGATTTATGACAGTGATCTGCAGGAAACCCCGGTGATTCGTTGGCATGAACGCGATTCCCCTTTGTGACATAACTCAGGTAACATGTGGTCACACATGAACATCCAGCTGTGACCGTCACTAACATGAGTGACGTCACCGCTGATAGCAACTCACTCTCTGCCTGCAGTTACAGCATTCGGTCATGTTCCATGATCACACGCTGTAATTTCAGATGTAGCAGTGTGGATTATGTCGGACCTTCAGGGGTGTTTTGGGGTTAATAAAGTTGTGAAAGAGGGTGTTTCTTTTTCTTTTATTTCAAATAAAGGCTTTTTCCAGTATTTATGTTTATTTACTTTAACTTATAGATTAGTGATGGGGGGTGTCATAGACGCCTGCCATCACTAATCTAGAGCTTAGTGGCAGCTGTGGGCTGTTATTAACCTCTTATATTACCCTGATTACCAACGCAGAAGGGCAGTCGGGAAGAGCTGGGTAAAGCACCGAGCTTGTCACATGTAATGGATGCGACAATCCCGGGCGGCTGCATGGTGCTATTCTTAGCCTGGGGGACTGCCTAATTACCATAGGAGTCCACAGGGTGAGAATACCAGCCTCCAGCTGTCGGGCTTTATCATGGTTAGGTATCCAAATTAGGGGGAATCGCGCCCTGTTTTTTAAATTATTTATTTAAATAATTAAAAAACACAAACACATGTGATTCCTCTTACTTTGATACACAGCCAAGATAAGCACACAGCTGGGGGCTGCAGCCTGTAGCCAGATTTATCTGTGCTAGTATCAATACAGGGGGGGGCCCCTATGCCAATTGTTTTATTTACTTATTGATTTTATACCACGATATATACCCTGAGACAGCGCCTGTGATTCTAACCAATCAACAGATGCTGTCTGGGGGTGGGGGTCTGACTGCAGCCAATCAGATATGCTGGTGGGCGGGGAAAACAGTGAATATTCATTAGAGATAATTGTCGGGCCCGGATGTAGCGCTGCAGCCATGGAGAATCTGCAAGTATTTACTGCTTTATCAATTTTGCTTCCTTTTTTTTACAGTGGCCAAGCACAGCCATGCCAATACTTGACATGAGAAAACAAGAGAACAAGGAGTATATCATGCAATACATTTTTATTTGATGAGGTATAAAAAGTGTTTTCATCAATTTTCATTTACAGTGAAAAATGTCAAAAAGATCAGACATACAGTACAGACCAAAAGTTTGGACACACCTTCTCATCTCTAGAACAACTATTAAGAGGAAACTTTGTGCAGCAGGCCTTCATGGTAAAATAGCTGCTAGGAAACCACTGCTAAGGACAGATAACAAGCAGAAGAGACTTGTCTGGGCTAAAGAACACAAGGAAGGGACATTAGACCAGTGGAAATCTGTGCTTTGGTCTGATGAGTCCAAATTTAAGATCTTTGGATCCAACCACTGTGTCTTTGTAGAAAAGGTGAACTGATGGACTCTACATGCCTGGTTCCCACCGTGAAGCATGGAGGAGGAGGTGTGATGGTGTGGGGGTGCTTTGCTACTGACACTGTTGTGAATTTATTCAAAATTGAAGGTATACTGAACCAGCATGCCTACCACAGCATCTTGCAGCGGCGTGCTATTCCATCCGGTTTGCATTTAGTTGGACCATATTTTATTTTTCAACAGCACAATGCATGCGTTTTGATTTTCAAGCAAAGTCTGGGAAATAGGGATTTCTTGTGTGCACAATGCTGTTAAAAACGCTGCGTTTTAGTTGCAGAAAATTTGCCAAAAACTCAGCGTTTAGGCTATGTGCGCACTTTGCGTCAAGGTAGTTGCAGTTCTAAACGTATCCTCTGGCAGAAATGGTCTTTGTCAAATTTGGTTTTGACCACAAAAACGTTATAAATACGCTTGCGTATTTAACGCATTTTTACCACGTTTTACATGCTTTTTCATTGCTTAAAAGTCAGATGCGTTTTTCAGACAAATACACTGTTAAATAAAGTTTAAACATTCAAACACTATGAAAAAAACGGAAAAAAATGATAACAAATATGAATAAAATTATACACAAAATAGCTGTTTTTATTAAAATGATAACTGTGTGTTAATATTTATGTATAAAATAACGTAAATTTATTGATTTTCATAAATTTAATTGTCGGACGATGTGTGTGTGTAAAGGGACATATCATGCCCTGAATATAATGTGAAAAACGCATGCATTTAATTTGTCAAAAACGCATGTTTTCTGCATCATAAAAGCATGTAAAATGCTAGGATTTTGATGTAGAATGCGTTTTGCAACTTCTCATTGACTCTAATGTTAGCAAAACGCTGCCAAAATGGAAAAAACAATTGACATGCTGCTTCTTTAATCGCTGAGTTTTTGACAAAATTTTGAACAGCATTGTGCGCACAAGAAATCTCACTTTGCCATTGACTTTGCTGGAGAATCAAAATGCATGTATTTTGGCATTACAACGCTGCAGTTGAAAACGCTGCGGAAACGCAGGTAAAAACGCAAAGTGCGCACATAGCCTTGAAGAAGCAGCATGTCAATTGTTTTTGCCATTTTCACAGCGTTTTGCTAACATTAGAGTCAATGAGAGCTTTCAAAACGCATTCTTAATCACAATTCTAGCGTTTTACATGCTTTTTTAACTAAATAAACGCATGTAAGGGCATGATATATCCCTTTATACACACACATAGTCCGACAATTAAATTAATGATAATCCCTAATTTTACGTTATTTTATGCATAAATATTAGAACACAGTTATAATTTTAATAAAATTAGCTAATTTGTGTAAGATTTTACTCATGATATTTGTTATCATTTTTTTTCCATTTTTTTCATAGTGTTTGAATGTTTAAACTTTATTTAGTAGTGTATTTGTAATCAAAACGCATCTGTCTTTATGCAATGAAAAAGCATGTAAAACGCGGTAAAAACGCAAGCGTATTTATAGTGTTTTTGTTGCCAAAACCAAATTTGACAAAGACCATTTCTGCCAGAGAATGCGTTTAGAACTGCAAGAAACTCAACGCAAAGTGCACACATAGCCTTATTCTACAATCAGTTACAGGACCATTTACAGTGTTCTGTGCTACAGAATGGAGGTGTAACGGATATCACACGGACGCCACAGGTTTTTTAATTCACTAAAGTGCAATTGTAGCATGCTGTGATATTGTACTCAGTGCAATTTGAGCTGAGGAAAAACTCACAGATATGCTCGGCTCATTCACTAACATTGGTCCGAGTGGTCTGATTTTTTTCCTCACTTTGCACTCGTTTGTTTTATATGTGTGAGAGAACCCCTACCAGAGAGTAAGGTCACACAAAATAGTTAATAAATAACATTTTCCACATGTCTACTTTATATCCACACCATTTTTGAAACATAGTTGTTTTTTTCGTTAGGAAGTTAGAAGGGTTAAATGTTCATCAGCAATTTCTTATTTTTCCAACAATGTGCAATACAAGGTAATATTGTAGTACCGTGTTAGGCCCCCTTCACACATCCGTGAACAACACGCACGTGTGTTACGGGCCGTTTTTCGGGTCCGTGTCCCGTTTTTGTGTCCGTTTTTATGGTCCGTGTGGCACCTGTGTGAATTGCGTATGCTAGCCGTGTTTGTGTGTAGAACGTCCGTGTGTGCGTGTGGAATTAACGTGTATGTGTACGTGGAATGTCCGTGTGGAATGTCCGTGTGTGTGATGCACAATGTCGTTTATAAATGTCGGCTGACAGCAGACAGAGTTGCGCGATGAGAATGAACTCGGGTGAACTTCACCCGACTTTATCCTCATACCGCGGCTCTGTCTGTGTCGAGTACTGATTAGCGGTCACCTGTGAAGGATTCACCGGTATATAAAATATAGGTCAGGTAAAGAGAAAACCGGTTTAAATGCCGCGCTAAAAACCACTGATGTTGTAGATGAAAAAGATTTCCTTTATTTCATAATTCTACGCGTTTCAGAGACATCTCCGTCTCCTTCCTCAGGAAAATAAATCATATTACAAAAAAGGGGCAACAGAGCCTATATAAAGGAAGACCAGTAGCCACATATGCATTTGAAAAGTGAACAGCCCATATGACTCAGAGCCGATGACTCAACGCCGCATGGAGAAGAGAAGAAAAAAAAAAAAAAAAAAAAAAAAAAAAAAAAAAAAGGGGAAAGCACACATTAAATCAGCACAAATGAACCGAAGGAATTACCGTGAAATAACATGAACATCTCAAGGAGAAAATTAGTGGATCAGTGAAGGATCAATAAAAAACATAAAAATAATAATTATTGCGTGTTATTTAATAAAAGAGTATAAAAAGAAAAAAGTGGGGACGAGGGTAAAAGAAAAGCAGATAGTGTGCGAAGCCAGAAAGTGTAGGTGATAGCACGGGGGCCAAACCTCTACACTAAACAGGAATATGGTTACTGTGGATTTGTACTTGGGGAAAGTGAACATATTTATGTTCACTTTCCCCAAGTACAAATCCACAGTAACCATATTCCTGTTTAGTGTAGAGGTTTGGCCCCCGTGCTATCACCTACACTTTCTGGGTTCGCACACTATCTGCTTTTCTTTTACCCTCGTCCCCACTTTTTTCTTTTTATACTCTTTTATTAAATAACACGCAATAATTATTATTTTTATGTTTTTTATTGATCCTTCACTGATCCACTAATTTTCTCCTTGAGATGTTCATGTTATTTCACGGTAATTCCTTCGGTTCATTTGTGCTGATTTAATGTGTGCTTTCCCCTTTTTTTTTTTTTTTTTTTTTTTTTTTTTCTTCTCTTCTCCATGCGGCGTTGAGTCATCGGCTCTGAGTCATATGGGCTGTTCACTTTTCAAATGCATATGTGGCTACTGGTCTTCCTTTATATAGGCTCTGTTGCCCCTTTTTTGTAATATGATTTATTTTCCTGAGGAAGGAGACGGAGATGTCTCTGAAACGCGTAGAATTATGAAATAAAGGAAATCTTTTTCATCTACAACATCAGTGGTTTTTAGCGCGGCATTTAAACCGGTTTTCTCTTTACCTGACCTATATTTTATATACTGCATTCCGGGGCCGCTGCTAAACCACAAAAAGGCACTCACATGCGATCATAAGGAGTTGTGACTTGCACAACCCTACCAGGTGAGTGTACCTCTTTCTGTCTCTCTACCCTCATACCGGGTAAGACCCTATTGCGCTTTTTCCGCCTACAGCTCTACAAGGATTCACCGGTGACAGCTAATCCCCCGAGTGACTGAAGTTTCCCCCCCTCTCTCATACTCACCGTTCCTCGATCCCCGATCCCCGGCGCTGCACGGCATTCACACTGCTGCGGCGGCTTTTACTATTTTGAAAAAGCCGGCCGCTCATTAAACAATCTCCTATTCCCAGCTTTCCCCGCCCACCGGCGCCTATGATTGGTTGCAGTGAGACACGCCCCCACACTGAGTGACAGGTGCCTCACTGCACCCAATCACAGCAGCCGGTGGGCGTGTCTATACTGTGCAGTAAAATAAATAAATAAATAATTAAAAAAAAACGGCGTGCGGTCCCCCCCAATTTTAATGCCAGCCAGATAAAGCCATACGGCTGAAGGCTGGTATTCTCAGGATGGGGAGCTCCACGTTATGGGGAGCCCCCCACCCTAACAATATCAGCCAGCAGCCGCCCAGAATTGCCGCATACATTATATGCGACTGTTCTGGGGCTGTACCAGGCTCTTCCCGATTTGCCCTGGTGCTTTGGCAAATCGGGGTAATAAGGAGTTAATGGCAGCCCATAGCTGCCACTAAATCCTAGATTAATCATGTCAGGCGTCTATGAGACACCCTCCATGATTAATCTGTAAATTACAGTAAATAACTGCTGTGATTGGGTGTAGTGAGGCACCTGTCACTCAGTGTGGGGGCGTGTCTCACTGTAACCAATCATAGGTGCCGGTGGGCGGGGAAAGTAGGGAATAGGAGATTGTTTAATGAGCGGCCGGCTTTTTCAAAATAGTAAAAGCCGCCGCAGCAGTGTGAAAGCCGTGCAGAGCCGGGCCGGTGATCGGGGAACGGTAAGTATGAGAGAAGGGGGGGAAACTGACCGACAGACTGTGAGAGAGGGACAGACAGACAGAGAGACCGACAGAGAGACCGACCGACGGACTCAGGGAGATTGACCGACATACACAGAAATAGAAAGAATAGCCGACATCACTAGAAATAAAAACACCAAACGGACATGGACTATAGGTAGATGCATACGTGTTTACTAACGTGTGTGCACATACCCATAGACTTTCATTGTGTCCACGTGTGCGTGCTCCGTGCAGATAACGGACATGCATCCGTGCAAAACGCAAACACATACGGATCACGGACACGCACACACGGACATAATGAAATAACGCACGTGTGACCACAATCATAGATTAACATTGGTGCACGTTTGGCCGTGTCTCCGGTATATACGGAAACGGACCAAACACGCACGTGTATCACGGACGTGTGAAGGGGGCTTTAGCCAGAAAAATCAATTGAAATACTATGTCCTAAGAATGACAAAAGTGTTTTAGGAGTGATACCTTTATAGGCTAACCAGAAAAATTATATTAGCAAGTTTTCAGACCATCAAGGGTGAAGAAGCCTTGATGCTCTGAAAGCTTGCTAATATGATTTTTCTGGTTAGCCTATAAAGGTATCACAACTAAAATACTTTTGTCATTCTTGAGACATAGTATTTCAATTTATTTTTCCAACAAAATTTACACAACTATTTTTTTAGGAACAACATCAGATTTGAACTGACTGTGAGGGGCCTATGTGGCATAAAATACCCAAAAGTGACAGGATTCTAAAAAATGCACCCCTCAATCTGCTCAGAACCACATTTAAGATGTTTATTAACCCTTCAGGCGCTTTACAGGAGCTAAAGCAATGTGGGAGGAAAAAAATGAAAATTTTACTTTTTCCCACAAAAATTTTCTTTTAGCCCCAAATTTTGCATTTTCACAAAGATAACAGGTGATAATGCAAAATACAATTTGTTTTGCAATTTCTCCCAATACCTCATATGTGGTGGAAACTACTGTTTCGGTGCACGGCAAGGCTAGAAAGGGAAGGAGCACCATTTGACTTTTGGAGCACAAATTGTCTGGAATCATTAGAAGATGCCAAGTTGTAGAACCCCTGATGTGCCTAAAAGTGGAAATCCCCCACAAGTGACCCCATTTTGGAAACTAGACTGCTCAGGAAAATGTATCTAAATATCTGGTGACCACCTTGATTTTTCCCCAAAATGTTGGTTTAACACCAAATTTTGCATATTCACAAGGGTAAAAGGAGAAAATGCATGATAAAATTTGTTGTGCAATTTCTATTGAGTATAACGATACTCTGTATGTTATGGAAAACTTCTGTTTGGGCTTTCAGAAGAGAAGGAGCACCATTTGACTTTTGAACTACAAAATTGTCTGGAATTGCTAGGGGACGCTATGTTTCAAGTGGAGAGCCCCTAATGTGTCTCAACAGTGGAAATTCCCCACAAGTGATCCCATTTTTTAAACCAGAATGCTAAAGGAATTTATCTAGATGTGTGGTGAGCTGGGTACACTGGGTATAGGAATACTTCATATTTGCTGGAAAACTATTGTTTGGGTGCACGGCAGGGCTTCATAGGGAAGGAGTGCTATTTGAAATTTGGAACACAAAATTGTTAGGAATAGATAGCAGATGCCATGTCGCGTTTGCATTGCCCCTGATGTACCTAAACAGTAGAAACCCCTACAAGTGACTCCATTTTGGAAATTGGACCCCTCAAGGAATATATTAGATGTGTGGTGAGCACCTTGAACCTACAGGTGCTTCACATAATTTTATAATGGTGAGCCATGAAAATGAAGAAATACATTTTTACTAGCAAAATGTTGCTTTAACCCCACATTTTTCATTTTTACAAGGGTAACAGGAAAAAATGGACCATACATGTATTGTACAATTTGTTTTGAGTACACCGATACTCCATGTGTAATGGAAAAATACTGTTTGGGTGCATGGCAGGGCTTGGAAGGGAATTAGCACTACTTGAATTTTGAAGCACTATTCTGACTGGCATAGATTGCAGGTGCCATGTCACATTTGAAGATCTTTTGACATGCCAAAACAGCAGAAACCCCCCACACTCTCAATGAATTTATTTTGGATGTAGTGAGCGATTTTAACCCTCACGTGATTCAAAAAATGGTATAAAATTGGGCTGTGAAAATACAAAATTACCATTTTTTTTCACTTAATTGTTGCGTTGGCCCCAAAGTTTTAATTTTCAAAAAGGGTAAAAGGAGAAAATTGACCATACAATTTGTTACACAATTTCTCCTCAATTCACAAGTACGCCATATATGAAGCGTTTTTTCTTACATTTTTCTCAAAGTTTTTTTACTACCAAGTGAAGATGTGAAGATGACCAGAAGACTTCTTTCATGGCTCTGACGGCCTTAAATGGTTAAAATAAGTGACAGAGAGGTGCTTCGTGTACAGCAAGTCATTTTGACATTGCCGTGCATATGTGCATTCATTTTGGTATTTTATTAGCGCTTCTTTTGAAATGGGTTTTGGGCAGAATCTACTTGACAAAAGATGTTTGTGTGCACATTTATTTCTGCATGTAAACCGCATTTGAGCAATCTGGCAATTGCATATTCCTGGTTTCTACTGAAAAGAACATGAATTTGGTCATTCAAAGTGTGCATGTTTATGGAGGAGTCAAGAAGGAAAACTGTCAGCGTAAGGTAATCTGTCACTATGTCCAAATTCTTCAAATAATAGCTTTGGTGTGATGCCCTAATAGAGCTATGCTAGTTAATGTAATAGTATCCACTAAACAGCCCCCAAAGTAACTAACAGGGGGGCTGAAACAAAAACACTTCACAGTCAGCGGCTCTGAAAAGTATCATACACTCCACAGCATTACATGATCGCTTCCAGAACTATTAACCAGCTGAGACAGATCATGTAACTGTATAAAACACAAATAACCGACCATACATATGAACTTGTAAGTAACCCAAATCTTTGTTGTCAAATACTATCCTATAGTGCCAAATAATACTCCAAACAGTACTCGAATTCTCATGCTATAAAGTTCTTAAAATCTTCACAATCATAACCCATATTAGTATAATACTGTCATGGCAACGTCGGCCTCTGTTCAGATTGCAGATTTTGATACTCCACCCGATGATTTCCCTGCTATCTAGGATCAATACTGGCAGATTTGGACATCGACCTGCTGTGTACTGATTCATAAGCAGGATACTAAGGGTACCGTCACACTTTAGCGACGCAGCAGCAATCCCACCAGCGATCTGACCTGGTCAGGATCGCTGCTGCGTCGCTACATGGTCGCTGGTGAGCTGTCAAACAGGCAGATCTCACCAGCGACCAGTGACCAGCCCCCAGCCAGCAGCGACGTGCAAGCGACGCTGCGCTTGCACGGAGCCGGCGTCTGGAAGCTGCGGACACTGGTAACTAAGGTAAACATCGGGTATGGTTACCCGATGTTTACCTTAGTTACCAGCGCACACCACTTAGCTTAGTGTGTGCAGGGAGCAGGAGCCGGCACTGGCAGCGTGTGAGCTGCGGAGGCTGGTAACGAAGGTAAATATCGGGTAACCACCTTGGTTACAGCTTACCGCAGGCTGTCAGACGCCGCCTCCTGCTCCCTGCACATTCAGGATTGTTGCTCTCTCGCTGTCACACACAGCGATGTGTGCTTATCAGCGGGAGAGCAACAATAAAAAAGTGGACCAGGGCTGTGTGTAACGAGCAGCGATCTCACAGCAGGGGCCAGATCGCTGCTCAGTGTCACACACAGCGAGATCGCTAATGAGGTCACTGTTGCGTCACAAAAACCGTGACTCAGCAGCGATCTCAGTAGCGATCTCGCTGTGTGTGAAGTACCCCTAAGAGTTAATCGCTGCTAGTCTGCTTGTGTACGCCCCGGTGTTGGTCGGGCTGCTCGGATCCTGGATCGCGGTAGCTCAAGGGGCCCGGACCCGGGTTGGCGGACATTTTGATCCGTAAAAAGGTTTTTTTACAGGGGAGAAGTTCGTGACGCCACCTGTGGGTTGCGGTAATGGGAGTACCGCCGCTGCTGTTAGGAGTACCGGGGCAGATGGAGTTAAGCAGCCTGATGTTAGTTGCTCCACAGGTAGGGAAAACCCCGGGCTCAGGGTGTTTTGGTGGTTATTTGGGAGCGCAGGGTGCAGGAGACCAGGGTACTCACTGTGGGTAGTTGTGGTGCTGGATGAGGATTATAAAGTAAACACTCACACTGAAGGTAAACCAAATCATCTGTGTACCACAGTCACTGCGGGGGTATCCGCTCCCACCAGTGTCACTTAGTAATCCGGAGCCCACTTGCGTGCACAATTTAGTTGTCTGTTTGTGGTCCCTTGGCTTGAAGCTTTTGGGGCCTCGTTCACTATGTGTAGTGTAGCTGTGCTCTTGATGGCTGGCACTTGGGATTTCAGTGACTGCTTTACTGGAAAACCCTATCCCCAGCAGTGTGTTGATGCCTTCAATCTCTGAGCTCTTAGGTAAGTTCGTGAAGATACTCTCCCTCCCAGGTTATTAGGACATTGAATCGGTTCCTGACCTAGGGTCCTGTACCTTGTCATGCTCGGTACCGGTCAGTTTGTTTCAGTAGTATCCCCATCGCTCATTCTATCCTGCACGCATTGCAGCAGGCTTCTTTTTCGGGTGTTCAATCGCCGGCTTCAGACGCGCACTGCACATGCGCAGTACGCGTCTGAAACTGACAAGGAGAACCCGGAAGAGAAGCCTGTTGCAGAATAGAATGAGCGACGGGGACGTCGCTCCATGGTATCACGCCCACAGGAGCGTGATACCACGGAAATATGCAGACGTCCATAGGGCAAGGCCCGCCCCTGTGACTACATTCCCTGCTATTTACACACGAAACATGAAGGTAATAAAACGTTTTTTATTACTTTCATATTATACAATTTTACAACACAGGGATGGGTAGGGAGGTGTAATTAGGGCACACATGCGTCTGCTGATAGGTCAGAACGCATTTTCTAGGTGACAGGTTCCCTTTAAGAGCCCTGGTTCCCCACTATTCCATAGTCATCCTAACATTAGCACAGACAGTAAATTACAATAGCAGAGTAGTAGATTTTATTGTGACATAGATTTTAAGCAATGAACCAAACAGTAATGAACTAAACAGTTAAACAGTTTCCATCCTGTCACTTCTATATGCTATAGGTATCTATAATATATCTTTCTTTTATTCCAATGTGCTTAATGTCTGAGTTAATTAGCTTGAGTTAAATATTTTCTCCATCCTCTTCATTTCTATCTGAGCTAAACAAATAATTGAGGAGTAGATACATTGACCCTGACATCTTCAACTTTATTTTCCTTCAGATATCAATTACAAGATGTAAGAATTCACAATGGCCATCTGTGTGGTCTTCCTTTGTCAATAAGAAGATACAATAAAGTAGATTGTTGTGAAGGCAAAGCCTGCCAACTTCATGAATAATCCCCACTTAATCCTTCAATGTTCCAGTATGTTTGCTTTTAATTTTTAATGCTCCAGAAAGTATTACTGATTTCTCCTCTCCAATTTCCTTCAGTAAGATCTGCCTGATTTACACAAGATAAATGGTGCACTGAAAGTTATACATTTGTGGTTACTCATAATTTATGTGTCTGTCATATGAATTGATTTGTATTGTTACTAACGTTACTTTTACAATATTAAATTGTGATATTGTCGTTCCTTAGTCCACGGTCACAAGTCAAAACAAGGAGAGGGTCAAAAATACAGAAGTACAATACTTTTTATGCTTGTTCCTCTCCAGATTTTGGCTTATGGACATATTGCATTCTCTCCTACGTTCAGAGGTCCCTTCGGGTGTATGTGCCAACTGGGCCATTGACTACAATAATGCGTATGGAGTCACTGTGTAAAATCATCATTTTTTGCCTAATACACTTATTGGAGGCAGAAACCAAGATGTAGTCTACTACGTCTAGCTGGCCACCTCCATTAGGCATATATGGCCGAAAATGATGCACAGCAAAATTGTATCTTTCAGGGAAGGTCTTATATATTTCAGCAAGACAATCCTAAAACCCATACTGCATCCATCACGATAGCATGGCTTCACAAAAGAAAAGTTCGGGTTATAACCTGGCCACATGCAGTTCAGACCTTTCACTGATAGAAGACATTTGGTGATAATGATAAAACCAGGAGAGACCCAGGACTTGTGAGCACTGAGCACCTAGAACCATACATCAGCCACGAATCAGACTAATTCTTCTCCCAAAACTAGCAATTGGTCTCCCTGCTCCCTAGAGATTTACAGACTACACAACAGTGGACATGGCCCTCATTCAACTCAAGATTTGTGGCTGTTTTTAATTTCTAAATTAAATGGAAAAAAAAATCCAACATTCACCTTCCGATCTGTGGTCTATGTTCTGTTGTGAATAAAATATGGCTACAAGTGATTTCCAAATCATTGCATTCTTGTATTCTTTACATTTTACACAGAGTCCCAATTTTTTAGAATTTGAGTTGTACACAATATTTACCCAAAGCAGCATCATGGTAAATTATGTAGATATTTTACAGTAAAAAAATTAAAAATTTCTGTAGAGGCATTAGGCTCTAGGCAACATTTGTGTCCCTTTACTTCTTTCTTTTTCCTTTAGAACTTGCATTCCACAAAGCAAAGGTTCCTGTCATGCTAATGTTCAATTTATAATCTTTTTTAATAATATATATGTACTAGCTGTAGTACCCGGCGTTGCCTGGGATAGTTACTAAGTGTCTCTCTGTCTCTCTCCCACTCCCCCACTCTCTCTATCCGTCCCTCTCTATTTGTACCCTTTCTATCCGTCTCTCTCTATCTGTCTCTCTCCCTGTCTGTCTCTCTCTTCCTGTCTATCTCTCTGCCTGTCCTTCTCTTTCCCTGTCTGCCTCTCTCCCTGCCTTTCTATCTCTCTCTGTCTGTCTCTCTATCTCTGACTGTCTTTCTATCTCTCTGTCTCTGTATCTCTTTCTGTCTGCATCTCTGTCGCTCTGTCTCTCAGTCTGTCTCGGTCTGTCTCTCTGTCTGTCTCTCTGTCTGTTTCTCTGTCTGTCTCTGTCTGTCTATCTCTCTATGTCTCTCTGTCTCTCTATGTTTCTATCTGTCTATCTCAGTCTGTCTGTCTCTTTCTGTCTGTCTCTCTCTGTGTCTGTCTCTGTCTGTCTCTGTCTGTATCTGTCTGTCTCTTTCTCTCTGTCTGTTTCTTTGTCTGTCTCTCTATAGCCTGCTTTACATGTTACGATTTCGCATACGATATCGTATGCGATCACAACCGCCCCCATCGTATGTGCGGCACGTTCAATTTTGTTGAATGTGCCGCACAAACGATTAACCCCCGTCACACGTACTTACCCGTCCATACGACCTCGATGTGGGCGGCGAACATTCACTTCCTGGAGTGGGAGGGACGTTTGGTGTCACATCGACGTCACGCGGCAGCCGGCCAATAGAAACGGAGGGGCGGAGATGAGCGGGACGTAAACATCCCACCCACCTCCTTCCTTCCGCATTGCTGGCCGGGAGCTGCAGGACGCAGGTAAGATCTGTTCATCGTTCCCGGGATGTCACACACTGCAATGTGTGCTACCCCGGGTACGATGAACAACCTGACGTTCAATTTATGAGGAATGAACGACGTGCGTGCAATGAACATTTTACCATTCATTCGCAATCGCATATAGCTGTTACACACTACAATGTACCTTACGATGCCGGATGTGCGTCACTTACGACGTGACCCCGCCGACACATCGTAAGATATATTGTAGTGTGTAAAGCGGGCTCTAGTCTCGCTGTCTTTCTCCGTCTGTTTCTCTGTCTGTCTCTGTCTCTCTGTCTGTCTCTCTATGTCTCTCTGACTCTATGTCTCTGTCTATCTCAGTCTGTCTGTCTCTTTCTGTCTGTCTCTTTCTGTGTCTGTCTCTCTGTCAGTCTGTCTCTTTGTCTTTCTGTATCTGTCTGTCTCTCTTTCTGTCTCTTTCATTCTGTCTGTTTCTTTGTCTGTCTCTGTCTCTCTGTCTCTCTATGTCTCACTGTCTCTCTCTGTATGTTTCTCTGTCTGTCTCTGTCTCTATGTCTGTCTCTTTTTCTCTCTGTGTCTCTGTCTGTCTGTCTCTCTCTGTCTGTCTGTCTATCTGTCTCTCTGTCTGTGTCTGTCTATCTCTTTTTGTTTGTCTCTGTTTGTCTCTGTCTGTCACTGTGTCTCTGTCTGTCTCTGTAGTCTCATTGTGTGTCTCTCTCTGCCTCAGTCTGTCTCTCCACCAAAATCATATTAACTGACACATAAGCTGTCTTATACTTAGAATGTCCATCGTTGCCTGTAGCAACCAATCAGAGCTCCAATTAATGACCTGTAGCTCCCAGCTCCACTGACTTTAATGCAAGCAGGATTTTCGTGAATAACTGTAAAGTGCAGGGTTAAATTTTCCCCTCAAAACATAGTCTATGATGTTCCCTGACTCAAATGAGGCGGCTGTGCAAAAGTTTTGGTTGTAAATGTGACGGTGCGGATTCCTTTAGCGGACATACACATACACATACACACACACACATACATACATACATACATACATACATGCGCTCAGCTTTATATATTAGATTACAGGGTGACTTTGCATTTTTATTTCCAAAGAGAATGTTTTTTGGAGTGCCCTTAAGGGGTATTTTTGCATTTTTGTCCTATTCCTTCAGATTCCAGTGATGTAATTACAGTGAACTCACAATGCATTTGCAGTGTGCATTTTATCCATTTGCGATGTTAGATAACCCTATAAGAACCAAGATTTTTTTTATTTTTTCCCTTTTGGTTTTTCCTTGCGTTTTTACAAGAGGCACAACTTTTTTTTATTTTTGAACCCACGTAGCTGTATGAGGGCTTGTTTTTGCAGAACAAGCTGTCATTTTGAATGGCACCACTGATTTTACTACATAATGAATTTAAAAATGAAAAAAAAAAATTGCAAGTGTGATGAAATTTCGAAAAAGATGTAATTCTGTCATTTAGGGGTGGATTTGTTTTTACATTTATTATGAGGTAAAAATTATCTGTAAATATTGTCCACATCAGTCTGATTACGGCAATATCAAACATGCATTGATCTTTTTCTATTAAAAAATTACACATCCAAATCTGTTTATGGCCATTTTTGAGACGCTTTACATCTATGATACCAATTTTAATAAGAATATAATAAGTTACAAAAGGTATATAGATGATTTGTTCTTTCTTTGGGACAATTCAGAAAATAACATCAATTCCTTCCTCTGGCACATTGCCTCTAATAGTTGTGATCTTTCTTTTTCTCCCACTATTAGTGCAGGATCCATTAATTTTTTTTTATCTCATAATTTTCCATCAGGAGGACTATATTTTAACAAAAAACACATCTAACAAAAAAGTTTTATTTACATTGGACTCTATGGGGATTTTGGACATTGTGTGTTTTTGCTGCTTCAAAAATGCAACGTTTTACAGTTCCAGCAAAGTGGATGGGATTAATTGAAGTCTCATGGCTAGTGTACTTCTGTTTTGCTCTGCATAAAGTGACCTGTGGTGTGTATTTAGAATCTGCAACATGTAAATTTTTCTTGCGGGTGCGCGGCGTTTCTTTTGCAGATTTTTACCATAGACTTGGACTAGATGCATAAAATCGACAGGCAAACGCCCACATGTGATTTTAGTGCGTTTCTGCACTAAAAATCCCAAGTAGTCTACACCTAAAAATGTTTTGTCAAAGCGAAATACTGGGAAGTTTCAAAAACAAGCTAGCTTTATTTAAAACATTACACACCAAACAGAGACAAAATAATGCAGCATCAAAAACGCAATAAAAATGCAAGGTAAAAAAAAGGTACAAAAGCGCAATGAAAAAACGCAAGTAACTTAATTTATATAACAGGTGCAGAAATTCTGCGACATCAAAAACTCACCAAAAACTCATCATGGGAACGTAGCCTAAGGCAGAGTCACACTTGCGTATGACTCGCATGAGTGCAATGCGAAATAATCTTGCATTGCACTTGGCCCCATGTAACACAATGCTGCAGCTCAGATCTGCGAGGTTTTCCTCAGCCCTAAACGTATTGAGTAAAAAATCGCAGAATGCTGCGATTGTCTGCAATAGCTGTGTCACTCGCACCCATACAAGTCTATGGGCGCAAGAGAAACATCGGACTGCACTCAGATGACCTCCAAGTGCAGGGCGATATACGCACAGGCTGAGAATGGAGAAGATAGGGTGGTTAATCCCTCCCTCTCCTCCGCACCTGTGATCCGATTTCAGGAATGGACCACAGTCGCATGACACTTGCATCCTGCTCGCAGCACAGAGCATTAGAAACTATACGCAAGTGTGACTCTGCCCTAAGGGTGATACATGACACTTTATGACTACACAGTAGAATTCATCAGAAATCCTCCCAAAGAATATCTTTGATGAAAACTGCACAGAATGTGAAAGCATAATATTTTTTTTCTGATATAAGCTGATCTTCATAGCTTAAGGAGCCACCAAACCATTTTTTAATATTCTTTATTACAATTTACAGGGTACCAGGAGCAACTATAAGAATAACTAAACTTTCATTTCAGTTTTATTTTTAATAATTTTGTCCAGCGTGAAATGTTCCGAAACTTGCAAACAACTTTATTGGGGAATTTGTCTTCACTTCCAGAAAAAAATTGCATGTAAGTGACTTTCAAACCCTTGTTTTTTTCCAGCCTATTTGCTTTGACTTTAGCCACATTGATGTCAAAACGTACTCATCTGGAGCTCAGGTGATGGAAGTAAATGAGTCAGCCCCTGTTTCCTCCTTTGAGTATTCTGCTTAGGCTGGAGTCACATTTGTGAGAGACTCACGTGAGTTTCGCATCAGCATCGCCCGGCACGGCCGCACACTCTCCTGACAGGAAAGTCTCAGCTACGTAGAAATACATGCAGCTGACCCTCTTCTGTCAGGAGAGTGAGCGGCCGTGCCAGGTGATGCGATGCGAGACTTGCGTGAGTCTCTTGCAAGTGTTACTCTGGCCTTATCAGACTTTAAGGCTTGTCTTCAAGTTTAGTGAGACAAAAGTGTTTGGCTGACCCTATCACTGCCATCACCTGTACTCCAAATGAGCATGTTCCGATATCAATATAGCTAAAGTCAGGCAAATAGTAAACTGGAAAAAGATGGCTTTTGGAAAGGTTAAAAGTTTAGCAGCGAATTTACATTTTGTCAAAAAAAATTTGAAATTCCTATTTTTTACACATCTATTCAGGTTAAGGCTCACAGATACACTGAGTGCCATCCGATCAATACAGAGCTGCGCTTTTTTTATCCTCAGACAATTTCGGATTAAGGAAAAAAAATCACAGCATGCTGCGCATGGTCGTGTAAAGCGGCCGAAACTCGCCATTGTAAATCTATGGGTGTGGAAAAAACGGACCGCCCACAAACCATGTGTATGCCGTCATTTTCTTATGGCTTTATTAACATTCTGTAGCATAGAGCACTGTAAATGGCCTGTAACTGATTGTAGAATAATAGTTGCTGAGAAAAAAACACATTGAATACAGATGGCATACACATGTCATATGGATGCAAGGCTAGAAAAAAAATCATGCACTCATATGACATACGGAATATCAAATATATTTCACTCATCCAAGTTTTCTGGATGAAAAGTGGACTGATATTTTTTACGCAGATGTGAGCCAACTCTTAAAGTGACTTTAAGGAGCCTATTTAATAGAAAAATCCTAAAAGTGATAATATTTATAAAAAGGCTGCACCCTTCAACGTATTCAAAACTGCAATTAGGAAGTCTGTTAATCATTCAGATGCTCCACAAGAATTAATGCAAAGTTGAATAAAAAAACAAAAAATATATATTTTCCCACTAAAATAGTGTTCTAGCCCTAATTTTTCATTATCACAAGGGGAAATAGAAGAAATTGAAACCTAACATTTTTGTGCAATGTCTCCCAAACACGGTAATACCCCATGTGCGGTTGAAAACTACTGTTTTGGCACATAGCAGGGCTTGGAAGAGAAGGTTAACCACTTAATTTTTAAGTAATGTTGGCTGGGATAAGTTGTGAAAGCCATATCGCATTTGCAAAGCCCCTATGTGCCAAAACAGCATAAATTCTCCACTAGCAACCACAGTTTGGAAATTACCACTCAATAAATTCATGTAGGGGTGTAGTGAGTAGTATTAACTTACAGGTGTTTCACAGAATTTCATAACATTGGGCGTGAAAATTTTAAATTACATTTTTTTTCTCTAAAATGTTTCTTTAGCGGCAAATTTGTTGTTCCCACAAGAGGTTATAGGAGAAAGGGACCCCACAATTTGTTATGCAATTTCTCCTGAACACAGTGATAATCCTATAAGTGGCTGTATACTACTTTTTGGTCTTATGGTGGGGCTTCGATGAGAAGGAGCGCTATCTGACTTTTGAAGTTCAATTTTGTCTGGAATAGACAACTAATGCCATGTTGCATTAGCAGGGCCCCTAAGGTGGAAGAACGAAAAAAAAAAAAAGTTACTCTATTTTGGAAATTACAGTCCTCAATTTAATAATGTTATGTAGACAGATTTTATTAGTAACAGAAACAGTTCACCTCAGGTTCAGATCACTGGGGGGTGGAACAGAGTTGAGCAAAGAGTGACTTAGAGAGAGAGCTGAGAGCAAGCGTGGGAGGAGTGACAGATGGCCAGTCGGTTGGTCATAGAGACAAACCTGTAAGGCAGCAGTTTTGCAGTGGGGTTCCGGGAGTGAAGATGTGACCATGCAACTTAAGTGTGTCGGGGAACCTAGAAGAATCTTCCAAGGGTCGGAGCCTACAGCTCACCTTGGGAAGGGCTTAAAAGAATCCATTGACTAGATGGTTCAGAAAGCGAGAGAGAACGTGGATGGGCTTAAGGAAGTCAAGTGACTAGAATTCATCAGATGTATAAAATTGGAAAAACGGGTTTTAGCCGCGCTAAAAAATCACTGTTGTCAAGATATTAACAAAAATCTCTTTTTATTTCAGCATTCCAACGCGTTTCAGAGACAAAAAAAGTCTCCTTCTTCAGGGAAAAGAGAAATCAGAAATGATTTCTCTTTTCCCTGAAGAAGGAGACGTTTTTTTGTCTCTGAAACGTGTTGGAATTCTGAAATAAAAAGAGATTTTTGTTAATATCTTGACAACAGTGATTTTTTAGCGCGGCTAAAACCCGTTTTTCCAATTTTATACATCTATATCATGCTGTACACGGGGCCACTGCTTAAACCACGCGGACACTCACATGCTCATCAAGGGGTTGTGACTGGCATAACCTTACCAGGTGAGTGTACCTCTCCTTATTTCTATACGGTAAATACCGGGTAAGACCCTATTGCGCCTTTTTGTCTCCCCGTCTCTAACAGTAGAATCCATCAGAGGCACTGAAAGAACCACGGGTAGCCACAGAGTGAAGAACAGGGGTGAAAGAGAGGCAGATGCCCATAAGCTGGAGGACTAGGTTCCAGATAGCTAGATAGGCCAAACTGGAGAACACCAGGAAAGAGCAGTAGCAGAACTGTATAAATGTGGCCATGTCTGCCATGAACATGGAAGGTGGCAGATGTAATAAACCATTTAAAGTTAGTTTGCCAAGACTTCTCCAGTGTCTTGTGTCTATCTACTACATCTATGATAGGGACCGACTGAGGGATGGTGGACGCTGCCCTGAGGAATACAGTAAGTGTCATAGACGCCGCCCAAAGCGGTCTAAAAGCACTGGTCCTCTCTGGCGAAGGAGTGCTGAGCCTGAATGACCTGACATACGCACCTTCTTTCATAATCACACCCAGACTTAATGTGTCCCGCCGGCGGCAGTGATCGGTCACGTTTTATAATGTGACCATACACTGAGACCTCAGGATTTAGACATAGACATGAAAAGAAAACTGCGATCAAACATCCATCTTAAATATACATTTTTAAATTTTATTAATAGCACATGTGTGGGGCGGAACGCACATACTAAAAATAAGGGGATGAATGTATATTAACACAGATCACATGCCCAAATAGAATATATAGCTCTTGTAGAGGACTTATAAGGCCAATTCATGATGCAATTATTGCACAACCCTGGTACAACCTATATGATATGAATAGTACCATAAACACAAAAATGGTTTTCACAGGAACAGACCTGTCAGTGTCCCGTTGCGTTGTTCATATGAACATGTGCAAAATTCATACACATAATATAGATGTTACCTATGTTAGAGTTGAGGGCTTGGGTAGAAAACTGCGGGCACACATCTCGACTGAAGTGCGTTTCTACTATGCACCTTCGACAGGCAACAGGCCTGACTGGAAGAAACAGATGTGATTTTTTTTATTCAGCACACCAAAATTCATAAAGATCTCACATGTTATCTTGTAGGCAGCAAAATTGATGTAGAGCAGTGTAATCTTTATCACTTGTGTGGCATAATTGGTTACTCTTACACATGACTATAATTCTACATCCCTGACTTTGTGCAAGTGTACCTAGAAGAATTGATGTGGTTTTAAAAGCAAAGGGTGGCCAAAAGAAATGTTGATTTGATTTGATTTAGTTTTCGAACATCGAACATAAGGATGGCATGAAGGCAGTTACTTATTTCTTGGACGGACAACATCAATCAGACCGCATGCACGACTCTTTTCTCATCGATTTATTATTTCGTGCTGCGCCATAACTTCTTCATGTTTGATAAAGCATTCTATAGACAAATCTCCGATGTGGCCATGGGGTGAGGTGTGCACCTGCCTTCACAAATTTATTTTCAGGATGGTGGGAGGCTACCCAAATTGCTGACATGGTGCCCTTTAAGACCAGGGTTACCTACTGGTACAGATATATAGACGACATATTTTTCATTTGGAATGGTACCGAAGAAGAATGTCGGGAGTTTAGAAACACAGACCTCGCTCATTGTAGCCAAACCAAAGAAGCAAGACCGAAGGGTGAGATTCACCACCTATAATGAGCAGTGGGGTAAGATAAGACACATTCTGAAGGATCACCAACCCATTTTGTCCACTGACTTATAGACATCGGATGTAGTCAGTCAATTCCCCCTACTCACGGTTAGAAGGGCACCCAATCTTAGGGATGTCCTGATGAGGAGTCTCTTCTCAAGACCTATATCTAGGTCTATCCTTGAGGAGAGCCTATCCTTGTGATGAATGTAACATTTGTCAATACATGCATGTTACACGAGATCATTTTTGTAATCCACAAGATGCTTTGAAACATACTCTCGCGACGTAGATCAATTGTAAAACAAGGAACGTAATCTATGCCTTGATCTGTCCCTGTGAGTTGGTGTACATTGGACAAACATACCAAGAAATGAGAAAGAGGATTCAAAAGCGTATTTCCACAATCAACTTGGCAGTGTCGGATATTAGGAAAAGGGTAAGACCATTACGCCCGTTGGTGAACATTTTTTTAAACATCATCGGGGCAACCCTAAGAACATCCAACTGCTGGGCCTGCAAAGGTTCCTGGGAAACGGTAAAGGAGGGTCTTGTCAGAAGTGGTTGATACAGACGGAATCGAGATGGATATTCAAACTTAACTCTGTGGCACCATTTGGACTTAATGATGAACTTCTCTTTACTGGTTTCCTAGGGTAATGCAACACGGAAGCGAAGAGTGAAGATATTTGCTCGCTATGGAACATGCACATCCTTAAAGGAGAAAAAAGGAGATGAACACACTAATCTTCTGAATTTTATCAGGAGTCATATATGCGGTTCCTATATAGACTAAGGAATGTGGAAAAGCATCCATAGACTGAATAATTGCAATGACAACCATGCACCCTATCTACGGACTTTGGAAGGGATTGGAGTATAACCCTAGTGACGTTGTGATCAATAGGTAGTTTCCAACCTGTATTCTATGTGACCAAACAAACTTATTCTCTGTCACATGAACATATATACATGTGGCATGTACTTTAATATCCGGCAGGAATTTGAAAAACGTTGGCTACTTGATAACATCTATCCCAATATGTGAAACAGATGTTGACAAATGCTGGGATTGACTAAAGGGTACTGTGGTTGGGCGCCAATATATCCATGGGAGTTTGGGGTTCCCTTCTTAACTTTCACTGGGGATACAGTTATAAAAGACATTTTCTCTACCCCTAGGGGGCATGGATGGGCAAGTTCATGTATGTGCATGCACTTGCACGCATTTGCATGTATATGTGTGGACATAATTATTATATAATTGTGTCTTATCACATATGTGTTTGTGCGTTTGTGCATGCATATGGTTGTAATTTTACTCAAATGGCACCTTTTTCCTATTTGGACTTAAAGGGGATGGTTGCTGCACTTATTAAACCATGATACTTTTTACTCCACTTCATGAGTTATTGCTATTTTATACGTCTGCATATTAATCAGGGCGATATATCATAATGCTTGTGGGTTCCTGAAATATGAAAATGGTTCCTTGTTTATTACTGTTCTATAAAGAATATCATACTCCAGTGAGATTTCCAGTTGATTGTTATGCTCTTTATAGGTGCTTAATCCTGGTATATCCGGGATGTGTGGGCGCATTGGTGTGACAGTGCCTCTCTTTTGTATTGCTTGGTTTCATATTACTTTTTAGAGTTGATCGCTCTAATGCTCACGTGCACTCTGGCAGGTGATGATATGCCCGTTTAAAGGGAACCTGTCATCAGAAATTTAGCTTGAAACCTAAACGTTTCCCCCTCTGCAGCTCCTGGGCTGTATTTTAGCAATGTTAATGTTGTTTATGTGCCCCCTTTCTGACCAAAATAAAGACTTGATAAAGTGGTACCTTTTTGTATGGAAATCTTTATAATGGTACACGGGGCGGGCTGTCTGGTGGCCGTTAGTCTGCCTCCTGTCGCTTTAGGCCGTCCCCCATTGCTCCATTTCATATCTCAGGACGCCGCCCACTGCGCCCGAGGTGCTGCCCACGCGAGGACCGCTGGTCACGTGTGCGCAGGCACAAGGTTATGGGCGGCGCTGAGATTGCATCGCAAGATCCTGCCCATCATCTCGTAGCCACGCTCTCCCCTCTGCCACCAGCGTTATGCGCAAGCGCTGGCCAGATGACCCGACGTCACCTCTTTCCCATCTTACCCTGTAGCAGGAAATAGATGGGAGGAGCGGAGCAGGACACCACCGGTTACGAGAGGTGACGTCGGGTCACCTGGCCTGCGCTTGCGCAGAGCGCTGGAGGCAGAGGGGAAAGGGCGGGCACGAGATGATGGGCAGGCACTTGCGATGCAATCACAGCGCCGCCCATAATCTCGTGCCTGCGACACACGTGACCAGCGGACCTCGCGTGCGCGGCACCTCGGGCACACTGGGCGGCGTCCTGAAGTATGGAATGGAGCGATGGGGGATGGCCTAAAGCGACAGGAGGCAGACTAATGGCCACCAGACAGCCCGCCCTCGTGTACCATTATCAAGATTTCAATACAAAAAGGTACCACTTTATAAAGTATTTATCTTGGTCAGAAAGGGGGCACATAAACAACTGGAACATTGCTAGAATGCAGCCCAGGAGCTGCAGAGGGGGAAACGTTTAGGTTTCAAGCTAAATTTCTGATGAGAGGTTCCCTTTAAGTCTATTGTGCCTGCGCATAGCCTCTAAAAATGATGATATTTTGTTTACCATTATTCACCCGCATGTTGCAGTGTGCAAGCGCATATTTTTGGGGATGACACCTTATCTATTTGTAGCTATTGCGCTTGCAATGATGGCATCCTTTTTACTATTGGCTGCCACCATACTCTCAAGGCTCATGCGCGCTATGACCAGTGACGTGATATCGGTCATTGCGCTTGCGCACAACTTACAAATGGTGGCGCTTTGATCACTACAATCTGCCATGGCAATATAATTGAGCAGCGTCACATGAATCGTACCACACAGGGTTACACAGGTGATGGGTGTGTAAGTTTATTAACTATGTATATATAGTCGATTGAACGACATGACAATCAGACTTTTCCCTGACGAAGCCGGCAACGGCGATACGCGTGGGGACCTAACCCCAGTATTACTCCCTATTGCCTGTGTGACTGCAGGAGCCTGGCTATTGGTAAATTATGGTTAGGTGGCAGCCCTGTCTTACCCCTTACCTTCCTCAATACAAGGAGGCTTCCTTTCCTTTGTGTGGGGGCCTCTATTTACTTTCCTTGTGGATAGCTACGTTTAGATAGAGGGTTTCAAATTCATTATCCCCTTAGACATTTACCACCGGGTTACCACTGAACTATGATTAATATACTTTGACCAGGGCCATGGGCTAAATTCAATTATTATTGTGTCATATACTTACCTCTTTTGGATACAGGCACCAGGGTGGTTGCATAATATATGGTTGGTCTAAACAGATATGACATGCACATCTGACTACATATTGCTATTAGTATAAATGTGATTTTAGCTCGTATTTTGCGCTAATTCTTGTGTTACGTCCTCCTCCGACTTGTGCATATATATATGTCAAGCATTTTTTGCATAACCATATGGTCGGCTAAGGTACATGTGATATGTTCATTTGACTGTATATTGATATCTTGAATTTATTACATTTCTGCTCTAGCATGTAATTCTGTATTATATTTACATATAACGTTATCTTTTGGCCTATATATACATATATATCATGCAGCCTTGATGACATTGGGAGTCATTGGTACTTGGGATTGTGTGTGCTGATTTTATGGTTTTTTAATGATTTTGTCATTGCCCTTCATTACGGCTGGTGTGCACTACGCACTAAAGAATCAGTTCCAATGTTTTTACTTACAGCAAACAGAGACTCGAATGATTTCTTCTAAGATTTGGAGTTTGCTTTTGAGCAAGTAACATGATTGTGCTTTTGTCCATAGACTATAAAGGTCAGCATTTTCTGACCCAGCTGGATCATTTCCCTTCATAAATCATCACTCGATTGGTCAGCAAATATACATGTTGGATCGGGAAAGCATTCTAATACTTCATCCTTTATGTCGAAATAAAAAGCATCAGAGTTCCTGCTGGCAGGTAAGGGCAGAGACTTCTTTTATCAAGTTTGCCGAGCTGTTGCCTTTGGACCAATTCGTTAATGGTTCACGTTGTAGGACACAAATTTCAACATATAAATTACCTGGGAACACAGTGCAATCATTCTAACTGCTAGGTACAGTATTAACTTACATTGCCAGGCCGGTGCCCAAAACTCACTCACAAATCATAGAGGTAATAAGATCTATTTCTACGGAGCAAAACATCTGAATGTAACATAAATTCAACCACAAATTATTTGTTTTAGAGAGCCAATTTCTCATAACACATGCACTATAAAGTGAATCTGGAGAATACATAGCAGTTTATTATTAATTGATGGATGTAAAGTGTTTTACAATTAAGCACTGGCTTAATTTATTATATTAAGGAATCATATTATGAATATTCTGGGAATATATCATGGCATAACATTGTACTGTTGGAATCGCACACTTTACCAGGGATTTTCCTCCCTGATAACATTTATATTTTATTAGCTTTTATGCTTGATTAAACTATAGTCAATAGGCCATTATAACATCCATAAAATATAATAGAAATTACTTACCCAGCAAAAGTATATTTTTTCTTTTTATGTAGAGGAATTCCACTATGTGTTATTGCTCTAGAGCAGGGAGCAGAACCTGCGGTGCGGGGGTCGCATGCAACCCACGATGCAATTCTGAGTGTCCCCCCACCTAGTTATCTCTGACTCCTCCATGATCAGTAACTCCTATAAATTTTGTACATTGCAGCACTCTTATGGTCCTCTTGACTTCTTTTTCTTGAATCCTAAATAAGGGTACCTCTTTGTCTACAAAAGTGAAAGTTCTAGAAATAGAACCACCACTTATTAGATTATGGCATAGATAGTACTATCGATATATACCTCTGATCAGAATACCCCTTCAAATTTTACATGGCTTTAGAAATGCTATAACTACAAAATTTGGCAAGCGGACAAAAAAAGTTTGTACACCTCTACTCTAGATGCACTGGCATTAGTTGCACCCAGAACTGGTGCCCCCTTGTGGCACAAATATATCAGTATTATAAATGGCACACAAGGTAGGGCTACAGATTTTGCATTGGGGTAACCATGAGCCTATAATGTTAAGAAACAAGGTTTCTCTCAAATACCTTTTGTTGCCATTAGTGCCTTTGAGCGGCGCTATTGTGGAGCGCTCATCCCCTTCTCGTGACCTCCAGGATCCGTGAACTCTGGGATCTGGTGATGTCAGGTCAACTGGAAGTTGACTTGACATCACTGCGTCCGGCCCCAATCTTCCTGAGTTGCTGGGCTTTAGGTGGCATTTCACCGCTCGTAACAGCCCAGGATCTCGCACACTTTCTCCTTCGCTACAGAGCGCCGCAAGCAGGAGCGATGCTGAGCTGTGACGCAGGGCTGTGGCGAGCGGTGAAACGCCACCCACAGCCCAGTCACTCATGAAGACTGGGGCCAGCCATGGTGAACTGGCACAACTGGAAGTTGACATGATATCACCGGATGCCAGAGTCACAAAGCCCAGGGGTGTCATGAGAAGGGGATGAGTGGACTGCAATAGCGCCACTCAAAGACACTATTGCCAACACAAGGTATTTGAGAGAAGCCTTGTTTCTCAACATTATATCAATCTGGCTTCGAAAAATAAGTAGTGAACCACCTCTTTAAGCCTGTGTGTAATGCTAAGATCATGGCAATGAATGCCACTCGCTGCCAGACCAAACTTATTTGCTAACAGTTCCATTAACACTGCTTTTCTATTCTAGTCACTACACTGGTCATCTATGTTCTGCAAAATTCTGTTTCACATGTTACCCTAGCTTTCAAAGCCCTATAATGCTGAACCTGTCTGTATTTTCTTATCTCTCCTTATGTACCTAGCTGTGTAGTCTACTTTCCAAAGAACTGCTCTTTTCATCTGTGATTAACATCGCTGACTATTACTTTTGAGAATTCTCCCATGCTGTGTCGTATAGAATCCTCTACCTGTTTCATAAGAGTGTGTACTAGTGTATCAAATGTGTAAGAAGTTGTCCTCTTTAAGAAAATCTTGATCCCCAGATGCAATTTGTTTTTAAATATGATGTTAGTTCCACAGTCAATACCGGACATTGGAAACAGAGGCAAAAAGTCAGCGGTGCACCCGGAAATGGTGAGTAAATCACTTTATTTTGACTGCAGTCAGGACCAAGAAGTTCCGATAGGAGATAAACCCAGCTCTTGAAGAAAGTCTACCTAAAATCTTAGCTAGTAAACTATATTACTCTCACACTGTAACTTATTGTACAAAGCGTTAGGAAATATCAGCTCTTTATAAAACATATTTTTTGTATTACTAATATAATTTCTGAGGTTCTTAGCAATGTATTCACAGTAGCATAGACTAGTAGACTGGTAGAATGAAGTCATAGATTTCTGGCTAATGCGAGGTAAGAGATCTTTGCAGACATTATTTTTCTATCCTTTTGCATTTATGGAAGAAATAACAGAGACTGTAGGTCAATTATTGTATTGTTCGTGTTTTTCCTGGGCTATTATACTGCTGTCCATATGGACACCATAAACAATACAAGTATGATATCAATATTCGGTTCTCTACCCTGGTCACTGCTTGGTTCTTTTGTACTGTTCAATGTTTAGAATGAAAAATAAAAACTCTCACAAGCTGGCAAAACTAATGCTGGCTGTTCACATTAGACATATGTACAGTATATTTACAGTGGGATGTAAAAGTTTGGGCACTCCTGGTCAAAATTACTGTTATTTTGAACAGTTTAGCAAGTTGAAAATAAAATGATAAAGGCATAAAGTTAAAGTTGACACATTTCCTTTGCTTTTTAGGCAACAAAAAATATATTTTCATCTTTTACATTGTAAAAATTACAAAAAGGAAAAGTAGCTGATACAAAAGTTGGAGATTTGTGTGCTCAGATAACTTTCAGACCTTAACTAGCTTGTTAGGGTTATGGCTTATTCACCATCACCGTTAGGAAAGGCCAGGTGATGCAAATATTACAGCTTTATAGAAACCCAGCCTTCTCTAACTTTGTGAAAAAAAACAGCAGCCATAGGTTCTTCTATGCAGCTGCCCAGCACTCTGAAAATGAAAATTTGTTTAGGGCCACAAAGCAGGAGAAGGCTATAATAAGAAAGCAAAGCATTTCCAAGTTGAAGTTTCCTCAGTTGGAAATGTAATTCAGAAATTACAGTTAAAAGGAACAGTGGAGGTCAAGATAAGGTCTGGAAGACCAAGTAAAATTTCTGTGAGAGCTGCTCGCCAGATTGCTAGAGGGAAATCAGAACTCTCGCTTGACTACAAAAGACCTTTAGAAAGATTTAGTAGACTCTGGAGTTGTGGTACATTGTTCAACTGTTCAAAGACACCTACACAAATATGGCCTTCATGTTAGAGTCATCAGAAAAAAATTTCCCCTGCATCCTCACCATAAAATTCAGTGTCAGAAGTATGTGAAAGAACATCTAAACAAGCCTGATGCATTTTGGAAATAATTCAGGTGTACCGATGAGGTTAAAATAGAACTCTTTGACCAAGTGGCGTATTTAGACTTCGATAGGCCCCCGTCCCCTTCAGGGTACAGGATAAGTATGCTGACACTTTGCTCTTTCCCTCAGCACCCAGCTTTCCCACACTCTGATATTCTTATTTGCCTCAGCACCTAGCTTTCCATGTTCTGAAATCCATCTTATCTTTAGCACCCAGCTTTCAAATGTTTACCTCAGCACCCAGCTTGTCCTTGAAATCAGAGCATGGGAAAACTGGGTACTGAAGGAAAGATGTATAGAAAAACATGGGAAAGTTTAGTACAGAGAGAAAGATGTATACAAAAGCATGGGAAAGCTGGGTGCTGAGGACAAGATGGATATCAGAATTTAGGAAACTTGAATGCTGAGGGATATCAGAGCATGGAAAAGCTGCTGTTCTGATGCTGAGTTAAATATATAAGAGAGCATAAGAAAGCTAGGCACTGAGAGAAGATGTATAGCAGAGCATGGGAAAGCTGGGTGCTGAGGGAAAGAGCCTCATTCCCTCAGCACCCAGCTTTACAATCACATGCTTGTATTTTTGTCCCCATCCTGGTATATAGCCCCATCCATGTTTTTGCTGTACATTATTTTTTTGTGCTATAAATAACATTATTGTAAAGCTAGAGGAAAGAAAAAGACAGCTCACCACAGTTTCTCAGTCTGGAGTTAATCACGATACTCGCACGGAAGAGGATAGGGTTAGTAGATCTGGGAGAAACAAAATCCAGCAAGCTTAGGCATGAATAGATGAATTCCTATATTCCACCATATACTATTTTTCACCCCCTATTTAGTAGTATACAGCCTTTATATTTCACCATATAGTAGTATGCAGCCCCCATATAGTAGTAGTATACAGCCCTTATATTCCTCTGTATAGTAGTATACAGCCATTATATTCTTCCATATAGTATTATGCAGCCCCCATATAGTATTATACAACTGTGATGCCCCTGGACTATCAGGTCGTCACAGGATACTGCACAAGCTGCCCTTCCGTGCAGTATTCCAAGTCCTTCATGGTTCGGCGTCCCTATCTTATGGTGTTGCCTCCAACAGCAAATCAAATCCTAGATACACACTGCACCACACCCACCAGGCACACCAGTGGACGGCTTGAGTGGAATAGAGTCGCCCACTTGGAGGGTCAGAGAGGGGAGGTGAATAGTGTAGTCAGTCAGTCAGTGAGTGGAGAGTTGGGAAATAGCCCTCGAGCTGTGAGGAGCTCAGAGGAGGTTGGGAGTTGTGGCTCCCAAGAGAAGCTGTCTAGGTTGCAAACGGTGGTCTGGACCTAGAGGAGTCGGACCCCCGGTCACAGGGGATTGCAGCTAGATGCCTAGATCTGTCAAGGAGGACGGTCAGCAGCCTGGCACTGTCAACGGTCCGGGACTGAAGGCACGGCGGGGTTCACGGACCCTAGGTCGGGAAGAAGCTTCAGGCAACCCGGCGATTAACCTGAGGAGAACGAAGCCTTTTTGATCTGTTGCCACCCGCTCCAGAATCGGGGCACTAGTGCAACAAGGGGGGTAGGGCCTTCCAAACAAACGGTCCAGAAAATCCCAAGCGTGAGCCCTGAGAGCAGGCTCCCACACTTAGCCAAAGTAGGGAGCGAGGCCCGGCAAGTTTCAGACTAGTGGGCCACCATGTTGAAGTTAAACTTAGTGCCAGGAGGCAGGTCACAGATCACCAGGCAACACCATAGGGGACGGGACCCGGACATGCTCCCCTCAAGCGGCAGCGATACCCTGAGATTTGGTTTACCCGGTTGTCAGCATCTGCTTATTGACTGAGTGAGTACCTGAGTGACACCTGCATCCCACGGCATCCCACCAGGTCCCGGGGCCTTCCCCTACTCGTGGAGGGCGACGACACCTTTTCTGCCCCACTCCATCACCCCGGGTACTCCCAACGGCAGCGGCGGTACTCTTGATTACCGTACACCACGGGTGGCGTCACAAACTATATCTCCCCTGTAAATACCCCCTCTTCATTTGAGTGTGGCCCCTGGCCCCCGGGTCCGGAGACCTCGAGCCACGAATAATCACCCCTGGATCTGAGCGGTTCGAACCGCTGCAGGGGCGGCACACAACCCCCATATTCCTCCATATAGTATTATGCAGCCCCCATATAGTAGTATATAGCCCTTATATTCCACCATACAGTATTCTGCAGCTTCCATATAGAATAATGCAGCCCCCATATTGCGCCATATAGTAATATGCAGCCCCCATATTGTTTAAAGTACGCCCTTAGTCATCTGGCCACCATGATAAAGATATACTCACTTCTCCTCTTTCTCCCGCTGCTCTGGTCTCCTCAGTGTGTGTACACTGTTCTGCTGCTCTACACATTTCAGTACAGCAGGCGCGCAATAGTGACATCATCATGCTCCACTGTGCTGGGCTGTCAGAGCGCCGCAGACACAGTGGGAGAATGATGAGCGAAGGAGCATTTAGTTCCCTCTCTCATCATTGCTTTCAATTGTATCCGCATCTGCGATGCAGATACAATTAAAAGTGCGATCCTCGGCAGGGTGCCCACGGTGGAGGGGGCTTCAAAACCAGCACTGGCACTGGGCCCCACTGACTTGTGGGCCCACTGAACCCCCAGGCCCAGTCGCAATCGTGACCCATGCAACTGCAATTGTTCTGCCTCTGCTTTGGCCACAATGAACAAAGGTATGTGCGGAGAAAAAAGGGCACAGAATTTCAGGAAAAGAATATCTCGCCAACCATGAAGTATGGGGTGGATCAATCATGCTATGGGGTTGTGTTGCAATGAATGGCACGAGGAACATTTCACGGGCATAGGGAAGAATGGATTCAATGAAATTTCAGCAAATTCTTGATGCAAACACAATACCGTGTATAAACAACTGAAGTTGAAAAGAGGATGTTTCTACAAATGGATAATGATTCTGAACACATGTCAAAATCCACCATAGACTACCTAAAAAGGCATAAGCTGCAGGTTTTACAATGGCCCTCACAGTCCCCTGATCTGAACGTCATTGGAAATCTATAGCTAGACGTCAAGAAAACAGTGCATGCAAGATGACCCAGTAATCTGACAGAACTGGAAGACGTTAAGGAAAAATGCATGAAAATCCCTCAAACAAGAATTGAAAGACTCTTGGCTGGCTGCAAAAAGCATTTACAGGCTGTGATACCCCAAAGGGGGTGCTACTAGGTACTGACCATGCAGGGTGCCCAAACTTTGCATCAACTCATTTTCCCTTTTTGTTAATTTTATAATGTAACGATGACATTTTTTTTTTGCCGAAAATACAAAGGAAATATGTAATCTTTAACTTCATGCCTTTTAGACATCATTTCATCTTCAACTTGCTTAACTGTTCACAATAACAGTAATTTTGACCAGAGGTGCCCAAACGTTTACATGCCACTGGTATATGTATTCACAGAGAAAAAATATACAGACACATATATACACCGAGCACAAACATACTGAATTATATGCATATACAGAGCCCATACATATAGACACATGAATACACAGAGCACATAAATATAAACATGCATGTATACTGAGCACATACAGACAGACATGATAGACAGGACACAGAGGACAGAGCACACGCATACAGAGAAATTTGCAAACAGAGATATATGCATACACAGAGCACATATGTATATACTAAGCATATATGAGACACCTGTATACAGACATGCATATACAGAGCACATACATACAGACACATGCATACTCAGAGCACATGTATACATAATCATGTATTCATGTAATAAAGCATTTTTTGCAACAATATGATGTGGCTGTTTGTAGTCAACCTGTGCAAGCTTATCTTTTTTTTACATGAACTGACACTATGGTTTATTATTTCCTGATTCCTTGCACAGCCTGCCCTGGACATCAGCAGAAGACTTTTCTTTTATGTCCTTTGTAGCATTTGTTTGAATGGCCTTTTTTTGTGAGCTACCAATAGCTCTTCGGTTTCTTTCTTCTTTCTTGAAAGTTACATTTGTAAGCCATAGCCAGGCCTGGACTGACCATAGGGAAATTCTGGCAAATGCCAGATGGGCCGGTGCCTGTAGTGGGCCGCTCTGCTCAGTAGTGTGCAGGCCGGGCAGCAGTATCTACTGTGCGCACACTAGCTGCAGCAGTAGCAGGAGGCAGTGCGCTCCGCTGTGCGGGCCCTGCTGTGTGACAGTGTGCCCGGCATTCACACACTGCTGAGGAGTGCGGCGGTGGCGGTACCGGTGACTGCAGCTTCCTCCTTTCAGATGTAAATACATTTGAACAGTGCGCTGGGACTGGCCCTGCCCCCAATGTGCCGCGACATGATGAGATCAGCACCTTGCTGACGTCATCACAGTGCTGTGGGTGCCACAAAGGATACATCAGGCAGCGGTAAGCGCTCCATGGAGGAGCCGAAGATGAAAGGTTTAATTAATAGGCATGAGTGGGGAGAAGCTGAAGACAAATAATGGGGGAACATTTGTGAAGGAACACAGCTTTGTGACAGGCAGGGTTGGTTACTGTATTCCGAGGGAGGGGGGGAGGCAGGAGTTTGTAGTGATGGGGTAGTGTATTTTGTGTGTGTGTGTGTGTGTGTGTATGGGGAGATGGGGGGTGCATTGTATTATGTCTGGGGAGAGGGTAATGGGGGGACATTGTATTGTATGAGTCTGTAGGGGGTGATGAGGGGTGCATTTTATTGTGTGTGATTGTGTGTGTGTGTGTGTGTGTGTAGTGGGTGTGCATTGTATTGTGTGTGTGTGTGTGTGTATGGGAGGGGATGATGGGTGGTGCATTGTATTAGTGTGTGTGTGTGTGTGTATATTACAAAAGAGCAGTTTGGGGGGAATATATATGTATATTATAAAGAGAGCAGTGTGGAGGGGACATTATGTAGAGAAGCTGTGTATGGGGACATTATGGAAAGAGGCAGTGTGGGGGTATATTTAGGAGACAGGCAGTGTGGGAGGTATTTTGGATAAGGGCAGTGTGGGGGGATATTTTTTGAAGGAAGCACAGCAATTATTTATTCAGGGGCACAGAATGGGAGATATTTATATTTATGGGGCAGTATAATGATACTTTTATTTTTAAAGGTGCTGGGTGGGGAAGTGCTGCGGAAGAATAAAGAGGGAGGGCTTCAGAGACGAGTCGGGGGCATGAAACCTCATCATGGCGTCTGTACTGCGTGGAGACAAAAGGGATGGGAACGACTCAGAAGATGTCACCTATAAAGGTACCTGGATGTAGATGATTATTTGTGATATTGCCTGCATCTTATCAGTATTGTAGTTCCTGTATGGTCCGCAGTCTGATAACAACAACTCTCAGCATTTCCTTACCATTGTTAAGGACAAGCTGGGAGTTGTAGATTCCGGGCATCTTCCGAGCCCTCCTATTGATTTGTATTGTAAAATACAGAGCGTTTTCCGAGTGGAAAACACCAGTAGACTGAAGCGGTCACTTCTTTTAATCACTTGGTGATTTTAGAAACCTGAAGTAGTTAAAAGATGCTCAAAAGCCTGAACATGTGCACAGCGAGTAGATGCATATGGTCATTCAAGGATTTTTCATAGTAGTTGCCATGGTGGGATCTGCCTCCAAAAATTTCATTGCGCATACCCTAAGTGGTATGTGTCCAAAATTATCACCAGTGAAAACAATAGCTTCCCTGATCACCTATTATTAGTTCAGGGGGATCTGATTTTGTATCCCTGCCCATCAGCTATGTGACCGCAGCATTATATGGCGATCAGCATCCTCTTCATTATCTGTGAGACCCAGCTCTGTAGGGAAAATAGCGGCTTCACCAGGTCCTGCTACTAAGAGCAATAAATAGGCCTGAGCTGCAATACTGGTCGCAGCAGTGACTACATGCTATATGGTCGTGTTACACAATCTACAAGTGCACAAAGATATTACACATTCAACACGCGAAAAGTGGCCTGTGCACCCCCAAATGTCAGGGCTGAATTTTAGTCCCAGTCCGGTCCTGGCCATAGCCATGTGTTTTCCTGGTCAACTATTCCCTTTGTCTTGCCAAAAACTGCCCATGTATTGCCTTTTTTCCCATTTGTCCATTGTTGTTCTGGTTGTTTGTTTCCAGAAGAGAAGTTCGGTGTTGAATCAACAATCATTTAAAGGACAATTTACAGTGTTCCATGCTACAGAATGGTAATGTATCCATAAAAGTCAGATGACATGGTCCATGTGAAGTTTGATTTTTATTTTTGACTTGCATTGCTGAATCTTGGCTGTTTACACGACCATACACAGCATGCTCCCATTTGCTCCTCAGGACTAATGCAGCTGAGGAAAAAAATCGCAGAACACCACTGCCCCATTTAATAACATTGGTGCAAATGCAATCTAATAGCATTGCAGTCGTATTTATACGCAGATTTGAGTGAACTCTTATTATTGTTTGCTCAGAGGATCTGAAATAAAAATGAAAACAATTCTTAATTTATTTGTATAATTTTATTCTTGGCACAAGAAGAAACAAACAAACTTTTGTGTTTTTTATAAATATGCCAAAGTTTTCCAATTTAAATAAAAACTTCCATTCTTCTAGTTTTATAACAATCACTACTCTGCCGTTTATGTTGAAGTAGTTCTCATGAGATTCAATGATATATAAAATACTATAATTTTCATTCTCTTCTACTTTCCCAGTTTTCCCATTATGCACATTTTGATGTAACAGCAGCAGTTCTGCAGTGTTGTCATTATGAATATTTCCTTACTTCAATTTCCGCCTATTAAGCCTTCACTCAAAGTACTTACCACCGTGGTTTTACTAAACTGGTATTTGTTATTCATATATATTAGATCAACTTTCTTAAAGGAAATAACATACAATTGTGTGTAATTCACTGCAGATGGATTACTTAGCAAACAGTGAACAGAACATAAATTGGCGTAATTGCATTAAATATATCATTCTGCAGCAAAAAGTTTGTTTAAAGAGAAAGCATCACTTACTTTAGAGACAGTAGTATGCACAATGAAGATACATGAAGGAAAATGCCGACTTGATGACAATATTTTGGCCAATGTAAAATAAAACAACCCAAGTAGACAAAACACCATAGCAAACAATAACCCATCCAAAAGGGCAGCCCCCCCAGGAAGACCACGAAACGCGTTGGGGCACGTTAGTTATCTGTTCCATGTGGATAAGATGGGTAAACACTTGCTAATTTTACATGACGTGTGATGCTGGATATTTGTCACTCCCTGCAGAGGATGCACTGTGCACTTTATATTAGTATGGGAATCTCCATTTGTAATCTCACTGCTTTTGCAGAATAACTCTATTTAAGTTGCATTTAGTGATCTCTCCAGCATACACCTTTAGTCTCTCCTGCACTTACTTGTGGTGACTCCCTATCTTGGCCTGCATCAAACCGATATCCCTATCTGGAATACTTCACTCCTCAACTTGTACTATTATAACTATATTATTATTGTCTTCTGTAATTTTGGTGTGAAATTTTAAGTCTTTTATGTGGAATAAAGGTTTTGATATTTTACCAAAATTGGACATCTTTGGAGTTTTTCGTTTACTCTAATAGATTATATGGGTCACTATTCTCCCTGTATTGTTCTCATGTTCAAATAAGTGTAGTGTTGGGAGTGAAATCTTATTTTGATAATAAGGGTGATTTTATGTATCCTATCTTGTTTTTTAATGACATACAGGGACTGCAGGCACGGCTAAATATATAATAGACAGCGGGTGGTAGTTGAAGCAAAAAAAAATATATACAAACACATAAAAGGGGGAACAACACGTTGAGGCCATGCATATCTGCACCGACAATTAAGGCAAGTGTATTCACATAGCAGAATATATTTGGTGATTGTTTATTATCATTATGCACAAATTGCTAAATCCTGCTTTTGATTTGGGGATGCGTTGTTCCCCCTTTTATCTTTGGTCTGTTCAGTTAAATTAGTCCGAAAGGGCTTGGTGTATGAGATGGTGTGTGCTAACAGGTGTGTGCTAACATACTATTCAACGCCCAGTGTCATTGGCATGGACACGCGTACCTAACCGTTGTCACCGCCCCTGATGCCGGGTTTGGGCTCAGTGCGCATGATCAGAAGTCCCGACACTTCCGGTCATGCGCACTAGACCTCTCTGAAGTCAGGACACGTACACCTGGCTTCGTACTGCACATGACCGGAAGTGACGGGACTTCTGATCATACGCACTAAGCCCAAACCCGGCATCAGGGGCGGTGACAGTGGACACAGGTATGCGCGTCCATGCCAATGACATTGTGCATTGAATAGCATGCTAGTATGCACACGGGGCATGCTAACATGCTAAGACGGCGGACGAGTTGGGGGAAATAACACCCTTGTGACTAGTCCCTGCGCTCATTAGCATATCATAAAGGATTTATAGAAATACTTTTTCAAAAGATCCCTTTATCTGTGTTACTAGATGCTGGGACGGTTAGGCAGGGATTAGAAATATCCATGCAGAACTGCTCGTGGTCCTGGGTGCATATTGCACCTGACAAGTTCCCTTTAATATAGTCCAATAATATCCATACTTTTAAACAATGTTCCTACATAGCTTAAACACTGCATTTTCTATTAGGAAACCTGTTGCATTTAGCAATTCAAGCAAAGTGGATGTGATTTCAGAAACACTCATGTCCACTCTGCTTTTATAGATGTTGTTGAACTGATGTATCTTTTCAATCTAGTCTTTTATAGTGATGAGCGAGCATGCTTGTCACTACTCGGTACTCGCACGAGTATCACTGTACTCGGGCTGCTCGGCGGGGACCGAGTAATCTCGCGATACTCGTGCTTTACTCGTGGTCTTCATTTCTGCATGTTGGCGCTCTTTTGAGAGCCAGCCCTCATGCAGGGATTGGCTGGCAGACCACTGCAATGCCACAGCCCTGTTAGTTGTGGAATTGCAGTGATTGGCCGGCCTGCACAGCGTCACCGAGCCTTTATATCGGCCGGCGCGCTGTGCTCTGCTCACAGCTATTCTGACAGTGAGTGTAGGGAGAGTGTCGCTGATTCAGGGAAAGCTTTGCGGCCCTTTATAGCTTTTTCAGTTGCAGGGCTGCAAACAGTGTGACCAAAAGTCCTTCTCAGGACTATTCTAGTTGTATACAGGCAGGCAGGGTATAGCCAGGTCGGAGTACAGTAGCAGAGTCCTTCTCAGGACTATTGTTGCTATATACAGGCAGGGTATAGCCAGGTCTGAATACAGGCTAGTGACCAAAAGAGTCCTTGTCAGGACTATTGTAGCAGTATACAGGCAGGCAGGCAGGCAGGGTAGTGGTGACCGTATACCAGCCTTCATATCTGGGGCTGGTGTACACAGTGTAAAACAGTCCAGATAGTGTCTGACTTGTCTGTACTGTAATTGTCGCTCCCCAAAAAAACCTGTTAGTAGGTTATTATTGCGTCCGTGCTTGGTTTTTAAAACCGCACGTGTGTGCCTGTTGGTGGCAGCGTACAGGTGCACTGGTGTGCGTTTACCAAACTATTATATAACGCACAAGTGTAGTGTATAATACACGTCAGTCAGCAGTGGCTGATAGTGTCAGAGTTCTTAATTTTTGCTCCTAAAACCTGTGTTAGGTTATTATTGCGTCCGTGCTTGGTTTTTAAAACCGCACGTGTGTGCCTGTTGGTGGCAGCGTACAGGTGCACTGGTGTGCGTTTACCAAACTATTATATAACGCACAAGTGTAGTGTATAATACACGTCAGTCAGCAGTGGCTGATAGTGTCAGAGTTCTTAATTTTTGCTGCTAAAACCTGTGTTAGGTTATTATTGCGTCCGTGCTTGGTTTTTAAAACCGCACGTGTGTGCCTGTTGGTGGCAGCGTACAGGTGCACTGGTGTGCGTTTACCAAACTATTATATAACGCACAAGTGTAGTGTATAATACACGTCAGTCAGCAGTGGCTGATAGTGTCAGAGTTCTTAATTTTTGCTCCTAAAACCTGTGTTAGGTTATTATTGCGTCCGTGCTTGGTTTTTAAAACCGCACGTGTGTGCCTGTTGGTGGCAGCGTACAGGTGCACTGGTGTGCGTTTACCAAACTATTATATAACGCACAAGTGTAGTGTATAATACACGTCAGTCAGCAGTGGCTGATAGTGTCAGAGTTCTTAATTTTTGCTGCTAAAACCTGTGTTAGGTTATTATTGCGTCCGTGCTTGGTTTTTAAAACCGCACGTGTGTGCCTGTTGGTGGCAGCGTACAGGTGCACTGGTGTGCGTTTACCAAACTATTATATAACGCACAAGTGTAGTGTATAATACACGTCAGTCAGCAGTGGCTGATAGTGTCAGAGTTCTTAATTTTTGCTCCTAAAACCTGTGTTAGGTTATTATTGCGTCCGTGCTTGGTTTTTAAAACCGCACGTGTGTGCCTGTTGGTGGCAGCGTACAGGTGCACTGGTGTGCGTTTACCAAACTATTATATAACGCACAAGTGTAGTGTATAATACACGTCAGTCAGCAGTGGCTGATAGTGTCAGAGTTCTTAATTTTTGCTCCTAAAACCTGTGTTAGGTTATTATTGCGTCCGTGCTTGGTTTTTAAAACCGCACGTGTGTGCCTGTTGGTGGCAGCGTACAGGTGCACTGGTGTGCGTTTACCAAACTATTATATAACGCACAAGTGTAGTGTATAATACACGTCAGTCAGCAGTGGCTGATAGTGTCAGAGTTCTTAATTTTTGCTCCTAAAACCTGTGTTAGGTTATTATTGCGTCCGTGCTTGGTTTTTAAAACCGCACGTGTGTGCCTGTTGGTGGCAGCGTACAGGTGCACTGGTGTGCGTTTACCAAACTATTATATAACGCACAAGTGTAGTGTATAATACACGTCAGTCAGCAGTGGCTGATAGTGTCAGAGTTCTTAATTTTTGCTCCTAAAACCTGTGTTAGGTTATTATTGCGTCCGTGCTTGGTTTTTAAAACCGCACGTGTGTGCCTGTTGGTGGCAGCGTACAGGTGCACTGGTGTGCGTTTACCAAACTATTATATAACGCACAAGTGTAGTGTATAATACACGTCAGTCAGCAGTGGCTGATAGTGTCAGAGTTCTTAATTTTTGCTCCTAAAACCTGTGTTAGGTTATTATTGCGTCCGTGCTTGGTTTTTAAAACCGCACGTGTGTGCCTGTTGGTGGCAGCGTACAGGTGCACTGGTGTGCGTTTACCAAACTATTATATAACGCACAAGTGTAGTGTATAATACACGTCAGTCAGCAGTGGCTGATAGTGTCAGAGTTCTTAATTTTTGCTCCTAAAACCTGTGTTAGGTTATTATTGCGTCCGTGCTTGGTTTTTAAAACCGCACGTGTGTGCCTGTTGGTGGCAGCGTACAGGTGCACTGGTGTGCGTTTACCAAACTATTATATAACGCACAAGTGTAGTGTATAATACACGTCAGTCAGCAGTGGCTGATAGTGTCAGAGTTCTTAATTTTTGCTCCTAAAACCTGTGTTAGGTTATTATTGCGTCCGTGCTTGGTTTTTAAAACCGCACGTGTGTGCCTGTTGGTGGCAGCGTACAGGTGCACTGGTGTGCGTTTACCAAACTATTATATAACGCACAAGTGTAGTGTATAATACACGTCAGTCAGCAGTGGCTGATAGTGTCAGAGTTCTTAATTTTTGCTCCTAAAACCTGTGTTAGGTTATTATTGCGTCCGTGCTTGGTTTTTAAAACCGCACGTGTGTGCCTGTTGGTGGCAGCGTACAGGTGCACTGGTGTGCGTTTACCAAACTATTATATAACGCACAAGTGTAGTGTATAATACACGTCAGTCAGCAGTGGCTGATAGTGTCAGAGTTCTTAATTTTTGCTCCTAAAACCTGTGTTAGGTTATTATTGCGTCCGTGCTTGGTTTTTAAAACCGCACGTGTGTGCCTGTTGGTGGCAGCGTACAGGTGCACTGGTGTGCGTTTACCAAACTATTATATAACGCACAAGTGTAGTGTATAATACACGTCAGTCAGCAGTGGCTGATAGTGTCAGAGTTCTTAATTTTTGCTCCTAAAACCTGTGTTAGGTTATTATTGCGTCCGTGCTTGGTTTTTAAAACCGCACGTGTGTGCCTGTTGGTGGCAGCGTACAGGTGCACTGGTGTGCGTTTACCAAACTATTATATAACGCACAAGTGTAGTGTATAATACACGTCAGTCAGCAGTGGCTGATAGTGTCAGAGTTCTTAATTTTTGCTCCTAAAACCTGTGTTAGGTTATTATTGCGTCCGTGCTTGGTTTTTAAAACCGCACGTGTGTGCCTGTTGGTGGCAGCGTACAGGTGCACTGGTGTGCGTTTACCAAACTATTATATAACGCACAAGTGTAGTGTATAATACACGTCAGTCAGCAGTGGCTGATAGTGTCAGAGTTCTTAATTTTTGCTCCTAAAACCTGTGTTAGGTTATTATTGCGTCCGTGCTTGGTTTTTAAAACCGCACGTGTGTGCCTGTTGGTGGCAGCGTACAGGTGCACTGGTGTGCGTTTACCAAACTATTATATAACGCACAAGTGTAGTGTATAATACACGTCAGTCAGCAGTGGCTGATAGTGTCAGAGTTCTTAATTTTTGCTCCTAAAACCTGTGTTAGGTTATTATTGCGTCCGTGCTTGGTTTTTAAAACCGCACGTGTGTGCCTGTTGGTGGCAGCGTACAGGTGCACTGGTGTGCAATTTCCAGAAACTTTGATATAACGCACAAGTAGTGAATATACACGTCAGCAGTGCACAGCATTGCAAAATGCGCAAGGGCATTGGCAAGGAACAAGGAAGTGGACGTGATGGTGGTGCAGGCAGAGGCCGAGGTCGTGGGCAAGCTCTAATTTCGCCACAACAAAGGGCCACATCTAGTCGCTCGCACGTCCTGTCCCAAATTCTTGGGGACCGCAGCAGTACACCGCTCTTGAACCAAGACCAGTGTCAACAGGTTGTTAGTTGGATAGCGGATAATGCTTCCAGTCAGATTGGCACCACCACAAACACTCTGTCTTCCACACGGTCAAGTGTCAGTAGCCGTGATACTGCACCGCACATTTCTGAACCTGATCCTCCTTCCTACCACCAGGCTGAGTACACGTCCTCCTCGGACATTAATGATCCCACACTTGGACACTCGGAAGAGCTGTTCACGTTTCCATTCACACATTCTGGCCTCTCGCCAGCTCATATTGAAGTGGGTCATGAGGAGATCGTCTGTACAGATAGCCAAATATTTGAGCAGCCACGTTCTCACGAAGTTGGCAACGTGTCTCAACAAGTGGTGGACGATGATGAGACACAATTGTCAGCAAGTCAGGAGGAGGAGCAGGGTGCGGAAGAGGAAGACGACGTGGTGGATGATCCAGTAACTGACCCAACCTGGCAGGAGGATATGCAGAGCGAGGACAGCAGTGCACAGGGGGAGGGAGGCGTAGCATCACAACAGGCAGTAAGAAGCAGGGTGGTGGTCCCAGGCAGAAGTCAGGCAACCGTTCCCCGTAACAACACGACGACACAAGGTGCCTGTACAAATGTTAGGTCTTCACGAGTCTGGCAGTTTTTTAAGTTGGATCCAGATGATTCAAAAAAGGCCATTTGCAACACCTGCCGTGCCAGCATCAGCAGGGGTACCAAAACTAGCAGCCTGACCACCACCAGCATGATCAGGCACATGTCAGCCAAGCACCCGACTTTGTGGGAAGTACAACAGAGTCGAGGAGCAGTGCTTGCTGATGTCACTGCTACGTCTTCGCTGGTTGTGCATGCGAGCCAATCCTCTGTCCATGCTGCCTGCGAACAAGCCTCCTCCACTCCTGCACCTGCAGTTGCCTACGCAGAAAGAACACCATCATCAAGCACGTCCTTGTCCCAGCGCAGCGTTCAGTTATCCATTCAGCAAACCTTTGAACGCAGGCGCAAATACACTGCCAACACCCCACATGCCACAGTTCTAAATGCTAACATTTCGCGACTGCTTGCGCTGGAAATGTTGCCTTTTAGGCTGGTGGAGACAGAAGCATTCCGTGACCTGATGGCGGCAGCTGTCCCACGTTACTCGGTCCCCAGCCGCCACTATTTCTCCCGGTGTGCCGTCCCCGCGTTGCATAACCACGTGTCACAAAACATCACACGTGCCCTGAACAACGCTGTTTCACCCAAAGTCCACCTAACCACAGACACGTGGACAAGTGCTTGTGGGCAAGGCCGCTACATCTCGTTGACGGCACACTGGGTTAATATTGTGGAAGCTGGGACCCAGTCTGAGCGAGGGACGGAACACGTCCTTCCCACACCAAGGTTTGCAGGCCCTACCTCAGTCAGTGTTTCACCCACACTCTACAGCTCCGGAATGTCATGCTCTTCAGCCTCCTCCTCCTCCTGCGCATCCTCATCCACTGTGCCCTCCACACCAGTCACAAGCTGGAAGCACTGCAGCACTGCCTCGGCGAAGCGGCAACAGGCTGTGCTGAAGCTAATCTGCATAGGTGACAAACCCCACAATGCAGAAGAGCTGTGGACAGCTCTGAAACAGCAGGCAGATCACTGGCTCACACCTCTGAACCTAAAGCCAGGAAAGGTCGTTTGTGACAATGGCCGGAACCTGGTGGCGGCTTTGAGGCGAGGCCAGCTGACACATGTTCCATGCGTGGCCCATGTGCTCAACCTCGTGGTTCAGCGGTTTATAAAGTCATACCCAGAGCTGTCTGATCTGCTGGTAAAAGTTCGCCGCCTGTCTGCACATTTTCGAAAGTCACCTACTGCTTCAGCCGGCCTTGCCGGCTTTCAGCGCCGTTTGCATCTTCCGGCTCACAGACTGGTGTGTGATGTCCCCACGCGTTGGAATTCAACTCTGCACATGTTGGTCAGGATATGTGAGCAGAAGAGGGCAGTTGTTGAGTACCTGCATCACCTAAGCCGTCGGGAAATGGGTCAAACTCCACACATAACACCTGAGGAGTGGAGATGGATGTCAGACCTATGTACCATCCTCCAAAACTTTGAGGACTCCACCAAGATGGTGAGTGGTGATGACGCCATTATTAGCGTCACCATACCGCTACTCTGCCTTCTAAAACGGTCCCTTTTGAAAAACAAACATGATGCATTGCAGGCGGAGCGCGATGAGTTGCAGCAAGAAACAGTAGTGGGTGTGGGTGATAACACACAGCCCAGCCTCGTCTCATCACAACGTGCAGTGGAGGACTATGACGAGGAGGAGGATGAAGACATGGAGCAACTCTCCGGCCAAATTGAGGATATGACATGCACACCAGTCATATCCTCGATTCAGCGTGGCTGGCCAGAGGACAGGGTAGATGAGGAGGAGGAGGAGGAGGAGGAGGAGGAGGACAGCATGTTCAGTCATCTTGTTGGTCAGGCTACTGAAGTCCTGGCTGTTAAGAGTCTGGCGCACATGGCTGACTTTATGGTAAGCTGCCTGTCTCGTGACCCTCGCGTTAAGAACATCTTGGCCGACAATCATTACTGGTTGGTAACACTGTTAGACCCACGCTACAAGGAGAACTTTTTGTCTCTTATTCCCGTGGATGAGAGGTCAACCAAAATGCAGCAGTTTCGGAAGGCCATACTCACGGAAGTAGGCAAAGCATTCCCCTCACAAAACGCTAGCGGCATAGGTCAGGAATCAGTGGACAACCGAGGCGTACAGCCGAGAGAGGCACAAGTCCAATCCGCCAGAGGTAGGGGAACAGTCTTTAAGATGTGGGACAGTTTTCTCAGCCCCTCACGTACCACAGCCCCTGAGGTGCGGGGTAGTGCCACAAGAAATCCTAAGTTTGCCCAGATGCTGAAGGAGTACCTTGCAGATCGAACAACTGTACTCCGACATTCCTCTGTGCCTTACAATTATTGGGTATCCAAGCTGGACACGTGGCATGAATTGGCTCTCTACGCCTTGGAAGTCCTGGCCTGCCCTGCTGCTAGCGTTTTGTCAGAGCGTGTTTTTAGTGCCGCAGGTGGAATCATTACAGATAAACGCACCCGCCTGTCAACTGAAAATGCTGACAGGCTGACTCTGATAAAGATGAACAAGGGTTGGATTGGGCCAGACTTCACCACACCACCAGCAAATGAGAGCGGAATTTAAAGTTTGCCATGTACCTCCACTCACCCATGGGTACACTTCTCGACTTTGGATAATCGCTGGACTGCTCCTCCTTCTCCTCATGCGCCATCATGATGACCGTTACAATAGTTAGGTCTTTGTTTCAGGTATACCCCCAGTGGTAAATTTTTTCGCCCATTCTTTGCAGAATGGACATTACAACGACAGGAGACCCGCTCCTTTGCAATGGGAACAATGTTTTGAGGCCCTCATGCACGTCTCTACCCAGGGACAACGTGTAGCCTCCCAATTTTTGGCTGCCCTGCCTAAGGGCTATACTGAAATACACCCACTTCCTTAAAATGGACACTTAATGTTTTGAGGCCCTCATGCACGTCTCTACCCAGGGACAATGTGGAGCCTCCCAATTTTTGGCTGCCCTGGCAAAGGGCTATACTGAAATAGACCCACTTCCTTACAATGGGCACTTCAGGTTTAAAGGCCATCATGCACGTCTCTACCCAGGGACAATGTGGAGCCTCCCAATTTTTGGCTGCCCTGCCTAAGGGCTATACTATAATACACCCACTTCCTGACAATGGACACTTAATGTTTTGAGGCCCTCATGCACGTCTCTACCCAGGGACAATGTGGAGCCTCCCAATTTTTGGCTGCCCTGGCAAAGGGCTATACTGAAATAGACCCACTTCCTTACAATGGGCACTTCAGGTTTAAAGGCCATCATGCACGTCTCTACCCAGGGACAATGTGGAGCCTCCCAATTTTTGGCTGCCCTGCCTAAGGGCTATACTGAAATACACCCACTTCCTTAAAATGGACACTTAATGTTTTGAGGCCCTCATGCACGTCTCTACCCAGGGACAATGTGGAGCCTCCCAATTTTTGGCTGCCCTGGCAAAGGGCTATACTGAAATAGACCCACTTCCTTACAATGGGCACTTCAGGTTTAAAGGCCATCATGCACGTCTCTATCCAGGGACAATGTGGAGCCTCCCAATTTTTGGCTGCCCTGCCTAAGGGCTATACTGAAATACACCCACTTCCTTAAAATGGACACTTAATGTTTTGAGGCCCTCATGCACGTCTCTACCCAGGGACAATGTGGAGCCTCCCAATTTTTGGCTGCCCTGGCAAAGGGCTATACTGAAATAGACCCACTTCCTTACAATGGGCACTTCAGGTTTAAAGGCCATCATGCACGTCTCTACCCAGGGACAATGTGGAGCCTCCCAATTTTTGGCTGCCCTGCCTAAGGGCTATACTATAATACACCCACTTCCTGACAATGGACACTTAATGTTTTGAGGCCCTCATGCACGTCTCTACCCAGGGACAATGTGGAGCCTCCCAATTTTTGGCTGCCCTGGCAAAGGGCTATACTGAAATAGACCCACTTCCTTACAATGGGCACTTCAGGTTTAAAGGCCATCATGCACGTCTCTACCCAGGGACAATGTGGAGCCTCCCAATTTTTGGCTGCCCTGCCTAAGGGCTATACTGAAATACACCCACTTCCTTAAAATGGACACTTAATGTTTTGAGGCCCTCATGCACGTCTCTACCCAGGGACAATGTGGAGCCTCCCAATTTTTGGCTGCCCTGGCAAAGGGCTATACTGAAATAGACCCACTTCCTTACAATGGGCACTTCAGGTTTAAAGGCCATCATGCACGTCTCTATCCAGGGACAATGTGGAGCCTCCCAATTTTTGGCTGCCCTGCCTAAGGGCTATACTGAAATACACCCACTTCCTTAAAATGGACACTTAATGTTTTGAGGCCCTCATGCACGTCTCTACCCAGGGACAATGTGGAGCCTCCCAATTTTTGGCTGCCCTGGCAAAGGGCTATACTGAAATAGACCCACTTCCTTACAATGGGCACTTCAGGTTTAAAGGCCATCATGCACGTCTCTACCCAGGGACAATGTGGAGCCTCCCAATTTTTGGCTGCCCTGCCTAAGGGCTATACTATAATACACCCACTTCCTGACAATGGACACTTAATGTTTTGAGGCCCTCATGCACGTCTGTATGCAGGGGCATTGGTGAACCTCACAATTTAGGACTGCCCTGGCAAAGGAAAATACTACAAAGACTCACTTCCTCAAAATGGGCACATTAGACTCAAGAGGCCTTCATGTACGTCTCTTCTCAGGGACATCGGAGTGCCACACAATGTTTTCACGTAAAATCTTTCATGTATTGATCTCAAAAAGTAACATACACCAGATCTATCTCACTATTGGGTATGTGCCCTTAACATTTCCGCCATGAAAAATCATTTTGGGGTCATTTTGGAAGGTTTTCTGGTGAGTCCGTAAAAATGGCGTAAAACGCGGACAAAATTGTTCACAGCTGTGACTTTTGAGTGATAAATGCTTCAAGGGGTCTTCCCCATGCTGTTGCCATGTCATTTGAGCACTCTTCTGAGACTTTTGTGACATTTTTAGGGTTTCTCCATGCTGCCGGGAGGTCATTTCACAAAAATACTCGGGTCTCCCATAGGATAACATTGGGCTCGTTGCTCGGGCCGAGTACACGAGTATCTTGGGAGGCTCGGCCCGAGCTTCGAGCACCCGAGCTTTTTAGTACTCGCTCATCACTAGTCTTTTAGCTTGAAAAAACACATGTAACAAGGCAAGAATAACAATTAGAGCAGAGACCTATTACATATCTAGGTTCCAGTGTAAGAGAGGTGCACTAAGGCTATCGCGTTCATACCCCTGAACACACCAATCGCGTCATGTAATGTAGTGTAAATAATGTCTTGCATCTTTATAAATATTGTGATGTAATGTATCATGTGAAATGTATTGTACTGGGATATTGCTGTATAATGATAATGTAATGAATATGTATTAGGATCAGATGTTTTGTTAATCTGATTCATAATGTGTAATGTATAGAATTTATATTAAATGCTTAGTAAGGAATAGAGATGAGTGAACCTTTGGAAGTTCGGTTTGCTGGGCACATCTGAAATTTGAACCTTAGATAAAGTTCAGATTGTGACCCTGACTTTATCCGAACCTCAATGGAAGTCAGTAATTGGGCAGTTTGTGTCTCGGTCCACATGCAGCCAGCCATAAACAGAACACTTTAGGGTGCATTGGACGGGATTTCTCAATTTTTTTTGTGTGCACACTACTAGAGATGAGCGAACCGGTCGTGGTTCGGCTCAAGTTCGGTTCGTCGAACGGAGGTCTCGTTCGAGTTCAGTTCGGCGAACGTTCGACAAACCGAACTCGAACCGCATAGGAAACAATGGCAGGCAATCACAAACACATAAAAACACCTAGAAAACACCCTCAAAGTTGTCCAAAAGGTGACAAACAACTCACAACACAACACAAACACATGGGAAAGTGACAAGGACATATACTCATGCGAAAACAAAAGAGCTGGACAAGGAAAAAGAGGAGGAGACACAGATATAGGCATAGCACGCCCTTCTAAAATCATGTAAAACACCGCAAGGTGACTCCAAGCGGAGTCTCCCTTTTTTCCAAAAATGGGGCCCCACACACACCCACCCCTTCAGTGGCAGCAGTTGTGCCCCAGTTGTACACTTCCCAGCTAGATTTGCATCAAGCACATTCAAAAATACGCCATTCTTAACCGTCCCCAGGATGACACCGGGGTAGGTAGCAAAGTCTTTCCTGATCCCAGCTCTGTGCATCTTGGATCATTTTTAAAAACAATGTAAGCAAGGGTTACTCCAAGCGGAGTCTCCCTTTTTTCCAAAAATTGGGCCACACAGACAACCCATCAGTGGCAGCACTTGTGCCCCAGTTGTACACTTCACAGCTAGATTTGCATCAAGCACATTCAAAAATACGCCATAATTAACCGTCCCCAGCATGACACCGGGGTAGGTAGCTAAGTCTTTCCTGATCCCAGCTCTGTTCATCTTGGATCATTTTTAAAAACAATGTAAGCAAGGGTTACTCCAAGCGGAGTCTCCCTTTTTTCCAAAAATTGGGCCCCATACACACCCATCTCTTCAGTGGCAGCAGTTGTGCCCCAGTTGTACACTTCACAGCTAGATTTGCATCAAGCACATTCAAACATACGCCATAATTAACCGTCCCCAGCATGACACCGGGGTAGGTAGCTAAGTCTTTCCTGATCCCAGCTCTATTCATCTTGGATCATTTTTAAAAACAATGTAAGCAAGGGTTACTCCAAGCGGAGTCTCCCTGTTTTCCAAAAATTGGGCCCCACACACACCCACCCCTTCAGTGGCAGCAATTGTGCCCTAGTTGCAAACAGGATGTTTTGATTTGCATCAAGCACATTCCAAATCCACAAGCATTTACTCTCCCCAGGATGACACAGGGGTAGTAAATTCCTTGTGGATCCATGACTTGTTCATTTTGATGAACGTTAGTCTGTCCACATTGTCACTGGACAGACGCGTGCACTTATCTGTCAGCACACACCCAGCAGCACTGAAGACACGTTCAGAGACAACGCTGGCAGCTGGACACGACAAAATCTCCAAGGCGTAAGTTGAGAGCTCTGGCCATTTTTCAGGATTTGAAGCCCAAAATGAGCAAGGCTCCATTTGCAAAGTCATGGCATCAATGTTCATTTGGAGATACTCCTGTATCATCCTCTCCAGCCGTTGACTATGTGTCAGACTTGTTGTCTCTGGTGGCCTTGCAAAGGACGGTCTAAAAAAATTATGAAAAGATTCCATAAAATTGCTGTTACCAGCACCAGATACGGTGCTACTGGTACGGGTAGACTGTTGACGATGACGAGACCGTCCCATGTTTGTCAAGTTACAACTGGGAGATTCACTCCCTGCACCTTCACGGTTGTTTGGTGGAAAAGCCGAGCTAAGATCGAGTAACAGCTTCTGCTGATACTCCTGCATACGTGCGTCCCTTTCTATGGCTGGAATTATGTCACAAAATTTGGACTTGTACCGGGGATCTAATAGTGTGGCAAGCCAGTAGTCATCATCACTTGTAATTTTGACAATACGAGGGTCATGTTGGAGGTAGGGCAGCAAGAAGGCGCTCATGTATCTTGCGCAGCCATGCGGACCAAGTCCACGCTGTGTTTGTGGCATAGCGGTGCTAACCGTTCTTTCTTCCTCTGACATCTCCCCCCAACCTCTTTCAACTGAAATTTGACCAAGGTCTCCCTCATCCGCTGAGTCTTCCATGTCCATGGATAGTTCGTACTCCATTTCTTCATGTTCTCCTGCACCTTCCTCAACATTTCGCCTGCTACCATGCGCCCTTGTTGATCCCTGTCCCCCATGGTCCCATGCCTGCCGCGTTGGTGATGATGAACGTCTGGACCTTGGTGATGTTGTTGTGTCTTGCGCATATGAATCCTCCTGTAGTTCCTCCCCTTCCTGTTGTCCCACCCCCTGACTCCGAATAGTGTTTAGCGTGTGCTCCAGCATGTAAATGACTGGAATTGTCATGCTGATAATGGCATTGTCAGCGCTAAACATATTCGTCGCCATGTCGAAACTGTGCAGAAGGGTGCATAGGTCCTTGATCTGAGACCACTCCATCAGGGTGATCTGCCCCACCTCTGCATCTCGTTGGCCCAGGCTATACGTCATGACGTATTGCACCAGGGCTCGGTGGTGCTGCCACAGTCGCTGTAACATGTGGAGAGTCGAATTCCAGCGTGTCACCACATCGCATTTCAGGCGATGAACCGGCAGGCCGAAAGACTTCTGGAGCGATGCAAGTCTCTCAGCTGCGGCGGTTGAACGGCGGAAGTGAGCAGACAGTTTTCGTGCCCTGGTCAGAAGGCCATCTAGGCTGGGATAGTGTGTTAAAAATTGCTGGACAACAAGGTTCAACACGTGAGCCATACAAGGCACGTGTGTCAGTTTGCCCAGGCGAAGGGCCGCTCCCAGTTTTGCCGCATTGTCGCACACAGCCTTACCAGGCTGCAGGTTGAGTGGAGACAACCATTTATTAAACTCAGTCTCCAGAGCTGCCCACAACTCAGTCGCTGTGTGACTCCTATTTCCAAGACATGTCAAGCTAAAGACCGCCTGATGCCGTTGCGCTCTGCTGCCAGCATAGTAATGAGGGGTGCGTGATTCCTTCTGCGCAGTGCGAACGCTGGTGGCCTGACCAGGCAGGCTTGGGGCGGAGGTGGAGGACCCAGATGAGGTGGAGGAGGCAGAAGCAGTGGCGGAACTTGGACAGACAGAGGATTGACACACAAGTCGTGGGGACGGAAAGACTTGTGCAGCAGACCCTTCACCATCTATCACCATAGTTACCCAGTGCCCAGTCAGCGACATGTAACGTCCCTGTCCATGCTTACTGGTCCAAGTATCGGTGGTGAAATGCACCCGTTGACACACAGAGTTTCTCAAGGAAGTGGTGATGTTGTGTGCGACATGCTGGTGTAGCGCGGGCACACCTTTTTTAGAGAAGTAGTGGCGACTGGGCATCTGGTACTGGGGCACAGCGACAGACATAAGGTCTCTAAAATCCTGTGTGTCCACCAGGCGGAAAGGCAGCATTTCGGTAGCCAAGAGCTTACAGAGGGATAAAGTCAACCTCTTAGCTTTGTCATGGGTTGCAGGAAATGGCCTTTTATTTGTCCACATCTGAAAGACAGAGATCTGGCTGCTGTGTGTAGACGGTGTTGAGTAGGGTGTCCCTTGAAAAATGCAGCTTTGTGAGGAAAATGCAGGCGTAGACATGATGTCGCCTTCATCCAACGATGTCTGAGAGAGCTGTACACACGTACTTGTTTCCCCTTCCAAACCAACTGACGACCTACCAAGCAAACTGCCTGTTGCGGTTACAGTGGTGGAAGTTGTGCGTGGAAAACCAGGTGTGACAGCTGTCCCCACAGTCCTAGAAGATGAAGAGCGCGCGGATGCACTGGAAGGGGCAGGCGGTGGATGGTTCACTCCGCTAGGCCGCATTGCAGCACGGTGAGCTTCCCACTGGGATATATGATATTTATTCATGTGACGATTCATGGAAGAAGTTGTCAAACTGCTGAGGATTTGCCCTCTATTAACAGAATCATGACAAATTTTACAGATCACATAATTTGGGCGATCTTTTGCTATGTCAAAAAAGGACCAGGCTAGGCAAGGCTTAGAGGGCATGTGACCTGCTGATCCACCCCGACTAGTGCTCAGAGGCACAGTGGTGGCTGAGGATGCAGTTGTAGACGTGCTACCAGTACTCCGACTCTGTCCCGGAAGGCGCAAGGTAACTTCGTCGTCAATTGCATCCTCCTCCACCGTCTCTGTTGACCTCCTCGAGGGCATGACTGTGGGTTGACAGTACGTGGGATCTAGAACATCCTCATCAATTGTTGTGTTTGCACTCCCCTCACCCTCAGACCGAGCCTCTTCTTGCCCTGACCGAATATTTAAGTTGTCATCCCAATCTGGTATCTGCGTCTCATCGTCATCAGTATGTTCCTCATTGTCTATTACCACAGGTGTTTCAGTTTGTGAATAAGGGTCAACAATATGCTCAGAAACTTGGTCATCACGGCCTGAATCAGAGTCACAAAGGTTCTGGGCATCACTGCAGACCATTTCCTGGTCTGTACTCACTGTAGCTTGGGAGCAGACCTCTGATTCCCAGGCTATAGTGTGACTGAACAGCTCTGCAGACTCAGCCATCTCAGTTCCACCATACTGTGCAGGGCGGATGGAGACTTCAGAGCTGTGAGAATGCAAGTGTGATTGGGCTGACAACTCAGAGGACTGGTGTTTTTTGGATGCAGTAGTTGAGGTGGCGGAGAGGGCACTTGTTGGACAACTTGAGATCCATTCAAGCATTTTCCTCTTTTGGCCATCATCTACCTTTGTTCCAGTTGTTCTTGTCCGTAAAAAAGGGAGCACATCGGATTGTCCACGGTAAGTAGTAGACATCTTACTTTTGCTGGAAGATGGTCTATCTTCAGCAGATGTTAATGGAGCTTTGCCACCTTCCCCACAGACAAACCCTTTTTTTCCTTTTCCAACACGCCTCGTCCCCTTTCCACCAGCATCTGTCATTTTGCCACTCATTTTGATTGCGACAAGATTGTGCACTTAAAATGTGGTAGTAAAAATTGAGAGGTGGTGTAGATTTCAGCGGTGGTCTAGCTTTATTAACAGCAGAATAAACAACAATAATTATCCCTGACAATGCAACTACGGCCCTTAAACTGGCAGCAGTGTTTGCTAGTATAATGGCTTAGTAACAATGAGTTTGAGTGTGCAATGCAGGCAGACGTGCTGCAAATATCTTTGCACTAGTGGGACAATACAGAAGTCCAACAGCCACGTTTAGGATGCCACTAAGTTTACTCAGTGTTTGCTAGTATAATGGCTTAGTAACAAATGAGCTTGAGTGTGCAATGCAGGCAGTCGTGCTGCAAATATCTTTGCACTAGTGGGACAATATAGAAGTCCAACAGCCACGTTTAGGATGACACTAAGTTTCCTCAGTGTTTGCTAGTATAATGGCTTAGTAACAAATGAGTTTGAGTGTGCAATGCAGGCACACGTGCTGCAAATATCTTTGCACTAGTGGGACAATACAGAAGTCCAACAGCCACTTTTAGGATGCCACTAAGTTTCCTTAGTGTTTGCTAGTATAATGGCTTAGTAACAATGAGTTTGAGTGTGCAATGCAGGCAGACGTGCTGCAAATATCTTTGCACTAGTGGGACAATACAGAAGTCCAACAGCCACGTTTAGGATGCCACTAAGTTCACTCAGTGTTTGCTAGTATAATGGCTTAGTAACAATGAGTTTGAGTGTGCAATGCAGGCAGACGTGCTGCAAATATCTTTGCACTAGTGGGACAATACAGAAGTCCAACAGCCACGTTTAGGATGCTGTGAGGTAAATCCGGAGATATGACGATAAATCATGATATTCAAGTATGTCAGGAAGCCCTCTCCTGGTGTCACCCCCCCTTTCCTTCACACAACTGGTTTAGCAACAAATCCCATGGCCATCTCCTGTGATATGGAGATGAGGTGGTGTGGGAACAATGGACACAGGATGACTCCCTGCCGTCACCCTGTAACAAGAGTTGTATCTCATTAGCAAGGCTATGGAACTAGCTAGACAGAACGACTCCAGTAAAAAATGGTTCATATCTCGCAAGCCATATTTCCGATAAATATGGCAACCATAAAAATGGTGTCTCCGCATGCGGACGATGCCGGCACACCCTTTTTATGGGAGCAGGACATTGGGAAATGCCCCAGGCGTGATATCAGCCAATGGGGAACTGGCAGACAGGTCATGAGTCCCCTCGTTCTGTAGCTAAATTCATAACTGTCACAATGAGAGCATTGGCGTCCGCCTACGACGCTCCCAGGCAAAGTTATGGCCATATTCAATGTTGTGGATTTTGTCCATAACTCCAGCCAGGGGTGGAGCAGTGCTCCCTCTGAGGTCACGAAGGTAGGAGGGGACCTGGATTTGTCCAGGTTGATAACCCTACTTCGGCCATTTTCCAGTGTTCTTTCGCTGGGGGTCACGTGTAGGAAACATCTGTGGGAGTTCCTGGAAACCTGGTCTACAGCGCCCCCCTGTGGCCAGACGCACAAGGTAACTGATTGAATTGCATACCTGTTTGAAAACCATGCTTTATCTGTAACTGTACTCTGACATATGTATATTCTGTAGATTCCCTATTGTATATATTGTAGTTCTAGTGTGCTTTAGGCTGATTAAATTATATAATTAATCTTGGGCTGTTCTGTTATCTCGATCTTGAATCCCACGTCTGTGTGTTCGGCTAATAGTTACCGTGAAGCGGTTGGTGGCAGCGAGTTTGTGCCAAGGATTATTGTGGGGAGGCCAGTGAGATTCGGGGAGATTTTATATATTCCGCCCGCGGAGGTCGGGGGAATATATACCCTACTCTCACCGGGGACCCTTCAATAATCGGCATAAGTAGTATAGCGGCCTCCTTGCTTATTGTCGGGCAATTCCATAATTGGCCTGACTATAAGAGGGGCGCTAGAGAGCGCGTCACGTGCTCTGTCTGTCGGTCGGGAGGTATAAAGGAGGGGTGACCCCCCACTTGTTACCCCCCGATTGTGACGTACTGGTAGCCAGCGCGGGGGATTTCTGAGTGACCCCCCCGGTGGTTTGTGACATATTGGTGGCATAGCGGTGGGATCGAGATAATAGTGTGTGTGAGTGTGAGACCCATACTCCCAGACACTAAAGACTGCCTGCAGCAGCTGTGGCTGCTGGGGTCTTCAGACCAGCTCAACACTAGAGTGTCAGAGTGCAGATACTGTAAGGTGTGTGGAGGCATCAGGTGTCAGTTCTGTGTCAGTGACCAAAAGTCTGCAAGAATGGCTGATGGCACCAGGAGCAGAGCTATGCAACTGGCCAATGCTAAGGCAGGAGCCGAAGAGAGGGAGGACGGTGCTGTGGACAGTAATGAGGAGGTTGCCCACGAGTCCTCCAGGAGCTCGACGCCAGAAAACAGCTCTGCAGAGGACATTGCACAACCTAGCAATTATGGACAAGATGAGGAGCAGCTCACCCAAGGGTCCTCAACGAGCCAGATGCCAGCCCTCCGCTCTGCAATGGACAGTGAAGCACCAGGCTCCGCAGCGGGCCGCAGATCACCACGTGCCATTCCACCGAGCCTGGGAGGCTCGGATAGCCTTCTTCAAATGGCTATGGCCCTTCTCCAGGCTGGAGACCAGAAGGGCTACAAGGAACTCCTGGCAGAGCGCAGGGCAGAGCGGCAGGCAGCGCGTGATGCTGAGGCTGCGGAGCGGCAAGCAGCGCGTGAAGAGCGCCAGGCAGAGCGTGAGGCTGCGGAGCGACAGGCAGACCGTGACTACCAGCTGCATCTAGCCAAGCTCCAGCCCTCATCAGCCACACGTGACCTTCAAGACACCAAACTTCCAAAGGTCCGTGTTGAGGACTTCCCAGTGCTGGAGAAGGATGGAGACTTGGACTCTTTCTTGACTGCTTTTGAACGGACTTGCTTGCAGCACCATCTGGACAAGGACCAGTGGGCCAAATACCTGACCCCCCGTTTAAGGGGTAAGGCCCTGGAAATCCTTGGGGACTTGCCTGCTGAGGCAGATCAGGGCTACGACACCATCAAGCGGGCCCTGATCCAACAGTACAACCTCACTCCGGAGTCCTACCGCAAGAAGTTCCGGACCCTGCAGAAGGGACCAAAGGACTCCTGGGCTGACCACCGGCGGGCACTTGCCCGAGCTGCCGACCACTGGACCCAAGGCCTGCAGCTTTCCACCGGACCAGAGATCCTGGACTTGGTCATCACGGAGCAACTCTTGTGGAACTGCCCTGAGGATCTCCGCCAGTTCATCCGAGACCAGAAGCCAAAGGGGTCCACGGCTACAGCTGCCCTTGCCGATGACTACACCAACAACCGGGCCCCTGAGGCCAGGAGAGCGGCCACCAGCAGCACCTGGAGAGGGGGTAAGATGAATTCTGCGACTGCCCCACCTGCCCCTAGACTGCAGGGGGTGTCCCCCTCAACTCCCCTCTCCAGGCCCGTGGCGGAACCAAGACGGTGCCACCAGTGCAACCTACCTGGACACTTCAAGGCCATGTGCCCTCAGCGTCCCAAGGCCCCGGCTCCGTCCCCGTCCCAAGGGCCGCCCAAGGTGTATTGTGTGGGTGGGGGTGGTGGTAGGTCCCTGGACAGCTTCCAACCTGTCACCGTCGGCCGGTCTGTGACCATAGGACTGCGAGACAGCGCCTCGGAGGTGACTCTGGTGCGGCCTGAGATGGTGTCCCCCCAAGACTTGATCCCTGGAAAAACCCTCGCTGTCTCCGGGATTGGAGGCACTGACCCGGCGCTGCCTGTTGCTGACATTTATGTGGACTGGGGCGCAGGGCGGGGGGTGAGGGAGGTGGGGGTAACTGATCGGATCCCTGCAAACGTGCTACTTGGGACAGATTTGGGGCAGATAACCTCCCAGTTTGGGCCCCCCCCCCAAGGGCTGAACCTTCAGCCCGTACTGACATGACTCCTGACAATGTTAATGTGTTATCTATGAATGATGTAAGGGAGGAGGGAGTGAACTCTGATATTTCTGCTTGCACAGACACCATAGACACACACGCAGCTGCAGCTGTGACAGGAGGGGAGGGGGTCAGAGAAAGGTGTGACAATGCCTCTACAAGTAACCAGCCTGTGAGCTGGGATCTGTTGCCCTCTGCAGGGATAAGCAGAGAGCAGGGTGCTGCAGGGGGAGGACCAGTGTGTGGGGTGGGGGCTACCACAGCAAATGTGGGGTCCCCAGAGATTTCACAGCGGGGTTCTGTTGCTGCAGGAGGGGAACAGGCAGGTGAGATTGGGGCCGGTCCAGGAGCGGAAGTGCTCCCAGGTAAGATCTCGGTGCATGGTTCCCCCACAACCGGGGTGTCAGGAAGCCAGGTAGGTCTGCCTGAACCGGCAACTTGGTCAGGAACGGAGGAGGAGCAGGCACGACCCACGGTCGCAGCGGCTGTGGCCGCTGTCACCCGCAGTGGGAGTGCTGGAAGCCAAGGGGCCTCCCGGAGGTCCGATAGCTCTTCCCCTTCTGACCAAGTGGCAGCCGAGTCAGGTGGAGGCCAGGACACAGGTCCCGGGGTACTGACTGAAGATGTGACAGTCTCGTCGATTCTGGCCACATCTAGTCAGGGGTTTCAGGCAGCGTTAGAAGCTGACGACAGCCTGAAAGCTCTTAAGGAGCAGGCGGCACAGCCTCCCTCGGACTCGGACCCGGAGCGAGTGGTCTGGGACCAAGGACGGCTGTACCGGGCCACGGTCCAGCAGGGTTCACCGGAGGTGTGGCCCAGGGACCGACAGTTGGTGGTACCCTATCCGTTCCGGACGGAGTTGTTGCGGATCGCACATGAGATTCCGATGGCCGGACACCTAGGGATCGCTAAGACCAAGGCCAGGTTAAACCAGCATTTCTACTGGCCAAAAATGGGGGCCGATGTGGCTGCCTACTGCCGTTCGTGTGAAACCTGTCAGAGAGTGGGGAAGGCGGGGCCACGCCCCAAAGCCCCACTGGTATCTCTGCCAATCATCGATGAGCCTTTCAGGAGGGTGGCTGTGGATCTGGTCGGCCCGCTGGCCATCCCCAGCAGCTCCGGGAAACGCTTCATACTGACGGTAGTGGACTATGCCACCCGGTACCCAGAAGCAGTGGCCTTGTCGTCCATTCGGGCTGACAAGGTGGCCACCGCATTGCTGGAGATTTTCTCCCGAGTGGGTTTTCCCCAGGAAATGCTCACTGACCGGGGGACCCAATTCATGTCCCAGCTGATGGAGGCCCTCTGTAAGCAAGTCCAGGTGCGACATCTGGTGGCCAGCCCGTACCATCCACAGACTAATGGCCTGTGCGAGCGGTTCAATGGCACCTTAAAGCAGATGCTTAAGATGTTGGTCGACTCCCATGGGCGTGACTGGGAGCGGTATCTCCCACACCTGTTATTTGCTTACCGGGAGGTTCCACAGGCCTCAACAGGATTCTCACCGTTTGAGCTCCTGTACGGGCGACGTGTGCGGGGCCCCCTGGCTCTGGTGAAAGAGGCTTGGGAAGGGGATTTGGCCACCCCTGGAGTGTCGGTTATCGAGTATGTCATGCGCTTCCGGGACAAAATGCAGGCCTTGACGCAACTGGTACACGACAATATGGCTCAAGCCCAGGCCGATCAGAAGCGTTGGTACGACCAGAACGCTTGTGAGAGGACCTACCAAGTGGGTCAAAAGGTGTGGGTACTGGTCCCCGTACCACAGGACAAGCTTCAGGCAGCCTGGGAAGGCCCATACCTCGTGTACCAGCAGCTCAACCCTGTGACGTACCTGGTCACCCTGGACCCTGCCCGTGGAAGGCGGAAGCCCTTCCATGTGAACATGATGAAGGCACATCATGAGCGGGAGGCATGTGCGCTCCCCGTGTGCAACCTGCCCGAGGAGGGAGAAGCGGAAACCCTCTTGGATATGCTAGCCCAGGTTAGGGCAGGCGGATCCATTGAGGATGTGGAGGTTGGCCACCAGCTCTTGGAAGACCAACGGTCCCAGCTGTGGGCCACCCTCCTCCCCTTCCGGGGGTTGTTTACCAACCAGCCCGGAAGGACTGACTTGGCTGTCCATCACGTGGACACTGGGGATCATCCCCCGATCCGGCGTTCAGCATATCGGGTCTCCCTGGAGGTGCAGCAACACATGCGCCAGGAGATTGACGAGATGCTGAAGCTGGGGGTGATCCAGGCATCCAACAGCGCTTGGGCCTCGCCTGTAGTCCTCGTCCCTAAGAAGGACCGAACCACTCGGTTCTGCGTGGACTACAGGGGGCTCAATGCTGTCACGGTCGCCGATGCGTACCCAATGCCACGCATCGATGACCTGCTCGATCAGTTGGCCGGGGCTCAGTACCTGACCATCATGGACCTGAGCCGGGGATATTGGCAGATCCCCCTGACTCGCAAGGCCAGGGAACGCTCTGCCTTTATTACCCCATTTGGACTGTACGAGTCCACGGTGATGCCATTCGGGATGAGGAATGCCCCTGCCACTTTCCAGCGGATGGTCAACACCCTGCTCAAGGGACTTGAAGGGTACGCGGCCGCGTACCTGGATGACATTGCCGTCTTCAGTCCCACCTGGGAAGATCACCTAGAGCATCTAGCACAGGTGCTCAGGCGGGTCCACCGGGCAGGTTTGACCATCAAGCCGGGCAAGTGTCAGCTGGCCATGAGCGAGGTCCAGTACCTCGGTCACCGGGTAGGCGGGGGAACACTGAAGCCCGAGCCTGAGAAAGTGGAGGCCATCGCATCCTGGCCCACCCCCAGGACCAAGAAGCAGGTGATGTCCTTCTTAGGGACCGCCGGGTACTATAGGAGGTTTGTTCCACGCTATAGTAGCCTGGCAAAGCCCTTGACGGACCTCACCAAGAAGAAGCTGCCCTCTGCAGTCGATTGGACAATGGACTGCGAGACAGCCTTCCGGGCCCTAAAGGACGCCCTGTCCAGCCCGCCCGTGCTACAGGCAGCCGACTTCACGCGGCCGTTTGTAGTACAGACCGACGCCAGTGACTTCGGCCTCGGTGCGGTACTCAGCCAGGTGGACTCTGCGAGCCAAGAGCACCCAGTCTTGTACCTGAGCAGGAAGCTGTTACCGAGGGAAGTGGCCTATTCCACAATGGAGAAGGAGTGCCTGGCCATAGTGTGGGCCCTGCAGCGTCTGCAACCCTATCTATACGGGCGCCACTTCATCGTGGAGACGGACCACAATCCCCTCAGCTGGTTGCACACCGTCTCTGGGACGAATGGGCGATTGTTGCGATGGAGCCTTGCGCTCCAGCAATACAACTTCACCATTCGCCACAAAAGGGGCCGTGACCACGGTAACGCAGACGGGCTGTCCCGACAAGGAGAGGTCGCGGACGGGCGCACGGGGGAACACCGGAGTGTGCTGCCCCCTAGCGCCCTCAAAAGGGGGGAGGTGTGAGGTAAATCCGGAGATATGACGATAAATCATGATATTCAAGTATGTCAGGAAGCCCTCTCCTGGTGTCACCCCCCCTTTCCTTCACACAACTGGTTTAGCAACAAATCCCATGGCCATCTCCTGTGATATGGAGATGAGGTGGTGTGGGAACAATGGACACAGGATGACTCCCTGCCGTCACCCTGTAACAAGAGTTGTATCTCATTAGCAAGGCTATGGAACTAGCTAGACAGAACGACTCCAGTAAAAAATGGTTCATATCTCGCAAGCCATATTTCCGATAAATATGGCAACCATAAAAATGGTGTCTCCGCATGCGGACGATGCCGGCACACCCTTTTTATGGGAGCAGGACATTGGGAAATGCCCCAGGCGTGATATCAGCCAATGGGGAACTGGCAGACAGGTCATGAGTCCCCTCGTTCTGTAGCTAAATTCATAACTGTCACAATGAGAGCATTGGCGTCCGCCTACGACGCTCCCAGGCAAAGTTATGGCCATATTCCATGTTGTGGATTTTGTCCATAACTCCAGCCAGGGGTGGAGCAGTGCTCCCTCTGAGGTCACGAAGGTAGGAGGGGACCTGGATTTGTCCAGGTTGATAACCCTACTTCGGCCATTTTCCAGTGTTCTTTCGCTGGGGGTCACGTGTAGGAAACATCTGTGGGAGTTCCTGGAAACCTGGTCTACAGCGCCCCCCTGTGGCCAGATGCACAAGGTAACTGATTGAATTGCATACCTGTTTGAAAACCATGCTTTATCTGTAACTGTACTCTGACATATGTATATTCTGTAGATTCCCTATTGTATATATTGTAGTTCTAGTGTGCTTTAGGCTGATTAAATTATATAATTAATCTTGGGCTGTTCTGTTATCTCGATCTTGAATCCCACGTCTGTGTGTTCGGCTAATAGTTACCGTGAAGCGGTTGGTGGCAGCGAGTTTGTGCCAAGGATTATTGTGGGGAGGCCAGTGAGATTCGGGGAGATTTTATATATTCCGCCCGCAGAGGTCGGGGGAATATATACCCTACTCTCACCGGGGACCCTTCAATAATCGGCATAAGTAGTATAGCGGCCTCCTTGCTTATTGTCGGGCAATTCCATAATTGGCCTGACTATAAGAGGGGCGCTAGAGAGCGCGTCACGTGCTCTGTCTGTCGGTCGGGAGGTATAAAGGAGGGGTGACCCCCCACTTGTTACCCCCCGATTGTGACGTACTGGTAGCCAGCGCGGGGGATTTCTGAGTGACCCCCCCGGTGGTTTGTGACAGATGCCACTAAGTTCACTCAGTGTTTGCTAGTATAATGGCTTAGTAACAATGAGTTTGAGTGTGCACTCCAGGCAGATGTGCTGCAAATATCTTTGCACTAGTGGGACAATACAGAAGTCCAACAGCCACTTTTAGGATGCCACTAAGTTCACTCAGTGTTTGCTAGTATAATGGCTTAGTAACAATGAGTTTGAGTGTGCAGTGCAGGCAGACGTTCTGTAAATATCTTTGCACTAGTGGGACAATACAGAAGTCCAACATCCACGTTTAGGGTGCCACTAAGTTCACTAAGTGTTTGCTAGTATAATGGCTTAGTAACAATGAGTTTGAGTGTGCAATGCAGGCAGACATGCTGCAAATATCTTTGCACTAGTGGGACAATAATGAAGTCCAACAGCCACGTTTAGGATGCCACTAAGTTTACTCAGTGTTTGCTAGTATAATGGCTTAGTAACAATGAGTTTGAGTGTGCAAAGGGCAGGAGGGTACAGTGGCAGGGTTGTGGGTCTGGGTACAGTAAAGGAAGCCTCCTTTTCTATCCCTCCTAATGGGGAAATGCAGCGAGGAAATCCCTGACCTTAGCTACACAGACGCTGTCATCTTGTGTAGCTGTTAAAATCTGTTTTCACTGCCTTGACTGTCACCTATGGCTCTGACCCTGCAGGTATTAGCCCTTAGAAGGGCTGAAAGAAACTTCTATCCCTATTCTGTATAGCCCTGTGTATAGAGCGTACACAGCAGTATCGGAGACAGAAGCTACGCCGGCGGTGACTGACACCCAGACGCAGAAGAGATAATGGCGTCCGGACGGGCAGATACTCATTTTTATAAATGCAGGGACATGTGACATGGACATCCTATCACACATGCCGTTGCTTCTCTGGCTAAAAGCCCACTTAGCTGTGTGTGTGTCTGGGATTGGCTGACATGCTGGCCCGCCCCACTACACGCCATTATACAAACAGCAGTGATCTGAATGCGCTGTTCCCGCACACTATACGCTGAAATTTCAAAATAGTGTGAGTCACAGAGTGACTTACACTATTACAGCGGAAAGACAGCTAGTAATTAGCTTGTCTTTTTGCTACTAGAACCGTTCTCGAACGTATCTAGAACTATCGAGCTTTAGCAAAAAGCTCGAGTTCTAGTTCGATCTAGAACAGCCCCCAAAATCACTCGTGCCGCGAACTGGAGAACCTCGAACCGTGAACCGCGCTCAACTCTACACACTACATCAGATCATGCTGATTTTACCCCCAGTGTGCGCCATTCAAGCACTGCACGCGGCTCGTACATGGCTGAGCATCACTCATACCCAAGCACTGCTCGCTTGAGTAGTTTGCACTCGGAACTCACTCGAACTTCGAACCCAAACTTTGTTTTTTTTTAAGTGGGTTTCTAAACCCGAACCTCAAACCTCAGGTTTGTTCATCTCTAGTAAGGAAGTTCTGCCCAGCAGCAGACAGCAGGGGCAGAAACAGTTAAATGTTGAAACTAGCCTTTTTCTATATACAAAGAAGGTCTTTTTTCTCTCAAATATTTTTCACAAATTGGTCCAAATCTGCGTTAGTGAGTATTTCTTCTTTGCTGAGATAATCCATCCACCTCACAGGTGTGACTTATCAAGATGCTGATTAGATAGCATGATTATTGGGCAGACGTGCCTTATGTGCCTTAGGGGTACTTCTCACATAGCGAGATCGTTGCTGAGTCACAGGTTTTGTGACGCACCAGTGACCTCATCAGCGATCTCGCTGTGTGTGACACTAAGCAGCGACCTGGCCCCTGCTGTGAAATCGCTGATCGTTACACACTGTTCTGGTTCATTTTTTGCTCGTTGGTCTCCCGCTGTGTAGCACACATTGACATGTTTGACGGCGGGAGACCAACGAGCACCAACTCTGTGTAAGCAGTGTACGCTGGTAACCAGGGTAAATATCGGGTAACTACGCAAAGCGCTTTGCTTGGTTACCCAATATTTACCCTGTTAACCAGTGTACACCGCTTACAGGCTGCCAGCGCTGGCTCCCTGCACACGAAGCCAGGGTAAATATCGAGTAACTAAGCAAAGCGCTTTGCTTAGTAACCCGATGTGTACCCTAGATACTTAAACAAGGAGCCAGCGCTGGCAGCCTGTAAGCGGTGTACGCTGGTAAGCAGGGTAAATATCCGGTAACTAAGCAAAGCGCTTTGCTTAGTTACCCGATATTTACCCTGGTTACCAAGCGCAGCATCGTTACACGAGTCACTGGTGGCTGGTCACTGGTCGCTGGTGAGATCTGCCTGATTGACAGCTCACCAGCTACCATGTAGCGACGCACCAATGATCCCTGCCAGGTCAGATCGCTGGTGGGATCGTTGGTGCGTTGCTACGTGTGACAGGACCCTTAAGGCCCTGTCACACACACAGATAAATCTGCGGCAGATCTGTGGTTGCAGTGAAATTGTGGGCAATCAGTTCCAGGTTTGTGGCTGTGTACAAATGGAGCAATATGTCCCTGATTTCACTGCAACCACAGACCTGCCAAAGATTTATCTGTGTGTGTGACAGGGCCTTTAGGCTGGCCACAATAAAAGGCCACTCTAAAATGTGCAGTTTTACAGGATTGCAAGAGTACAGGAGGGCAATGAAGGTTAAAGTAAATTTTCATCAAATACAAACTATATACATCATTAAACAGATTTTAGATTTCATGAAACCGATAAACGCCCTTTGAAACTCCATATTAAAATGGCTGTATAATCTTTTGTGAAAGTTTCTCTATATTAAAAAGCTTTATCTAATATTAACATATACATTTTATCAATCCAGCTATTTAAGTTGTGGATTATACAGCAAATTCTGAGTCTGAGTTGTATTTTCAAAGTAAGAACATCAACCTCATCAGGTCTGACAGATCTATGTAATAATGTATGGAGTTTGTATTGTGAGATTTGATGAAATATGTACTATAATAGGCGTGATCCTTGTGACTACAATGCCAATTCAGTAATGATTTGTGGGTTTACTGATCAGATCTGTAATACATATTCCATAAAACCATTAGTCAGTGACTATATCTCACTCATGATCTATCAGTAAGGAGAGCAATTGTTCTCTACTAGTGTTGTATCTTTCAACATTTTAAAATAGTGTTTCTGTCAGGCTAGATACTGGGAAGTGCCAAGCAAATGTCGAAAGAAAAGGGAAACCCTGTGTCTAGGGAAGGGGGAGATGCTGACCCTGACCAAGCCTATTGCTGAGACCTGGCTTACCTCACCACCCTCCACACCTATGCACAGAGCTGGATACCTGATTCTGGCTGACTCTGAAGTGGGCCCTAGGTAGGGAGTGTGTTACGGTTGCTGCGAGCACTGGAGACTAAGTCCAGATTTCTTGCTACTGCACATGTGCGAGCGCTGGAGACTAAGTCCAGATTTCTTGCTACTGCACATGTGCGAGCACTGGAGACTAAGTCCAGATTTCTTGCTACTGCACATGTGCGAGCGCTGGAGACTAAGTCCAGATTTCTTGCTACTGCACATGTGCGAGCGCTGGAGACTAAGTCCAGATTTCTTGCTACTGCACATGTGCGAGCGCCGGAGACTAAGTCCAATCTTGGAGCCATTGCACATGTGCGGGTGACATCATCGCTGACACGAGGTCACATGTCTCTGACACCTTCTATGCCGATTGGTCGCTGGTCATGTGCTTGTGACGTCTTGCTCGGTGATAGGCCAGCATGACGTCACTCCTGTCGTTCTGGCAGCGGATTGGCTCTGGTGTCCTCCATCTTGGATGAGGCACAGAGTCTATATAAGACCCTGACACACGCCGCATGGCGCTCAGTCCTCTTGGTTCATGCATATGAGTAGACGCTCTGTGCGCGTTCCTCTAGGCATTCCTCTGTCTATGCTAGGTGAGCGCTACCGGCAGGGTAGCGTTCTTATACCTTACAGCTTCGGCTGCTGTCCGTATCCTTACCTCTTAGGGGAGTGGACATGGGCAGGTGCCTGAGGCACATGGTCTGGCTGGGCCTTGTGATTCTACTCGTAGGTGGACGTTGCCGCTAGGGTAACGTTCCTTATACTGCGTCTGGCAGTTGTTCGTATCCTCGCACACTAGGGGAGCGAACAGAGGTAGGAGCTTTGTGCGGCTTACGCTGCTGTTCGTCTCTTTTGCACCACTAGAAGAGCGGACCTAGGCAGGTGCCATATCTAGTGGTTCGTGTCCTCGCACACTAGTGGAGCGAACGCAGGTAGGAGCTTTGTGCGGCTTAAGCTGCTGTTCGTCTCTTTTGCACCACTAGAAGAGCGGACCTAGGTAGGTGCCATTTCGCACACATTGCCTTTGTCTCTGTGATTATTAACAGAGATCATTCCACACACCCTCCAAGTAAGGGAGGAATTGCTTTACTTACTTATTATATCCTTCTGTGAGTTAACAGAGGTATTGCACTCTGCCATAGTCTGCAGCAAAGTCTTTGCACGGTGGACCCTGACTGTCTGATACTCCTTTCAGTTATTATCAGACAGCCCCCCGTAACAGAGTGGATGGGATGAGCGCTCAGTCAACCTCACTAAGCACTAAAGAAGACACAGGGATGACAAACAGGGGGAAAGTGAGCAAACAACTTATCTCCAGATGACTCAGGCAGAGGAACTGCAACAACCACAAAGATTCAATAGATCTTTGCAAGCCGACTGCTTGCACTGAAGATTTGTTAAGGATATAAGAGCTATCACCAGCACCAAGTGATAGGTAGTGAAGGTATATAAATACACCAAGGGAAGTGCTTATGAAAAGCAGCTGAAAGTCTGAGGAACTCTGCAGGGTCCTAAAAGGAAGGGGATGAAAACTAAGCAGAAATAATGGAAGGTCAGGGAGCAGTTTCTGCAGCAAACGCTGTGACCTTCCATAGCCAGACACCCCAGCACTGTCTGTCACCGTGACACATCCATAACACTTACTATGTTTATTTTTAATTTAAAATACTTAGAGACGGGCCAATAATGAAATATTCGCGTTTAGATTATGGTCTCTGAATACTAAGTATTAATCCAGTATTCATCACAAATAACAAATTCAATTTAATGGGAAAGCCGAGCATTTTTCTTGAAGATTTCCCAGAAAAATACTTGGGTTCCCCATTGATTTGCATTAGGTTCATCATTTGTGATGAATACCGGAATAGTACTCTGTATGTACTATGTAGAACCTGAATATTTCACTATTTGCCCAGCTCTAAAAATAACCCTTTCATGCCAAGTCTTCCATATGCTTCAGATAATTTAATTTTCATAAATTAGGAACTTTTTCCATAAATCAATGTAACCAGCCACAAAAATCTATACATTGGATGTATTTATTATTCAGATTCACCTTACTTGTCCTAGTCATTTTAATGCTGAAAAAGCCAGACAGGACATATAGGATAAGATCATAAGGCTGACATCTTATATGCTATTTTATATTGTGCAGGAACAGCATATATTTTTATAGAATACAGCATTCCATCGGTGCATTGTACATGTCGGTGTCCTGCAATAAAAGCCATCAACAACAATCATTTAAGTGGAAACAGTGCTAACTAAAAATAGATGTAGGGTAGTTATCAGTCAACAGAACCTCTTATTGCTTTATAATGACAGACGTTATTTGGAAATTCGGCTACATAATACAGTAGCCATGCCGAGGCTTCACAGAGGAGTCAGTATTGAGCTCAATGGACCTGATAAATCCTGAAATTCTTTGAATGCTATTTGAGTGAAATCTTGTGAACTATTTGGGAGACGATTAGCTTTACTGGTTTGGAATTTCCCTTAATGCAAAAGTGCTAAATAAACTGCGGTGATATCAGACGTTAGAGATTTCACAAGCATCTAGTCTGTGATCATGCGTGATGTGACCATGTTAGGAGTTGGATTAGCCATGATCAAATGGTGGCATAGCAGTTAAGGTCAAGGACTAAGGAGCAAATAGTCTTTCATTCTTCTGATAACAATGCAGACTGAAAGCTGGCCAAATACCACATCATTATTTGATTCTCACATTAGAGCGCTGCCCAGACTCGGAGATCTCATTTCACTGCTTTCCTTTAATAAACCGCACTCCCAGAGGAGCCTACTAGATGCTATTAGTCAATTTACATTTCACTTGTAGACACCAAGCACAATATTTACTCTTGAAGAATCAGATTGAGGAGCTCACAGACTGTCTTGGTTAAAGGGAAGCAATCACCGGAAAATGACCTACTGTTTAAATCATGTTTTTTAATTAATTGTATTTTAAAAAACAAAAAAAAAATGTTTTTAAAGAAAAGCCCGGACGCCTGCCCTGAAAGGGCTCAAGGGAGGGCAATATGACTGAGGAGGGATGCTAGGCCTGAGGGTTAGCAAGGGGTTAAGGTGCAGGGTATTTTGTGCGGGAAAAGTGGGAGGTGGAGTTATAGGGCTGTGGGGCCATGTAATTGGTCAGGGGGTTGCTAGGGTAGGGGAGTATATACAGGGCTAGATTAGGAGGTGGGAGGTCATTCACTACCTGGAAGACGTCTTGAATTGTCCCGCCCACCCGCCCTATTTGGGATTCCTGGCGATCATCATGGAGAGACGAGGAGGATCGACCTTGTCGCAGCAGTCGGCGGAAAGGAGGGGGGTATTTGAAGTCGGTGGATTGCACAAAGAGCGGGGGGGAACCCAGTGCAGGAGCGGGTTACCCCTGGTGTGCAATGGTATGGTTGGTGGGTCCCTGCTGTGCTCGGTCACAACGGGACATGTTAACGTGGGACCCTGCTGTGCTGGGTCACAGCAGGGCATGTTAATGTGCTGGGTGTCCTCGAGCCAGTGTGGTGCGGCTGAGGGCACATGGTGGAGCAACACTCGGCTGGGTGTCCTCGAGTCGGTGTGGTGCGGCTGAGGGCACATGGTGGAGCTGGTGTTGCAATCATGGACAAAGGCACTCTTCACTTACCCCCCCTCCTTTGCTGGTGGTTATGCTTATGGAGTTATTTACTATATTGATGAATAAAATGTTATTGATTATTTTGGTGTTAATAAACGAGGCTGCTGTGGCCTTTACATCCAATGTCACGCAGTCTGTGTTTTATTTTAGTGGAAAACTGGTGAAAGGTGGATAACTGGTTTGGGTCAGAACGGCAAGTTAGGGCCGTCAGTCAGACGTTCCTAAGTCATATATCTGTAGAAAAAAGACATGGACCACACATCCAAAACTTATACACTCGTCTATTTTGGCTAAGCAAAAATATACAAAACTGAACACAACATCCTTAATAGTGTTGAGCGGATCCGAACTGTAAAAATCCGGATCCGCGCGGTTTCAGCGTCCGATCCGGGTCCGACCTGCATCCGGGAATCCGGCTGCACGATCCGGGTTCGGGATTTTTTTTTTTCTCCCTCTCTCTCCCTCTCTCTCCTCTCTCTCCCTCTCTCTCCCTCCCTCTCTCTCTCTCTCTCCCCCTCTCTCTCCCTCTCTCTCCCTTCTCTCTCTCTCTCTCATGTCCCGGCTCCGGTCCCCCTTTGACTTACATTGGGCCGGATTCCGGATCGGATCCGGACTTCTGGGGCAACCCGCGACGGTTCCGCCGGACCCGGATTATTAGCAATCCGCTCAACTCTAGTCCTTAATTTAACATTCTGATCAGACTGTGTGAAGCCCACCGCCACATTATGGCAAACCTCTCAGTGGGTGACTGCCTTAGATGTATGGCGCCATACGACAACCACAAAGACAGCGATGGCTTGCCCCATGTGCTCAATGGCGGACAAGTCTGTAAATGTTAGTTGGTGTTATTCAATGTATGAAAAGTCTAAAATTAATTAACTCCTTCACTCCCCTTGGCAATTTTTCATTTTTCGTTTCCGTTTTTTCCTCCTCTTCTTCCAAAAGCCATAACGTTTTTATTCTTCTGTCAATATTGTCATATTGGCTTGTTTTTTGCTAGACAAGTTGTACTTTAAAATGACACAATTAGTTTTACCATACACTGTATTGAAAAATGGGGAAAAAAAATCCAAATGTGGGGAAATTGCAAAATAAGTGCAATTGCATGATTGTTTTTTGTGTTGTTTTTATTTTACATGTTCACTATATGGGAAAACTTACCTGACATTATGATTGCCCAAGTCAGTAGATACTAAATATGTATAGTTTTCCTTTTTTCTAAATGGTGAAAAAAAATCTGAATTTTGTAAATTTTCATAGTCCCGTAGCGTTCTCATTTTTTGGTCTGGGGCTCAGTGACAGCTTATTTTTTGTGTCTTGAGTAGAGATGAGCGATGTTCGAGGTTCGCCAATTTCATGTTCGAGTGATTTTGTGGGGTGTTCGAGTCGTTCGACGAACTCGAACGATTTGCTAAAAGTTCAGCAGTTCGAGTTACGTTCGAGAACGGTTCGATCACCAAAAGAGTGGCTTTTCACAGCTAGGTATGCAGGGAGCCATCGCTGGCAGCCTGCGGTAAGCCGGTAACCAGGGTAAATATTGGGTATCCAAGCAAAGCGCTTTGCTTAGTAACCCAATGTGTACCCTGGCTACGTGTGCAAAAATCCCCGAAAGCCACACAGAAGCACTTCCGTATGACTTCCGTCGGATGCCGCTGAAGTCTAAGTCCCGCTCCAGCTCCAGCCCCAGCCTCGCGGCTGCCTGCTCAGCAGTGTCCGCAGCTACCCGCACTGTACGGTGTCCGCAGCTGCCCACACTGCAGTGTCAGCAGCCTCGGGGATGACAAGCGCTGCCATCAGGATATAAGTAAAGTTCCTTACCTGCGGTGATGAAGTCCTGCCCTCCTGACGTCAGCGCTGTCACTGTCTTCCATGGCCGCCGCTTGTCACATCTCCTCTCGCTGCCGACCCAAGACTGTCACTAGCGGTGACGTCACAGGCTCCCACGATACTTGGTTTGTGAAGGAGGCGGTCATTGAACTCTGACAGCGCTCCTGTCAGGAGTGCAGCGATCACTGCAGGTAATGTACCTCGCTAACCTCCTGACAGCAGCACTCATCATGCCCTGCAGTGACAACGCTGACGTCAAGAGTGCAGCAATCACCACAGGTAATGTACCTCGCTAACCTCCTGACAGCAGCGCTCGTCATGCCCTACAGTGACAGTGCTGACATCAGGAGAGCAGGAGATCATCACAGCAGGTAATGATCTCATCTAACCTCCTCACAGCAGCGCTCGTCATCCCCTGCAGTGACCTGGGCTGACCCATTGATGTTAGCTCAGGTCACTGCACTGCTCTCCCAGCAAATGGGGAACATTCTGTTCTTCATTTACTGGGACATTGACTATGGTATGGATCGTTGTGTGACCCCCTTGGATTACACCAGACCTAGATTTGTTTTTCTTTCTAATAAATTGGTGAAAGAGGGAATGTGTTGAGGAGTGTTTTTTCAAATAAAAATGTGTTTGTTGTCTATTCTTTTTTTATTACTGCCACTTCTGGGGTGGCTGCGGCCTGCTATTTTTAGGTTGGGGAGAGGCCAATAACTATGGACCTCCCTAGTCTGAGAATATCAGACCCTAGCTGTCCGCTTTACCTTGGCTGGTGATCCAATTTTGGGGGACCCCCACATGTTTTTCTTTTTAAATGATTTATTTAATTAAAATAACAGCATGGGGTGCCCTCAGTTTTGGATTACCAGCTAGGTGAAGCTGCCAGCTGTAGTTTGCAGGCTGCAGCCGTCTGCTTTACCCCTAGCTGGCTATCAAAAATAGAGGGAACCCCACGTTATTTTTTTTAAATTTATTTACTTTTTTGGCTAAATACAAGGCTAAGCACCCCTTAGTGCCACATGAAAGGCACCAAAGGGTGCAAAATTACAAAATGCAGGAGAGTGGGACATTATGTGTCTTTCTGCCATTATAATGACAGAAAAGACTGATATGAAGTGTACAAGCACAAGAAAATCACCAGAGGGCTCTACGCTGTGAAAAGCAGTAGAAAATGGCACTGGAGTGAACATGTGACCGCCTCATGTAGGATGAAGCTATGGATCCTGGGTAAATTTATGTATTTTCCCTCCTTCAGTTTTTTTGCTGTACGCAAAAAAACCGGAAGGCGCACAGATGACAAACGGATGACATACGGGACGTATACGGAACGGAACGGAAACGGATGCCACATAGATACATCCGTGAAAAAAACAGACTGTTTTTTTTGCGGACCGCAAAAACGGATCAGTCGTATGAATGTAGACTTATTCTGATCTGCCGTTTATAAACAGCAGGCAGAAATAAGTGAATAGCGCCCCCCAGCGTCAGAAAATCTCCGGGGTTTCAGGGGGCAGCTGAGACCCTGGAGATCATGATTCAGGCCGGTTTTTCCGGTCCCCTCTCACGTGATCACCGGTATACACCGTATACCGATGATCACGTTACAGTAAATGACAGCGCCGGTAAAAAATTATTTATCTCCCATCTGGCATGAACAAGCATGTCAGATGGGAGATAAATCTCCTCCCCGGTCCCTTCTGGTCCCCCGGTGTCGCCAAAGTGCCCCCCCCCTGACCCCCTCCCGGAAATCCAAGATGGCCACGCGCACAGCAGCACGCCGGCCGCATTCACCCTACTCCTCTGATTTCTGTCGCATGTGCCATGACACATGCAACAGAAAACTCCTCCCCAGGCCCTGCCAGGTCACCCTCACTGGTGTTCCCCGGTGTCCCACGGTACCTGTGCAGCGTTGATCCCCCGCGACCCCCTCCTTCACAATAGACGCTGCCGCATGCACAGAGCGGCTGTCAGCTCAGCTTCCTGTGTTCAGACACAGTGAGTGGCGGTAACCATGCATCTGTAAGCTACTGCAATGCCCTGCTCATGAGCTAAGGAACAAAGTTAATCAGGAGAGCTGCACTACATTTCCGAATGAAGGTATTTGCTATTTCTGTTGCCCTGCTGAACGAATACCAAACATGAGAGTCCGCAAAATAACATGTCTAAATAGCGAGCTCTGTTGTTTAGTATTCATTCAGCAGGATAACTGGACTTAAAGGGGTATTCCATCTCCATGATCCTATCCCCAATATATAGTAGGTGGAATAGCAATAATATCAGCAAATACCAATATTTGGAAATGTTGAATACCTCTCCTGATTAGGCATGCCCTTACCTCATGAGCAGGGCATTGCAGCTTTGGTAGCAACAGTTACGACATGGACTCTGCTGCTGTGGACCCGGGGAGAGTGGGTGCAGATTCATTCCACCCACACTCCTCACATGGAGGGTCAGCACTCCTAGAAAATGGGGGATACGTTCCCTGAGCGTGCCCCCCCCATATTCTAGACGGTCCAGAGTCGTCATGGGACCCCCTTATTTTTTTTTCCTTACAATAAATTGGTGAAAGAGGGAATGTTTTGGGGAGTGTTTTTTCAAATAAATTTTTTTTTGGCTATTTTTTTTGTTAGTACTGACAGTTTGTGATGTCGGGTATCTGATAGACGCCATGACATCACAAACTGCTAGTCTAGATGTCAGGGCACAGGATGAGCTGGGGTGAAGCGCCAGGATTGGCGCATTTAGTTGATGCGCTACTTCTGGGGCGCCTGCGGCCTGCTATTTTTAGGCTGTGAAGGGCCAATAACTATGGAGCTTCCCACCCTGAGAATAGAAGACCACAGCTGTCCGCTTTACCTTGGCTGGTGATCCAATTTGGGGGGGACCCTACTTTTTTTTGTAATTATTATTATTTATAAAATATTATGTGACCTCCACATTGGATCACCAACCACGGTAAAGCTGCCAGCTGTGGTTTTCAGGCTACAGCCATCTGCTTTACCCTAGCTGGCTATCAAAAATGGGGGGACACCACGTCATTTTTTTTTGTAACTATTTTTTTAAATAAAAAAAATGAATGGGCTTCCCTGTATTTTGATTGCCAGCCAAGGTAATGCCAGACAGATGGGGGTGGCACCCGTAGCTGTCTGCTTTATCTGCGCTGAGAATCAAAAATACCGCGGAGCGCTACGTCATTTTTTTTAATGATTTATTTTTACAGTACTGTGATGTCAGGCAATCAAAATACAGGGAAGGCCATTTTTGTTTTTTAGTTATTTAACTCCGTTTTAGGTCCGTTTTTACCGCTGGTTGCTCCCTGCGTTATTGTGCCAATTATCTATGGCAAAAAACGCAGTTAGCTGCAGAAAAGAAGTGACATGCTCATTCTTTTTCTTAAGAAAATCTACTGAAAGAATTTTCTTAAGAAAAAAACGCAGTGTGTGCACAGCTAATTTTTTTTGCCATAGGTTTTGCTGGGGAATGTCTGCAGAAAGGTTACAAGAATTTCTCAAGAAATTTCTGCAGCAAAAACGGACCCAAAACGGACCCAAAACGCAGGTAAAAAACGCAGTGTGTGAACATAGCCTTACAGTGTTTGTGACTCTCACAACCACACGAGGTATGCCTATCCTAGACCTCCCTTCATTGTTTTATCTGGATAAGACCCTATTGCGCATTTATTTCTTTCCAGCATTTTTTATTGATTTCCTTCCCCTCTGTTTTATTATAGTAGTGGTGATGTCTAGTGCACTCACCGGCCTCCGCACTTGCCAGGGTAAGCAGAAGGACAGCTAGTGACTAGGCACATTATAGAGGCTGGGAAAGGACCCACTTAGGGACGTTAGGGAGCTCAGGGTGCAGACTCAGGTTAGTGTCAGGTGTTGACTTGTCTTCCCTCTCCCTACCGTAAGGGCCTTCTTACGCTTTTACATTCCAAACTTTTTTGAATTCCAGCCGAACCCAGTGAAACCAAACATCCACAGGTTCTCTCATCACTATTAATATTTCCTTCCATTGCTCAGTTCTTAAAAGGTTTGAGGGGACGCCAGGGCTTCAGGAAACCAGTGATGTTTACTTGCAAGAGGACAAGGGGTATGAGGTGGAACAAGTATTACGTTACAGATGTGTCAGATGTCATTTGCAATATTTCGTTAAATGGAAGGGTTTCGGTCCAGAGTACAATCCCTGGATTGATGCAGGAGATTTGTGTGCGGATCGCCTAGTGAGAGAATTCTATTAGTGGTTGGGGATCTTTGTGTGTCCAGTGGCTCCTCGTAGAAGAGGGGGTATTGTAATGGGTCTGGATTTGAAACTTTGAGTGTGTGCTCTGTGGCTGGCTTCTCTAGCCGCCAGACCACAGTGGATTTGTACTGCCCCAGGACTATGGGGTACTCGGTCCCGGGTGATGTACTACTGGGACGTGTCACTGGTTAGCCGTTGCCCAGTTCCTTAACCCTGGGAGTCGCTTTAAAAGGGGTTAAGTGCAGGGAAATTTTTAATAAAGTTTATGTCATGACGCCACTTGTGGGTTGCGGTTATTGAGATAGAACCGCCGCTGCACAGTTTCTCCGTTGGGGCTGATGTTTACAGCAGCCTGGATGTTGGGCCCTCCGCAAGTAAGGCCGGAGCCTCAGGGGGTAGGTGATGGAGATGGGAGTGGAAAAAAGGTAGGCCACACAAGGGATTGCAGTGTAACTGGTTCTCTTTACTCACAGCGGTTGGATGGCTGGTACCCGGAGGAAGGCTGGTCTACACCACTGGTCCCCTTAGTCCCAGTGCCGGTTTGGTGACCTGGTGGCTTCTTTCCCCTCCACCTTTTTCAAGTTGGTGGCTCCCCGTGGCTTGGAGCATCTCGGGGTCCCCTCCTGGTAGTCTCTCAGTCTCTGGTCCGTACGGCAGGCAGTGTGAACCCTGTAGGGTCGGTGTTCCGTTCCGTTCCCTGGTTCTCCCATTACTGCTGGTGCCCCCGGACTTCTAAGGTCAGTGAGGTCCTGGATGGTCCTCTCACTGTGCAGATTTTATCAGGTCTGCCTGGAACGTTTGCCTGACCTAGGGCTCTGTACCCCATCAGTGCTATGGTTGCCGGTCGTACTCCATGGTACTCTATTAGCAACCACATGCCTGGGCCATCAGATCACCGTCACACACTCCCTGTCAGTGTGGTTACGTCCGTCTCCTCTCACTTGCACTTAGTAACTCCCTGACTGTCTGCCCCCTCCCACCTGATTGTCGTCTAGTGGACTGGATTGGCTCCACCCCTGGGTGGCCATCCATTGGGTCCAAATGTAGTCTGTCACCAGTCCTTGGGGATGGGTAAAACTGGGATTATGGTGTGTTTTGCTGTTACCAGCACTGGTCTTCCAGGTTCCTGGGGGTAAGCCCTGCATCTTTGACAGGATGCAGTATCTTGTAGTGCCCTGATGGGTTCAGGGGCGCTACAGACCTTTTTTTCTGGTGTTTAGTTTCTGTCATCTGTGCTTTGGTTTTATTACGGTAACAGGTGTATTCTTTCACTTGTTTGCCTCCCCAATCACGTTTCGGGTGTGGCTTTAAATATATTCCTTCTGCTGATATTTCCTGTTGGGATATTCTCATTATGAAGAATAAGAGCTGTAGCGCCCTACGGGGCCTCAGGGGTTACTCGTCACCGGGCCAGTGGTTTTGTGGGGTTGCTGTGACTGGCCTGACCCGGATCAGTGTCCCCGTCAGCTACATGTAAAGGACAAACGAATGGGTGTCCGGTGTAAAGGGGGATGCAAGGAGGGTGAAGGATCCCTGGGAAGCGTATCACCAGTTGCAGTGGTGATAGGGGTCCCGGCCTCCTCCGTCGCGGACCCTTCCTGTGACTTTTCCTCTTCCAGGAGCGGTGTTGGATGGTAATGGACGATGCTTTGCAACGCCACCCATGGTGTACGGCCAGGGATTAGCCGCCGCTGCGAGATGTTGCTCTCCTTCGGGGCTGATGTTAACGCTTTCCGTCGCCATGGATGGACTCCAGCCGGTCCTGGGTCAATCAGAGGCAATCATCAGCTTGGTCCCCGATCTTTTAAGACCATAGCAATGCCCCTTTCAGACAATGCAGAAACAAGTGTAATGCTGTTTCTCAAAAAAAGTACCGTATTTTTCGGACCATAAGACGCACTTTTTTTCCCCCAAATATTGGGGGAAAGTTGGGGGTGCGTCTTATGGTCTGACTATAGGGCTGCGGCCGGGAATGAGGGTGCTGCAGGTCATCGGGGGCACGAGCAGGCAGCAGCAGCGCCTGCTCGTGACCACGTGGGCCCGCTCATTACATATGCACGCCCATCCTCCCGCCCATCTCTCAGCGCTGAAGCCGGCACTGACAGGTGGGCGGAAGGATGAGCGGGGACGCACGCATAGCAAAGAGCCGGCCGCATGATCACCCCTGGCAATTACAGCCTGGAGTGATCATGTGCGGCTGTATTCACTGCCCCCCGCGCGTCATTACCAGCGCGGGGTGCAGTTAATCAGTACACTCACCCGTCCCCGTGTGTGGAGCCGCCCCCCTGCTGCACACGATGTCTTCCTGTCTGTGCCGGTCAGCTGATCTGTGCCGGTCAGCTGATCTGTGCTGGTCAGCTGATCGGCACAGACAGGAAGACATCGCGATGCAGCAGGGGAACGGCTCCACACACACACACACACAGGTCAGTGGCGCACAGAGGAAGATGATCGGCTACAGGGAGTGAGGAAGAGGTGAGTATAAACGTTTATTTTTTTCTCTGTGCTATAGGATACAGGCCATATACCAGGATGGTATATGAGCCCAATGGGGGCATATAGCAGGATGGGAGTATATGAGCAGGCAGGATGGGGGGGTATGTGAACAGGCAGGATGGGGGGGCATGTGAACAGGCTGGATGGGGGGGCATGTGAACAGGCTGGATGGGGGGGCATGTGAACAGGCTGGATGGGGGGGCATGTGAACAGGCTGGATGGGGGGACATGTGAACAGGCTGGATGGGGGGACATGTGAACAGGCTGGATGGGGGGGCATGTGAACAGGCTGGATGGGGGGGCATGTGAACAGGCTGGATGGGGGGGCATGTGAACAGGCTGGATGGGGGGGCATGTGAACAGGCTGGATGGGGGGGCATGTGAACAGGCTGGATGGGGGGGTATGTGAACAGGCTGGATGGGGGGGGTATGTGAACAGGCTGGATGGGGGGGGTATGGGAACAGGCTGGATGGGGGGGTATGTGAACAGGCTGGATGGGGGGTATGTGAACAGGCTGGATGGGGGGGTATGTGAACAGGCTGGATGGGGGGGGGTATGTGAACAGGCTGGATGGGGGGGTATGTGAACAGGCTGGATGGGGGGGGTATGTGAACAGGCTGGATGGGGGGGTATGTGAACAGGCTGGATGGGGGGGTATGTGAACAGGCTGGATGGGGGGGGGTATGTGAACAGGCTGGATGGGGGGGGGTATGTGAACAGGATGGATGGGGGTTTATAGCAGGATCATATACAAGGCAGGAGGATCATTACCAGGATGGGGTACCTTTAGTAGAGAATTTGGGGACATTACCCCCATAACAGTGTCAGCAGCAGATCCTCGCCCTATAACAGTGTGTCATGACCACATTTTTTGCTTAAAGTTTTATTTTCCCATTTTCCTCCTCTAAAACCAGGGTGCGTCTTATAGTCCGGTGCGTCTTATAGTCCGAAAAATATGGTAGATTCTTTTTGCTATTCTCATACAACCTCTTTAAATCTAATATGCCAATTCATCATCTATTTCACAGGTATTGGTTACTACTAGTGATGGGTGGACCCAGACTGTAAAAGTCCGAATCCGCATGGGTTCAAAATTACCTGCGCCTGGGCCCAGAGTTCTCAGGGAACGATCCAGATCCGGCAACTCAAGTAATGAAAAAAAAGGAAAAATAAAGAAAAAAAGAATAAAGCAAGCGCATTATACTTACAGAGTCTTCCGCAGGGTTGAACACTGCTTCCAGGTCTCTCATTCTACTTCCGGGGCCACTCATTACTGTCATGCATATGTGCTGCCCCAGCAGCAGTCGAACTGCTCGGATCCAGGGTTGCTGTGGCTCGAGGGTCTCTGGACCCAGGGGCTTGCAGCCACTTCAAATGTAAGGGGATATTAACAGGGAATAAATGTTCGTGACGCCACCTGCAGGTTGCAGTAAAGGGGAGTACTGCCGCTGCCGATGGGAGTACCGGGGCAGATGGTGTGGGTCAGCCAAGTGTCAGTCCCTCTGCAGGTAGGGAAGGCCCTGGATAGTGGGGATTTGGTAAACGGGTAGTATGCTTGGCCTTGGGAAGCAGGGTGCAGGGGTCAGATTACTCACTGTGGTAGTCGTGGTGTTGGATCAGGTGGATTAAGCAGACACTCACACAGATGGTAAACCAAAGTCTCTAGGCACCGCAGGCTCTACGGGGGGGAGCCTGTTCAGGTCCCGCAACCACCAGTGTCACTTGGTAAGTCTGGAGTCCTGCCTCTGTGCACAAATTGTTTTAAAGTTGTGGCCCCTTGGCTTGAAGCTTCCGGGGCCCCGCTACCCGTATGTATGGCAGCTATACTCTTGGTGGCTGGCACTTGGGATTTCAGTGGGTTGTGCGTTTTGGAGAACCCTATCCCCCGCATTGTGCTTATGTCTCCAATCTCTGAGCTCTTGGGGAAAGTTCATAAAGAGACTATCCTCCACAGGTTAATTATCAGGTTGTTTGAAGCTACTCCCCGATCTAGGGTCCTGTACCCCGCCGTGCTCGTGGCTGGGCTTTCTGGTGCCAACAGTCCTCCTAGACTGCGTCTGTTACACTCCTGTCCAGTGTTCCTAATACCGTTCCCCGACTCCTGTGGTCCCGGACCACCGTTTGTTACCCAACCTGTCGCCACCCTGGAAGCTCCAACTCCCCTGCGCCTCACTCTTTGAGGGCTAACACTTCACTGACTCTAAGCTGACTTCCTCCCTGCCACCAGTCTGCCTGACCCCTAGGTGGGCGGCCGTGCTCCAACTTGACCAACCCACTGGTGTGTCTGTCCAGCCTTGGTGTGAGCTGTGGTTGGGATTTGTAGTGCAGATGTCAGTGACACTGTTGATGGGAACCTGGAACCATGGGGGGGTAGGCCCTGCACCCTGGGGTACAGGATGCAGTTCCCTGTAGCACCCTGATGTAGTCAGGGGGCGCTACACATATGCACTGCTTTCCCTGCCCAGTGGAAGTCCTGACATCTGTGACTGGTTGCAGTCACATGCGACCACAGCCTGTGGGACAGCGTGTCTGACTGCTTGCAATCAAAATCCCTGCCTGCAGGTTACTGCAGATTGGTGTAAAAATAAATAAAATGGTGTAGGGTCTCCCCCATATTATGATACCTAGTACAGATAAAGCATAAGGATACAGGCTGCAGCTCCCAGCCATGTGTTTATCTTGGCTGTGTATCAAAATAAAGGGACCCCATTCGGCTTTATTTTTATTTTTTTTTTAAATATTTAAATGAATAATTTTTAAAAACCACATGTGGTCTCCCCAAATTTTGATACCCAGCCATAATAAAGCCAACAGCTTGGAGCTAGTACTCTAAGGCTGGGGAGACCTATGGTTATTTGCCCCCCCACCTAAAAATAGCAGCCTACAGCCGCCCAGGATTGTTGCATCCATTAGATGTGACAATCCTGGAACTTTACCCTGCTCATCCCAATTGACCTAGTGTAGTGTTTATAAGGGTAATAAGGGATTAATAACAGCTCATAGCCACCACTAAGCCCTAGATTAGTAATGGGAGGTGTCAATGAGACCCTCCCATTACTAAACTAACTGAAATGAAAAAAACACAAACACTGAAAAAATCCTTTATTTAAAATAAAATACAAAATAACTCACTATCTTTCACCCCTTTATTAAGTTCCAAAACACCCCGGTCCACTGTAATCCACAAGAGGTCCCACGACGATTCCGGCTCTGCCACATCTGAAGTGACAGCGTGGGAGCATAGAACATGGTCGCCCGCTGTGAGCTTCAGGCAGAGATTAAGAGGCGCAATGAGCTGTGTTGTCACTCAGGTTATTTGCACTCACAGCTGGAGGTTCCCACAGACCTCCACTTGTGTCCCCAGGTAACTAGACCTCAGTTTACCTCATTAAACTGAGTGACGTCACCTCACTGAGTTGACAGACCTGCATATCCTGGCAGAAAAACACATTTTTTTGCTAAGAGATGCAGATTTGGTGCTGAAATTTCTACAGCATATTCATGCACCCAATCTACACCTTACATTATGCAGCCTCATAGACCTCCATGTATAATGCACCACTATAGTCCATGCATACGGTGTCCTTCATATTGTATTATGCAGCCCCATAAACCTCCATGTATAATGGACTCTTATAGTCCATGTATAATGCACCCCTATAGTCATGTATAAAGTGTCCTTCATATTGCATTATGCAGCCTTATAGTCCTCCATGTATAATGCACCCCTATAGTCATGTATAAGGTGTCCTTCATGTTGCATTATGCAGCCGCATAGACCTTTATGTATAATGCAGCCTCATAGACCTCCATGTATAATGCAGCCCCATAGACCTCCATCTATAATGCAGGCCTTTTGACCTCCATGTATAATGAAGTCCCATAGGCCTCAAGCCACCATGTACTCACTGATTAAAAAAAACAAACAAATACTCACCTCTCCTCTTCCCCCGCTGCTTCGGCCAGGACATCCCCCTTCCTGCGTTCTGCGCTCTGCAGTCTCAGCACAGCAGTCGCACAGTGGTGACATCACCGTGCCTGGCTGCACTGTGACGTCGAGCACAGGAGGAGAATGATCAAGCATGGAGTGGAGCGCACCGCTCGATGCTTCATCATTACTGTGTGCGATGACGGGCGAGGGGAGCCAGTGCCGCCACTGCTGACACTGGGTCACCCTGACTTACGGGCCATATAGCGGCCGTGTGATCTGTCACAAAACAGCGCAGCTTCTCTCTCACACAGAGGAGCCGGCTGCTGATCTACAGGGTGGGTGCCGGGCCTCTAAGCCTGCGGGCCCGGTCGTGATGGCAACCTCTGCAACCGCGGTCATTATGCCCCTGGTCCTATTGTCTAATACATACGGGAAATTAAAGAAATAATATTTTGCCATACAACTGGAAATTCATGAATTAAGTAGAAAGGCAAGATAAGAAGAAAGAGGCAATGTGAAAATGATTTCACAATACTGATAATAATACATCACATGTGGCGGTAAGTCAAATTACAAGTGGAGTTAGGTATGACCCTTTCATTACTAAATAGTTAAATCACACATAAATTATGTGTTCTATGAAATATTAACCATTGTGTTCCTAATTTCCAGTATAGAAAATGGCAAATCAAATAGAAAGCATAAGAAGTATTGCAAAATGTTAGTTCTTTGAATATTTTTGCATTGTACCAGTGTTGTGAATGATCAACCAAATGTAAAATAGTTTTATGAGCATGAAATCAGTGTAAGAATACATTTACCTTACATGACCCTCAGTAGTGCAGGGCAGTAGAGCAGAACGGCAGAGATCCTGTATTTCTTTGTGTACAAAACATTTACACTCTAATAAAATGAAATCGTGATTCTTTTAATATACATGTATTTCCCCTCAAGACATAGCACATGATTAAAAAGTGTTGGAAGTATAAAAAATAAATATGCTAAACAGAAACAATCTCAGGAGTTTACAAAGGGTTTTTTTTTTAGGTAGAGGGGTGGTCCGAAGGCAAAGTAATTTTCATCCTAAATCCCTATCTATTTAGTGCCATCATCTAAAATACTTTCTAGTATACGTGCACTAAAAATTCCCTACCTATCCCTAACTACACATCTAACTGCTTGCCTATTTTTATCCCTTCTTTCTGTCTGATCCTAGTGAATGTTGAGATACTAAAATGATCGCTCATCAGGGGCACAGACTGCTGTCTGTGCCACACCTTATGCCCCCTCCCAGAAGTGAAGTATCATCAGTGATGCTTATTTCAGAGGCTGAGCTAGTCCCTGCACACTGTGCACTGCACTATGTGCACAATGCCAGTGCACTCTCTGTTGTCGCAAAAAGAAACGTGTTCCAGCTCACCGCTCTGGTGTGTAAGTCTGAGGAGTAGACCAGCTGATCCTGCACGGAAATCCCAGGCACAAGGGGATAATAGCAGATACAAAGTAACGAAATCCAGCGGATCACAGGCAGATGAATTAAAAACTTTCCTTTATTTTCATCGCTTTAAAAATGGATAGACAGCATCCACAAGGCACAGTTCATCCAACGCGTTTTGACATAACGACACTGCGTTATGTCGAAACGCGTTGGATGAACTGTGCCTTGTGGATGCTGTCTAATCATTTTTAAAGCGATGAAAATAAAGGAAAGTTTTTAATTCATCTGCCTGTGATCCGCTGGATTTCGTTACTTTGTATCTACTCTCTGTTGTCGGCTCAGGTTAGCAGTAATGAACTGGCAACAGAGCGGTGTGAGAATACCCAGTGTGCAGAGACCAGTGACGTCACTTGTATAGTCTGTGCACATTGTAATGATAGGGAATTTTTAATGCAAATATATTAAAGAATAGTTTAGATTATGGCATTAAATAGATAGGAATTTAGAATGAAAATTACTTTACTTTTGGACCACCCCTTTAAGGTTTCTAAACGCATTACATGGCTGGCCACCAAATGATTCTTCGACCAATCATCTGGCCAACAAACAACTCAACCACCTCTCCCATACACAGATGCGCTCATCTAGCCGAGAGATCATCTGTTCTTTAAGAGAAAGCTGCCAACAGATATCACTGCATACAGTATATCTCTCAGAGGACAAAGTGATCGGCAGTCCAAAATCGGACTTATACAATCAACCTCTCCCTAACAATCAGGCGGCTGGCATCCCCCATACACTTGACATTGTCAGCTGGGCAAGTCTAATGTGTGTGGGGAAGGAGCTTTATTCTGTTCAAGATATTGATCTTGTGTTATAGATATACTAGTATTATTTCAAGACTTACCCTTGAGTCTGTTTTCTGTGAATAGAGGGAGCACGGAGGTTGCAATATTATATAAACAATATGACAGCCTCTCTACTATTGTTATGGAATCTCATTTCATTCATGGGAATACATTTGGCAACCTGTAGATGTGTAACATTACATGGACATATACAATGTCATGTGCCCCATAATTACAGACTATATTGCACAATATGACACTGCATTATGCCATGAGCATACTTGTGTAGCTATCACTCATGAAGTTATGCTAATCAGTTATTACAATAATAACATAATTTATTATGAAATAACAAAGAAAGCAATTCTCCATTTAATATCTAATGAAGCTCAAACTTTCAACACTTTTTTTAATATACAGTCATATGAAAAAGTTTGGGCACCCCTATTAATGTTAACCTTTTTTCTTTATAACAATTTGGGTTTTTGCAACAGCTATTTCAGTTTCATATATCTAATAACTGATGGACTGAGTAATATTTCTGGATTGAAATGAGGTTTATTGTACTAACAGAAAATGTGCAATCCGCATTTAAACAAAATTTGACCGGTTCAAAAGTATGGGCACCGCAACATAAAATTGACATTAATATTTTGTAGATCCTCCTTTTGCAAAAATAACAGCCTCTAGTCGCTTCCTGTAGCTTTTAATGAGTTCCTGGATCCTGGATGAAGGTATATTTGACCATTCCTGTTTACAAAACAGTTCCAGTTCAGTTAAGTTTGATGGTTGCCGAGCATGGACAGCACGCTTCAAATCATCCCACAGATTTTCAATGATATTCAGGTCTGGGTACTGGGATGGCCATTCCAGACATTGTAATTGTTCCTCTGCATGAATGCCTGAGTAGATTTGGAGCGGTGTTTTGGATCATTGTCTTGCTGAAATATCCATCCCCTGCGTAACTTCAACTTCGTCACTGATTCTTGCACATTATTGTCAAGAATCTGCTGATACTGAGTTGAATCCATGCGACCCTCAACTTTAACAAGATTCCCGGTGTCGGCATTGGCCACACAGCCCCAAAGCATGATGGAACCAACACCAAATTTTACTATGGGTAGCAAGTGCTTTTCTTGGAATGCCGTGTTTTTTTGCCTCCATGCATAACGCCTTTTTGTAAGACCAAACAACTCAATCTTTGTTTCATCAGTCCACAGGATCTTCTTCCAAAATGTAACTGGCTTGTACAAATGTGCTTTTGCATACCTCAGGCGACTCTGTTTGTGGCGTGCTTGCAAAAAAGGATTCTTTCGCATCACTCTCCCATACAGCTTCTCCTTGTGCAAAGTGCGCTGTATTGTTGACCGATTCACATTGACACTGTTACGGTTGCTGCGAGCACTGGAGAGTATGTCCAGATTTCTTGCTACTGCACATGTGCGAGCGCTGGAGACTAAGTCCAGATTTTTTACTACTGCACATGTGCGAGCGCTGGAGACTAAGTCCAGATTTCATGCTACTGCACATGTGCGAGCGCTGGAGACTAAGTCCTATCTTGGAGCCATTGCACATGTGCGGGTGACATCATCACTGACACGAGGTCACATGTCTCTGACACCTTCTATGCCGATTGGTCGCTGGTCATGTGCTTGTGACGCCTTGCTCGGTGATAGGCCAGCATGACGTCACTCCTGTCGTTCTGGCAGCGGATTGGCTCTGTGTCCTCCATCTTGGATGAGGCACAGAGTCTATATAAGACCCTGACACACGCCGCATGGCGCTCAGTCCTCTTGGTTCATGCATAAGAGTAGACGCTCTGTGCGCGTTCCTCTAGGCATTTCTCTGTTTATGCTAGGTGAGCGCTACCGACAGGGTAGCGTTCTTATACCTTACAGCTTCGGCTGCTGTCCGTATCCTCACCTCTTAGGGGAGCGGACATAGGCAGGTGCCTGAGGCACATGGTCTGGCTGGGCCTTGTGATTCGACTCGTAGGTGGACGTTGCCGCTAGGGTAACGTTCCTTATACTGCGTCTGGCAGTTGTTCGTATCCTCGCACACTAGGGGAGCGAACAGAGGTAGGAGCTTTGTGCGGCTTACGCTGCTGTTCGTCTCTTTTGCACCACTAGAAGAGCGGACCTAGGCAGGTGCCATATCTAGTGGTTCGTGTCCTCGCACACTAGTGGAGCGAACGCAGGTAGGAGCTTTGTGCGGCTTACGCTGCTGTTCGTCTCTTTTGCACCACTAGAAGAGCGGACCTAGGTAGGTGCCATTTTGCACACATTGCATTTGTCTCTGTGATTATTAACAGAGATCATTCCACACACCCTCCAAGTAAGGGAGGAATTGCTTTACTTACTTATTATATTCTTCTGTGAGTTAACAGAGGTATTGCACTCTGCCATAGTCTGCAGCAAAGTCTTTGCACGGTGGACCCTGACTGTCTGATACTCCTTTAAGTTATTATCAGACAGCCCCCCGTAACATTAGGACTGAGCCAAGGGTCTGGCAGTTATGGCAGAATATCAGCAGTTACACCGTTACATACAAGTACTTGAGTCACGGCTCAAGAGTATAGAGGATAAACCTCAGACCATGGTGACATCCGCACATGATCCTCGACTTGCTCTGCCAAACAGATATTCTGGCGATGCCAGATCATGTCGTGGTTTCATTAGTCAGTGTCAGATACACCTAGAGGTCAACTCTTCTCGCTTCTCTACTGAGAGGTCCAGAGTAGGCTTTATCATCTCCTTACTTCAGGCCAAAGCCTTAGAATGGGCGACTCCCCTATGGGAGCGCTCTGATGTGGTTACTCTGAGACATCAAGACTTTCTTGATGCTCTTAAGGCGGTATTCATGGGTCCGCAGGTTGCCCATGATGCGGCTCTGAGACTGTTAGATCTATCTCAGGGTTCGTTATCCACTAGTTCTTATGCCATTGCTTTCAGAACTCTGGTGGCAGAACTAGATTGGCCAGAGAAGGTGTTGATTCCTATCTTCTGGAGAGGGTTGACAGGCTATGTCAAGGATGCTCTTGCTACTCGTGAGGTCCCTGCTTCTCTGGAGGACTTGATCACAGTAGCAACGAGGATCGATGTACGCCATAAGGAACGTAGACTCGAGATCTCTTCCTCACGCCCTAAGCATCGGGCTATTCCAGTTGTTGAGGGTCCACTACCATCTTCCTCAGCATCTGAAACATCTCCCACTCCTATGGAGTTAGGTCATACGTCCTCCAGACTACGCAAGTCTGGTCCTCCTATATGTTACGTATGTCGTCAGGCTGGGCACTATGCCAACAAGTGTCCTAGTCGTCAGGGAAACTCCCTGGCCTAGTAACCATTAGAGGGGGGTTACTAGAGACGTCTTCTGCACCCTCTAAGTGTTGTATCCCAGGTCAGCTCTCGTTATCTGAGAATACATGGCCTATTATGGCTTTTGTTGATTCCGGAGCTGACGGGATTTTTGTGTCCTCAGGATTTGTAAAGGGACACAATATTCCCTCTATCATGTTAGAGGCGCCTATTCCTGTCCGTGTTGTTAATGGAACTATGTTGTCTGACTCCATTACATTGAGGACAGTTCCCTTGCGCCTTTCCCTGTCTCAGGGTCACATAGAGGAGATTTCTTTTCTTGTTTTGCCTGAGGGTATAGACGACGTCCTTCTGGGTCTTCCATGGCTTCGGACTCATGCTCCTCACATTGACTGGGAGTCTGACAGCATTATTAGTTGGGGTTCGAAATGTCAGTCCCGATGTCTTCCATTACTACCTAAGGTCGTTGCGGTTGCATCAATTAATCTCTCTCCCATACCTACACCCTATTTGGATTTCGCTGACGTGTTCTCCAAACAGGGTGCTGAGGTTCTTCCACCCCATAGGCCGTATGACTGTGCCATAGACCTTATCCCAGGTTCGGTTCCACCTAAAGGCAGGGTTTACCCCCTGTCAATACCTGAGTCGGAGGCCATGTCGACCTATATAAGAGAGAGTTTAGAGAAGGGGTTCATTCGTAAGTCTGTCTCTCCCGCGGGAGCTGGGTTTTTCTTTATTCGGAAGAAAGAGGGTGATTTGCGTCCCTGCATAGATTACAGGGGTCTCAACGCAATCACAATAAAGAACAAATACCCATTACCTTTAATTTCAGAGCTCTTTGACAGACTGAGAGGAGCTCAAGTTTTTACGAAGTTGGATCTGCGGGGTGCGTATAACTTGGTACGAATTCGAAAGGGTGACGAATGGAAGACCGCTTTTAACACCCGAGACGGTCACTATGAATACCTCGTCATGCCTTTTGGGTTATGTAATGCACCCGCAGTATTTCAGGACTTCGTAAACGATGTGTTCAGGGATTTACTGTTATCCTCAGTAGTGGTGTATCTGGACGACATCCTGATTTTTTCTCCTGATCTGGAGACTCATCGTCAGGATGTTATTCGTGTCCTTTCCCGTTTAAGGGAGCACTCATTGTTTGCTAAACTCGAGAAATGTGTATTCGAGCAGTCCTCATTGCCTTTTTTGGGTTACATTATCTCACAAGAGGGCCTGGCTATGGATCCTGCGAAGCTCTCTGCTGTCCTGGAATAGTCCGAACCTAATTCCTTGAAGGCGGTGCAACGCTTCTTAGGATTCATAAATTATTACAGGCAGTTCATACCCCATTTTTCTACTTTGGTGGCCCCTTTGGTGGCCTTGACTAAGAAAGGTGCTAATCCCAAAGCCTGGTCTACTGAGACATCTCAGGCTTTCGAGGCAGTAAAAAGACACTTTTCAACTGCTCCCGTTCTTCAAAGACCCGATGAGAGTAAGCCCTTCCTCTTAGAGGTTGATGCCTCTTTAGTGGGTGCTGGTGCGGTCTTGTATCAAAAGAACGGTGCAGGTAGAAAAAGGCCGTGTTTCTTCTTTGCTAAAACCTTTTCACCGGCAGAGAGAAACTATACCATTGGGGATAGGGAACTGCTCGCCTTGAGATTAGCCTTGGAGGAGTGGCGTCACTTGCTGGAAGGAGCGAAACATCCTTTCCAGGTCTATACAGACCATAAGAATCTGACGTACTTACAAACCGCTCAGCGTCTGAATCCTCGCCAAGCCCGCTGGTCCTTGTTTTTCTCCCGCTTTCACTTCTCCATCAACTATCTGTCTGGGAGTAAGAATAACAAGGCAGACGCCCTGTCTCGCTCTATGCTTTCTACCCAGGAAGAGATTGACGAACCTCGTCTTATCCTTCCCTCCAGGGTTTTTCATACGCTCTCCCCTGTGACGTTAGACCAAATCCCACCGGGCAAGACCTTTGTTCCGCCTGATCGACAGAATGATATACTGTCATGGGCCCACATCTCAAAGGTGGGTGGACATTTTGGTATTAGGCGGACACGAGAGTTACTGGAGAGGTGGTATTGGTGGCCACACTTAGCCAGCCACGCCAAGAGATATGTCGGTTCCTGCTACTCGTGTGCTCGCAACCGTCCATTACGGCAGAGACCGGCTGGGCTCTTGCATCCTTTACCGGTGCCAGATAGACCATGGGAGGTGGTAGGCATGGACTTTGTGGGTGATCTTCCATGTTCACAGGGACATAGATTTGTGTGGGTCATTACGGACCATTTCTCCCGGATGGTTCATCTCGTACCATTATCGAGAATCCCATCTTCCAGGGTACTAGCCAAACTATTCCTCAAGCATGTCTTTAGGCTTCACGGGATGCCAGATCGTATCATTTGTGATAGAGGCCCGCAATTTGCTTCCCGTTTCTGGCGAGATCTTTTTTAGCCTTCTGCAAATTGAGTTGAATCTCTCTTCGGCATACCATCCGGAGACCAATGGTTTGGTTGAGCGTACCAATCAATCTATGATTATATACCTTCGACACTTTGTTGCTGAGAACCTCGATAACTGGTCCTCCCTCCTACCCTGGGCAGAATTTGCCCTTAACAATTCGCTGGCTGAGGCCACTGGGCAGACACCGTTCGTACTCAATAATGGGCAACACCCTAGGGTACCGGTACCGTTTCCCGCTGCGGCACCTCCTCCTCTTGTGGCCGACTGGGCAACTAATGCCAGAGAGGTTTGGGATCGAACTCAAGAGTCGATCCAAGCAGCTAAGGACCGTATGAAGACGGTGTCCGATCGGTTTCGTCGCCCGGCTCCTGTCTTTTCTCCAGGGGACTTTGTGTGGCTCTCTGCAAAACACGTGAGACTTAGAGTGAGCTCTGTCAAATTTGCTCCTCGCTTCCTGGGTCCTTATGAGGTTCTTCGACAGGTAAATCCTGTAGTCTACCAATTGAAGTTACCTGTCCATCTTAGGATTCATGACAAATTCCATGTCTCACTGCTAAAGCCGGCTATTTTACCTCACGCTCGTGAAGTGCACTCTCCTGCCTCTGATTCCTCTCGCTCTAGCTATGAGGTACGAGCCATAGTTGGTTCTAAGATGGTTAGAGGGCGCAGGTTCTTCTTGATAGATTGGGAGGGCTATGGCCCGGAACATCGCTCTTGGGAGCCTGAGGAGGCTGTCCATGCTCCCGACTTAGTTGCCGATTACCTGCGTCGCCGGGAGGGGGGCCCTTGAGGGGGAGGTACTGTTACGGTTGCTGCGAGCACTGGAGACTATGTCCTGATTTCTTGCTACTGCACATGTGCGAGCGCTGGAGACTAAGTCCAGATTTTTTGCTACTGCACATGTGCGAGCGCTGGAGACTAAGTCCAGATTTCATGCTACTGCACATGTGCGAGCGCTGGAGACTAAGTCCTATCTTGGAGCCATTGCACATGTGCGGGTGACATCATCGCTGACACGAGGTCACATGTCTCTGACACCTTCTATGCCGATTGGTCGCTGGTCATGTGCTTGTGACGCCTTGCTCGGTGATAGGCCAGCATGACGTCACTCCTGTCGTTCTGGGAGCGGATTGGCTCTGTGTCCTCCATCTTGGATGAGGCACAGAGTCTATATAAGACCCTGACACACGCCGCATGGCGCTCAGTCCTCTTGGTTCATGCATAAGAGTAGACGCTCTGTGCGCGTTCCTCTAGGCATTTCTCTGTCTATGCTAGGTGAGCGCTACCGACAGGGTAGCGTTCTTATACCTTACAGCTTCGGCTGCTGTCCATATCCTCACCTCTTAGGGGAGCGGACATAGACAGGTGCCTGAGGCACATGGTCTGGCTGGGCCTTGTGATTCGACTCGTAGGTGGACGTTGCCGCTAGGGTAACGTTCCTTATACTGCGTCTGGCAGTTGTTCGTATCCTCGCACACTAGGGGAGCGAACAGAGGTAGGAGCTTTGTGTGGCTTACGCTGCTGTTCGTCTCTTTTGCACCACTAGAAGAGCGGACCTAGGCAGGTGCCATATCTAGTGGTTCGTGTCCTCGCACACTAGTGGAGCGAACGCAGGTAGGAGCTTTGTGCGGCTTACGCTGCTGTTCGTCTCTTTTGCACCACTAGAAGAGCGGACCTAGGTAGGTGCCATTTTGCACACATTGCATTTGTCTCTGTGATTATTAACAGAGATCATTCCACACACCCTCCAAGTAAGGGAGGAATTGCTTTACTTACTTATTATATTCTTCTGTGAGTTAACAGAGGTATTGCACTCTGCCATAGTCTGCAGCAAAGTCTTTGCACGGTGGACCCTGACTGTCTGATACTCCTTTAAGTTATTATCAGACAGCCCCCCGTAACAGACACCATCTGCAGCAAGATGATGCTGCAGGTCTTTGGAGGTGGTCTGTGGATTGTCCTTGACTGTTCTCACCATTCTTCTTCTCTGCCTTTCTGATATTTTTCTTAGCCTACCACTTCTGGGCTTAACAAGAACTGTACCTGTGTTCTTCCATTTCCTTACTATGTTCCTCACAGTGGAAACTGACAGTTTAAATCTCTGAGACAACTTTTTGTATCCTTCCCCTGAACAACTATGTTGAATAATCTTTGTTTTCAGATCATTTGAGAGTTGTTTTGAGGAGCCCATGATGCCAATCTTCATAGGAGATTCAAATAGGAGAACAACTTGCAAGTGGCCACCTTAAATACCTTTTCTCATGATTGGATACACCTGCCTATGAAGTTCAAAGCTCAATGAGGTTACAAAACCAATTTAGTGGTTTAGTAAGTCAGTAAAAAGTAGTTAGGAGTGTTCAAATCAAGAAATTGAACACGTAATTAGCAACATACATCTACACATGGTTGATATACAATATTTTAGCCCATAATAGTGCATATAAATATATGTCTTTAAGACATAAAAACACCACTGTGCAGAAAAGGACTATTAAAGGGCTAATCGCTGTAATTATAAACACCAAGAAAAGAGAAAAAACGATCATACGCCCATGATTTTATGAAATTACAAATTTATTTTATTATTAGGGTACACATGAAAAGGTGGAACAGATAGAGTGCAGGACTTAAGAGAAGCCCCAAACAGATCACAGATCCCTCATATAAGAATACCATACATCCATGGGAACTAGACCGACATCAACACGTGTATATCATGAGTGTCCACTAGGTGTCATAAGGAAGACAGAGATGCGGCAAAATATACATACACAGCAAAGCCGCATCATGACACAAGGCACAAGTAATTGCAAATATAGCATGGGATGATTACCTATATGATTTGTTGGCAGGTCTGTTCACTGGATGCAGGAGGAGGGAGCCGCAACCCACCCCACGGCCGTTTCCGCAACTCAAAGGTTGCCTTCGTCAGGGGGCATGGAAATCAAGAAATTGATAAGAGTGCCCATACTTTTGCACCGGTCAAATTTTGTTAAAATGTGGATTGCACATTTTCTGTTAGTACAATAAACCTCATTTTAATCCAGAAATAATACTCAGTCCATCAGTTATTAGATATATGAAACTGAAATAGCTGTTGCAAAACCCCAAATTGTTATAAAGAAAAAAGGTTAACATTAATAAGGGTGCCCAAACTTTTTCATATGACTGTATAAGAGGCAAGATAATTATTGTTCTGAGGAGGGCCATTGGATCAAATACTTAATTAACCTTGAGACTTAGGGGGTTGTGGGAAATCACTGATGAAACATATTATTTCAACTTACATAGTCAGTTCAGATATATCATCATGTGACACACATTAAAGATGGATGACATTTCCTGTTCTTCACATTATGCTGCTATGCAAAGAATGTCCAGATGTAAGAAGAATCACCGTATAAGGAAAGAGACCCACTGGCCAAGCTAGAGGACAAGCCCACAAATGACCTCATGGAACAACCCACTGACCTGCCCACGGACTAGCCCATTGACCAACTCACTGACCAATAAACACATCCGAGCATGCCCACTGTAGAGTCGACCATGCCCCTTTTCCTAGTTTATTTAAGTCAATGTTTCTGCTGGAAAAAAATCTCTCTTTGGGCCAAACTCTGATCAAGGATAGATTCACATCTGTCTGTGTGTGTCTGGTGTTATTCTGTCGGCATGCGCTTAATCTAAACTAATAAGGTCAGGAGCAGGCAACTAGTGGACATTTCAAAGTGTTCACCCTAACAATTATACCCTTTAATATCTGGGATCTTGCAAACAAACCACCATCTTCCTAATAAATGATGGTCCTAGAAATGAAATCCTCACCTATCAAACATTTTTTTGCATATACAGTCATTGGAAAGTTTTGAGACTGACGCAAAGTTTGCTGCTTCCAATTTTTAATGCCATTTTGTATTAACTCTAGAATGTTATGAAGAGTGAGCTCATGAATTGCAAAAATTGAAAAGTCATTTACATGAAAATTAACTTAATCACGAAATCCCCATTTTCACTAACGTTATGCCCTACCATAAAAGGACCTGCTTCCATCATTTCAGTGATCTCTTTAGCTCAGGAGAAAGTGTTAATGAGAATGAGCCAGCTCTGTCATGCTGATTGAATTATGAGAGCAGAATGCTGTGTTTAAAAGGGGGATGGTACTTGACATCTTTGTCTTCTTCTATTAACCATGGTTACCTCCATTAAAATATGTGCAGTCCTCATTGTTTTGCATCAAAAGGGCATTACAGGCAAGGACATTGCTGTTTGTAATATTACCCCTAAGGGTACCATCACACTAAACGACGTACCAGCGATTCCAACCACGATACGACCTGGTCAGGATCGCTGGTACGTTGCTACAGGGTCGCTAGTGAGCTGTCAAACAGTCAGATCTTCCCAACGACGCAGCAATGATATGGCGGTCGCTGGGACCCTGTCACATAGCACGATTCAAATCTTGATTAGTAACATAGGCGTGCATCTACATTGCCTTTTCCGCGCCCCTCTGCTCCGATTGGTGGTCGTAACTGCATTGTGACAGGGCGTCCTTGCCTTTAGAGAAGGCAACATAATAGGGCCTCCATCCTTTTCCATTCTTGTCTATCCTACAGTCCCGATGTAGAATGGACTGTATTACGATCTGCTGCTACACGCGGTCCGGGACAAGTGAATTCAGCCCTCTAACATGTAGTGCGATCTACAAGCCAGAACAGAGGATGGAAGCAGCCAATCCGAACGCAGTAGCTATCACCAATCGGAACAGAGAGGGCGTGGAAAACAGCAAAGATGCACGCCTACGTGAGTCGCGAACGAGGTCGTTGGGTAAGGTGTCAAACACACTGATGTGTGCTGCCCTGCGAGAGCCTGATGACCAAAAAATTAACCAAAACAGTGTGTAACGATCAGCTATTTCACAGCAGGGGCCAGGTCGCTGCTTAGTGTCACACACAGCGGGATCACTGATGAGGTCACTGGTACATCACAAAACCTGTGACTCAGCAGCGATCTCGCTATGTCAGAACTACCCCTAAATCAACCATTTGTCAGACCATCAAGAAGTTCAAAGAAAAAGGTTCAATTGTTGTGAAGAAGGATTTAGAACACAAAAGAATGTCCAAAAAGTGCTAGGACCATCTACTAAAGAAGATTCAGCTACCAATCAGTCCAACACCGAAGAGCTTGCTCAGGAATGACAGCAGGTAGGTGTAACTGCATCTGAATGCAGAGTGAAGCAAAGGCTTCTGGAGGCTGGCCTGGTGTCAAGAGGTTCAGCAAAAAGGCCCTTTTTTTGAAGAGAAATATAAAGGACAGACTGGCATTCTGCAGGACGTACAGACATTTAAATTGCAGAGGATTGGAGTAAACTTATTTTCACAGATGATCAACCAGACTTTTTTTTATACATCTAAAACAATGATTGTGAACAATAATTCATGTATAGGGTTGCTTTTCATCCACTGAATGGTGTCATTCACAATTTTGCCTAAAGGCCCCGTCACACGCTACGATATTTCTAACGATATGTCGTCGGGGTCACGGAATTTGTGACGCACATCCGGCATCGTTAGAGATGTCGTAGCATGTAACACCACTGAATGACTGTTAACGAGCAAAAATACTCACCTTATCGTTGCTCATTAACACGTCGTTCATTTTCATAATATCGTTCCTCCTTCTGCACGCCGGTTGTTCGTCGTTCCTGAGGCAGCACATATCCCTACGTGTGACACCCTGGGAACGACAAACACAGCTTTCCTGCGTCCCGCCGGCAATGCGGAAGGAAAGAGGTGGACGTAACATCCCACTCATCTCCGCCCCTCTGCTTCTGTTGAGCGGCCGCTGTGTGACGTCACTGTGACGCCGAACGTCCCACCCCCTTCAGGAAGAGGATGTTCGCCACCCACAGTGACGTCGTTAGGGAGGTAAGTACGTGTGACGGGGTTAACGACATTGTGCGCCATGGGCAATTAATTGCCCGTGACGCACAAACGGCGCGGATGGGTGCGATCGCTCATGCTCACGCTCATTCTTAAGACCCCGTCGCGTGTGACGGGGTCTTAAGAATACTGCCATGAGTAAAGAATGATATCTAATCATCCTCAAAGAGCAACTTTTCTCAATGATACAAAAGTAATTGTGTAACAAACAATACTTTTTCCAATATGGAGTACCATGTTAGAAGTCAAAAGTGATAACCAAGTATATTTTTAGCATACAATGCTATACCATACATACTACAGTTATAAAGAACAGTAGTTTTTCTAGACTAATGTATCCCCCAAATGATGCTCTAACACTGTTGTAAAATAATTTCCATCAATTCATAACAGAGCATTCTATATTTTGTGCTACCCAAGGGGTACAGAGGAGGACAAAATAGATCATAGAAAGACACTCCAGCCTATTCTAAGTCAATGTAGTTTGTCCAAGCTCAGAGGAGACCAACCAACCTGCATGAGAGTACAACCATTAAACAGTGACAAGGCCCATTTGCTAAATGGGCAAACATTAGCTGCCCGCAACGTGTAAAGAGATAGCCACACTAGGATACTTAATTCTGATGAGTGATTGTGAGGAGGTGTGTTAAAGGCAGCAAGAAGACTGAAATGTGATGGATTGATACACGTTAACTATACTGCTCAAAAAAATAAAGGGAACACTAAAATACCATTGTGTTGTTTAAGTGTTACCTTTATTTTTTTGAGCAGTATATATAAGTAGGTCACAGAAGGGTGCAAGATTTTCAGACAAACAACAGGAGAGCATTGTCAAGCGAGGTGACCAGGAAATGAGATTTAATTATCATTTTATTTTGCGTGTGTTGTGTTACATTGAGAGAGCTGGAGGGAATGGGGCAAAAAAAATGAGGAGCTGCTGAGGTGATTGTCAGCAGGCACTATAAAGTGTAAGAAGTGAAAAACCCATCATTGTAGTATCAATCAAAAATCAACCTTTATACAAGCCAAAGCTTTGTCTTTTATAAACCTGTTTATAACCGCCAAGCATATTGGTTATTGAGAAACTCTGAATCCATAAAGCTCATTACTTCTTTGTGAATAAAACGGTTCTTGATGCAAACCATATTTGCTTGCATTCCTTCAGGCATTTTGAGTGGGAAATTCACTCAACCAGCCAAGTCCATAGTATCCTACATTCTTAAAGATGTACACTGTTATAAATTTGCATCCCCTTAGGCTATAGGCTACAATTAGAAAGTATAAATAAATAAAGTGGTCCATCCACCTGCAATATGACAGGAGTATTCCTTATTCAACTTGCTATGATACCTGCTACAATTCACCAAGGCTTTTCTCATTGTATTTGATGAAGATGTTGGCTAAGTTTACCAGGGCATTATTCCTTTTAGGCCCCTTTCACACGTCAGTGATTCTGGTACGTTTGTGCTTTTTTTAAAACGTACCAGAATCACTGACATACGCAGACCCATTATAATCAATGGGTCTCCTCACACATCAGTGATTTTTCACTGAACGTGTCTCCGTGCAGCATGCACCCTTGGCCGTGATTCTGCACGGAGACATGTCAGTTTTTTTCTGGCATCACTAATGACCCACGGACCACACTATGGTGTGATCCATGTGTGATCAGTGACACACGTACAAGAAAATCACGGACATATTAAATATTCAAAATTTTCAACTTACCTTGCCTGCGATTCGCTGTGCATGCTCCGCTCTCGGCAGCTCCTGCCTGGCTCATGAATATTCATGAGAGCAGGAAATGCCGACCAGGAAGTAGGTGCTGAGAGCAGTGGGCGGACGCTGCAGAGCCGAGGAGTTCAGCACCATGGACAGCAGCAGTGAAGGCAGGTGAGTAATGTCCATATGCAATCACGGGATCACGGATCACGGATTGCACATGGACAACCCACGTGTGCCGTGAATCACGGAACACGGAGGGACATGTGCGTGTTTTACACATCAGTGAAGAACGTCAGTGTTTTTCACTGACGTGTGAAACGGGCCTAGGCAACAGCCTGCAACCAGCCCTTTGGGATCTTAAAGCGTCTATATCCCTCAGCAGTCCCAACTCCAAACATAAATTCTCTTACTGTTCATCTCGTGGACAGGTTTGCAATGACTGTTATGGTCTCTGCTCATCTCCAGTGGCTCTTTCACTGTACTGCTCTGAGTTTGAACATGAGGTCATCACAGCTCTTTCCACAATAATCTGGCTCCACTTAAAACAGAGTCCAACATCTGAACATGTGACTACTACTATAGCTACACTGAATGCACACAAAGCAGTACAGTCTCTTTTAATGCCTTTAACTTTGATGTGGAGCCATGGCAACTTGATGGATGAATGCTCTGTTGGAAGATCAATCTTGCACAAGCCTAGATAGGTCCACCAGGGCACCAGGGTCTTCTGCACTGTTATCTTGATAGCATCAAACCATCGGGTTGCTGATCTTCCTCTTCACCTTGTTACTTCTATTTTCCGAACCATGATGTCTTTCTTCAGTGATTGCTCTCTTCGCATGATGTGTCGAATGTAGGCAAGTTTTAACTTGGTGATCTTTTTTCGATAGACGTCTGGCTTGACTTGTTCCAAAATTAATTTTTTTTGTTCTTTTTGCCATCCATGGTATTGGTAACATCCTTCCCCAGCACCACATTTCAAAACCGTTGATTCGTCTTCTGTCTTGTTTATTTATCGTCCAGGTTTCACATCCATATGTGACTACAGAAAAGACTACACTATGTACGAGAGGTGTCTTCATCACCAGTGAAATGTTGATGACCTTGTCCAGTAACTTCATTGTGAATTTGTCCATAGCTACTCTCCTATTGACATCCGATGTGTCAATGCTGCATCTTCAGTGATCCATGATCCAAGTAGGTTGAAGTCCTTTACAACATCCAGTTTGTTGCCGTCTATCTCAAATGTGTCTCTGTCATACCTGGCAGTTGTCAATATACAGTATGTCTTCTTTATATTGCATAGGAGTCAAATGTTTGAGCTTTCCATCTTGACACTTCATAATAAGTCCTTCATTCCATCTATGCTTGTTGCGATCAATGTTTGGTTGTTTGCGTTTTTAAAACTGTTCATAATTCGTCCAGCAAATTGGATTCCTTCTTTTTTGGCAAGTCCAGCCTTCCTGAAAATAGCTTCTGCATATAAATCGAAAAGGCACAATATCCTCGATGAACGTACGTTTATGTGATGCCCCTGGACTAATCAGGTTGTCACAGGGTACTGTATGCTCTTTATCTCGCAGTGTAGGACTCAAACCCCATGGTTCTGGGTTCCCAACTTGCAGTACTGTCTCCATCAGCATCCACAAATCCCAATCACACCTCGCGCCACACCCTGTCAGGCACACCAGTGGGCTGCTAAGGTGGTATAGGGCCGCCCACCTAGGGGTCAGGCAGGGAGGTGGGAAGTGACAAGTCAGTTGGCTCCAGGGGAACAAAGAGTTGAGTGGTAGCCCTCGAGCTGTGAGGAGCTGGGAGGAAGCTGGGAGTTGAAGCTCCCAGAGGAAAACGTAGATTGGGTTGCAGACAGTGGACTGGACCCGGAGGAGTCGGAGTCCCGGTCGCAGGAGATTGGGACTGGGTGCTGGCTTAGTCAAGGAGGACAGTCGGCAGCTGCAGTCCAATAGCCGGTCTGGGGCCGAAAGCACGCTGGGGTTCTGGACCCTAGGTCGGGAAGAGGCTTCAAGCAACCCGGCAATTAACCTGCGGAGGACAGGGCCTTTATGGACTGTTCCCATGAAGCTCGGAGATCAGGGGCACTAGTGCAACGAGGGGGATAGGGCTTTCCAAGCAAAGTAGCCCACTGAAATCCCAAGCGCGAGCTCCTGAGAACAAGCTCCTTTGCTATCCATGGTAGGGAGCGGGGCCCGGACAGCTCCAAGCTTACGGGCCACCTGAACACTTTCAAATTCTGTGCACGGAGGCAGGTTACAGACCACCAGGCAGTGCTGCAGGGGACGGAACCCGGACGAGCTCCCCAAGAGAGCAGCGGCACCCAGAGACTTGGTTTACTATGTTGTCAGTGTCTGCTTTCTTTCTGAGTGAGTACCTGATTAACCCTTGCTACCAGCGAGCCTGTGCTCCCCCTGCAATCCATCCCACTATTTGGGGTAACGTCATCTGGCTGCCCCAGTCCATAACCCCGGGTACTCCCAACGGCAGCGGCGGTACTCCCTATTACCGCACACCACGGGTGGCATCATAAACGACTCCCCTGTAAATAACCCCCCATTAAGTTTCGGCATGACCCCGAGCCCCCAGGTCAGGAAACCCTTCGAGCTATGAGTAGTGACACCCGGATCTGAGCGGTTCGACCGCTGCTGGGACGGGACTGGTCCGAAACATTTACATATGTAGTACCTGAAAGAAACAACTTCTAAATACTTTGTGTTGCCAATTCAGCCTCTGAGCGGTACTATTGCGGTCCGCTCTTCCCCATCCCATACCCCCCGGGCTCCGCAACGTCTGGGATTCAGTGATGTCAGGTGAACTTCCAGTTGACCTGATATTACTGAGGCCAGCCCCAGTCTTCTTGAGTGACTGGATTGTGGGCGGCATTTCATCACTCGTCACAGCGCAGCGTCACGCCCAGCATTGCTCCTGCTTGCGGTGGGCTGCAGTGAAGGAGAGCATGCAAGATGCTGGGCTATGATGAGCGGTGAAACTCTACCCACAGCCCTGTCACTCAAGGAGACCGGGGCCGGCCACGGTGATGTGTCAGGTTAACTGAAACTTCACATCACATCACCGGATCCCAGACGTCACGGAGCGCGGGTGGTCAAGTGATGGGGAACAGCAGACCATGATAGCGCTGCTCAGAAGCTGAATTGGCACCACAAGGTATATAGAAAAAGTCTCCCCTATCAAGTTTACAGAGATGTGGTCGCTACTGCAGAGTAGTGAACCACCCCTTTAAGGCCATGTTTATAATCTAAGCATTAAACTATCTTCCAGTTAGCTACTTGTTTGCTAATCAGCAGTTGTCTTTTTGCCATCCGTGCTTACAATGCGCTCAGAATGATCAGTAACAGATTGTTCACTGTGAATAGGCTACCATTGTTCTCAGCAGCAGAGGTACTGTTAACAAAGGACAATGTGCTGCATATAACAAGTATCTTTTCAGCAAGCCAAAAGATCATTTCACTTGACGAACAAGCATTTTGCTTGTTCAGCGGGTGATCGACAGCCTGTTTAGACTGCAAGATTATCGGGAAATAAGCAATCTTAGGAATGTTCATTCACCATAATCTTGTAGTGTAAATGCAAGTCCTATGTAAAATATATAATAAATTATCATATGTTTATCTAAGTTTATGTGTAGATAATATTATTCAGCATTCAAAACATGTCTGACTGCTTTAATGTTAGGATGCAGCTGTCAGAGAAAGATATTAAGTAAGTGCTAAAATAGGATGTGATCATTTTCTTGGAGCCTGATAAATATATAAAGATATATTTAGAAGGGTGAGGATATAAAAGTTATCCCAATGTAATTCATGAGCCCTTGTTTTATATTATGTTTCTGGCTTGACAAGAGCAGTTGCTTTATTAATTGTCACATCGCCAAAGACATACACTAGTAAGGTGTTAATAACTAATTGCTGACCTCTGAGATTCTAGAGTCCGTTGACGTAAGATGATCTGCGCTGATGGGAGATTAAAGTCTCATTTCACTCTTAGCAGGAGTCATTTTGGTCTCAAGTCTATATCAAGAATATTTAGGATAGAACCCAAGACGCCACCAAGTCACTTCCTCTCACAGCACACTGTAAATTTGGTTTACAACTACCCCACAATGACACAAATCTAGAGATATTCCTCAAGTTGTATCAGGAGATGTGGTTCTACATTGTAGAACGTTTCAGCCGGAATGTGGCACTCAGTGGAATATCATGGGTTCCAACGCTCCAGATACTGAAGTAGGTCCCTACGTTGGGACCCCATATTTGGTCTGACTTGTCTCTATGACATTCAAGACATTTATTGAAATTAAAAGAATACTTGTGAACATCAAACTTTTAACAAACGTTAGTTTTTAAAACCTGGACCTGCCTCACTTCTCCAAGCTTTAAAATTAGAGAATACAATTCTGTTACCTATGTCTATCTTTCCAGGATGCTAACTGCATATGGATTTATTAGTCATTTTCATGAACATCTGTAATACATTAAAGATAGCTTCATGCTGCCCGAACTAAGAGCAGCATGAATTAGAGTCTGGCTGCCTGATTGCAGCCAAGCATGTTTTTCTATAACCCGCTCTGGTGTTTCACAAAAAAAATAATATACAAAGGTGCTGGGGGGAGAACTGGCTAATCTGGTGCATTCCATGGCTTCTCCCTGTCCTGCTTAAGCTAATTGACAAGACTCTCTCATAGAGCTTGGTTCCACTTGTGTTTTGCACAAACGAGTGCAATCCGATTAAGATCGGATTGCACTCGTATCAGTGCAAAACTATTGGGCAGTGTCCATCTGCGATTGATTTCTCATACCATATCACCATGAGAAATGAATCGCACCATGCTACATTTGGCAGCGAGTCTCGGCTCACACGCTCATACAAGTCTATGGGTGTGTGTGTGAAACATTGTACTGCACTCCCATGTCATCCAACCACAGTGCGATATACGCAGAGACAGAGAGCGGAGGAGATGGGGAGAAAGTTCTCCCTCCCTCTTTTCCCGCAGCTGTGATCCGATCGCAAGATCAGATCACAGTCGCATGACCCTTGGTTCACACTCGCAACAGAGGTTCATTAGCATATCACTTCCGATGCTCTCACATCAGAATCTATGCGCGAGTGAAACCGAGACCGTAAGGAGAGACCTGGAGCAGGGTGGCACTAGACTAGTCAAAAATGGGGCGGGGAGAAGCAAGTCACCATTTGCACTGGATTAGTTAATTCTTTCCTTATAGTACACCGTTGGTTATTAACCCATTAATGAGAGAGCCAATTTTGACCTCAATGACAAGGTCAAATTTTACAATTCTGACTAGTGTCACTCTATGATATATTAACTCTGGAACCCTTCAACGGATCCTAGTGTTTCTGAGACAGTTTTTTCGTGACATATTGTACTTCCTGATAGTGGTAAATTTAGGACTATATCTTTTGCATTTATTTGTGGAAAAAAAATTGGAAAATTGGCTAAAATTTTGTAATTTTCAAATTTTACATTTTTATACCCTTAAACCAGAGAGATATGTCAGAAAAAATAGTTAATAAATAACATTTCCCACATGTCTACTTTACATCAGCACAATTTTTGTACCATATTTTTTTTTGCTAGGAAGTTAGAAGGGTTCAAAGTTTATTAGTAATTAATCATTTTTCCAACAAAATTTACAAAACCATTTTTTATGGACCACATCACATTTGAAGTGACTTTGAGAGGCCTAGGTGACATAAAATACTCAAAAGTGACAACATTTTAAAAACTACACCCTTCAATGTGCTCAAAACCACATACTTGAAGTTAAGTTTTCAGGGGCTTCACAGGAATGAATGCAAAGTGGCATGAAAAAAAAATCATATTACCTAAAAATGTTGCTTTAACCCCAATTTATTCACTTTTACAAAAAATAGCACAACAAAATTGCCACTAAAATTTGTTACACAGTTTCTTCTGAATGCTTTGATACACCACATGTGACAGAAACCTATGCTTGGACAAAGAGGAAAGCTCGGAAGGTAAGAAGCACCATTGAATTTTGGAGCACAAATTTGGCTAAAATAGATTGCGGGCACCATGTTGCATTTGCAGGGCCCTTAAGTTGCCTAAAGATAAAAAAAATCCACAAGTGACCCCATTTTGGAAACTAGACACCTCAAAGATTTTACTCATTGGTATAGTCAGCATTTTGAACTCACAGGTACCTCACAGAATTTGATAACATTAGGTTGTCATATTGAATAATTTTATTATTTTCCCAAAAATGTTATTTTATCACCAATTTTCTCACTTTTACAAAAAGTACCATGAAAAAGTGGACCCCAAAATTTGTTATCCAACTTCTTATGAGGGCAGCAATGCCCCACATGTAATCAAAAAGTTCTATTTGGACAAACTGGAGGGTTCAGAATGGAGAGAGTGATATTTAAATCTTTGGAAGCAAATTTGGCTGAAATAGATTGCGAGCACCATGTCGCATTTGCAGGGCCTCTTAAGTGCCTAAACAGCAGAAGCCCCCCCACAAGTGTCCCCATTTTGGAAACTAGATCCTTAAGGATTTTATCCAAGGGTATAGTGAGTATTTTGAACCCATAAGTACATCACAGAATTTAGTAACATTTGATGTCATATTGAAAATGTTAATTTTTGTCACAAAAATGTTGCTTTATCACAGAATTCTGCACTTTTACAAGAGCTAATGGCAAAAAGTGGACTCCACAGGTTGTTACCCACTTTTTAATGAGTGTGGCAATACCCCACATGAAGTCAAAAAGTTCTGTTTGGACAAATAGGAGGGATCGGAACGGAAGGAGCAATATTGGAATTTTGCAAAGCAAATTTGGCTGAAATAGATTCCAGGCACCATGTTGCATTTGCTGTGCCCCTGAGGTACCAAAACATCAGAAACTCCCTACATGTGACCCCATTTTAGACCCATCAAGGGGTATGTTGAACATTTTGAACCCATAGGTGCTTCACAAAACTTTTTAAAATGTTTAAATGAAAATTATAGTTATATTTTTTTTCTACTAAAATGTTATTTTAGCCCAAGATTTGTAATTTTGACAATGAATAATAGGATAAAGTAGATTCCATAATTTGTTACTCAATTTCTCAAGGACACATGGTAAAAAGCTAATGCTGTGGCACATGGCAGGGCTCGGAAGGCAAACAGCACTATTTCATTTTTGGAACACAAATTTATACATGTTGCATTTTCAGAGCCCCTGAGGTGCTAAAAATGTAGAAATACCCACATGTGAACCCATTTGGCAAACTAAATCCTATAATAAATTCATCTATTGCTCTGGTGAGTATTTTAACCCACAACTTACATAGAATTTTATTAGATTGGGCCTTGAAAAGAAAAATAGTAGGGTTTTGCTGCAAAAATTTTACTTTAGCCTCAACATTTAAAGTCACACAAAGGGGTAACAGGAGAAAATGGACAGGACAATTTGTTATGCAATTTTTACCAAGCATGGCGGTACCCCATAAATGGCAGTACACTATGATTTGAGTACATGTCAGGGATCAGATGAGAATGAGCATGACTTGGAATTTAGAATGCAAATTCTGTTTGAATAGATTGTGGCCTCCAGTAACCAAGCCCCTGAGGTGCCAGATTAGCCAAAAACAAGTGACTCCATAGTAAAAACGACACTACATAAGGAATTCATCTAGGGGTGTAGTAAGTATTTTGAATTCACAGGTGCCTCAGATAATTTTATAACATTGGGAAGTGGAAATATAACATTTTAGTGGTAAAAATGTAATTTTTTTCATTAGCTACAAATTTATCAGTTATACAAGTGTTAAAAAGTGAAAATGGATCCCACAATTTATTGCACATTTTCTCACAAACACATTTATGCCCTATAGGTCATGAGAAACTACTGTTTGGCCACTCGACAGGGCTGAGCAGGATGGAGCGCTATTCGACTTTTGTACCACAGATTTTGCTAAAATAATTTGCGGTTGATATTTGCAGAGCTCTTAAGGTGCCAGAACAGCAGAAACACCCCAAGCGTGACCCCAATGTATACATTTCACTTATAAATTAAATTATCTATGGCTGTTGCAACAATTTTTTAGTATCTACGTCACGCTCTTTTTCTGGAGAAGTACAAATATGCCAGTTAGCGCCCATATGTTGTGCTCCGATATATCGTAGTATCCGCATACATTGGACCCAGCTTCTGTTTCAGGAGACATGCACAACGTAAATTGTTAAGTGCACTCTCCCCACTATAATAATGCCACACGTGGCTGCTTACAGTGGCTTAAGCACAGGTGGATTCAGAAGGAGAGGGGCATTTTGATTTGGGAGGGCAGATATTACTAGATTTAATTTGGGGTGTGGGAGCCTTATTCCTTTTCCAGAGTCTTTGTTCTACCAATAACATGGAAACCCACAATATTTCCAGTGACAGAGGATGGACCTGAGTGGGGGCTGAGTTTGTGCAGGATAAGTTAAAAGTGTTATTAGTATCATTTTGGGGTACAGAACATTTCTTGATCGTTTTCAGTATAAGGCTGGGATTACAGTCTTGCGTTCTGCTCTGAGCACTTACATCGGGGTTTTCGTGTAAATCCCCCAAAAATGTGATTCAGACAAAATCCCCGACAGAACCACTCATGCTAATGATGAAGTCACTTTGGACTCTGGCGTCTCTTTTGCTGATGTCCATCTTTTTAGGTGTGCACAGAGCTGTGGTCATTCACATTTGTGTGCTAAAAATACGCTTAAAATGATGGGACATTGCCGAGCCGGAACAGAGACCAGACACAGTCCAATTGCCCTCTTTGTCTCATTAAACCAAGTGGTTCCAATGGGGTTTTGTCTGAATTGCGTTTTTTTTAATTTACATGGACACTCCAACGTAAGTTCTCAGCGGAGAGCGCAGGATAAATATCAGCCGAGCCTTATTCCGATTTTTGGGAGGCAGAATGAAAAAATAGACAGCAGTATCAGAATAGTTCTTATTTTTATTTTTGCGCAGTTTACCATGCGGTATTGGTGATAGGACGAATTTATTCCGTGGGTTGGTGCAATTGATACCAAATTTAAGTTATTTTATTTTTATGTTCAGCTTCTATCACAAAATAAAAATGCTTTTTATAATAGTTTTTCTGTCTCAATATTCTGAAAGCTGTAGTTTTTTTTACTTTTGACGAAGAGGGTTATATGGAGGCTGCAGGCAGACAGGACACAGGGAAGCAGGCATAGAATGAGGATCTGAAGTACTGGAGGCAGCAGGCAGACAGGACACAGGGAAACAGGCATAAAGTGAGGAACTGAAGTACTGGAGGCCGCAGGCAAACAGATGATGAAAGTGACAAAGCCTTGCTGTGCCGAAGCAGATGCATTACAATTAATGATGGACGGACACAGACTGTAAAAGTACAGCCGCACCATAACCTCAGTAAGTACAGTCCGCTTGCAACTATTCCCCTATCCCTTCTACCACTATTTTTAATGGCCAGATTCTGGTCCCCATTGACTTACATGGGGACCGGCATCCGGCCAGATATCCGGGATCAATTCCGGACTGGATCCAATTTTTTTTAAGTCTTGTTAGTCCTGCCAATCCCAGATATCTGCGAGTTCGCCCATCACTAATTACAATACCAAAGAGAAAATCCCTGTGTCCTGCACTGAACTCTCATGCTCTGCTTTCGCTAAGTATAATGGTAGATTCACACCTCCGAGTGAATGTTAGCATCCGAGAAAAATTAACCAATTTTTTTATTTTATGTGTCATCTTAATTGCATCATAGTTGGTTACATGTTTTTTTCTCCTCTATTTATGTTTTCACTGAAGAAATGTGATTGTTTCCCCACCAATAGAAAAAACCCTTGGAAGATCACGTTTTTGTTCAACTTTAGCACTAAACAACAGATCCATGAGACACATGCAAAATGTAAGAATATCGAAAGCCTTCTGATTTGCTTCCATGTCTTGAACATTCCCATTTATTTGAATGATCAGATCTGATCTGCAAATCGGATCAGCATAGTACATGCTCAGACTCTCACAGATCTTACGATCGGATCTATGATGTTAACAGATGTGTGAATACATCCATAGTCTACTCTATGGGTCCAAATGCTGTCTGAGAAAAAGTCTGAAAGCATTCGGATGTGTCACATGATTGTGTGAATGTAGCCTTAAGGGCCCGTTACACGCTACGATATATCTAATGATATGTCGTCGGGGTCACATCCGGCATCGTTTGACTAATCGTAGCGTGTGACAGCTACGAGCGACTGTAATCGAGCAAAAATACTCACCTTATCGTTGCTTGTTGACACGTCGCTCATTTTTTAAAAATCAAACGTCCTTTTGTGCGCCGATTGTTTATTGTTCCCGAGGTAGCATACATCGCTCCGTGTGGCACCCCGGGAACGATGAACTGCAGCTTACCTGCGTCCCGCCGGCAATGCGTAAGGAAGGAGGAGGGTGGGATGTTACGTCCCGCTCATCTCCGCCCCTCCACTTCTATTGGCTGGCCGCTGTGTGACATCGCTGTGACACCGAACGTCCCTGCCCATTCAGGAAGAGGATGTTCGCCGTCCACAGCGAGGTTGTTCGGGACGTAAGTATGTGTGACGGTGGTTACCGACTTTGTGCGCCACGGGCAACAAATTGCCCATCACGCACAAACGATGGGGGCTGGTGCGATCGCACATCCAATCACACGATAAATCACCGTGTGTAAAGCGGCCTTAAGACAGGGAAATCCTACAATGCAAAACAATGACATACAGTGGGTATGGAAAGTATTCAGACCCCTTTAAATTTTTCACTCTTTATTTCATTGCAGACATTTGGTAAATTCAAAAAAGTTCATTTTTTTCTTATTAATGTACACTATACACCCCATCTTGACAGAAAAAAACAGAAATGTAGAAATTTTTGCAAATTTTTTAAACAGAAAAACTGAAATATCCCATGATCATAAGTATTCAGACCCTTTGCTCAGACACTCATATTTGTGTCACATGCTGTCCATTTGCTTGTGATCCTTCTTGAGATGATTCTACTCCTTCATTGGAGTCCATAGGACTTGATTTGGAAAGAAGGCTCACATCTGTCTATATAAGACGTCACAGATCACAGTGCATGTCAGACCAAATGAGAATCATGAGGTCAAAGGAACTGCCCAAGGAGCTCAGAGACAGAATTGTGGCAAGGCACAGATCTGGCCAAGGTTACAAAAGAATTTCTGTAGTACTCAAGGTCCCTAAGAGCACAGTGGCCTCCATAATCCTTAAATGGAAGAAGAATGGGAACACCAGAACTCTTCCTTGACCTGGCTGTCCAGCTAAACTGAGCAATTGTGGGAGAAGAGCCTTGGTGAGAGAGGTAAATAAGAACCCCAAGATCACTGTAGCTGAGCTCCAGAGATGCAATAGGGAGATGGGAGAAAGTTGCACAAAGTCAACTATCACTGCAGCCCTCCACCTGTTGGGCCTTTATAGCAGAGTGGCCGACGGAAGCCTCTCCTCAGTGCCAGACATATGAAAGCCTGCAGAGAGTTTGTAAAAAAAAAACACATAAAGGACTCTGAGACTATGAGAAATAAGATTCTCTGGTGTGATGAGACAATGATAGAACTTTTTGGTGATAATTCTAAGTGGTATGTTTGGAGAAAACCAGGTACCTCATCACAGTAAAACATGGTGGTGGCAGCATCATGCCAGGGGGGTATTTTTCAGCTACAGGGACAGGACAACTGGTTGCAATTGAAGGAAATATAATGTGGCCAAGTACAGAGATATCCTGGAAGAAAACCTCTTCCAGAGTGCTCTGGACCTCAGACTTTGCCGAAGGTTCACCTTCCAACAAGACAATGACCCTAAGCACACAGCTAAAATGACAAAGGAGTGGCTTCAGAACAACTCTGTGACCATTCTTGACCGGCCCAGCAAGAGCCCTGACCTAAACCCAATTGAGCATCTCTGGAGAGACCTGAAAATGGCTGTCCACCAACGTTCACCATCCAACCTGACGGAACTGGAGAGAATCTGCAAGGAAGAATGTCAGAGGATCCCCAAATCCAGGTGTGAAAAACGTATTGCATCATTCCCAGGAAGACTCAAAAGGGTGCTTCTACTCAATACTAAGCAAAGGGTCTGAATACTTATGACCACGTGATATTTCAGTTTTTATTTTTTATACAATTTGCATAAATGTCTATATTTCTGTTTTTTTTCTGTCAAGATGGGGTGCAGAGTGTACATTAATGAGAATAAAAATGAACTTTTTTGAATTTACCAAATGGCTGCAATGAAACAAAGAATGAAAAATTTAAAGGTGACTGAATACTTTCCGTATCCACTGTATAAAGCCAAGTTAGAGAGATGCTCATTGTAGCTGTTCTTTGTTCTAATTAAAGGGGTGGTTCAGGAATATCTATTATTGGCCACAACAATATTATGACTCACGGAGACTGGGGCCGGCCGCGGTGATGTCCGGTGAGCAGGAAGTTGACGTGACATCACCGGATCCCCGAGGTCACAGAGCCTGGGGATTAGCTGATGGGATGAGCAATTCGCAATATTGCCGCTCACAGGCACTATTGGCAACATAAGGTATTTGAGAGAAACCTTGTTTCTCAACATATCGTTGTGGCCAATAATAAATATGGGTAAACCACTTATTTAATCAATTGCGGTCCCAAATGAAAGACCCCCAAATAGTTCCTTTATATGATTATTAGCATAAATTTGGCCATGTTAAATATCAAACTCATGGAACCACTTAGTAGTATCCCATGAGAGAGTGCCTACTCCAAGGAGCATATAAAACTGGAGAAAGAAAGGAGATGAGGCGACAACCATATATAGCAAATTCCATTTTATTAATTAAAATACATGTGAATAATACAAAAGTACATCAATGGAAAAGGTCAAAACCTTCAGTGGGAAGGAAGGGGTGGGCGGGTATTTTTTGGGGGAGGAGGGGCGGTGTGGTGTGTGGGAACAACCCCTGCCCCACAGAACCAACCAATAGTAAATGCTATTGTGCACAGACTGCAATGCCACCAATCACATGGGAATATATAATGATGTGTGTGTGGCAAAATGACGGCCCAGAGGGAACACTGTGGGTTAACGTCTAAATAGACAGTGCACCTATATAGCATCCTCCCAGGAACATACCACAGTCACAATACAATTCGCTCAAGCTCTGCACGGAGCCGTAGGCAAGGATAACCAGCACTAGAATATAACAGCATCAGTGTGCATATGATAAGTGCAAGCCTGGTGCAGCGTGCAGCAAAGCAGAGCCAGAGTATAATTAAACAAAAAGTTCCTATAGTGGGACTGTGGTCATTAGATAGCCTGTGGAAAGGCTATAAAGCTTCACACGTGTGTGCACAATGATTGTGCACAAACTAGCAAGGTGAATATAGGCTCCCTCTGGGATTGGTCAAAGCCACAATAAGGATTTGTCCTGAGACTGCACGGATCTGCAGAAAACTACAGAGATAAATTGAAGGGGCGATATATAAAGCATAAATATGCTGTTGTCGCGGGCGGAGGAGGGGACGCTGCGCTCTCCCACTGCTCGGGTCCGGCTGCTGGTGCTGCTGCTCGGTGGTGGCTCGAGCGGTGGGCCGGATCCCGGGGACTCGAGCGGCGTTCCTCGCCCGTGAGTGAAAAGGGGATTGATTGTGGGGATTTATTGTCCGTGACGCAACCCACGGTTGTGGTGATAATGGTGACACCACCGCTGCTCTGGACGGGGATCCCGGGAGCAGTGACAGGGAGCAGCTTTGTTGTTAGTTCTCCCCTCCGTGGGTAGGGGGTTGGTTGTCCCGGGGCCCGGTGATGGGGTAGGGATGGATGGCAGGCGGGTTATGGGGCCTGGTGAGGTGTAGGGTCGCGGGGGCAGCGCGGTGCCGCACGGCACGGTGGTACTCACTCAGCCCAATGATGAAGACACAGTTCTCGGTAAAACACTCGGCTGGATGGACGGGTTCCACAGACGGCTGCGGTGTTGTTTCTCCCGGCAGGTTGATGGTGACTGCCTTTCCCTGCACCTATGTACGGTTGATGGTTCCGATGGGTTCCCACCGGTAACCCGCTCCCCAGCTTGGATATGGGCTGGAGGTGCCCCTCTTTGCCCGCAGGCTCTGGCCCTAAGAAACGGTTGCCTTGGCGGTGGCGGTGTCTCCCTCTGTTGGTTGGACTGTTGCCTTCTGTCGGGACTTGGCTGTTTGGAAACCCAGGAGGTCCCCTTCACTAACGGATTCGGCAAATTCACGGCGACTCCTAGCCTTGCCGGGGTCCGTAAGCCCCTGCCAGATGGTGCTGACTTCTCTTCGTGTACCGGTCCTGTACTGCCGGGCCACCGCCCGTCCACGGTCCTTACAGTAACTCTGATAGGCCACTCCTGCAGACGGTCACCACCGTCTGCCAACCTTGCTGTACCGCCCGGGCCACACACCCAGACGCTGTCAGTTAGTTGCTCCACTACTACACTTTCCTCCTTCCACTTTCACTGTCCAAACTAATCTGCTCCTTTCCCGCCTCCAGGACTGTGAACTCCTTGGTGGGCGGGACCAACCGCCTGGCCCACCCCCTGTTGTGAACATCAGCCCCTGGAGGAAGGCAACAAGGGTTTTGTGTCTGACTTCGGTGTGCCTGACCGGGAGTGTGGGGTGTGATGGTGTTGTTCTCTGTGGCCCCTGGCTTGTCCAGGGCAACACACTGTCACAATGTGACAGCCCCAAGCAGCGTGCGGTCAGACAGAACCAAATACGGTGGGAGCAAGGCAGATAACAATACCTGATGGCTGGTTCTGGGGGCAGGGAAACAGCCTCCTGACAGCTGTTTCGCGACATGCTTTTTCGGAAGGAGGTATGGATGTTAAGTGCATGTCAAACTTTATTAGAAGTAAACAGGTGTGCAGAAGAAAACACCCTAATTGCGGTCATGCATCTACGCATGCGCCGGTACCCAAGTACGGGAAGTGAGAGGGAGCAAAAACACCGCTGTGTGCGGCGCATGCGCGGGACCACAGGATGTGTCACCATGGACTCGCTCACCGTCACCACACGCAGTCAGGGCACAGAAGGACGCGCAAGACCACGCCAGGGTAAGTTAAAAATGAATAAATAACAGTACGATTATGTAATCAATATATAGAAGGCTCATTTAAGAGCCGCACAAAGAGTTACAACAATAAGACCGCGATTACAACAAAAGGCCCATAAAGACTTGCATTTATATTCAGATAACAGTATATATGGACCTAAGGAAATAAAAAGAAGAAGGGGAAAGAATGATTAAAATAAGTAACACGAAGTTAAAATGGTATGTAACATACACAAAATAAGAGTCCCACAGAGACACCCCATACAACAGTATTATACAGTTATATATCAGTGGCAGAAAAAATATAATAATTACCCCATAAGACCCGAAAAGGGTACTAAGGGAGGACAGAAGGAGAAAACAGGGAGGCAATAATCAATCAAAATCCATGCTTAACCGAAGGATGGATTTTACATTAAAAAATGTATATCAACAAGGTGAGCCGACCAAAAATAGAGGAGAATGCAAGCTAATATGATTACAGGAAAGGGGCATAGCTGACCACCTTGTTTAATCCAAAGGGCATGAGTGTGTTCAGGGAGATAATACACTTGGACTCCTGCTGAGCGAGAGTCTTCCGTAGATCCCCCCCCGGACGCCCCCGTGGATCACATCAATGCCCCTAACCTGTAATGATTTAGGGCTACAATTATGAATGGCCCTAAAGTGACGGGGCAGTGTTTTCAAAAGGGTGACATCTTCCACAGTGGCAGCAGCAATAATATCCCTCACGTGCTCCCTGACTCTAACGCGGAGCTCACGTGACGTGAGCCCCACATAAATCAGGGAGCACGAGCATGTGGCGTAGTAGACTACATGTGTAGTGCTGCAGGTAATGTAGTCATTGATAAAGTTTTTTGGCCATCAGAGGAGGTGAAAGATGGCACCCTAATGACATTAGCACATGCGGCACAATGGGCGCATGGGAAACATCCCCGAAGAGGACCCCTAGAGCCAAAAGGGTCTGTTTAGGGGGGACTTTATATCCTTTATATGATATAGTAAAATATGAATTTTCTAAACCTAACAACGTCTTTACTTTTATTATTGACATGCCACTAGCAGAGTGAATTTAAATGACTTTCCCAAATACAAAGCTCATTTTAATCAATAAATCTTGGAACAAAAATAAGTTCCTCAATTGGATGTGATTAAAAATAATGTCCCTGTGCTGAGATAAACAGAGATGCCCCTGCTGTGTATTGTGTAATGGCCGTGTCTGACCGTACAGGAACATGGTCTGATCATACCACAGATCTTGGGTCGGGGAGGAAGTAATAAAGTATGCAGGCATTGCAGCACGGGATCGGAAATTATTCTTTTGTTGAGGTAAAACATTGCTTACTAATAAGCAGAGAAATTTTTACCTCACAAAAAGTATTATCTATGATCCTATACTGTAATGTTTGTATACTCTCTTATGCTTCCTCCCCAGCTCAGGAGATGTGGTATGATCTCACCATGTCCCTGTACGGTCAGACACGGCCATTACACAGTACATAACAGGGTAAAATTATCTCAACACAGGAACATTTCTTTAAATCACATCCCATTGAGGAACTTATTTATATTCCAAGGTCTATTGATTAAAATGAACTTTGTTCGTGGGAAAAACCCTTTAACATTTTTGTTCGGGACTAAGTTTATCATTAGGCCCAGTAACCATGAGACCATGGACTGTAAAGTTGACAACTAACTATTTCCTTGAAAAGCATGACTTAAAAAATAACAAAAAATTGTAAAACAACTAAAAACTAAAATAATCCTATAACAGAACAGAAAAACAGAACTCTATAAACGGATGTGAACCTAGCCTCATCTAGCTGTAGACGTCCAAACAGACACTACTGAGTGCAATGTATACTAAGTATTTCACAATTTTGACAGCATTTCTTGTATTATTATTGTTTTTCTTCCTTTTTTGTTTTGCTTTTTTCAGTTAATCTCATTATGAGAAAATCTAATCTATGCCTTCTTCCTGTAACATGATATTTTTTTCCTCAGGCCACTACATTTTAAAGAGTTATTTTAATCAAATTGAATATCTGACAATGATGTTGCTGAGTCCGTCTCTGTATTTTAAATGTGTGTTATGCGTAGTGTCAGTGTGACTAAGGGTCTGGTTCTCATAGACACAGCTCTTTGTTCTCAAAGCAAGGCAAATCAAAGCTCTTAATCCATTTGCTTAGCAGATTGTTGGCCCTATTTAACTAAAAGATAATAAAGACTTTTTGGTGATTCTTTTTGTTTTTAGTTCACTCTTAAAAAATTTAGAAAACTGCTACTCTCATTGATTATCAAGTGCAACAGTTTTGGTTCTGATTCCACTTGTAAACTCTTACTCACAATCATCCTATTGTCACAGATTATATAAAGACAGGACAGGGGCCCCTAGGCTGACTCTCAGACTTGAGTCCCTGTGCTGTCCCTTATGTTGGAGGTAAGCTTGATTGTAGCCAGGTCTGAACCTCCAGCATGACCCTAACTCCTGTCTGAGCCCTGATCTTACTCCCCCTCTCCCACACCCTCGGGGCAGACCAGAAAACACAAAGACAAAACCCCACAAAATCACAAGGACAAGGGAGAACGGAAACATGTACACACAGCACTCAAAACACACAGGAGAGAAAATATGTGTACTGGGGAACAATGAAAAAGGGGAGGAAGTAACGCACAACAGGGGAACACTCACACCACTCAAAAGCGCTACACGGATCAGCATAAACAGGAAAATCACCAAGACCAGTATAGCTGGAGCTAAAGCTGAAACTATCATTAATACATACAGGAAGAAAGCTGAGCTTTAAATAGGCAGGAGACAGCTGCACTTGGCATTTAGCAACCTGAGCACTTAGGTCCTGCTCACCAGACAACAGGGCTTAACTCCTGCAGAGCTGAAGACCAGTGAACCTGAACCAGCCAACTCCCATCTCTGGCTGAGCAATCCTAAAGCCCCAGGTTGCTTGTCAGACTCTGCAGTGGGAACAGAGTCTGACAATGCCATGCCAGCAGGTGTGTGCAGAGAGGAACGTCGTATGACACATGTAATCATACCGCTATTAGACCACAACATGTGAACACAGATTTAAAGAGAATCTGTCAAGATTTTACAACCCAAACTAATGGTATGCAAATAAAGTTTCTTTAATGCTGAGTAAATCTTTACTTTTTTTGTAGAAATCTGTTTTGTTGTTTTAAGGAAATTCACAGTTTAAATTGAATGCGAATGAGTTGGGATGGTTGAGAGTAACAGTTTACTGGTGTGAGCAGAATTAAAACTATTGCAACTGAGAATCAACGGAGAATAGCAGTTTTCCATTGCCTGCCTCCTGTCCTTAGGTCACTCATGTTTTAGTGACCTGTCAGTCAGAGACAGGAGCCAACAGTTAGCGAGAAATAGGGAGAGAAGCAGGAGAGCTGGAACTGCAATGTCCACCCACTTCACTTGTAACGTATACAATTTCATAGAAATCATCAGGGCCGGACTGGGACTAAAATTCAGCCCTGGCATTTGGAGGTACACAGGCCCAGTTGTCGCGTGGTGAATGTGTAATATCTTTGGGCACTTGTAGGTTGTGTAACACGACCATATAACATGTAGTCACTGCTGCGTCCAGTATTACCGCAGTTCTATTTTTTGCTCTTTGTTGCAGGATCTGGTGAAGCCGCTATTTTCCCTACAGAGCTGGGTCCCATAGATAATGCAGAGGATGCTGCGCTCTCCTTAGTGCTGCGGGATCATCATATAGTTGATGGGCAGGAATACAAAATCAGATCCCCCTCAACTAATATTGATGACCGATTCTACAGATAGGTAATAAGCTGTAGTTCTCACTGGTGATAATTTTGGGTGCATACCACTTTGGGTACGTGTAATTACATTTTTGGGGGCAGATCCCAAACCACTATTATAAATACTTGAATGAACATATGAATCTACTTGTTGTGCACAGGTTCAGGCTTTTGAGCATCTTTTAACCACTTCAGTGGTTAAAAGAAGTGACCGGTTCAATCTTAAGGTGTTTTACATTCAGAAGATGCTCTGTACTTTACAATGCAGATCAAGGAGAAGGCTCGGAAGATGCCAGGAATCTACAACTCCCAGTTTGTCCTTAACAATGGTGAGGAGATGCTGGGAGTTGTTGTGATCAATAATTATCAGACTGCGAACCATACAGGAACCATAGTACTGATAAGGTGCATGCAGTATAACAAATAAACATTTACATCCAGGTACCTTATAGATGCCATCTTCTGAGTCGTTCCCATCCCTTTTGTCTCCACGCAGTACAGACGTCATGATGAGGTGTCATGCCCATCGCTCATCTCTGAAGACCTCCCTCTTTGTTCTTCATCAGCACTTCCCGACACAGCACCTTTAAAAATAAAAGTATCATTATACTGCCACGTAAATATAAATATCTCCCATGCTGCGCCTCTGAATAAATAATTGCTAGGCTTCCTTCACAAAATATCTCCACCCACATACAAGCTGCCCTTATATAAAATACCCCCCATGTTGCCTCTCTCCTTAATATACCCCCGCACTGCCTCTTTCCATAATGTCCCCATACACAGCTTCTCTCTATAATGTCCCCTTCACACTGTTCCCTTTATAATATACCCCACGCAGCCTCTCTCCATAATATCCCCCTATATTGCCACTCTCCAAAATATTCAACCCAAACTGCCGTTTTGTAACACACACACACACACACACACACACACACACACACAATAAAGTACTCTCCCACTATTTCTTGCAAAGCTGTGTTTATTTCACAAATGTTCCCCCATTATGTGCCTTCAGCCCCTCCTCACTCATCCATAGTGATTAAACCTTTAATCCTCGACTCCTCAATGGAGGCTTACCACTGCCCGACGTGTCTCTGTGGTGCCAGGAGCAGTGTGATGACGTCAGCAAGGTGCCGACCTCATGACATTGCTGCACGTCGGGGGTGGGCCCCAGTCCCGGCGTTACACTGTTCAAATGTATTTACGCCTGAGAGACGCAAATACATTGGAATAGGAAGGAGGGAGCTCCCACAACAATCCTAGCTCTGCTACATACTGAAGATAGAAAAAAAGGGAACCAGCACGATCTGAAATTGGCATGCATCATATAAAAAGTGAAAATTCACAAATTTATTCCAACTGTACTATAATAAAAAATGAGATTTTTAGCAAATAATTGATCAATTTTTTGAGCCACCCCTGCCAACGTCACGGCAAATCTCAATAGGGGGGTCCTACTCTACATTCTGTATTTCATGTGCCATGCGGCCTCCTAGATAAAGTTAAAAGCAGAACCATAATGGAGCACACATACCTGCAACCTGTATATATAGCCGCTTCCATGTTGCAAAAAAGGCACTTGTGGATAGAGACCAGCCCAGGTCCCAGCATGTGGAGCAAGCCCTACACATACCAGGACTATATCAGAACTGATCCTCCCAGTGTCAAACAGCAACCATTGATAAAGGCGGACCAGATCCAAGAATGGTGCTTAATTAGCATTGCCTGTGGAAAGGGGTGAGGTAACTGAGTCTGAACAGCTACCAACAGGAGGAATATATTGCAAGCCAAAATCAGGCGTGCATGGTATGGTGTTGGTCAGGCACCAGATTTGTAGCATAACTACGGTCAAAACAGAGAAAAAAAGGGAACCAGCACGATCTGAAATTGGCATGCATCATATAAAAAGTGAAAATTCACAAATTTATTCCAACTGTACTATAATAAAAAATGAGATTTTTAGCAAATAATTGATCAATTTTTTGAGCCACCCCTGCCAACGTCACGGCAAATCTCAATAGGGGGGTCCTACTCTACATTCTGTATTTCATGTGCCATGCGGCCTCCTAGATAAAGTTAAAAGCAGAACCATAATGGAGCACACATACCTGCAACCTGTATATAGCCGCTTCCATGTTGCAAAAAAGGCACTTGTGGATAGAGACCAGCCCAGGTCCCAGCATGTGGAGCAAGCCCTACACATACCAGGACTATATCAGAACTGATCCTCCCAGTGTCAAACAGCAACCATTGATAAAGGCGGACCAGATCCAAGAATGGTGCTTAATTAGCATTGCCTGTGGAAAGGGGTGAGGTAACTGAGTCTGAACAGCTACCAACAGGAGGAATATATTGCAAGCCAAAATCAGGCGTGCATGGTATGGTGTTGGTCAGGCACCAGATTTGTAGCATAAGTACGGTCAAAACAGAGAAAAAAAGGGAACCAGCACGATCTGAAATTGGCATGCATCATATAAAAAGTGAAAATTCACAAATTTATTCCAACTGTACTATAATAAAAAATGAGATTTTTAGCAAATAATTGATCAATTTTTTGAGCCACCCCTGCCAACGTCACGGCAAATCTCAATAGGGGGGTCCTACTCTACATTCTGTATTTCATGTGCCATGCGGCCTCCTAGATAAAGTTAAAAGCAGAACCATAATGGAGCACACATACCTGCAACCTGTATATAGCCGCTTCCATGTTGCAAAAAAGGCACTTGTGGATAGAGACCAGCCCAGGTCCCAGCATGTGGAGCAAGCCCTACACATACCAGGACTATATCAGAACTGATCCTCCCAGTGTCAAACAGCAACCATTGATAAAGGCGGACCAGATCCAAGAATGGTGCTTAATTAGCATTGCCTGTGGAAAGGGGTGAGGTAACTGAGTCTGAACAGCTACCAACAGGAGGAATATATTGCAAGCCAAAATCAGGCGTGCATGGTATGGTGTTGGTCAGGCACCAGATTTGTAGCATAACTACGGTCAAAACAGAGAAAAAAAGGGAACCAGCACGATCTGAAATTGGCATGCATCATATAAAAAGTGAAAATTCACAAATTTATTCCAACTGTACTATAATAAAAAATGAGATTTTTAGCAAATAATTGATCAATTTTTTGAGCCACCCCTGCCAACGTCACGGCAAATCTCAATAGGGGGGTCCTACTCTACATTCTGTATTTCATGTGCCATGCGGCCTCCTAGATAAAGTTAAAAGCAGAACCATAATGGAGCACACATACCTGCAACCTGTATATAGCCGCTTCCATGTTGCAAAAAAGGCACTTGTGGATAGAGACCAGCCCAGGTCCCAGCATGTGGAGCAAGCCCTACACATACCAGGACTATATCAGAACTTTTTATATGATGCATACCAATTTCAGATCGTGCTGGCTCCCCTCTCTACATACTGAAGATATGCGAACATTAGAGAACATGAACGCCCACTGCAGCTTTAGGTAGAAACTGATTGAGCCGCAGCTGTGAGGGGTGATTTTACTGAGTTCACCTAAAGTCACAGCTGGACGTTCCCATGATTTCCACCAGTAACCTCAGGTGAACTCATTGAACTCAATAAGACCTGCATCCCCTAGCAGAAAACCATATTTTTTGCCAAGAGATGCAGACTTGGTTCTGGAATAAATACACCAAATTCCTGCACCAATACTGCAGCTCCTGGCAAAAAAAACAAAACACATCAAAACGCGATGCTGTTTTGATGCAGTTTTGAATTATTTTTTTCCCCCATTCATATTTGGTACAGCTATTTGGTGTATAAATTCCAGCACCAAATCTGCATCTCCTGGAAACCCCCCCCCCTCGGTTTCTGTGCGGTTTTCTGCCAAAGATGCAAATTTGGTGCCGAAATGTCTGCACTTGATTTCTGCACCAAATTTGCATCTCCTGGCAGAGAAACGCACCGAAACTGCTTCAAAACTATGGTTTTTGTGCATTTTTTTCTGCCAGGAGATGCAGATTTGGTGCTGGAATTTATATACCAAATTTCTGCACTAATTCTGCATCTCCTGAAAAAAAAGCGCATTAAAACCATATCACGTTTTGATGCATTTTTCTGCCAGGAGATGCAGATTTGGTGCAGGAATTTGGTGTATAAATTTCAGCACCAACTCTCCATCTCTTGGCAAAAAACCACAATTTTCTGCCAGGAGATGCAGGTCTCATTGAACTCAATGAGTTCACTTGAGGTGAGGTCACTGAGTTCAATGAGTTCACCTGAGGTGTGTTTATCTGCAGTCGCAGGTAGGATCCCATGGGAACATCCAGCTGTGACCGCGGGGAAACTAAGTGGCATCACCGCTCACAATTGCTGCTCAGTCAGTATCTGCCTGAAGTCACAGCAAACAGTCATGTTCCTTAAATCGCCAGCACACTGCGACTTCAGTATGTAGCAGAGCTTGGATCATCGTTGGACCTGGGTGTTTTGGAGGTTAATACATTTTACAAAGAAGGTGGGATCTTCTTGTTTGTTTTTTTTAAATAAAGAATTTTTGTATTTATTTATTTTTACTCACTGGGTTAGTAATGGGGGTTCTCAAAAGTGCTGAACACATCACTGATCGACATCCGGTTGTTGATTTTTTAATTTTTTTTGTATTAAAATATACTGTAGTAATTGTCATCTACTACAGTACTTTTTACTGAAGATAGTCAGGGGTAGCATCAGATAGTTGCGGGCGCTCAGTAATTTTTTTTTACTGACGTCCATTTAGTAATTGTAGTTTCAGAATTGTATTGGAGATTTCTTGTAGTACTTATGCTACAGTACTTTTTACTGCATAGAATTACAGTTAGCATAATTTAGTTGCAGTCACTCAGTAATTGTTTTTATGGGCATCTATTTAGTTCTTCTTTATTTTACCAAATTTTTATATTCTCCTTTTATTTTATTTTTATTTTTATTTTTATTTTTTATTTCCATAAAAAAAGTTTACACCAAACACACACACATCTGAATAAAATTTGGTTATTTTACACACACACCACAAATGTGAAAATAAAATGTCCCGTTCGTCCGAAAGGCGGTATTCATCCGAGGAGGCATACTCGTTCCTTGCTTCAGACACTGATAGTCAGGGAAAAGATCCCACCTTCCTTTATTTTTCCTCCTCCTCTTCATCTAGGGATACCGAGCCCCCAGGGCACCAAATGACCCAGCGCCCTCCATTAGTGACCCCCATCCTCAGGTAGTGACCCCCAATGGACCTCAATGGACCTCAGCTCCTAAAAATGATGAGCCCTAGATGCCTGATTTTGTGGTTCAATCAGGAATCCAATTTGAAACTGCTGACCTCACAGAAATTTACTTTTTCAATCTTTTTCTCTGAGGACGTTGCAAATCTCATGCTGGTTCAGACAAATTTGTATGCCCAGCAATTTTTGACCCAAAACTCCACTTCATCATTTCCTAATTGGACTCCCATAGACGCAATAGAAATTATTAAGTTTTGGTTTCTTCACATGGAGATAGTGAAGAAGCCAGAAATTCTGTAATAATGGTGTCAGGCTATCAGCAGGGGGAGATGGAGTCCTGCAGGGAAAGACACTACACGGAGCTGAATGAGCAAGGAGGGGAACTCCCAGTGTGTGCTGATGCAGTGTCTGCCAGCATCAGCCGGACAGCTGAAGCTGTGGGGTATGCGGGGGATGGTCAGAAGGGTCCGGGTCATTTACAGTACGGGCAGCAGGAAGACCGGAGTAACTAGCAGAGGAGCAGTCGAGATCAGGCCGAGGTCAGTACCAGAGGAAACAACCGAGTGGGGAGGTAGGAGAGGGGGGAACAACCGGGGCTATTGTGGGAAGGAAGGAGGTGGAACAGAGGAATGGCAGAATGACTAGGGGATAGAACACAGAGACTAGGGGACAGAACACAGACAGAGGCTTAGGGCACAGAGAGGGAACGGATCAGGATCACACTTACAGGGACCAGCACTCACAGGCAAAGCAGCGCTAAGCTTATAGCCGGCGCTGGTTCACCGGAGATGACAGTATTTAAAGCATCCCAGCTCCGGAAGTGAGACCCGGGAGAAGGCTCCACCCCCTAGCCATGTGGATGGGGAGGGGAAACCGTGACAAATGGAGTGTTGATGTTTTATACAACATTCCAATGTTCCACATGGCTATGATCAGAAAACGCTTTGAGGCCATTCACAAATTTTTGCATTTCAACAATAATGGACAATGTCCTTCCTGAGATGACCCCTTTTTGACCGATTTCTTAAAATTCGGTCCGTCATTGACAGAGTCAAAGGGACATCTGCATGGATGAGTTCCTAATACACTTCAAGACCAGGCTGAAATTCTAGCAATACCTGCCCAGTAAGAGAGCCAGATACAGATATAAACTCTACAGCTGTGTGAGAGTACCTCAGGGTACACCCACAGATTTAGAGTTTATGAAGGAAAGGACACCACCCGGATTCAACCCCTGAATGATCCCCCGGTCTTGGGAGTGAGTGAGAAAATTGTGTGGGACTTGGTGAACCCACTCCTAGGTCAGGGTTATCATCTGCACATATATAACTTTTACACAAGCATCCCACTTTTCAAGTCCCTTGAATAAGTTACCACAGCATGCGGTACTCTGCCAAAAAACAGAGGGGCTTGTCAAACACTAATTGGGCATCTGCTCAGAAAGGGTGTGAGCAGAGCCCATTGTAAATGACAACATGCTTGTGGTCAATTACAAGAACAAGAGGAATGTTGTTTTCTTGACCACAATACATGGTGGTGCTTCCACCACCACTCTACAAGATTCAGCTACACAGGTCCCCAAGCCAGACTATGTCCTGGGAAACAAAAAGAAGTCCTCTGATCAAGTCCACCAGCCTTAGGAGTTCCATGCACTAGGGTGTGGTACAAAAAGCTAGCTGTACACTTCATGCAGTAGGCACTGTACAACTCTTACGTGCTATCACAATGTGATGACCAGACAGGCACATTCCTTCGGTTCCAGGAGGTAGTGATCAAGGCCCTAACGTTTGGAAGTCAGGAAGAAGTAGAGCACAGTACTTCTGGAACTGAAGGTACCTGTATAGTACCAGGGCAATATTTCCCAGGTGAGGTCCCTCAAATGGCAAAGAGAGGAAGGTCGCAAAAAGGTGCACAGTGTGTCACAAAAGGGGGATAAGAAAAGACATGACTTGGAAATGTGACACCTTTCCCTAAAAACCTGGCCTGTGTATAAAAGAATACTTCAAAGGCTACCACATGACCATGAACAACTAAATTCACATATGCCAACCTAACGTACTCTACACAACTCACATATGTCAACCTGACATACTTTATACAACTCACATATACCAACCTGACAGACTCTACACGACTCACATATGCCAACACATCGTAAACCTCACATACCAGGTAAACACCAGATCAGTTCAAAAATGGGGTCAACAGTGGGGGGGTTTCTACTGTTTAGGCTCATCAGGGACTCTCCAAACACGTCATGACACCTGCAGACCATTCTATCAAATTCTACATTCCAAAATTTCCCTCCATCTTTTCAGAGTTCACCAGTGTGTCCAAGCAGTAGTTTCCCACCACATATGGGGTGTCAGTGTAGCCAGGAGAAATTGCACAACAAATTTGGGGGTCCATTTTCTCCCGCTGTCCCTGTGAAAATGATAAAATTTGAGGCTAAAACAATATTTTTATTAGAAAAATCTAATTTTTTCATTTTCACAATCTGCGTTGTAAAATTCTATGAAGCACCTGGGGTTCAAGTTGCTTTCTACACATCTAGGTAAATTCCTTGAGGGTTTTAGTTTCCAAAATGGGGTAACTTGTGGCAGGTTACACTGTTTAGGCACATTAAGGGCTCACCAAAAGAAACATGGCCTCCGCTAATGATTCCAGATAATTTTGTGGTCAAAAATTCAAATGACACTCCTTTCCTTCTGAGCCCTTTCGTGTGCCCAAACAGTTGTTGTCCACCACATATGAAGTAACAGCGTACCTGGAGAAATCACACAACAAATTGTACAGTGCAATGTCTCCTGCTAGCCTTGTGAAAATATAATATTTGGGGCTAGCATACCATTTTTGTGGTAAAAAGTAACATTTTCTTTTTTTTTCCCTTCCACTTTGCTTTTATTCCTGTGAAGCACCTGAATGGTTAAGAAACTTCTTGGATGTGGTTTTGAGCTTTCTGAGGGGTGCAGTTTTTAGAATGGTGTTACTTTTGGGTATTTTCTATCACAGAGGCCTCTCAGCCACTTCAATTGTGAAGTGGTCCCTAAAAAAATGGTCTTGTAAATTTTGTTGGAAAAATGAGAAATTACTTTAAACCCTTCTAACTTCCTAAAAAACAAAATTATACTTCAAAATATGGTGTTGATGTAAATTAAACATGTGGGAAATGTTATTTTTGTTGGAAAAATCTATTATTTATTAACTATTTTCTGTGACATAACTCAGATTTATGTCACACAAAATAGTTAATAAACAACATTTCTCACATGTTTAATTTACATCAACACCATTTTTGAAACATAATATTTTTTAAGGGCATAAAAATTGAAAGTTTAAAAATTGCAAAATTGTTACAAAATTTCAGGTTTTTTCACAAATAAATGCAAGAAATATTGTCCTAAATTTATCACTAACATGAAGTACAATATGTCACAAAAAACAGTCTCACAATTACTGGGATCCAGAGTTATAACCACATAAAGTGACACTGGGTTAGAATTGAAAAAATTGGCCTGGTAATTAAGGTCAAAATATGTTGGGGGTGAAAGGTTTCATGCTCTCCTGATGACTGTGGCAAGATGTCTACCAAATATGTGTTCTCCAGTTTTCGTAAGATACAGTCAGTCCCTCTCTAGCAAGGAGATCAATTATGGATTTTTCTAAAATTGCAAATCAGATTTGTACATAAAATGTAAAGTTTTAATCAGCATTAAAGCACCTCTATATACATACCATTAGTTTGGGGTCAAAAATCCTGATGACAGGTTGTCTTTAAACTTTAATATAATAAACTCAAATAATAATATACCCATTAATCGCCAGTTTCAAGTGCCACTCTTGGTCCTCTTCCCACTCTCATGACTGAAATTCTGACTTTCTCATCACACTGTAGTTTATGTGTGAACTAGAAGTGGCTTTTACACTATACGCCTATGAAGCCTCTTTTTGATGCTTTATAGGTTTACACTGTAAAAGTGACTTCTGTTTCTCACATAGTCCCTAATGTGACCCGAAGAGTCAGATTAGCCATCACTTGACCCAGAAGAAACCTGGAGTAGCACTGGAAACCGGAGTAGACAATGATCGGCAAATCCATCTATTACTGTACTGAATCAAATTTTGTGGTGTGCATTTTTAAAGTTGTTAATCAGGTACTTTCAACTATAACAGCTAAAAACCATAAAGCAACATCTTTACCTAAACTAATCTCACAAGCTGAAGGACTGGAATGCTAAAAACTTGCAAAAAAAACCAATATTTTCCATGGTAACTATTAACCCATTTTAACTTGAATAAGCAAAGGCCAAATAAATGACTCATGCCAGGATGAGGAATTTACCAAGAGTTTGAAGAGCATCTGCATGAAAAAAGAATCCCAGTTGAATCGATAGATGTAGACGTCTTCCATATTTCCATATACAGTAGCTATATTAACTCTAGCTGGTATGCAGACTATATAGAACTTTAACTTTAATAAATAGCCAAATATAACTAAATGACCAATAACAACTAAAAAAAATGAAAATTAGAAATTTTTCTGTATAGAAAGTTTTCAACAAGAAATCACTGGGTCAATTCATATACAAGAAGTCCCATATGTCATGTCCTGAGCCTTATGAAATAGCAGCTCTCCAAGGATCGGCAGGTCTGTTTAACACCGAAGCGGTTAATTTACTGAAATGTATCCATGTGCTAAGTGATTACATTTTTCCCTAAAGGAAACTTCAGTTAATTTAGTTAGTGACTCATATGCCAGTCTGCCAATTACAACACACATGATTACAGACACATCCAAGCAGCTTTCACGGTAAATCTGTCTGAAGACTACAGTAGAAACAAAAACTTTACCTTTTTTGTTTCTTTAGGTTCAATTTATCTTCTAGCAGCCTAAAAGGGACAATAATCTCTATATGTTATGTTCTCCATCAGAGCTGGGAGAGCCGATTTGCAGGACTCTGGTCCATCGGCCAGGTCAGTAATCTGTTACTGTTAGATGAGAGACCTGGAAATCTCCATACCTCTCGCCATTGACAGATTTTCTCATGGTTAGCTGGGCTGGTTCAGCATCATCATTGCAAAGTGTTAAGCGGGCTTTACATGCTACGATTTCGCTACAGCGATCTCGTTGGGGGTCACGGATTTTGTGACGCACATCCGGCCGCTGTAGCGATGTCATAGCGTGTGACTCCTAGGAGCGATTTTGGATCATTGCAAAAACGTCCAAAATCGCTCCTCGTTATCGCTGCTGTCGCTGGGGCGAAGTTGATCCTCGTCCCTGTGGCAGCACACATCGCTACGTGTGACGCCGCAGGAGCGAGGATCATCTCCTTACCTGCCTCCGGCCACAATGCGGAAGGAAGGAGGTGGGTGGGATGTTCGTCCCACTCATCTCCGCCCCTCCGCTTTCATTGGGCGGCCGCTTAGTGACGTCGCTGTGACGCTGAACGGACCGCCCCCTTAGAAAGGAGGCGGTTCGCCGGTCACAGCAACGTCAAAGGGCAGGTAAGTACGTGTGACGGGGGTGCGCGATTTTGTGCGCGACGGGCAGCGTTATGCCCGTCGCACACAAACGATGGGGGCGGGTCTCATGCTAGCGATATCGGGCCGGATATCGAAGCGTGTAAAGCCAGCCTTACACACTTGATGTCATGCCACTCCGGCTAATCAAAAGAGGAGCCAGAAATGCCAAGAAGTAAGAAGATTCACGGGTCTCCCGTCCAACGGTCACTGATTACTGACTTAGTCAATGGAACGGAGTCCTATGATCGCTATTCTCTATATAACAACACTTCAATTTCATTTTACCAAGGCAATTTCACTTTATTTATTTTTGGTCCCAATACACAAAAATTTAGTAGCTGGCCCCTATGAAAGACAGTCAGTGATATTTATCCAGAGCAGTATGTTGAAGCTTGTAGCTCCTAAATACAAACATTAGAAATGGATTTACCACATAAACATCTTTGGTTTGCATACAGTTAGGAACAGATGTATATGATGTATAAGAGCAATTACTTAGTGATATAGCCCTCTATAACAAGATTATCAGGTTGTCAACCATCCAGAAATTCCTGGACAGTCACAATAAAACTAGGACACTTTTTTCCTGACTGTAAAATAAAGCAGAATATTTCAAGTAATATTTCATGGAGTAAAATTCAATTGCGGCACTCTCTGGATATAAATACAGTTCTTTCCAGACATATTTGGACAGTGACTGAATCTTTGTGATTTGGGCTCTGCATGCTGCTAGTTTTTATTTAAAATGAAACAGCTAATAAACAAGTGTAGATTTTCAGGTATAATTAAAGGGGTTGAATCAAAGTATTTTGTGAAATGTTTGGAAATTGAAACCATTTTTTTACAATGCCTGCTCATTTCAGGGGCTCAACATTAATTGGACAAAGTAACTTTACCATGAATAAAATATACATTTTAAATACTTTGTATAGAATCCTTTGCAGGCAATGACAGCCTGAAGTCTGGAAGCCATGGACATCACCAAACGTTGGTTTCCTCCTTTGCAATGCTTTGCCACAGGCTTTCACTGCAGCTGACTTCAGTTGTTGCTCGTTTGTGGATCTTTCTACCTTAAATTTTGTCTTAAGCATTTGAAATGCATGCATGATGGGGTTGAGATTTGGTGATTGGCTCTGCCATTGCAGAATATTCCACTTCTTTGTCTTAAAAAATCCTGGGTTGATTTTGTAGTATGTTTTGGGTCATCATTCATCTGTACTGTGAAGCGCCATCCAATCAACCTTGCTGCATTTGGCTGAATCTTAGCAGAATATATAGCCCTGTACTCTCCAGAATTCATCTGGCTGCTTTTGTCTTCAGTCACATTATCAATAAACATTAGTGATCCAATGCCATTGGAAGCCATGCATGGCAAGCCATCACACTGCCTCAACCATGTTTTACAAAGGATGTAGTGTCCTTTGGGTTATGAGCTCTTCCAAGCATTCTCCATACTTTATTCTTCCAATCATTCTGGTACAGGTTGATCTTAGTTTCATCAATCCAACCATTGGTTTTCCAGAACTAGGCTGGCTAAGTCTAATTTGTCCTTTCTATCTTTAAGGCTGATTAATGGTTTGCACCTTGTGGTGAACCCTCTTTATTTGCTCTGATGTAGTCTTCTCTTTATGGTATATTTAGATTTTGAAACACTGTAATGGCTGGTTGAGTATAATAGACCAACTGTGCCACCGGTCCCAGGCTAACCCTATGTGGAGGGGTATAACTAAGCGACTACCTGGTCTTTACTAGAACCTCTGATGGTGAGGATGGGCTCATCATTAGGAGACTTGTGACAGCTCTGGGATTTGAGCTTCATATTAACTTGTGCGACTCTGGATTTTAAATGTGATTGTTTTCTTTTAGTGCAGTAAGGGTTAATTATATTTTCCTTGTTGGTAGCTCCTAGTTAATTCAGCTTAGCTGCAGCAGGTTTGCGGCCACTTACCTTGCCTTTAAGTAGTCACATGATACATCCCCTGATGTCAGAAATAGATTAAATTCTATTCTGACCACATTGGAGGGAGAAAGGCTCTATTGGCTGCTGGGCATCTGCTGCTGGAGATCTGTTCCTGGAGTTCTGGTGTTGGAACCATGTCATCTGCAGCCCTAGTGTTTGGCTATAGCAGTCACATTTGTTTCATATCATTTTGACTATATTCCCCTGTTTTTCCTCCATTCTCTGTATCATATTACAGTAGCAGTGATGTCTAGTGTACTTACTGACTTTGGCACTAAACATGGTGAGTGGAGCAACAGGTCAGCAATAAGGGGAAGGACTCGTATAGGGATGTTAGGGGCCAAACACAAGTTAGTGTCAGGACGTGTCGTCCCATCCCCCCCCCTCCCCATTAACAGGGTCTTCTTTCTCTTTGAATCCCATTGTAACCTCTATGTCCTGCTTTGTTCCAGACATACCTTAATCTGTGTGTGACAAAATTTCCAGCAGAGTCTGGCCCACCTCCCTATTGCCAGGTGGAGAGTCTGTAGACAAGAAGATGCAGCAGAGATGGGACTGCTTAAAAGCAGCTCAGCAAAAGACCTTCCACTAGGATGAGTAGAATGGAGACTGTGGTGAGTAGGATGCTACTGAGGAGAGTAAGACACTGGAGTGGCAAACACCTACTTCCTAGAGAGTGGGCTTCATTTGGGTAGATATTGTGGGGGGTTTCCCATTGATAGAATATCGCAATCATTCACCATTGTTGTATTTCGTGGATGTCCATCCCTTTTTGAGTTCCCAAGCTCACTGGTGCGCTTTTTTTTTCAGAATTTACCAAACTGTTGACGTGGCTACTCCTGACATTTCTGCCATCTCTCTGACAGATTTCTTTATTTTTTTTCAACTCAATTTTGGTCTTTTTATCTTCCATTGAGAATTCCTTTGACCACATGTTGTGGGTTCACCACAATAGCTTTCAAATGCAAATGTCATACCTGGAATCAGCTCTAGACCTTTTACCTGCTTAATTCATGATGTATTAATGGAGGACCAGGCCATGCAGCACATTAGGGAGCTTTTGAGATTACAGAGCTGTAATTTCCTAAACCCTTAAGCCAATTAGGATGTAAATACCCTCAAATTAAAACTGAGAGTCTGAAATTTAAGATATTGATTATATAACTGTATCTGGTATATATTTTTGTAAATGGCTAAAGTGACAAAACTTTAAGTTCTCTAAGGGGAGCAGTAAAAACAATAAACAGTAGAAAAAAGTTTAAAACAAAATATGAAAAAAAACCAACACAAAATTCAAATCATCCTCATTTTACCCCATTAAAAATAAAACAACTTAACAGAGAATACACATATTTGGCATCACCGCATTCAGAAATGCCCAATCTATCAAAATATAAATAAATTAATCAGATTGGTAAAAAGCATAATGAGAAAGAAAAAAAAATGCCAGAAATGTTTTTTGGTCGCTGCTGCATTGCAATAAAATGTAATAACAGACAATCAAACATCACATCTGCACCAAAAGTGTATAGATAAAAATGCCAGCTCAGGGAGCAAAAAAAAAAAGCCCTCACAGTCTCAGATCCCGAAAAAAGAGAATGTTACACATCTTCGAAAATGGCTCCAAAAGCTCCATTTTTTTTTTAACAAGTTTTAAAAAAAATTTCACCACTTAAAAAATAAGTTTACATGTTTGGTATCTATGGACTTATACTGACCTGGGGAATCTTATTGTTACATCAGTTTTACCATATAATAAACATGGTAAATAAAAAAAAAACATTGTTGAATTGAACTTTTTAGCGATTTCACTTTACTTAGACTTTTTTTCCACAATGGTGTCATTCAAAATACAATTCATCCTGCAAAAAACAAGCCCTGGTCATATTGATGGAAAAAATAAAAAAGTTATGGCTCTTGTAAGAAGGGGAGGAAAAAATGAAAGCACAAAAATGAAAAATGGCCATGGTGGGAAGGAGTTAAATAAAAGAGATTTAATAATTTCTACCTGGTGAGTACTGCAATGGAATTTTATGCTTAATGTATTTGCAAGACTGTCCAACCACTAAGGAGATATGTGTATAACAGTCTGTTATGTAACGTTACCCCAACATGAGGATAGTGGAAGAGAGGTGTTAACTTATTTTACTCATATATTTTATAATCTGGGAGAAGTCAGGTCCTATTGATTCTGGATTAAAGTTACATTTCATGAAAATGTGTCTACATTTCTACAGTTTCAGCTGTGAACACTAGGTGGCGACCCTTTAACAGCGCAATGACCTTCAATGCTATACTGGGGATATAGGAAATTGCTAAACGCAAAACTTTAATGAATTTCTCCGTACATACAACGGACCTGTGTTTATCACAACCAATTTAACAAGCGTTTGTGTCATTAGCACTGATGCAATGTTATTGCTGTATATCGGGATTACTGACACCAGCATAGCGTAGAAAATTATTGCACTGCTTGTACGTTTGATCTTTCTAATTTCTGCGGCTATAAAATAAAACTTGGTAAAGTGCTCGCCTCTAATTTTTACAGATTCAAGAATAATCTATGACCTGATTTTCTTAATTAGTTTTACTAGGAGTGCAGTTACAAATGCTTTACCTATTTATAGGCTATACTGTTATCTGTCACGGCCGGGCGGTCGGGCAGACCCAGGAGGTGGATCCACTGGACCGAACTCGAAGATGGTGGTAGGGAGTCCGGCAGCTGAAGCACTGATGGGCAGCAGAACAGTCCGTGCAAGTGAAGGCAGCGGAGGAGTCCCTGGGACCACGGAGTCACAGATGGTAGTCCTGGTGACGTAGCTCAGGTTCGGAAGCCGAGATGATATCAGGCGGGGTCCGGAACCTCAGGAGCGAGATGACGGGTCACCGCAGGGATCCGAGATGGTACGGACTGTCAGATGGCAGACGGACAGTGTGCGGGGTTCAGGATACGGCTGACTGGATGGCGAGGCAGGTACGGCTCTACAAAGAGAGATAGGTGAGTACAGGCACATAAACACCAGGAGACCTGACTCCTAGCTCAGGGAACACGAAGATCAGGCCCCGCCCCCTTGGACAATAACCCCCTTTATACCCAGTACCTGTTCAACCTCATTTCCTGTTAATGGGCGCTGGCCCTTTAAGAAAGGGTCAGTGACCGCGCGCGCGCCCTAACGCGCATGCGCGCCGCCCGGGTGCCAGAAGCCAGGGAAGGAGGCTGAGAGGAGGACGCAGGAGAGCCGGCCAGGTCCTGGGAAGCCGTCGGGCGCCGGGATCGGGGACCAGGGGGCCTGGGACGGACGGAATCCGGGGGCTGAGGAGCGGGCAGCGTGGCAGGTGAGCCGGGGAGCGGGGGTGAGGACCCGGGGAGCGTGACAGTACCCCCCCCCCACGCCCCCCACCCCGCAACCGGGACATGAAGGCACGGATAAGAGGAGTGCCCACGTTCTCCCTGGGCTCCCAAGACCTATCCTCAGGACCATACCCTTCCCAGTCCACCAGGAAGAACTGCCGACCTCGAACAGTCTTCATGGCCACGATATCCCTTACCGCATAGATGTCGTCATCGGCAATAGGTGGAGGGGCCGGACTGGCAGCATCGGAGAAGGGACCAAGGATAACCGGCTTGAGCAGGGAGACGTGGAATGAGTTGGGTATCCTCATCGTGGCCGGGAGCTGTAGCTTGTAGGAAACCTCATTGATCTTGCTGAGGACTTTAAACGGCCCAATGTAGCGAGGACCCAGCTTGTATGATGGTATCTTCAGGCGGACGTACTGGGAAGCAAGCCAGACGAGGTCTCCAGGGGAGAAACACGGAGGGTCCAGACGTCTCTTGTCGGCGTGTCTTTTCATCCGCAGGGAAGCACGCCCAAGGGACGATTTGACAGAGTCCCAAATGTTTGCAAAGTCACGGGCTACTGTATCTGCAGCAGGGACATCCGAAGAGGGGGATACAGGCAATGGGATGGAAGGCTGAAGCCCGTAAACAACATGGAAGGGAGAGCTGGAGGACGACTCACTGAAGTGGTGGTTGTGGGAGAATTCAGCCCAAGGTAGAAGGGCGGACCAGTCGTCATGATGGGCATTGACGTAGTGACGTAAGAAAGAGGTCAAGATTTGATTGACCCTCTCTACCTGGCCATTAGACTGAGGATGGTATGCAGATGAAAAGTCCAGAGTCACTCCCAGATGGTTACAGAGAGCCCTCCAGAAGCGGGAAGTGAACTGAGTTCCTCTGTCTGATACGATGTGTAATGGAAAGCCATGCAAGCGGAAGATGTGTTGTATATAGGCGTCCGCGAGTTCCTGAGCAGAGGGCAGTCCAGCCATAGGGACGAAATGGGCCATTTTAGAGAACCGATCCACCACGACCCATATGACTGTGTGTCCGGATGACAATGGCAAGTCCGTAATAAAGTCCATAGCTATGTGTTGCCACGGAACTGAGGGTATCGGTAGAGGCAGAAGACGGCCATAGGGCAGGTGTTTGGGCGTCTTGTTCCTGGCACAAGAGGAACAGGCAGAGACAAAGGCGGCGACGTCAGTGCGAAGGGATGGCCACCAGTAATGGCGTACAATCGCACCCCATGTTCTCTTCTGGCCTGCATGGCCGGCTGTTTTTGAGGCATGACCCCAGTGTAACACTTTTAGCCTGTCGGTCTCCGAGACATAGGTCTTCCCGGGTGGTATTTGGGCCAGAGTGACGGGAGCCACCGGAACAATCTTGCTAGGAGGGATGATAGGTTGGGTAGTCTCTTCCTCCTGCTCCATGGGCATGAGGGACCTAGACAAGGCATCGGCGCGTACATTCTTGTCCGCGGGTCGGAAGTGGAGCTGGAAGTCAAACCTGGCAAAGAATAAGGACCACCTGGCTTGCCGTGGGTTCAGTCGCTGAGCGGACCGCAGGTATTCCAGGTTCTTGTGGTCCGTGTAGATGGTCACGGGGTACACTGCTCCTTCCAGGAGGTAACGCCACTCCTCCAGAGCTAGTTTGACCGCCAACAATTCTCGGTCACCGATGGTGTAATTCCGTTCAGGTGCTGAGAAGCTCTTAGAAAAGAAACCGCAAGTCACCATCTTCCCGGAGGAGGATTTTTGCATGAGCACTGCTCCGGCTCCTGAGGAGGAGGCATCCACCTCCAAGGTGAACTGGCGGTTTAACTCCGGTCGGTGGAGTACAGGAGAGGAGGCGAAAGCTCGCTTCAAAGAGCAAAACGCGGCGTCGGCCGCAGGTGACCAGTCCTTTGGTTTAGCCTCCTTTTTGGTCAAAGCGGAGAGAGGAGCAGTCAGGGCGGAGAAGTGCGGGATAAACTGGCGGTAGTAGTTGGCGAATCCCAGGAACCGTTGGATTGCCTTCAGTCCAGAAGGAGGAGGCCAGTTGAGTATGGAGGAGACCTTCTTTGGATCCATCTGCAACCCAGTACCCGAGATGATGTATCCCAGGAAAGGAAGAGAAGACTGCTCAAAGACGCACTTCTCATATTTGGCGTAGAGACGATTCTCTCTCAGTCTTTGTAGAACCAGCTTTACGTTCTCTCTGTGGGTCTGGAGGTCCGGAGAGAAGACAAGGATGTCATCCAGATAAACTACTACACAGAGGTAGAGGAGGTCCCGGAAAATGTCGTTCACCAGTTCTTGGAATACGGCAGGAGCGTTACACAGACCGAAGGGCATCACGCAGTATTCGTAGTGCCCGTCGCGAGTATTAAATGCGGTCTTCCATTCGTCCCCAGAGCGGATACGAACTAGGTTGTAGGCACCCCGAAGATCCAGTTTGGTGAACACACGGGCTCCTCTGAGCCGGTCGAACAATTCGGGGATGAGCGGTAGGGGGTACTTGTTTTTTATGGTGATCTGATTCAAGCCCCGGTAGTCAATGCATGGGCGAAGGTCACCCTCTTTCTTCTTAACGAAGAAGAAGCCTGCTCCCGCAGGAGAGGAGGATCTCCGGATGAATCCCTTTGCCAGGCTTTCCGTGATGTATGTGGACATGGCCCTGGTTTCAGCTGGAGACAACGGATATATCCGTCCTCGAGGTGGTGTTGTTCCTGGGAGCAGGTCGATGGCGCAATCGTAGGGACGGTGTGGCGGAAGTACCTCAGACTCCTTCTTGTCAAAAACGTCCGCGAAGGACCAATAGGCCGAGGGCAGTTCCGGTAGGTTCTCTGGAGCCGGGGGACGTCGGATTGGTTGTAGGGACTTTAGACATCTCTCATGACAGGCAGAGCCCCAACGAGTGATTTCGCCAGTACCCCAGCTGACTGATGGTTCGTGTGTCCGCAACCAAGGAAGTCCCAGCAGGATTTGATGGGACATGTGTGGAAGGACGTAGAGAGCGATGTTCTCGGTGTGCAGAGCACCTATACGCAATTCCACCGGCTTGGTGATCCAGGAGATGGTATCAGAGAGGGGTCTCCCATCCACCGAGGCAATCACTAGGGGCTTATCGAGTGGAGTAACAGGCAGCTGGTACTTGTCCACCGTGGCCTGCTGGATAAAATTGCCTGCTGCTCCGGAGTCGAGGTATGCCTCAGCCGTGAAGCGCGTCTCTCCTGTTGACACTTGTACCGTCCACATAACTGGGTCTGAGAGAGTCCCAGCACCTAGGGTGGCCTCTCCTACCAACCCTAGGCTTTGGAGTTTCCCGGCCTTTCCGGACAGGAGCGTAAGAGATGAGTGCCCTCTCCGCAGTAAAAGCAGAGGCCTTTGGCGAGCCGCTCTGCTCTACGTTGGTCAGACTGTCGTACTCGGTCAACCTGCATGGGCTCGTGGACAGGAATCCCAGCTGTTGATGAGTGAGGCACAGAGGACTTCTGTGGAGGAGGGGAGTGCCGTACTGCACGTCTCTCACGATACAGCTCTTTGGAGCGTTCCTGGAAACGAATGTCCACTCGAGTGGCTAGGGCAATCAGGGCATCTAGGGTGGAGGGCACGTCACGACCCGCCAACTCATCCTTGATGCGACTCGAGAGTCCTTCCCAGAAGGCGGCTGTCAGGGCCTCATTATTCCACCCGAGTTCAGAAGCCAAAGTACGGAAACGGATGGCATATTGGCCCACCGTCAGTGTTCCTTGACGTAGGCGGAGGAGGGATGAAGCAGACGCAGAGGCGCGTCCCGGCTCGTCGAAGGTGCTGCGAAAGGCCTGCAGGAAGTCTTGAAGGTTCTTGGTCATGGGGTCCTCCTTCTCCCACAAGGGGTTCATCCACGCCAGCGCCTCGCCCTCCAGATGAGACATTATAAAGGCGACCTTGGCTTGGTCAGAGGCGAACAGATGTGGCAGCTGCGTGAAATGAAGGGAACACTGGTTTATGAAGCCCCTGCAGGTCTTGGGATCTCCAGCATAACGAGGTGGTGACGCCAAACGGAGACGGGAAGCATCTGAAGAGGCTGCCACTGGTGCGGGAGCCATGGCTTGCCTAGCTGGGGACCTGGGTGCCGCAGGCGTCATTGATGCTTGTAACGTATACAGGCGGGTGTCCACGGAGGTCATAAATTGCAACATGCGGGTCTGGACTTCATGCTGACGTTGGAGTTCCTCTTGCAAGGCCGCTAGTGCTGCAGCGGGATCCATGGCCTGATCTTACTGTCACGGCCGGGCGGTCGGGCAGACCCAGGAGGTGGATCCACTGGACCGAACTCGAAGATGGTGGTAGGGAGTCCGGCAGCTGAAGCACTGATGGGCAGCAGAACAGTCCGTGCAAGTGAAGGCAGCGGAGGAGTCCCTGGGACCACGGAGTCACAGATGGTAGTCCTGGTGACGTAGCTCAGGTTCGGAAGCCGAGATGATATCAGGCGGGGTCCGGAACCTCAGGAGCGAGATGACGGGTCACCGCAGGGATCCGAGATGGTACGGACTGTCAGATGGCAGACGGACAGTGTGCGGGGTTCAGGATACGGCTGACTGGATGGCGAGGCAGGTACGGCTCTACAAAGAGAGATAGGTGAGTACAGGCACATAAACACCAGGAGACCTGACTCCTAGCTCAGGGAACACGAAGATCAGGCCCCGCCCCCTTGGACAATAACCCCCTTTATACCCAGTACCTGTTCAACCTCATTTCCTGTTAATGGGCGCTGGCCCTTTAAGAAAGGGTCAGTGACCGCGCGCGCGCCCTAACGCGCATGCGCGCCGCCCGGGTGCCAGAAGCCAGGGAAGGAGGCTGAGAGGAGGACGCAGGAGAGCCGGCCAGGTCCTGGGAAGCCGTCGGGCGCCGGGATCGGGGACCAGGGGGCCTGGGACGGACGGAATCCGGGGGCTGAGGAGCGGGCAGCGTGGCAGGTGAGCCGGGGAGCGGGGGTGAGGACCCGGGGAGCGTGACATTATCTAATGTACTTATTTTTTTATTATGCTTTGCTTATATAGCACCATCCTATTTTACTGCACTTTACAGACATTATAATTACTGTTCCCACTGGGGCTCAAAATCTAAAGTCCCTATTAATATGTCTTTGGAGTAGGGGAGGGAGCTCACCCAAATGCAGGGAGAACATGCAAACTCCTTGTCGATGGTGTCCTTGGTTGATTTGAACTCATTACCCATCACTGTCAGATGGCAGTGTTCACCACTGAGCCACCACGCTGGTATAGATCCTATAGTGCTGGAGGGGTCACTGCTTATGTAGCCTAGTCTTGCGCTATATAACAACTTGTGCTCAGTTGTAAGATGTCATCTGTAATTCACTTTACAATAGGAAACCATTGCTGTCCTGTTGTCCCACAATTTTACCAGGACCCATATATTAGTATACATAACATATACAGTACATCTAAAAAAAAATCTTAAAGCAACTGAATCCTTACATACAGTACATCCCTCATATATTTTAGTTTTTTGCCATACAGACGTCTCTTGCCTTCCAATTCAGTAGGAAGTGTTTGTTACCACAAAGCTTTCAATGGAGGATTTTTAGCCACATGCACACATTAAGTATTTGGTCAGTTTTTTTACTTCAGTATTTGTAGCCAGAACTATAAGGGGCTATAAATCCAGCAGTGGTGAAGTGTTACTATTATACTTTTCCTCTTATTGTTCCACTCCTGGTTTTGGCTACAAATAATGAGGTAAAATGCTGACAAAATACTCAATGTATGAAAGTGGCCTTAGCATACCTCCCAACTTCTGAAGAGCAGAAAAGAGGAGCAAATTATGCATCTTGAGTACTGCATCACATCAAATTATCACCACACCCCTAGCCAGACCCATTTGTCATTTCTTTCTAACCTGTCAGAGGGGTGGTGGTGTGGCACCCTGGACTAGCCAGGTCGTCACAGGTACTGCAGAACACACCCCCACCCCGAGACAGGCACATCAGCCAGATAAAATCCTTGTTGCCTCCTTCCAGGGGCTGAATTCTACACCAGATGGGGTGGAGCCAGGCAGTTGACCCCACCCACTGAGGAGTTCACAGTCCTGGAGGCGGGAAAAGGAAGTCAGATCAGTTAGGGAAGTGCAAGTGAGAGGAGTGAAGTAGTGGTGAAGGAGTAAACTGACAGTGTCCGGGTGCGTGGCCCGGGCACTAAGAGCAAGGTTGGCAGACGGTGGTGGCCGTCTGCAGGAGAGGCGAATCAACGCGGAACCGTAGGACCGGGGTTGGGCGGTGGCCCGCCGGTACCGAACCGGGGAGCGAAGTGAAGCCAGCAAACACAGGCAGGGCCTGCGGACCCCGACCAGGCTTGGAGTCGCCGTTAAGAGGTCAAATTCGTCAGTGACCGGAACCCCAGGGGTTTCCTAACAGCCAAAACCCGATAGAAGGCAACCGTCCGACCAGTAGAAGGAAATACAGCTACCGCCACAGCTAGAGTTCCAAGGGCCAGAGCCTGCGGGCAAAAGGGCTCCTCCGGCACATATATACGCTGGGGAGCGGGTTACCGGTGGGAAGCCATCGGGACCGAACATACACAAAGGTGCAGGGAAAGGCAGCCACCACCAACCGTCCGGGAGAAACCACAGCAGCCAGCTGCGGGACCCGTCCATCCAGCCGTTTGGTTTACCAGAGACTTTGCGTACATTTGTGGCTGAGTGAGTACAACCATGCCATCCGGCACCGCGCTGCGCAGTCCAGGCGACCCTGCACCTTGCCAACCCTGCCTCCCCGTCACCTCACTGGGCCCCGGGACCACCAACCCCTACCCACGGAGGGGGGAAAACGACGTCCCAGCTGCTCTCTACCATCGCTCCCGGGATCCCCGTCACCAGCAGCGGTGGTGCCCAATCTCACCACAACCCGTGGGTGGCGTCACGGACCAAATCCCCAAACCAAACTATCCCCTTTCACTCACGGGCGAGGAGCGCCGCTCGAGTCCCCGGATCCGGGCCCACCGCTCGAGCCACCGAGCAGCAGCAGAGCCAGACCCGAGCGCAAGCGCAGCACCCCGCCGCCCGCGACAATGGCACAGAGGGACATTCACAATACCCCCAGGACTACAGGGCGTAGATCCAAATCTTGGATTGTCCACTGTATCCATGACGGTTAGGACTACAAATTAGTGGATCGATTCACAGGACTCCAGTCCAGCATCCAGGTCAGTGGTACCTAGCAACTGTGAATCTCTTACCTTCCAGCGTCCCTGCAGCGGCCTTTGATTTGCCAGGGCTAGCAAAATGACATCTGTCCGTCTTGCTTATCTCTATTCGGGGATTTTTTTGTTCATTCATTCATTCATAGTCGTAGCAGCTAAAACATTCTCATTCTTATGTAGCTTCACTATGACATGTGGCTTATTTGTTGTATTTGTAAAGCCGTGCATGAATACTATATTTTTCGTTTCATAAGACGCACTGGATTATAAAACGCACCTAAAATTCAGAGCAAAAAGAGGTGAAAAAAAAGGGGTTTGTCTGGTAATCCGGTGGTGTCTTACCAGAGGGAGCAGTAGCGGTGGTGGAGGAGCCACAGGAGGCAGGGGCGGTGGGTGTCCCAGAAACTGTAGGCTGTGCTGGTACAGCAGCGGAGGCTGGAGTACAGGCGGAGGTTGACGTATTTGGGCAGCTGCACTGGCTGCGGCTGTTCGCGGTGAGGGCTTCAAAGAGATGGCGCCCAGAGTCAGCGCAAATTGAGCTCTAGGCTCAATGGCAAGCCGAGATCTTATCTACGCAAGTGTCACCTCTGGGCGCCAAGTCCGCTGGAGGGAGATTAACAGGACGGAGGTGGCGCCTGCGCAGATAAGTGTTTGAGCCGAGAGGTCCATCTGTGCACGCACAGACTCCAAGCGGCATTATTTGAAGTCCTCACCACCCAACCCGCAGCGCCAGTCCAGCTGTCGGACACCGCACCCAGCAGCCGGAGACCCCGCGCAGACACCGCACAGATGCAGCAGCCATCGGATACCCCGCACAACGACTGCAGACACTTCACAGTTGCTGCAGCCCCTGCACAGTGCCTCAGCATTCCCCCGGCCTCTTGTGATCCCTCTCCACCACTCCGGTAAGCTACACTCAGATTATAAGACGCACCCCTCACTTTCTTCCCAAATTTTTGGGAGGAAAAGTGCGTCTTACAATCCAATAAATACGGTACTTTGTTTTTTGTTTTCTGCAGGTGTCTGGACCAAACTATGCAACAAATATCTTCTCTAATTATTGCATTTTTGCTGTGTATTTTTTATGTCTTCTCCCCTTATTTGATGCATTTTCAATGCAGATGTGAAGCCGTACTATTTTTTTATAGTACAGAAAAGATTTGATTCTGCATTTAAAAAAGTAACTGCAGTTTTTTTAGATGCTTTTTTTAGGCTTCACTCAAGCCTCTAGAAAAAAAAAGCATTTCAACCAGTTCAGCAGAGTTCTTACAGGGTGAAATTTTCATTACATCACATCCACTTTGCTTGGACAGTTAAATACAGCAACATTTCTGTGCAAAAAAAAAGCAACAGAAAAAATGCAGCATTTACGCTATATGAGAACACGGCCTAAGTGTGCAAACAAAATGGATGTGATTACATTAAATTTCTGCCCTTGATATGACTAAAGAGGCTGCTGAACTGTGTGGTTTTGGTGCCCCTTTTCTCTACAAGCTTCTATGTGGAGCCTGAACAAAATGCAGGGGAAAAAAAAGCCATTTTTAGTCCAAAATCAATTATTTTCTGTAGTATTAAAAACGCAGATTCACAGCTGCACCAAAGAAGCATCAAATAAGGGGGAAAACACAAAGAAATGCACCAAAAACACAATAATCAGAGAAGATTGTTATTACATAATGTGGTACAGACAAGTGCAAAAAACGGGCAGGAAAGAAAAATAAAAGAAAAATCACAGCACTTATGCTAGATGTGAACACAGCCCCAGCATTACATTTTTTCCACCATTTACCAATCATCATAAATAATCTCATTGCTGCGCTGTGTGGGTCGTTATTACAGAGACAGCAAATATGTATTTTATTTGCTGATTTGTGATGTTTACTTTTTTAAAAAAGCACATTAAAATGTTATTATTGTAATTGTTTTTATTTTTTTTTGTAATTTTGTAGGAAGAAAAATAAGTTTGTTTTATTCTCTCTCTAGAATACAGGGAAATAATACACTGATATGTACAATGTATCTCTATGTACCAGTATAAAATGCCTGCAATGCAGCTTCAAGTATACAAAATTCTCCCTATAACATAAGCAGATCCTGTGGCTCATGACTTTACAGTTGTTGCATGAAGTTATGTAAGTTGTGGGTTCAAGTCTCAGGGAGACTCACAAGAAAGGGAACTTTACATATTTTTAATTATTTTATAGGAACAAGAAAGATGGAGCCAGCTGTCAATCAGCATGACATCAACAGAGGAAAAAGTGAATACACCCCTCACATTTTTGCGAATATTTTATTATATCTTTTCATGGGACAACACTGAAGATATGACACTTTGATACAACATAAAACAGTCATTGTACAGGTTGTATAATAGTGTAAATCTGGTGAGCCATCTAAATAACTCAACACACAGCCATTAATGTCAAAACCACTGGCAACAAAAGCAAGTACACCTCTAAGTGAAAATGACCAAAGTATGCCCAAAGTGTCAATATTTTGTGTGGCCACCATTATTTTCAAGTACTGCTATAACTCTCTTGGGCCACATGTTTACTAGAGCTTCACAGAAGCCACTGGACTCATCTTCTATCCTCCATGACGAGATCACAGAGCTGGTGGATGTTAGAGACTTTGCCCTCTTCTACCTTCCCTTTTAGGCTATGTCCGCACGTTGCTTTTTACCTGCTTTTTACCTGTTTTTTTGCTGCTTTTTCAACTGCAGCGTTTAATGCCAAAATGGTTGTGTTCTGCTTTTCAAGCAAAGTCTATGGGAATTTGGGTTTCTTGTCCGCACTATGCAGTTCAAACTGCAGCCTTTTTGTTGCAGAACTTTGGTCAAAAACTCAGCTTTGCAGTGCAAAACCCAAATGGACTGGTAACATATAACACCCTTGGGACTAGTCACGCTCATTAGCATAAGATAAAAGAGCTTTAAAAATATTTTTTCTAAAGATTTTTTATCTATGCTAGTGTATACAGGGACAGTTAGGCAAGGATTAGGAATGTGCACCCAGAACTGCTCGTGGTTCTGGATGCATATTGCATCTGACAGATTCCCTTTAAAGAATTCATCAGAATCCTACTCATTATGTTCTAAATCTTCTGAATCAGGTGTATCTTCAAGTATGATACAAGAAAAATCCTATGGAGTCAGTGTTTGTGAAAAAACTATACATGATAAAAAAAATTTAGATATTTTTCCTGAGTTCAGCTATTGCAATTATATAAAAATTAGCTATAGTACCTGGGCTTTGCCCAGGATAGTAACTGTCTCTGTCAGTCTCTGTCTGTTTGTCTCTGTGTGTCTGTCTCTGTGTGTCTGTCTCTGTGTGTCTGTCTTTGTCTGTCTTTGTCTGTCTCTGTCTCTGTGTCTGTCTCTCCGTCTGTCTCTTTACCTGTCTGTCTCTTTCCCTGTCTGTCTCTTTCCCTGTTTATGTGTCTGTCTCTATCCATGTCTGTCTGTGTCTATCTTTATAATATACAAAAAGACAGTTTGCACTCTGATAATGCTAAAGTATGGAAACCATGAATGTGTGAACATGGACCTGCATTACTGCTAAGGAAAATCTGAGAAAAATGAGATATTTAGCATATATAAATGGCCATTTATATATCTGCCCAGTTGCCCCTTCATGGCATATCTCGTAATTGGGTCCCTAACGCTATGCTGAAGCCTCTCTCTAGGTTAAAAACCTCCTGTGTATGGGCAAGTAGGAACCTGCTATATAGGATAAGAATACCTGTGGCAACTGGGGGAAGGATGCACGGTCAGAAGGTATGACCCTATTCATATAGACAAAAAAGACTGACTGCACTCCTAAATATCTCATTTTTCTCAGATTTTCCTTAGCAGTAATGCAGGTCCATGTTCACACATTCATGGTTTCCATACTTTAGCATTATCAGAGTGCAAACTGTCTTTTTGTATTTTATGTCATGTTCAGTTATGCACCTGTTCCCACGTCAGGACGAGGAGTGCAGTCAGTCTTTTTTGTCTATATGAAGTGTGTCTATCTTTATGTCTGTCTGTGTCTATCTATGTCTCTGTATCAGTCTCTCTGTCTGTCTCTATCTCTGTGTCTGTCTCTCTCTCTATATATCTGTGCCTGTATCTCTCTGTCTCTCTATCTCTGTGTCTGTGTGTCTCTTTCCCATCTGTCTCTGCCTCTTTCCCTGTATTTTTCCTTGTCTCTGTCTCTTTCCCCGTCTGTCTCTTTCCCCGTCTGTCTCTTTCGCCGTCTGTCTCTTTCGCCGTCTGTCTCTTTCCCCGTCTGTCTCTTTCCCTGTCTCTGTCTCTTTCCCTGTCTCTGTCTCTTTCCCTGTCTCTGTCTCTTTCCCTGTCTCTGTCTCTTTCCCTGTCTGTCTCTTTCCCTGTCTTTGTCTCTTTCCCTGTTTTTGTCTCTTTCCCTGTTTTTGTCTCTTTCCCTGTTTTTGTCTCTTTCCCTGTCTCTTTCCCTGTCTCTTTCCCTGTCACATTCCCTGTCTCATTCCCTGTCTGTCTCTCTGTCTGTCTCTTTCCCGGTCTGCCTGTCTCTTTACCTGTCTGTCTGTCTCTTTGACTGTCTCTTTCTCCCTGTTTCTTTCCCTGTCTGTCTGTCTCTGTCTGCCTCTTTCTCTTTCTCTGCCTCTTTCTCTTTGACTGTCGGTCTCTCTGTCTTTTTCCCTGTTTGTCTGTGTCTGTCTGTGTCTGTCTGTGTCTGTCTGTCTCTCTCTCTGTCTCTTTCCCTGTCTACCTCTGTCTCTCTATCCATCTCCCCACCGACATCTTATTACCTCACACATAAGCTTATACTAACAATGTGCAAAATTTCGTGATTGTAAATGTGACGGTGCGGATTCCTTTAGCGGACATACACATACACATACATACACACACACACACACACACTCAGCTTTAAATATTAGATAACCTATAATCTTTTCCAAAAATGTTATCCTTGTAAAGCTGTGTTACTAAACAGACTAAAATAATAATACTTATGCTATATGGAGGGTTGTAGTGGCCACTATACTGAATACAGGCTCACTATACTGTATGGAGTGTCCTTATACTGTGTCAAGGGCTGTATGGGGGCCATCATATTGTGTGGAGAGCTGAGTGGGGAGGTATCATTGTGTGGAGGGCTGAGTGGGGGGCCATCATATTGTGTTGAGGTCACAGTTGAGTTATTATGCACGGACTCGCTACGGTACTCATACTGTGTGTTTGGAGGGTACTATAGAGGAATTCACTGTGGGTGTATCTTAAGGTGTTTGGAGGACACTTTTGTTGGTATCATAGTTATTAGGGACCATGGGAGAGGTATATTAATGTGTGGGAACACTATGGGGCTTCAATAAGAACAAAATTACTTTGTAAAACTGCAAAGTTGGGAGATATGCTTGTAGCGCCCCTGAAGCCATCAGGAGCTACAAGGTACTGCATCCTGTCAAAGATGCAGGGCCTACCCCCACTTATCCGGAAGATCAGTGCCGGTAACGGCAAAACACAATTTAATCCCTGTTTTTCCCCATTCCACATTCTGGTGACAGACTAGAGTTGGACCCAATGGATGGCCACCTAGGGGTGGAGTCGATCCAGTCCACTAGACGACAACCAGGTGGGAGGGGTCAGACAGTCAGTGAGTGAGTGAGTGAGTGGAAGTGAGAGGAGACGGACGTAACCGCACTGACAGGAGAGTGTAACGGTGACCTGAGGGCCCAGGCGTGTGGTTGCCGATGGAGCACGGTGGAGTACTCCCGGAACCATAGCACCAACAGGCTACAGAATCCTAGGTCAGGCAAATGCTCCAGGCAGACCTGATAAAATCTGCACAGTGAACAGACCATCCAGGACCTCAGTGACCATAAAGTTCGGGACACAGTAGCAACGGGAGAACCGGGGAACAGGACCAGAGAAACCATCCCCACAGGGTTCAAGCTACCTGTTATACAGACTAAGGCCTCTGCCACACTCACGTGTAAAAAACGTACGTTTGCTGTAGTCCGTTTTTTGTGTCCGTGTTCCGTATTTGCAGTCCGTTTTTCCCCTCCGTGTAGTGTCCGTATGCATATCGTGTGTCATACGTGTGTACGTGTGTGCGTTTTCCTGTGCGTGAAATACGTCAGTGTGTGTTCCGTGTGCAGTCCGTTTTTTGTGCGTGTTTAACATGTTTCACACATTGAGATAATGGTGATTACTTGGAATTAAATGACACATAGGTGTATGTGATTAGGACATAAATATAAGTTAACTATAAACTGTTTCCTGCTTGTATTTTGCCTTGGAGCACCTATGTGTTGTGACAAAATTTTCGCAATGCCATTATCCACGGAGGCCTTAGTGTTTTTATGTTGGATTATATCTCGTCGTTTTGGCGTTAGACGGCACATGTTGCAATATGATAATGTAAGAAGAACCAGATTGTGGGTGCATCCACTAATCATGATGCGGCCTATGCATGGTCATTTCCATACTTTATTTTTTGAGTTACGGAATTTCCCAGATAAGTTTTTTTCATACTGCCGTTTGTCAGTTGAGAGTTTTGATTACTTACTAAATATTTTACGACCTCATTTGCAACATCAGGACACTTGGATGCGGCTTTCCATTTCCCCAGAGGAGAGATTTATGGTGACTCTCAGGTATTTTTTTTTTTTATAAGTTTTTGTAAATGTGTTATTTTTCACATTGAAATGTGTAATTGATCTTTATTGATGTAATATCTGTTTTGAATCAATGTTTGTGTTTTCTTTTGATTGCTTTAATTTAAAATAACATATTGTTAATTGTAAATCATTGTTTGTCTTGTTTTCATAGATTCTTGGCGACTGGTCAATCTTTTAGTGCTTTACATTTTGATTTTTTGTTGGGGAGATCAACCATTGCCGTTATAGTACGTCACACATGCGACATGATATGGCAACATTTAAAAGAACAAATGATGCCTCAGCCAAACAGAGAAGATTGGTTGAAAATCTCTAAGGGCTTCAAGGACTCTGTTGACTTTCCTAACTGCATAGGAGCTTTGGATGGCAAGCATTTCAGAGTTAAAAAGCCACCAAACTCTGGGTCACGTTATTTCAATTTTCATAAGTTTTTTTCCGTTGTTATTTTGGCATTGGTTGACACAGAATACCGTTTTATTTATGCAGACATTGGGGCCTATGGTAGTGCCTCAGATGCCCGTATTTTCCGTTCATCAAGATTAGCCCAACGCCTGCAAGAAAATGCATTATTGATCCCCCCACCAGTTGCCCTACCTGGTACATCTGGACCGTTGGCACCATATGTGATGGTAGCAGATGCAGGATTTGCATTATCCAAACATGTTATGCGACCATATCCAAGGAGATCCATTGATGACAGGAAACAGTACTTTAATAATCGGCTAACTAAAGCAAGACGTTATGTGGAGTGTGCATTTGGTATTTTAGCTAACAAATGGCGCATTTATCAGACAACTATTCAGTTGCAGCCAAACTTTGTCACATCTGTCCTCAAGGCTACCATAGTGCTTCACAATTTCTGTCGGATACATGAAGGCGGAACTTATGTGGATGATGAATTTCAGATAAACCATGTTGTTAATCCAACAGGTGAACCTATGTCTCATAATTCCGTGACATCTGGTTTACAAATTAGAAATTTATTTACTGATTACTTTAATTGTTTTGATGATAATAATAATAGTGATGTTTGTTAAGATTGGCATGGATTTATTTCGATAAAAATTTAATATTTTTTCTTATACGAAAATGTGTAATTTTGTCAAAACATCTAAGAGCTTAAATCTTACTTGTATTAAAGTGAAAATGCGTTAATCATCAACTGACATTTCTGTTAACAACATGGATTTCTGAATGTTGTATGTATGTTTTTGTAAATTTCTGTGCTACTATCATGTTTGTTTTGTTATTTTAAACTTACAACATTAATAATGTTAAACGTCTATTGAAAAAATGCAATATTATTTATATATTTAAATAATAAACATGATAGTTTTTTTCACAAACATATTTTTTTATTAATAATAAGCATATTAATCCATAAAGTAATGCTGTTATTTTTTCACATCAAAATAAAAAATGAACATATAGTTCATCTTCTGTAAAATTTTACAAAATGTAAATTTTTATGGTATTCTTTCTAAAATTAAAAAATATACTTTACTTACAAGAGTACATTTTCAAAAATGTGTGCATTGCTTACAATGTTGTAAAATTGTCAACCAATTAAGTTGGTCTCATGTTGGACATTGACATAGACATAATAAATGTAAACTGTGTTTTGAGAATATAAGAAGTAATCTAACCATCAAATTGGTTGGGTACAAATGTGTTCCTAAAATAAAAAAAAAAACCATGCCATCAAACATATATGTGATCCGTCACTAAATATAATCACACATGTTTTTTTTTTTTTTAAACTCAGAGTTTACACATTTTTGGAAATCCCTCTTTTTTTAAATTTTGACACATTCATCATATTTGTTGTTTGAATGTAAAGATTACCAAAAATGTGTATCATAAGTCAACAAGATCTTCTAGTGAAGTTACCTGAGTTTTGCTGAGTATGTTGTTTTGTGTGGCCTCAGAAATGGTATTTTCAGGAATGGAAGCAGTTGTTTGCTGAACAACATTCCTATTACTAACTACAGTAGTGTGTGGAACAGTCTGTTGCATGCTTGTTTGTCCCAACACATTGCCTGTTGTTGAGTACACCTGTGGATCTACATGGGTAATTGGGTATTGTGTGTGTGTATGTTGTTGACCTTGAGGATAGTTGACTGATGTTTGTAAGTGTGGTGTAGGTAACATAGTTGAGATTGGATAATGAGGCATCATGAATGATTGTGGGTATGTTGAACCAGGAAACAAGTTAGGTAAACCACCAATATTTGTGGGTTGAGTAAAGTAACTAGTACTTGGAGTGGGTTGTAAATTCAAATAGTTTATGGGTTGCTGTGAGGTAGCACTTTGTACAGTGCTTAAGGCACCAGTATTGGTTGCAACATACCCTTGTCTAATTGGTGTTGGGAATAACGTACTTGAAGCAATTGAAGGTTGACCAGATTGTTGTAATACTGGATTATTGACTATTACAGTTGCCATTGTTGTTTGTGTTGAAATTGTATTTTGATTGTCTGTTGTGTTTGGGACTGTATGTTGTTGCATAATGGTACGCCAATTTTCTATGGCCTCATATACTCTCACTGGTTCCTGTTCTGCCTGACTAGCTGAAAGTAGGGTCAGCATAGCAGCACGTACACGTTCCTGCCTATCGGATGGAATTTTGGTTAAGCTAGAAGATAAAGACCGACAAAAGCGCTCGGCATCTGTTTCTGGAATTAGAGTGTTCATTATGTGAATAATGCGTGTGTCAATTATTTCCGGTAAGGATCTCATTTCCTCAGGTCTGCGGATTCTTCTTGCACGTAGAGGTTGTGGTGCAAAACGTGGAAGTACATTTGTTTGTGTTGATTGTGTAGCTGGTGTGGTTGTTTGTTGTGTGGATGAGCCTTGGGTGTTGGTTTGTGCACTCTCTGTCCCACCCTCATGTGATTCAGTTGCTGCATCTTGTTGAATCTCTGGATTTTCACTGTCTTCTCTGCCAGGTTCTTGTTCTGATGCTGAGGTGGCTGTAGCAGAGGGACCTGCTGTTGGTTGATCATCTGAATCGTCTAGATTATCCTCCGTTCTATAAGAAATGAGACAACATATTACAATCTTAACATTTATATTTGTACAATTATCTTCATGAAGTAAATGAATGTTGAATTTTTTTTTTTTCTTCTAAAAAAAAAAAAAAAACTTACTGTGTTACTTCTAAGATGGGTGCTAGGAAGCTTATTTGTTCATAATAAACATATCTGCGTTTGCGGCCTTGGCTGGATGAGGATGGTATAGGGTTGTACTCCCTTCGGTACTGATCACGTGCTGAACGCCAACGCCTTTTGACCAAGTCAACTGTGTAATTTTAAAAAATATGTCACTTGCAACATTCACCATAAATCTGCACACATTAATTAAAATAATGTTTGCTAAATGTAATATACAATTTAACAAAATAATGTTGGCCAAATACTTTTGAGGAAAAAACATTTTTTTATATATTCTTCATTCAAAAGCATTTTTAGACATTCACACATAACAAAATAATATTTCTGATAAATTATCTTTGAAGTAATTGTCATATATATTTAAATTTTCCTTTTTTTTTTTAGCAATATCATTTGGCAATAAATTAATAGAAATATTATTTAATTCATGTAGGTCATGATATTGAAATGTTATTTAACTAAATTAAAAAAAAATATTAAAAATAAAAAAACATGAATTGAAATTGTGATACTAAAATTAGACTAATAAAACAGGGAATTTAAAAACACATGACAGTTTAATCAGTTAATTAATTAACTTCATGAAGAATTTAAAGTCAGATTAAAAAAATAAGTATACTTTGATTTTTGTAAGTTATGAAATGTTTGGTTAACTTTTAAAAAATTTAACATGAACTCAATATATAGAGTAGTACATATACCAATTCTTCACAAAGATTTTTTAACTAAAAGACAACATAACTATAACAAAACATTCACAGTTTGTAATTATTTGAAAAATCCTAATATATATATTAAATAAATAAATATAAAAACATACAACAACTTACCATATTTAGCACGCTTTGCAGGCGAACATCTAGCCCATGCATTATTGGGGTACACTTCCTCAGCTACTTGATTCCAATGGCGGTCAACTGTCAGTCGGTCATGGTAACCATCAACACGTGTATCCCATAATGGTGGGTGAGTCTCGACAGCTGTTATCAGTTTCTCCGTGTCCACCCGTGGTGCCATTATTATATTTTGAAGCCGAAATTTTGCTCAAAATATATCTTTCAATACACAGAACTACAACTGCTTGCTTGCTCACTCCTTCTGCAAATGCATAGTTAGTTTTGTGCAAAAAAAATATGTTAGCTACGCCACCTGAAAGTATTTGAGATTGTAACAACCTTTCTAATTAAAACACGGACACGGACCACACGGATAGCATACGGAGGCCATCCGTATCACGTACGTGTAAACACGGACCCATAGGATTTAATGGATCCGTGAGGACGTTATGCCGGTGGAAAACGGACATGTCAGCGCTTTTTCGGCACGCTCAAACGTACGCACGGAACGGACACACGCTCCGTGCGCAAACACTGACGTGAGGCTTTTTATATTAAAAATACTGTGTCAACATCAGCACGTGTCTCCGGTACGTGTAAAAAATGCCAAAAACGTACCGGAGACACGGATGTGTGGCGCAGGCCTAAGACTGAAAGAAAACCAGGAGGGGACCGCCAGATGCTCCAAGCCACGGGGACCCACCAACCAGAGACAGGTGCAGGGGAAAGAAGCCACCAGGTTACCAAACTGGCACTGAACTGAGGGGACCAGTGGTGAGGACCAGCACTCCTCAGGTTACCAGCACAACAACTGAGTGAGTAAAAGAAACCAGTTACACTGCAATCCCTTGTGTGGTCTACCTTCGTTCCACGCCCAAAAAAAACCCATCATCAATCCCCAGGGGCCTGGCCTTACCTTGCGGAGGGCACAACATCCAGGCTGCCACCAACACCAGCCCCAGTAGTGAGAATTGTGCAGCGGCGGCTCCCTTAACACTAGAAGTTCCAGGAATTTCGAGCTCCATAGGGTTCCAATGGTAGAAATGTTAAATAAACCCTCTCTGGGACTTCTAATGTTAAAGAGCCGCAGCCCGCAAGTGGTGTCACGACAAAAACATTTATTTCATCTTCCCTGTAAATATACCCCTTTTAAAAGCGACCCCAGGGTCAAGAAACCAGGCATCGGCCACCCAGTGACATTTCCCCAGCAATACATCGCCCAGGACCAAGTACCCAATAGCCCTGGGGTGACAGCTTTTTCTAGCGTCACGATCAGGATTCGAACAAGACCCGTTAACACAGGGTGACGTGCGCCCTATGGACTGTTTTATTTGTGAAACTGCCGCCATTTTTTTGTAGAAAGTGACTGCACCACAGCAGTAGTGAAAAGGGCACAAAACGAGATATTGCCCCCTGGGAGTGACAAGGATGTAAAAAGAAAACTGGAAGCAGGAAGCCCAGAGGCCCTACTGCAGAAAGCCTCCAGGACTGCTACAAGCACGGCCATGTCTTCCCCAGGGGATCGTGGAAGCGAACCAGGTTGTCCTGAAGTGTGGACTGCGGAGAGGCTGGAGGAAGAGGTCCAGCGGCTGTGCTGTGTCATGCGGGCGCAGTGCCTTCAGCAAATAGAGGAGTGGAGTGCCGGTATGATGGAGGTGGTGGCGACCATGCAGGCCCAGGAGAGTTGGGCGCCACTTGCCCTGGTTGCACTGACATGTCTACCGGAGCCCACCCTCGACCAGGCCATGCTGACACCTGACCCGGCCGCGAAGGACAAGGCCATATCACCGCCAGATCTAGCCAGACCAGGTCGCATCACCTTCTCCAGCTGAGAAGGACCAGGTTATACCGCCTTCCCCGGCCAAATCAGACCCGGCCGTATCACCTTCTAAGGTAGAGAAGGATCAAGCTGCACCGCCTCCTGACCCTGAGACGATGGACCAGGCTGAGCCTCCCATCAGGAGCCTCGGAGGAGGCCGTCACCACCACTGATGACGACTACCCTCAGGTACTGTCTCTAGCTGCTATCGAAGATCCGGCAGCGAGCTACCCTGTTCTGGCACCCAAGGTCCCTGAACCGGATCAAGAGGGAGCAGCGCTCGCCACCTGGAAACGGGTCCATGTCGAGGAGGACACCCTTGGGGCATGCCAGGCCATGATTATTCAGTTGGCCCGGGAGCAGGAGCAGCGGGAAGCCTGGCACTTGAACTAAGGGGACCAGTGGTGAGGACCAGCACTCCTCAGGTTACCAGCACAACAACTGAGTGAGTAAAAGAAACCAGTTACACTGCAATCCCTTGTGTGGTCTACCTTCTTTCAGCGCCCAAAAAAACCCATCATCAATCCCCTGGGGCCTGGCCCTACTTGCGGAGGGCCCAACATCCAGGCTGCCACCAACACCAGTCCCAGTAATGAGAACTGTGCAGCGGCGGCTCCCTTAAATAGCCGCAACCCGCAAGTGGCGTCACGACAAAAACGTTTATTTCATCTCCCCTGTAAATAAACCCCTTTTAAAAGTGACCCCCAGGGTCACGGAACCAGGCATCAGCCACCCAGTGACATTTCTCCAGCAATACATCACCCGGGATGGAGTACCCGATAGCCCAGGGGTGACACATGCTCCTATGCGGTGATAGCACCATTCCAGTGGTGTTGCCACTGTTTCTCCCTGGGATCACGTAACATTATTATGGCATGCGATCCTTGCAGCAAGTCATCGCTGTCCCCTCTTTTGTGTGTAAATGACAGTCGGAGGAAGTTAGATCTGCAGCTGCACTCTCATTGACTCCAGATTTCAGATTTGTCTCAAGTAGGGTAGATTGAAGTGGCCACTGATTGGCTGCAGGGATCACGTGACATAATAATTGCATGTGATCTCAGGTAGAGCCAGTGGCAACAACCACTGGAACAACATCAGCACCATAGATTAGTGTAAGCATTATTATTTTACTGGTGGAGGAAAAAGGGATTGAGAAGGGGTTGTACTAGTAGTGGCCAACTCCTTTAAGCTAATTAATATAAATAACTTTTTTTTTTTTTTGCAGAAATATTTATATTGCAATGTTTAAATGATAATTGTAAAATACTAATGTACTGTAGTTAGTGATCATACTGTATATAACATCTTTACCAGGACATAAACATCAAAGCAGTCAGCTAAAGAGTAGCTTGGCCTACAGCTATCATCCCTGTCAATGCCATTTACGTCTATTATGGCTCTAGTAGAAGAACATGTTATATCAATGAAGAGAAGACAAAAGGCTGGGAGACATATTGGACTTTGCTTATCTCGGGGGTAAACAAAGAATTTAACAGATATAAAATGCAATTTTCCTTTTATTTCCTGTTCACTATATAGCGCTAGCACATTCTGCAAAACGGATTTTGTCATCACCTATATCAGTCCCTATTCTCAATGGGGCTCACAATCTAATTTCCCTATCTCAGATACACTAGTGTCAATTTCATGGCTAAATCCTTACCAAGGAAGGAAACATGCAAACCCAAGAGGGAGAATGTATAAACTCCATGATGATGTTGTTCTTGATTAGAGTCAATCCAGGACCACTAGTCGCAATTCATAAATCTGTCTTAAACCCAGTGGCGTAACTACCGCGGTCGCAGCGGTCGCGATCGCGACCGGGCCCGGGCGGTTTGGGGCCCGCGGGGACCCGGCAGATCAGCAGCCAGCTCCTCTCAGTGAGAGAGAAGCTGCGCTGATCTATCACAGTGCACGCGCCCACTATATGACCCGCTGCCGCCCCCGACACCGGGCCCTCCTGCCCGATGTCAGCGGCGGCACCGGGGCCCCCCTCCCCCGTCACCGCGCACAGTAATAATGAAGCAAAGAGCGGCCGGCGCCGCTCTGCATCATCATTCTGCCCCTGTGCGGTGACCAGGGCCGGCGTCAGCACCCGGCATATGCCGGGGCCCTGGAGAGCCGGGGGGGCCCACTCGGCCTCGTCAGCTCTGGTGCACCTTGGCCGGGGCCCACTCTCCTTAGTTCTGCGGTCCCCGGGCCGAGTTCCGGGGACCTCAGTCCTCGGCAGGAATCTGCGGCGCCGTCTCTTTAAGGCGCGCAGACTTCCTGGTTTGAACTTCATCTGTGGGCGGAGCTACAGACCGGCATCCTGCTCAGTCCCACAGATGAGAGTTGCAGTGCCAGCCAGCGACCCCCAGCACAGCGTGTCCCTCCGGCGCTGTGTGGGCCCCCTCTCCACCGTGACCTGAGCGGTATGTGCCCTCCCCACCCCCCGATTTATGCCCCCCCCCGGAGCCACGCGTGTCTGTCTCTGTCTGTATGTAGCAGAGCTAGGTGTGTATGTATATAGCAGAGCTATGTGTGCATGTATATAGCAGAGCTAGGTGTGTATGTATATAGCAGAGCTAGGTGTGTATGTATATAGCAGAGCTAGGTGTGTATGTATATAGCAGAGCTATGTGTGTATGTATATAGCAGAGCTAGGTGTGTATGTATATAGCAGAGCTAGGTGTGTATGTATATAGCAGAGCTAGGTGTGTATGTATGTAGCAGAGCTAGGTGTGTATGTATGTAGCAGAGCTAGGTGTGTATGTATATAGCAGAGCTAGGTGTGTATATAGCAGAGCTATGTGTGTATGTATATAGCAGAGCTATGTGTGTATGTATATAGCAGAGCTAGGTGTGTATGTATATAGCAGAGCTATGTGTGTATGTATATAGCAGAGCTATGTGTGTATGTATATAGCAGAGCTATGTGTGTATGTATATAGCAGAGCTAGGTGTGTATGTATATAGCAGAGCCATGTGTGTATGTATATAGCAGAGCTATGTGTGTATGTATATAGCAGAGCTATGTGTGTATGTATATAGCAGAGCTAGGTGTGTATGTATATAGCAGAGCTATGTGTGTATGTATATAGCAGAGCTAGGTGTGTATGTATATAGCAGAGCTATGTGTGTATGTATATAGCAGAGCTAGGTGTGTATGTATATAGCAGAGCTAGGTGTGTATGTATATAGCAGAGCTAGGTGTGTATGTATGTAGCAGAGCTAGGTGTGTATGTATATAGCAGAGCTATGTGTGTATGTATATAGCAGAGCTAGGTGTGTATGTATATAGCAGAGCTATGTGTGTATGTATATAGCAGAGCTAGGTGTGTATGTATATAGCAGAGCTAGGTGTGTATGTATGTAGCAGAGCTAGGTGTGTATGTATATAGCAGAGCTATGTGTGTATGTATATAGCAGAGCTAGGTGTGTATGTATATAGCAGAGCTAGGTGTGTATGTATATAGCAGAGCTAGGTGTGTATGTATATAGCAGAGCTATGTGTGTATGTATATAGCAGAGCTAGGTGTGTATGTATATAGCAGAGCTATGTGTATGTATATAGCAGAGCTAGGTGTGTATGTATGTAGCAGAGCTAGGTGTGTATGTATATAGCAGAGCTATGTGTGTATGTATATAGCAGAGCTAGGTGTGTATGTATATAGCAGAGCTAGGTGTGTATGTATATAGCAGAGCTAGGTGTGTATGTATATAGCAGAGCTAGGTGTGTATGTATATAGCAGAGCTATGTGTGTATGTATATAGCAGAGCTAGGTGTGTATGTATATAGCAGAGCTATGTGTATGTATATAGCAGAGCTAGGTGTGCATGTATATAGCAGAGCTAGGTGTGTATGTATATAGCAGAGCTATGTGTGTATGTATATAGCAGAGCTAGGTGTGCATGTATATAGCAGAGCTAGGTGTGTATGTATATAGCAGAGCTAGGTGTGTATGTATGTAGCAGAGCTATGTGTGTATGTATGTAGCAGAGCTAGGTGTGTATGTATATAGCAGAGCTAGGTGTGTATGTATATAGCAGAGCTAGGTGTGTATGTATATAGCAGAGCTAGGTGTGTATGTATATAGCAGAGCTATGTGTGTATGTACATAGCAGAGCTATGTGTGTATGTACGTAGCAGAGCTAGGTGTGTATGTATATAGCAGAGCTATGTGTATGTATATAGCAGAGCTATGTGTGCATGTATATAGCAGAGCTATGTGTGTATGTATATAGCAGAGCTATGTGTGCATGTATATAGCAGAGCTATGTGTATGTATATAGCAGAGCTATGTGTGTATGTATGTAGCAGAGCTATGTGTGTATGTATATAGCAGAGCTAGGTGTGTATGTATATAGCAGAGCTATGTGTGTATGTATATAGCAGAGCTATGTGTGTATGTATGTAGCAGAGCTAGGTGTGTATGTATATAGCAGAGCTAGGTGTGTATGTATGTAGCAGAGCTAGGTGTGTATGTATGTAGCAGAGCTAGGTGTGTATGTATATAGCAGAGCTATGTGTGTATGTATATAGCAGAGCTATGTGTGTATGTATATAGCAGAGCTAGGTGTGTATGTATATAGCAGAGCTAGGTGTGTATGTATATAGCAGAGCTAGGTGTGTATGTATATAGCAGAGCTAGGTGTGTATGTATATAGCAGAGCTAGGTGTGTATGTATATAGCAGAGCTAGGTGTGTATGTATATAGCAGAGCTATGTGTGTATGTATATAGCAGAGCTAGGTGTGTATGTATATAGCAGAGCTAGGTGTGTATGTATATAGCAGAGCTAGGTGTGTATGTATATAGCAGAGCTAGGTGTGTATGTATATAGCAGAGCTATGTGTGTATGTATATAGCAGACCTAGGTGTGTATGTATATAGCAGAGCTATGTGTGTATGTATATAGCAGAGCTAGGTGTGTATGTATATAGCAGAGCTATGTGTGTATGTATATAGCAGAGCTATGTGTGTATGTATATAGCAGAGCTATGTGTGTATGTAGCAGAGCTATGTGTGTATGTATATAGCAGAGCTATGTGTGTATGTAGCAGAGCTATGTGTGTATGTAGCAGAGCTATGTGTGTATGTATATAGCAGAGCTATGTGTGTATGTAGCAGAGCTATGTGTGTATGTATATAGCAGAGCTATGTATGTAGCAGAGCTATGTATGTAGCAGAGCTATGTGTGCATGTATATAGCAGAGCTTGTGTGTATGTATGTGGCAGAGCTATGTGTGTATGTATGTAGCAGCGCTGTGTCTGTATGTATGTATCTAGCAGAGTTGTGTTGTGTGTTTCTGTATGCATGTATGATGTGTATCTATGTATGTCAGTGTATATGACTGTATAGATGTGTCAGTTCTATATGTATTTTTGTGAGTTTGTCGTTAAATATGTATATGTATGTGTACGTATGTGTGTCTGCGTGTGGATGGGGCCCACTGGGACTCTTCCGCCCGGGGCCCACAAAAAACTGGAGCCGGCCCTGGCGGTGACGTCACTCCTGTGCGACTGCTGTGCTGAGTGCACAGAGCGCAGGGAGGGAGGACGCCGACCGCAGCACCGGGAGGACGAGCAGCAGTGGAAGGAGGAGAGCAGGGAGTACAGCATCAGTGGAACAAGGAGACGTCAGGACAGAGCAGCAGTGGAAGGAGGAGAGCGGTGAGTACTTGTTTTTTTTTTTTATATATATATATATGAGTACACGGTGGTCAGAGGCCTGGGGTGGGGAGGCTGCATGATACTGTACATGGAGGCCTGGGGTGGGAAGGCTGGATGATACTGTACATGGAGGCCTGGGGTGGGAAGGCTGCATCTGTACATGGAGGCCTGGGGTGGGGAGGCTGCCTGATACTGTACAAGGAGGCCTGGGGTGGGGAGGCTGCCTGATACTGTACAAGGAGGCCTGGGGTGGGGAGGCTGCATGATACTGTACATGGAGGCCTGGGGTGGGGAGGCTGCCTGATACTGTACATGGAGGCCTGGGGTGGGGAGGCTGCCTGATACTGTACATGGAAGCCTGGGGTGGGGAGGCTGCCTGATACTGTACAAGGAGGCCTGGGGTGGGGAGGCTGCCTGATACTGTACAAGGAGGCCTGGGGTGGGGAGGCTGCATGATACTGTACATGGAGGCCTGGGGTGGGGAGGCTGCATGATACTGTGCATGGAGGCCTGGGGAGGCTGCATTATACTGTACATGGAGGCCCGGGGAGACTCCATTATACTGTACATGGAGGCCTGGGGAGGCTGGCTGCATTATTATACATGGAGGCCTGGGGAGGCTGGCTGCTATATTATACATGGAGGCCTGGGAGGCTGGCTGCTATATTATACATGGAGGCCTGGAGAGGTTGGCTGCATTATTATATATGGAGGCCTGGTGAGGCTGCATAATAAACATGAAGGACACCTTATACATTGAATATAGAGGTGTAATATACATAGAGGTCTATGAGGCTGCATTATACTGGAGGTCTATAGGGCTGCATTAAAATGGAGGTCGGGGGGGGGCTGTATAATACAAAATGAAGGGACACCTTATACATGGAATATAGGGGTGAATTATACATGGAGGAGTATGGGGCTGCATAATACCATCTGAAGTTTTATGGGGTTGTGTTATAATACATATAGGACTATGGAGGCTGCATTATAATATATGGAGGACTATGGAGGCTACCTTATACATGGACTATGGGGGTGCATTATAAAACATGGAGGACTATGTGGTGCAGTATAATATATGGAGGACTATGGAGGCTACCTTATACATGGACTATGGAAGTGCATTATAAAACATGGAGGACTATGTGGTGCAGTATAATATATGGAGAACTATGGGGTGAATTTTAATACATGGAGAACTATGGGAAATGCATTATAATTGAAGGGCTACTTTATACATGGAGGATTATGGGGGTGCATTATAATATATGGAGGGCTATGTATCTGCATTCTAATATATGAAGGGTTATGTGAGACCCTTTATACAATTATTTGGAAGGCTATGTGGGGGCTGTTATAGTATTTTGAGAACTTTATACAGGGGGGACAAAGATACAAGTATGGGATGGAAATGTTTTGTGCTGAGGGAAAAAGGCTCTTTCCCTCAGCAGCCAACTTTCCCATGCTCTGCTATACATCTCTCAGCACCCAGCTTTCCCATGTTCTGATATACATCTCTCAGCACCCAGCTTTCCCATGTTCTGATATACATCTCTCAGCACCCAGCTTTCTCATGCTCTGATATGGGAAAGCTGGGTGCTGAGGACAAGATAAATATCAGAACATAGGAAAGCTGGGTGCTGATAGAGGGATTTCAGGGTGCTGTGGGTGAGAGCCAAGTGTCAGCGTCATTATCCTGTACCCCGAGTGTCAGTGTCATTATCCCTTACCCCATACCTCCCAACCGTCCCGGATACAGCGGGACTTTCACGCTTTACGTTGTTTGTCCCGTTGCCACGATCGGGACGGCCGGCTCCCGGCCTCCGCCCACCCACTCTCTCTCCGCCTCCCTGCTTTTCCCTCCTACCATCCCAGTAGACGTGGCATAACAGAGAGGAGCGCTGCCTGTGCTGCTGCTGGTACAGTAAAATCTCCCCAGCGCTGATTTCCCTCCCTCCCCCCCTCACCCCCGGCCGGAGCCTCTCTGTGCGGTCGGCCGGCCGCCTGTCTGTGCGGTCGGCCGGCCGCCTTTCTGTGCGGGCGCCCCCCGGCCGCCTGTCTGTGCGGGCGCCCCCCTGCCGCCTGTCTGTGCGGGCGCCCCCCTGCCGCCTGTCTGTGAAGGCGACCGGCCACCTCACTGTGTGGGCGACCGGCCGCCTCACTGTGGCTCCCTGCGTGTCCATGCTGGAGGCCCGCCGGCTGCCTGCGTGTCCATGCTGGAGGCCCGCCGGCTGCCTGCGTGTCCATGCTGAATGGGTGTGGATGGGGAGTGGATATGGGTGTGACTGTGAAATGGGTGTGGTTCCTTCTTTTCCTTCTTTAAAAGTTGGGAGGTATGCCTTACCCCAAGTGTCTGTGTATGTGGAGGGGGGGCCCAGGTCTAAACTTTGCACCGGGGCCCATCCAACTCTAGTTACGCCACTGCTTAAACCTTATTTGCATGTTAAAAAGAACCTGGCACCTGATACATGCAGCCAATCTATGGGCAGCATGTAACAGATACTGGCTGTACAATCTCAGGAAATACATACTTTTAATAGATGCCAGGGACCGAGCCGCACTGTAGCCTAGCAGGACAGGCGGGTCCCCTTTTTCCTGCCCGCAGCCCTGGATTGACTGGTCTCTGCCTACATGCGCATATAGGAGATAAACTATGGAGCAAAAAGTGCAATAGGGTCTTACCCGGTAAGGGAACAGGAATAAGAATTAGATGCACTCACCTATTGTCATTGTGAAAGTCACAACCCTGAATGCACGTGTAAAGATGGCAACAGCCGCAGCTCCGAGGTTAAACGTAGCACTGTAATAAAGAAGAAATCGGGTATATGCCGTGCTATCACCACAGAACAGTACTGTTCTTTGATGTCCTGATGAATGGGACAGTCATCTCTGAAACACGTTGACTTAAAGAATAAAAGGATTATTAATTAACATCAGATTCCGTGGTGATAGCACAGCATATACCCGATTTCTTCTTCATTACACTTATACATGTGCATATAGGCAGAGACCATTCAGTCACTGTCAACTAGCGGAGAGAAGCTGTTGGGGACACACCTTTCCAGCTTAGGCCTAGGCGGATATTAAAAGAATGTTTTTCACTGAAACACCACAGTGTTTCAGAGTTAGGCTGGAGTCACGCTTGCGATTGACTCGCACAGTGCAATGTGAGAAAATCCCGCATTGCACTCAGCCAGATGTAGGACAATGCTGCAGCTCAGATCTGCGTGTTTTTCCTCAGCCGTAATCGGACTGAGGAAAAAATCGCAGCACGCTGCAATTGCTGGCAAGAGCCGTGTTACTCGCACCAATTCAAGTGTATGGGTACGAGAGAAACATCGGACTGCACTTGGATGTTATCCAAGTGCAGTGCGATAAATGCACAGGCTGACAATGGAGGAGATAGGGAGATTAATCCCTCCCTGTCCTCCGCAGCTGTGATTCGATATCAAGATCGGGTCACAGTCGCATGATACTTGGCTGACACTCACAGCAGAGCCTGAGCTAGGGGTCATTAGCATATAGCATCCTGCTCTCGCATTGGATGCCATACGCTAATGTGACTCCAGCCTTAAACATATATTGATCATACAGCCAGTGCCTGATATGTGCTGCCCATAGATTGGGTTGCATCTAACAGATGTCTCGTTCTCTTTAACCTTACTTGCTTTCCCCCTACTTTAAAAGAATTCTCAGAGCGGCGTAAAATAGGAAAAACTTCAATTATAGCAAATTTGGCACCTTAATGTTTTAAATATTTAAAGGCAAAAACTGGTGAAAATAGCTTGATGCATCTTTTCCCACCTTCCTGATTTAGACTTGATTTCTGGAAACGAAAGAATTTCTTTTATGTGAGTTTTAGAAGCACCTAAGTGACTTTTAAAAAAAACCTATCCGCACAATGCAAATATTATTGCTCCAACTCTGTGCACATTTTGCCATCTTTCAATTTGAAGACTAATAAGAAATAGTAGTAGTAGTAGTAGTAGTAGTAGGTATGGCCTCCCAGGAGAAGCAGTTTTGATGAACTTTATTATCGGGAGTGAGGGAAAATGGCGAAAATGAATCTGACAAATCTATGTTTACTTGTATGAAGGTGAGAGACAGTGGCATAACTTGAAACTCAAGGGCCCTAATTCAAAAGCTTTAAACAGGCCCCTAATTATTGCAAAGGGACTTTTTGTGTCCCCTACTCTCTAGGGCCCGGTTGCGATTGCAACCCCTGCACCTATTGTACGTAGTTACACCTCTGGAGAGAGATCTGTTGGCTGTCAGAGTGATGAAATATACCAAATGATACTACAATATACAGTGGTATGCAAACGTTTGGGCGCCCCCTAGTCAAAATTACTGTTATTGTGAACTGTTAAGCAAGTTGAAGATTAAAGGGAACTAATCACCAGGATTTTCGTATATAACCTAAAGGCCCAGTCACACTAAACAAATTACCAGCGATCCCAACAACGATACAACCTGATAGGGATCGCTGGTAAGTTGCTAGGAGGTCACTGGTGAGATGTCACACTAAGCGACGCTCCAGCGATCCCACCAGCAACCTGACCTGGCAGGGATCGCTGGAGCGTCGCTACACGTGGAAGCATGCTGCGCTTGGTAAATAAGGTAAATATCGGGTAACCAACCCGATATTTACCTTGGTTACCAGCGCACATCGCTTAGCGCTGGCTCCCTGCACACCTAGCCACAGTACACATCGGGTTAATTACCCGATGTGTACTCTGCTACGTGTGCAGGCAGCAGGGAGCCGGCTTCTGCGGACGCTGGTAACCACGGTAAACATCGGGTAACCAAGAAGCCCTTTCCTTGGTTACCCGATATTTACCTTCGTTACCAGCGTCCGCCGCTCTCACACTGCCAGTGCCGGCTCCCTGTTCCCTGCACACAGCCACAGTACACATCGGGTTAATTACCCGATGTGTAGTCTGGCTATGTGTGCAGAGAGCAGGGAGCCGGCACTGACAGCTGAAAGCGGCGGACGCTGGTAACGAAGATAATATCGGGTAACCAAGGGAAGGGCTTCTTGGTTACCCGCTGTTTACCGTGGTTACCAGCGTCCACAGAAGCCGACTCCTGCTGCCTGCACATTTAGTTGTTGCTTTCTTGCTGTCACACACAGCGATGTGTGCTTCACAGCGGGAGAGCAACAACTAAAAAATAGCCCAGGACATTCAGCAGCAACCAACGACCTCACAGCAGGGGCCAGGTTGTTGCTGGATGTCACACTAAGCAACATCGCTAGCAAGTTGTGCATCAGCAGCGATGTTGCTAGCAATGTTGCTTAGTGTGACGGTACCTTAAAGCCAGTGCTATACTGGCACTATCAGGCTGATTTTCTACATACCTGTAGCGGTCAGCTCGGATGTATAGGTTTTGAAATCCAAGAAAGTAAAGTTTATAAAATCGGCAGCTGCTTGATTGACAGCAGCTGAGGAGCAGATAATATATTCATAGTTATCCCCTCTCCCTGTTAGAATTAGCATAAGTATTATACTATCAATTTAACTTTTCACTAGCAGGACCTGTGTGAGGTCATACCCATGTGACCAAAAAGGGCGGGGCCTCAGCAAACAAAAATGTTGCTTGATCGTATCAGCTTTGTTGTTGGAGAGCGGCACCTCCGGGGCACCATAAGAACTATGAGTAAACAGAACTTTGAACCGCAGTCTCCTGTGTCGTCCTTGTAATTGCCGGCGCCGCCGCCCCGCGCTTCATCAGCCGTCCTTATCGTCCTCAGCCAATGGGGCCATGGAGCTGGGTCAGGCCAGTCACAGCAGCAACCCCAAATACCACTGGCCAGGTGACGAGTAACCCCTTAGGCCCTGTGGGGCGCTACACTGACAGACCAGAAACAGTTATGAGACTTGTGCCTGCACTTGTATTTTATTTTATGATTTATTATGCTATACATAGAGAGCCATCATATTCCACAGTGCTTACAGACATTATCACTACTGTCCCCATTGGGACTCATAATGTAAATTCCCTATCAGTATGTCTTTGCAGTGTGGGAGGAAACGCACACAAACATTGGAAGAACATACAAACTCCCTGGTGGGATTAAAATCCAGGGTCCCAGCGCTACAAAGCAAAAGTGTTAACCAATGAACCATTGTACTCCTCATATTTCCATGCATAACCCCAGAAGGTGAGTACATGCCTCACTAATCTCCCTTTATCTCTATCTAATATTAGGTTTACAGTGCTGGTAATAGAAAATGTGTAGAGTCACCACCACAGACCCATCATTCCATATGCACGGAGCCACGTCCTGACCAACCGCAAATAGAAGTCTTGAAAAAAAGAGAAAGGTTCTAGCTCCAAGATGATAAAAACAGATCATTTTTTATTCCACTCCAAGCATTAAAAACATTTGAGGCAAACATGGGGGGTAGGGAAAAACAGATGACGCGTTTCGAACTCTAGCTGCGTCCTTTTTCAATAGTCTTATTATAGTGCTTGTCTCTATTTTTTGTTTCATGCAGCAAAAAATACAACGGATAAAGCACAGATTTCATCGAATTCCTACTCCTTTACACTCATGTCCTATGTGCCTATCTTAGTAAATGTGGGCCTTAGAGCAAAGGTTCATATTTAATTTTCAGGATGCTTTGAAACGTTTTCCTGCGTTACATTGTTATTTTTGTCTTCCTCTGTAGAGATTAGCTCCCATTCATAGCGCTTTTAATGTTTCTATAAATTGATCGTTTCATGTTCAGTATCTATTATATATGACCTTTGTATTCCACTAACTTTCTTCTGTGAACACTTGATTCTTCAGTTTCCTGTCTTACATTACTTTTATATTTTCCATATGATTTTATGCAATCCCAGTAAATCCACAAGATCACTGCTGTAAAATATTACTGGGTAAATACTAAAAGTTAAGCAGCCATTGAATTGTGTAATAGCGTTGTACAACATAAAGCAAATTACCCAACATCCAGCGTAAAATCTACTACATACAAAGTAATGGTTATTTACATTAATACGGCATTGGGTCTAGAACGGATCACGGTTGGAGACGCGTTTCCTGCTGTTTTAGTGTTCAGCTCTCTCAGATGTAAAAGCACCTGGAATTCAGTCCAAGCCAAGTCATTACTTTTAATTCCCAAAAAAACTTGGCGCATGGAAAACTCTAAAATTGTTTGATTTACAACTATTAGTAGTTGTCCAAAGACTTTGGTGTTATACCCATTTTTTTTTTTATAGATGCTGATAATGGCAATGGCCAGAGAGAATTTTATTATTTTCAAATATAAACTGATTATAGATTTATGAAAGGGAAATTGAACTTCATAAATATAAAGCTAACTTTTTTATGTATTACGTTTTTACTATTATAGATATATGCACAATAATAATTCATTTTCAGGAGTTTGGTTCACATTCAGTTTTTTTCACAAACCTTTCAATACTTTACAGAATGTGCTTCAAATATAGGCTGATTTGCCCCCTAATATGAATGCAGGTATCACAATCTCCGAACAGAGCTACACTATATGTAGGAACTATTTTAGTAACTGGAAATACATGTCTAACTTTATAGCCAACTAGCTGTAGTAGCCGGGCGTTGCCCGGGATAGTAACTATCTCTCTTCGAGTTTCTGTCTGTCTGTCTTTGTGTGTCTGTCTTTGTGTGTCTGTCTCTGTCTGTATCAGTTTCTCTGTCTGTCTCTCTCTATCTCTGTGTCTCTATCTCTGTGTCTTTATCTCTGTGTCTCTCTCTTTCTCTGTGTCTGTCTGTGTCTGTCTGTCTCTCTCTATCTATCTGTCTCGTTCCCCATCTGTCTCTTTCCAGGTGTGTCTCTTTCCAGGTGTGTCTCTTTCCAGGTGTGTCTCTTTCCAGGTCTGTCTCTTTCCAGGTCTGTCTCTTTCCAGGTCTGTCTCTTTCCCCATCTGTCTCTTTCCCCGTCTGTCTCTTTCCCCGTCTGTCTCTTTCCCCGTCTGTCTCTTTCCCCGTCTGTCTCTTTATCCTTCTGTCTCTTTCCCCTTCTGTCTCTTTCCCCTTCTGTCTCTTTTCCAGTCTGTCTCTTTCTCAGTATGTCTCTTTGCCCGGCTGTCTCTTTCCAGGGCTGTCTCTTTCACTGTCTGTCTATTTCCAGGTCTGTCTCTTTCCAGGTCTGTCTCTTTGCCCGTCTGTCTCTTTCCCAATCTGTCTCTTTCCAGGACTTTCTTTTTGCCCGGCTGTCTCTTTGCCCGGCTGTCTCTTTCCAGGGCCGTCTCTTTCCCGGCTGTCTCTTTCCCAGGCTGTCTCTTTCCCGGCTGTCTCTTTCCCAGGCTGTCTCTTTACCCAGCTGTCTCTTTTCCCGGCTGTCTCTTTCCAGGGCTGTCTCACCCTCTGTCTCTTTCCAGGGCTGTCTTTCCCCGTCTGTATCTTGCCAGGGCTGTCTCTTTGCCAGTCTGTCTCTTTCTCAGTATGTCTCTTTGCCCGGCTGTCTCTTTCCAGGGCTGTCTCTTTCACTGTCTGTCTATTTCCAGGTCTGTCTCTTTCCAGGTCTGTCTCTTTGCCCGTCTGTCTCTTTCCCAATCTGTCTCTTTCCAGGACTTTCTTTTTGCCCGTCTGTCTCTTTGCCCGTCTGTCTCTTTGCCCGGCTGTCTCTTTCCAGGGCTGTCTCTTTCCAGGGCTGTCTCTTTCCCGACTGTCTCTTTCCCAGGCTGTTTCTTTGCTCGGTTGTCTATTTTCCCGGCTGTCTGTTTCCAGGGCTGTCTCTTTCACCGTCTGTCTCTTTCCAGGGCTGTCTCTTTCCCCGTCTGTATCTTGCCAGGGCTGTCTCTTTGCCTGGCTGTCTCTTTCCAAGGCTGTCTCTTTGCTCGTCTGTCTCTTTCCAAGGCTGTCTCTTTGCCCGTCTGTCTCTTTGCCCATCTGTCTCTTTGCCCGTCTGTCTCTTTGCCTGTCTGTCTCTTTGCCCATCTGTCTCTTTGCCTGTCTGTCTCTTTGCCTGTCTGTCTCTTTGCCTGTCTGTCTTTTTGCCTGTCTGTCTCTTTGCCCATCTGTCTCTTTGCCCGTCTGTCTCTGTCTGTGTCCCTGTCTGTCTGTCAATTTTTTGTCTCTCTCTATCCATCTCCCCATCTTATTACCTCACACATAAGCTTATACTAACAGTTTATTTTGTTCCTATAGCCACCACTGACAGTTGCTATTAATAGCCCCTATCTCCCAGCTTCATTCAGATTAATGGAAGCAGGATTTTGGAGACTAAAGGGTGCTTTACATGCTGAGACATCGCTACCGATATATCGTCGGGGTCACGTCATTAGTGACGCACATCCGACGACGGTAGCAACATCGCAGCGTGTGACATCAATCAGCGACGATCAACGGTCACAAAATCGTTCAAAAACGGTGATCGTTGACATGTCGTTCATTTCCTTATTATCGCTGCTGCCACAGGTACGATGTTGTTCCTCATTCCTGCGGCATCACACATCGCTATGTGTGACACCGCAGGAGCGACGAACATCTCCTTACCTGCGTCCACCGGCAATGGGGAATGAAGGAGGTGGGCAGGATGTTACGTCCCGCTCATCTCCGCCCCTCCGCTTCTATTGGACGGCTGCTTAGTAACGCCGCAGTGACGTCGCTATGATGTCGAACGCACCTCCCCCTTGAGGGAGGGATTGTTCGGCGGTCACAGTGACATCGCTGACAAGGTATGTGCGTGTGACGCTGCCGTAGCGATAATATTCGCTATGGCAGCGAGCACCAAATGTCTCACGAGCGACGGGGGCGGGTGCTATCGCTAGCGATGTTGCATCGTGTAAAGCACCCTTAACTGGGAAGCATGGGGTTCAATTTTCCCGTCCAAACATAGCCTATGACGTTCCCTAAAAAATTTCGTGATTGTAAATGCGACGGTGCGGATTCCTTTAGCGGACATACACACACACACACATACATACATACACAAATACACTCAGCTTTATATATTAGATATATAAAGCTAGGTGTATGTGTGTATGTGTGCTCCACGGGGCAGGCGGTTAAACCTACTCTTCGCCGGGCTGTTTCAGGTCGGGTCAGGCGTTGTCGTGGGGTGGCCTTGCCCGGTTGCATTGCCCCAAGGGGTACAGTTAAATGGTGGGGGACATAAGCAGAATATTTGGAAAAGAGTTAGTCATGACGCCACCTGTGGTATGCGGCCAGGGAATAGCCAACGCTGCCGGGTTCCTCTCTGGGGTAGGTGTTAAGGCAGCCAGGATGGTGTCGCTCAGCACAGGCGGAGCGGGCCCTGGGTGGATGATGAGGGTTATAATGGCCGTTGGCACCTAAGAGCTGGGCGGCGGTGCCAATAAGGACGAGCCAACACAGTCTCTGCGGGTTCAGGGTGTAGTTTACTCACAACTTCAGCTGCCAGCCCAGTCACACTGATCACTGCCGTGATGGGCTCAGGTCGATACCGAAACCATGGGAGGTCAGAACTGGTACTGTAGTCTGTGGGCCCTTCCTCACTGCACTTTGTAGTGCGGGTCCCTGTGGCTTGCGATCGCAAGCGATCGTACCCGCCCCCGTCGGTTGTGCAACACGGGCAAATCGCTTCCCGTCGCGCACAACCTCGTTAGTCCCCGTCACATGCACTTATCTGCCCTGCGACGTCGCTCTGGCTGGCGAACCGCCTCCTTTCAAACGGGAGGTTCGGGCGGCGTCACAGCGACGTCACACAGCAGCCGTCCAATAGCAGAGGAGGGGCGAGATGAGCGGCTGGAACATGCCGCCCACCTCCTTCCTTCCTCATTGCCAGTGGACGGCAGGTAAGGAGATGTTCGTCGCTCCTGTGGTGTCACACATAGCGATGTGTGATGCCGCAGGAACGAGGAACAACATCGCTACTTACAGACAACGATTTTTCATAAATAAACGACCTCTCACAGAAAAACGATTTTTGTCTCTTTTGCGGTCGTTTAAGGTCGCTCCAGCCTGTCACACACTGCGATGTCGCTAACGACGCCGGATGTGCGTCACAAACACCGTGACCCCGACGATATATCGTTAGCGATGTCGCAGCGTGTAAGTGGCCCTTAAGGCTTATAGTTTAGGATATGTTTGCTTAGTTTCTTAGCATATTGACATGTTTCAATATGTTTGTTTTTTTTCCAGATATACCTTGCATTAACAAAGCAGATAGTTTTAGCTACATATGCGGAGAAGTCACTTTTGCGTCACGAAGGTCAAACCTGACTACCATGATAGGGAAAGCCTACAACTTGTATTTTGGCTGCAGAATAGGAGATCAAAACAAGAGTTGGGCTCCACACATATGCTGCAATAGATGTGCATTACATCTTACCCAGTGGTTGCAAGGGAAGAGACGATCAATGCCTTTTTCAGTCCCAATGATCTGGAGAGAGCTAACTGATCACACTACCAATTGATGTTTTTTGCATGGTGCCCACCATTATGGAAGGAGATTCAAGGAAAAAGAAGTTGACTTTACAGTATTCAAACATTTCATCTCCAATATGTCCAGTACCACATACGTAAGGACTGCCAGTTCCAAAACACCAGAAACATTTTCAGTTGAATCAAGTGAGGAAAAAGAGGACACTTCATGTCATGAAACATCTTCCACACTCACCCAAACTTTGTCAGCAACCTCAGCTGAATCACATCTTATAACGCAAAGTGACCTGAACGACCTTGGTACTGTAGATATTTGGACCTGCCCAGGAGTAAAGGTGGCTTTACACGCTACGAGATCGCTAAAGCGATCTCGTTGGGGTCACTGAGTTTGTGACGCACATCCGGCCGCTTTAGCGATGTCGTTGTGTGTGACACCTATGAGCGATTTTGAATCGTCACAAAAACGTTCAAAATCGCTCATCGCTGACATGCCCCCCTCTTCCCAATTATCGTTGCTGCTGCAGTAACGATGTTGTTTGTCGTTCCTGCGGCAGCACACATCGCTATGTGTGACGCCGCTGGAACGACAAACATCTCCTTACCTGCGTCCACCGGAAAAGGAGGAAGGAAGGAGGTGGGCGGCATGTTCCGGCCGCTCATCTCCTCCCCTCCTTTTCTTTTGGGCGGCGGTTCTGTGACGCTGCTGTGACGTCGCTTTGACGCTGAATGAACCACCCCTTTAGAAAGGAGGCGGTTCGCCGGTCACAGCGACGTCGCAGAGCAGGTATGTGCGTGTGACGCTGCCGTAGCGATAATGTTCGCTAGGGCAGCGATCACCACATATCGTGCCACCGACGAGGGCGGGTGCTATCGCACGCGACATCGCTAGCCGATGCTAGCGATGTTGCAGCGTGTAAAGCAGCCTTAACGCTGAGCTCTTAGGCTATGTGCCCTCGGGACTATGTACCTGCGGATATATCTGCAGGTACGTCCACAGGTTTCCCGCAGCAGCTCCCCAGAATCCGCAGCTATCCATAGCTGCGGGATTCCAGCGAAATATCTGCGGAAAACCTGCGGACATCTGTGCGACTTACCAGCGGAAGTACCGGCCTCTATCTCCATAGTGGAGAGGCGGTACATCCGCAGGTATTTCCGCATGAATAATTGACATGCAGTTACGTGCGGCTGCCGGACATCCGCACCATGTTCCGCATCCGCACATACCGCAGCATGGACACAGCACTCCCCATGTCCCATAGGATAACATGGGGAGTGTCTGTGCTTGCTAAAACCTGCGGATAAATCTACAGTTTTTCCGTGGCAAAATCTGCGAGTACATAGTCCCGTGGGCACATAGCTTTAGGTTCCAAGCTACAGCTGTGAAATCTAATAGAGTGTGATGTTCAGATATCTTTGTTATGCAATCGTGAGAAAGATCTTGTTCAATACTTTTTCATGGAGGGCGATCTTGTGGAATTCAACTACATCAATAGTTTAAAGCGGGCTTTACACGCTATGATATTTATGATATGATATTATAATATTATAGCAATTGCTAGCGATATCGTACGCAAAAGCACCCGCCCCCGTCGTGCATGCGATATCGTGTGATCGCTGCGGCAGCGAACATTATCGCTACGGCAGTGTCACATGCACTTATCTGGTCGTCGTCGTCGCTGTGGCTGCCGAACAATCCCTCCCTCAAGGGGGAGGTGCGTTCAGCATCATGGCGACGTCACCGCAACGTCACTAAGGGGTCGGCCAATCAAATCGAAGGGGCGGAGATGAGTGGGACGAACATCCCGCCCACCTCCTTCCTTCCTCATTGCGGGCGGGACGCAGGTAAGGTGAGGTTCCTCGCTCCTGCGGTGTCAAACACAGCGATGTGTGCTGCCGCAGGACGAGGAACAACATCTATAAACAACCATTAACAATTTTTTGTTTTACGACGACCTCTCCATGGTGAACGATTTTCACCACTTTGGAGGACTTTAAGGTCGCTGGTAAGTATTACACGCTGCGATACCGTTAATTACGCCGGATGTGCGTCACTAACGTGACCCCAATGATAAAACATTAACGATATCGCAGCGTGTAACGCCCCCTTAATAGAACTCCTTACCTGCGTCCCGACGGCAATGCGGAAGGAAGGAGGTGGGTGGGATGTTATGTCCCGCACATCTCCGCCCCTCCGCTTCTATTGGCCGGCCGATTAGTGACGTCGCGGTGACGTCGTGGTGACGCCAAACACACCCCCCCTTGAAGGAGGGATAATTCGTCAGTCACCGCAACGTCGCCGACCAGGTATGTGCATGTGATGCTGCCGTAGCGATAATGTTCGCTACGGCAGCAATCACAAGATATCGCATGTGCGACGGGGGCGGGTGCTATCGCGCTGGATATCGCTAGCCGATGCTAGCGATGTCGCAACGTGCAAAGTACCCCTTAAAGCTGTCTTGCTGCATAATGGCAATGCGTTACCTTCAATTTCAGTCGGTTATGCAGTCTACATGAAGGAAACCTATGACAACACAAAACAACTGTTGAGGTGCCTGAACTATGAGCAACATTTTTGACCCCTCTGTGGTGATATAAAGGTGCTTGCCCACTTATTTTGTCTCCAGAGTGGATATGACTCGCCCCAGGGCTATGGGGTACTCGGTCCCGGGCGGTGTACTACTGGGATGTGTCACTGGGTGGCCGTTGCCCAGTTCCATGACCCTGGGGGTCGCTTTAAAAGCGGTTATGTACAGGGGAATATTTAATAAAGTTTATGTTGTGACGCCACTTGCGGGTTGCAGTTATGGAATAGAACTGCCGCTGCACAGTCTCTCCGCTGGGAATGATGTTAACGGCAGCCTGGATGTTGGGCCCTCTGCAAGTAGGGCCAGGGCTCCAGGGGGTAGGTGATAGAGTTAGGCGCGGAAAGAAGGTAGGCCACAAAAGGGATTGCAGTGTAACTGGTTTTCTTTACTCACAGCAGTCAGATGGCTGGTACCCGGAGGAAAGCTGGTCCTCACCACTGGTCCCCTTAGTCCCAGTGCCATTTTGGTGACCTGGTGGCTTCTTACCCCTGCACCTTTCTCAAGTTGGTGGGTCCCCATGGCTTGAAGCATTTGGGGGTCCCCTCCTGGTAGTCTCTCAGTCTCTGGTCCGTACGGCTGACAGTGTGAACCCTGTAGGGTCGGTGTTCCGTTCTGTTCCCTGTTTCTCCCGTTACTGCTGGTGTCGCTGGACTTCTAAGGTTAGTGAGGTCTTGGATGGTCCCCTCACTGTGCAGATTTTATCAGGTCTGCCTGGAGCATTTGCCTAACCTAGGGCTCTGTACCCCGTCGGTGCTATGGTTCCGGGAGTACTCCACCGCCACACTACACGCCTGGGCCTTCAGGTCACCGTTACACTCTCCTTTCAGTGCGGTTATGTCCGTCTCCTCTCACTTCTACTTACCAACTGTCTGACTGTACGTCCCCTCCCACCTGGTTTTCGTCTAGTGGACTGGATCGGCTCCACCCCTGGGTGGCCATCCATTGGGTTCAACTCTAGTCTGTCACCAGTTTTTGGGGATGTGGAAAAACTGGGATTGTAATGTGTTTTGCTGTTACCAGCACTGGTCTTCCAGGTTCCTGGGGGTAGGCCCTGCATCTTTGACAGGATGTAGTATTTTGTAGCTCCCTGATGGCTTCAGGGGTGCTACAGATATACAACATACTGCTGCTTTCCCAGAGTCAATAGTCATGCAAGAGAATATCACTACAATAAAAGAGACTGGACTCCCCAACATTCACTTCAGCCAGGGAGAAAAATGTCCTGCATGCAGCACTTGTTGACCCACATAAGATTTTGTTACCACCATTGCATAGTAAGTTGGATCTAATGAAGTACTCTGTGAAGGCAATGGATAAAAATGCAAAAGTATTCAATTATCTCATTGATAAATTTCCAAGGTTGAGTGAAGCACAGTTAAAGGGAACCTGTCAGCAGTTTTTTCACTATTAAACTAAAAGTGTCACCTTCTGCAGCTCCTGGACTGTATTCTGTGAAGGTGCATCTTGTTCCCTTACTCCCCTTGCAGACCCTAAAAATAACTTCATAAAAGCTGACTGCCACGTATACCATACCTCCCAACCGTCCCGGATACAGCGGGACAGTCCCTCTTCTGAGCCTTTGATCCCGGGTCCCGCCCGTGAGGCTGTTTATCCCGGCTCCACCCACCCACTGTAGCCCCGCCTCGCTGTTTCTCCCTTCTACTATTCATTACAGAGCCGAGCGCGCACCTACTCCTGTGACTGCTGCTGAGGTATGAATCACCCCCTGCAGCAGAGCGACCCCCCTGCAGCAGAGCCGCCCCCCCCCTGCACCAGAGCCCCCCCCCTGCACCAGAGCCGACCCCCCCCAGTCCCGGAGCCTGCGTTTGTCGGCAGCTGTTCTCTGATTCCCCGTGTGCGGCTTCTCACTGCTGCAGATACACGGGGAGTCAGGAAGCTGAGGAGACCGTGCAATCAGCACTTATCTCCTGCAGATAGCAGTGACAATAACCTATGCAGAGTGGCATCTGCAGGCTTCTATTACCGATCAGTGGTCTCCTGCCTGTGGAGCTGCTGGGTCCTAGCTTCCCAACAGCTTCAGCTCTGCTTTATCCTGGCTCCTCTACCAGTTAAAGGGAACATGTCAGCAGAAATTTCACAATAAAAATAAAAGATTCCCCTCTGCAGCTCCTGGGCTGCTTCTAGAAAGGTTCCTGTTGTTATTGTGCCCCCTTTGAGACCTACAAAAATACTTTATGAAGTCTTACCTTTTTGTATGCAAATGTGTTTTTATGGTCACGGGGGCGGGCTGTCTGGCGTCCGTTATTCCCCCTCCTGCCGCTTTACGCAGTCCCCCATTGCTCATTTACATACACAAGGACGCCTTCCTCATGTAACTGTCCTCCCGAAGTTTTGCGCATGTGAACGCTTTTTCAGGTGATTGCGCAGGCGCGAGATTATGGGCGGCGCTGTGATTGTCATCAGCAGCGTTAACCAAGTACCCGCCCATAATCTCGTGCCCGCACTTTTCCCTCTGACTCCACCGTTATGCGCAAGTGCTGGCCATATGAGCCATGTTACCTATTACTGCTTGCACGAGATTATGGGCGGGTACTTGGATGACGCTGCTGATGACAATCACAGCGCCGCCCATAATCTCGCGCCCACGGTAATAGGTAACATGGTTCATATGGACAGTGCTTGCGCATAACGGTGGAGGCAGAGTGAGAAGCGCGGGCACGAGATTATGGGCGGGTACTTGGATGACTTTGCTGATGACAATCACAGCGCCGCCCATAATCTCGCGCCCACGGTAATAGGTAACGTGGTTCATATGGACAGTGCTTGCGCATAACGGTGGAGGCAGAGTGAGAAGCGTGGGCACGAGATTATGGGTGGGTACTTGGATGACGCTGCTGATGACAATCACAGCGCCGCCCATAATCTCGCGCCTGCGCAATCACCTCAAAAGCGTTCACACTTTGCACAGTGCTCAGTCCGGCGAGAGTGGCACTGGGCATGCACAAAACTTCAGGAGGACAGTTACATGAGGAAGGCGTCCTCATGTATGGAAATGAGCAATGGGGGACGGCGTACAACGGCAGGAGGGGGAATAACGGACGCCAGGCAGCCCGCCCCCGTGACCATAAAAACAGATTTGCATACAAAAAGGTAAGACTTCATAAAGTATTATTTTAGGTCTCAAAGGGGGCACAATAGCAACAGGAACCTTTCCAGAATGCAGCCCAGGAGCTGCAGAGGGGAATCTTTTATTTTTTTTGCTAAATTTCTGGTGACAGTTTCCCTTTAAAGGGAACCTATCAGGTGCAATCTGCACTCAGAGCCAGGAGCAGTTCTGGGTGTATATTGCTAATCCCTCCCTAACTGTCCCTGTATACACTAGCATAGATAAAGGCATCTATAGAAAAAGTATTTTTAAAGAGCTTATATCTTATGCTAATTAGCGCGGGGACTAGTCCCAAGGGCGTTACTTCACTTGGCTAGTCGGCTCATATAGCGTGTTAGTACTCACACAGGGGCGTAATAACATGCTAACATGCTATGCGAGCCGACTAGCCAAGTGAAGTAACGCCCTTGTGACTAGTCCCCGCGCTCATTAGCATAAGATATAAGATCTTTAAAAATATTTGTTCTTGATCTCTTTATCTATGCTAGTGTATACAGGGACGGTTAGGCAGGGATTAGCAATATACACCCAGAACTGCTCCTGGCTCTGAGTGCATATTGCACCTGACAGGTTCACTTTAAAGGGAACCTGTCACCAGATTTGGGGCCTATAAGCTGCGGCCACCACCAGCGGGATCTTATGTACACATTCTAACATGCTGCATACCTCCCAACCGTCCCGGATACAGCGGGACTTTCACGCTTTACGTTGTTTGTCCCGTTGCCACGGGCGGGACGGCCGGCTCCCGGGCTCCGCCCACCCACTCTCTCTCCGCCTCCCTGCTTTTCCCTCCTACCATCCTAGTAGACGTGGCATAGAGAGGAGCGCTGCCTGTGCTGCTGCTGGTACAGTAAACGAATCTCCCCAGCGCTGATTTCCCTCCCTCCCCCCTCACCCCCGGCCGGAGCCTGTCTGTGCGGTCGGCCGGCCGCCTGTCTGTGCGGTCGGCCCGCCACCTGTCTGTGCGGGCGCCCCCCGCCGCCTGTCTGTGCGGGCGCCCCCCGCCGCCTGTCTGTGCGGGCGCCCCCCTGCCGCCTGTCTGTGCGGGCGCCCCCCTGCCGCCTGTCTGTGCGGGCGCCCCCCTGCCGCCTGTCTGTGCGGGCGCCCCCCTGCCGCCTGTCTGTGCGGGCGCCCCCCTGCCGCCTGTCTGTGCGGGCGCCCCCCTGCCGCCTGTCTGTGCGGGCGCCCCCCGCCGCCTGTCTGTGCGGGCGCCCCCCGCCGCCTGTCTGTGCGGGCGCCCCCCGCCGCCTGTCTGTGCGGGCGCCCCCCTGCCGCCTGTCTGTGCGGGCGCCCCCCGCCACCTGTCTGTGCGGGCGCCCCCCGCCGCCTGTCTGTGCGGGCGCCCCCCTGCCGCCTGTCTGTGCGGGCGCCCCCCTGCCGCCTGTCTGTGCGGGCGCCCCCCTGCCGCCTGTCTGTGCGGGCGCCCCCCTGCCGCCTGTCTGTGCGGGCGGCCCGCCGCCTCATTGTGCGGGCGGCCGGCCGCCTCTCTCTGCGGGCGGCTGGCCGCCTCTCTGTGCGGGCGGCCCGCCGCCTGTCTGTGAAGGCGGCCGGCCGCCTGTCTGTGAAGGCGACCGGCCGCCTCACTGTGGCTGCCTGCGTGTCCGTGCTGGAGGCCCGCCGGCTGCCTGCGTGTCCGTGCTGGAGGCCCGCCGGCTGCCTGCGTGTCCGTGCTGGAGGCCCGCTGGCTGCCTGCGTGTCCGTGCTGGAGGCCCGCCGGCTGCCTGCGTGTCCGTGCTGGAGGCCCGCTGGCTGCCTGCGTGTCCGTGCTGGAGGCCCGCTGGCTGCCTGCGTGTCCGTGCTGGAGGCCCGCCGGCTGCCTGCGTGTCCGTGCTGGAGGCCCGCCGGCTGCCTGCGTGTCCGTGCTGGAGGCCCGCTGGCTGCCTGCGTGTCCGTGCTGGAGGCCCGCCGGCTGCCTGCGTGTCCGTGCTGGAGGCCCGCTGGCTGCCTGCGTGTCCGTGCTGGAGGCCCGCCGGCTGCCTGCGTGTTTGTGCTGAATGGGTGTGGATGGGGAGTGGATATGGGCGTGACTGTGAAATGGGTGTGGTTAGGGGGCGTGGCCTAAAAATTTGCCGCGGCGCGCTACGCGCGCCGCAAACTTTGTCCCTCTTTTCCTTCTTTAAAAGTTGGGAGGTATGCGTATACTAATTACCTGTGTGGCTCAGATGGGTGTCCTCTTTTTCGGCTCCTGTCCCCCCTCCTGCCGCTGTTCACCGTCCTCCTTTCTTGATTGACGTGGATGATGCCTCCGTCATCATCCATGTTGCTCTTTTAAATCTCGCGCCTGTGCAGTCATATCCGCTCGCACAGGCAGAGTTTGCTCTCTCATATCGCGGGCAGAGTAGAAAACATAGCTGCCCTCGTGCGCCCCAGTGAGCTAAATGCGCAGGCACGAGGATTAGCTTGGGTACGAGGATGACGCAGTGACGCCATGCACAGCACCGACCATAATCTTGCGCCTGCGCAAATCGCTCACCAGAGCACGCAAGGGCAGCTATGTTTTCTGCTCTGCCCGTGATATGGCAAAGTGAACTGCGCCTGAGCGAGCGGACATGACTGCACAGGCACAAGATGTGAAAAAGTAACATGGATGATGACAGAGGCGACATCACGTGGCGGTCAGCTTTTATAAAGTGGTTTTAAAGGGTCTGCAAGGGGAGTTAGGGAACAAGATGCACCTTCATAGAATGCAGCCCAGGAGCTGCAGAAGGTGACACTTTTAGTTTAATAGTCAAAAAACTGGTGACAAGTTCCCTTTAGGCCGAAAACACACTTCCGCATAAAAAATGTACGTGTGACACGGTCCGTTTTTCGGGTCTATGTTCCGTTTTTTTTGGCCGTTTCTCCGATACGTATGACATCCGTGTGATGGCGTACGCTATCCGTGTGTGCGTGTGGAATGTCCGTGTGTGCGTGTGGAATGTCGGTGTATGTGTACGTGAAATGCCCATGTGTAATGTCCATGTGTGTGGTAAAATGTCATTGATACATGTCGGCAGACAGCAGACAGAGTTGCACGATCAGAATGAAGTCGGATGAACTTCACCCGACTTCATTGTCATCCCGCAGCTCTGTCTGGGTGTCGCGTACTGATTAGCGGTCACCCGTGAAGGACTCACCGGTGACCGCTAATCCTCTGAGTGACTGAAGTGAGCAGTGTGATTAGTGCTGCCGTCACTCAGGTTACCCGCGGCTAGCTGGATCCTCCACCCGAGACCGCAACTCACCTGTGACTTCATCGCTGTCACTCGGGCGACTTGCTGTCACAGGTGGAGGATCCAGCGGTGGCCGTGAGTAACCTGAGTGACAGCACAGCTGATCGCACTACTGTACTCACCTTAGTTGCTGCGTGGAGCTGTCAGGAGCAGCGGGGTTCTTCTGCAGCTCCTGTCACCTTCATGTAGCAGAGCTGGAAGCGACACTGGACCTCTGTGGATTACGCCAGACATGGATGGGTATTTGGGGCTTAATAAATTGGTGAACGAGGGTATTTGTTATTGTTTTTTATTTCAAATAAAGGATTTTTTCACTGTGTGTGTTTATTAACTTTAACTTGCAGGTTAATCATTGGGGGTGTCTCATAGATGCCTGCAATGATTAATCTAGAACTTATTGGCAGCTATGGGCTACCAATAACTCCTTATTACCCCGATTGCCAACCCACCAGGGCAAATCGGGAAGAGCCGGGTAGAGTCCCAGAACTGTCGCATCTATTGTATGCGGCAATTCCGGGCGGCTGCTGGCTGACATTTTTAGGCTGGGGGGCTCCCCATAACGTGGGGCTCCCCATCCTGAGAATCCCAGCCTTCAGCCGTATGGCTTTATCTTGGCTGGTATCAAAATTGGGGGTGACCGCACGCCGTTTTTTTTAAATTAATTATTTATTTATTTCACTGCACAGTATAGATCCGCCCACCGGCGGCTGTGATTGGGTGCAGTGAGACAGCTGTCACTCAACGTGGGGGCGTGTCTCACTGCAACCAATCATAGGCGCCGGTGGACGGGGGAAGCAGAGAATACGAGATTGATTAATGAGCGGCCGGCATTTTCAAATGAATTGAAGCCGCGTATTTTCGGCACAGCTGTTCCTCGCCACGCTGGTGATCGGGGATTGGTAAGTATGAGCCGGGGGAAGAAAAAGACCAAGCGCCAATGTAAGTATGACTGAGAACAGCAGAAAAAAAGGTAAGTAGACTGACTTTAATAAAAAAGGAAAAAAAATAGATCGCTCGTTTAAAAACGCACACGGATGAAACGTGCTGCACACGGACATACTCCGTGTGCGGTCCGTGCAGGCATGGACCCATAGACTATAGAGGGTCCGTGCCTGCGTGCTGCCGGCCAAAAACGGACATGTCGTCCGTGTAGAAAACGCACACACGTACTTACCACACGGACACATGTTCCGTTTGATTTTACGCGTGTGTGCCATCACCCATAGAATAACATGGGTCTCTGTATCTCCGGTACGTGCAAAAACGTACCAAACACGTACCGGAGGCACGGATGTGTGTTGCGGGCCTTAAAGCAAGGAGTCTTTTTTTGGACCTCAGATTTATACGTTTCTTCAAGATACAGAGTTTCTCAGTTTGTTGCAGGGCAAGAAAAATATTCCATAAGTAGCATTTGCATTAGTGGTAACCAATTTTTGGGGGAAACTAAGAGCAGATAACTATTTAGAGTTAGCGAAAAATGTCCTCAAAACATATAAGGATCTTGGCTGTAACATGCCCTTAAACATTCATTTCTTTCATTTGTATCTAGACTTTTTTCCATCAAACTACGGAACAGTGAGAGACATGCACAGTGAGAGATTTCACAAAAAATTGTAGCTATGAAGAAAAGATATCCAGGAAAATGGAATTAATCAATTCTTGCAGATTATTGTTGGACAATTGTAAAGGGTACTTTGCACACTACGACATCGCAACTGCGATGTCGGTGGGGTCAAATCAAAAGTGACGCACATCCGGCGTATCGGAGTATGTGAATCCTTTTTACTACGATTAATGAGCGCAAAAGTGTCGAAATTGTATGATCGGTGTAGTGTCGGGCATTTCCATAATGTCGCTGGAGCGACAGGTACGATGTTGTTCCTCGTTCCTGCGGCAGCACACATCGCTGTTTATGAAGCCGCAGGAGCGAGGAACATCTCCTTACCTGCCTCCACCGGCTATGCGGAAGGAAGGAGGTGGGCGGAATGTTTACGTCCCGCTCATCTCCGCCCCTCTGCTCCTATTGGCCGCCTGCCGAGTGACAGGGCAGGTAAGTGCATGTGAAGCTGCCGTAGCGATAATGTTCGCTACGGCAGCTATCACAAGATATCGCATGTGCGACGGGGCGGGGACTATCGCGCTCGGCATCACATCAATCGGCTTGCGATGTCGTAGTGTGCAAAGTACCCCTAAGAGTTGATCCAATGCAGGAGTATAAGTGACTTAGGGGCACTTTGCACACTGCGACATCGCAGGTGCGATGTCGGTGGGGTCAAATTGAAAATGACGCACTTCCGGCATCGCATGCGACATCGCAGTGTGTAAAGCCTGGATGATACGATTAACGAGCGCAAAAGCGTCGTAATCGTATCATCGGTGCAGCGTCGGCGTAATCCATGATTACGCTGACGCGACGGTCCGATGTTGTTCCTCGCTCCTGCGGCAGCACACATCGCTGTGTGTGAAGCCGCAGGAGCGAGGAACGTCTCCTACCGGCCTCACTGCGGCTTCCGTAGGATATGCGGAAGGAAGGAGGTGGGCAGGATGTTTACATCCTGCTCATCTCCGCCCCTCCGCTCTGATTGGCCGGCTGCCGTGTGACGTCGCAGTGACGCCGCACGACCCGCCCCCTTAACAAGGAGGCGGGTCGCCGGCCACAGGGACGTCGCACGGCAGGTGAGTGTGTGTGTGAAGCTGGCGTAGCGATAACTTTCGCTACGCCAGCTATCACCACATATCGCTGCTGCGACGGGGGCGGGGACTATCGCACTCGGCATCGCAGCATCGGCCTGCGATGTCTTAGTGTGCAAACCCCGCCTAAGTGTCCTAAAAATACATTTCAGAAGAGTGACATAACAAAATATTCTGCATTGTTTTGCAAAACTAATAATGTTTCAAAGTACTGAAACTTTCATATATTAAAGAAGTTGTCCACTGCTTGGACAACCCCTTCACATTCCCTATGTGTGCCCCCACCAAAATGAAAAAGATTATATACCGCCCCGGGTCTCGGCCGGCTGCCGAGCCGCTTGGATCCGTGCTCGTCGGTGGGTGGCTCGAGCTCCTCACGGACCCGGGGGTCACATCGCTCTGAAAGGGAGTTGCTGGCGCTACGTGAGGGGTGGTGTTTGGTGGAGAGGTCCACGGCTGGGGCCGCGGTTGTTTGGGGGTTAAGTTCGTGACGCCACCCACGGGTTGTGGTGAATAGATGGACACCACCACTGCCGTTGACTAGGCTCCTGGGGACAGTGTTGCGCAGCTTGGTATTGACCCCTCCGTGGGTAGGGGGATGATGGTCCCAGGGGCCCGAGGGAGGTGCTGAGGCGGGGGGATGGATGCATGCTGCCGTGTCGGTGCGGTGCGGCGTGGTGCGCGGCCCGAAGGCACTGTGGTACTCACTATTACAGACACGCTGGAATCTCTGGTAAACCAATTAAGATGGTGGACGGTGCCCGCAGCCGGCTGCGCTTTTCCCCTTTTCAGGTTGGTGGTTTACGCCTTTCTCCTGCACCTCATTTTTGGTAGAAATGAAGACTCCTATGCCTGAGCAACGGTAGTCCGCTCCCCAGCCTTGTGTGTGCCAGTAGAGCCTGTGTGCCCGCAGACGCTGGCCCGTGGGGTCTCGATGCCTGGGCGGTGGCTTTCTACCCTTATCGTTGGGCTGTTGTCTTCAGTCAGGTCTTAGGTGGGAAAGGGCCTAAAGTCCAGTCCTCAATGAGTGGATTCGACTCGGTCCAGCTATTTCTGGGCCTCGTACTAGGTCTGAGTACCCCTCCTGGTGCTCCGGTTTCCAATCGGTTCCCCGGTTTGGTACCGGCGGGCCACTACCCGGTCCCAGTTCCTTACGGTTCCACCCTGTGCCTGCAGGACAGCTTGAATTTCTATTTTGAGTTGCAACATTTCATCAATTTTTCTCTGTTGTCCATGGCCAGGGAGATTAGCTACAATGCCATGGATTGTAAACTTCTTGATTATGCTGTGTACCCTGGGCAAAGGAACATGAGATGGACTTGTGAACTTGAGATTGTTGATATTTTTCAACAATTTTGGTTCTCAAGTGCTCAGACAGTTCTTCTTTTTCTGTTCTCCATGCTTAGTGTACCACACATGCAAAGATTGAGTCAACTTCTCCTCTTTTTATATAGTTTCAGGTGTGATTTTCATATTGCCCGCACCAGTTACTTGACACAGATGAGTTTGAACCAGCAACACATGCTTGAAACAAAGTCGTTTTTCTGGGAGAAATACTTCACTTTCTAGAACAATTTCTAGGTAACAATCCAAAGCTATAACGATGGTGGTTAGCCAATGAACCAGTGGAGTGTGAATGTGACCATTTTTTTTTTTTTTACCATTTCTAGGGTGCCTACACTTTTGGCCATGACTGTTTGTGTATGCATTGTAATTTAAGTGTGTTAATATACACCTACCACCATTTTCTCCAGCATCCAAAGCAGTTCCTTTCTTCTTCTAAGTGACATCACTGCTCTTCAGACTCTCTGGGTCACACTACACGCATGACCCAGAAGTGGTTTTTATCATGTAAGCCTGTGAAGCATCAGAACAAGGCTCTATAGACTTACATTGTGCAGAGTGTCCCTATAATATATAGCATAAGGATCCACAGATAATTATAGGCAACAACTCGAAGATAATGCATTCAAAACAAAAGAGTCTTTATATTCACCAAAGTATGAAAATACCCAAAAGACACCGTGATACAAATGTATAAAACATTTTATTTATTCTTAATGCATAGGGTATTATAGGGTATACATAACAATGATTTCAAGAAAAACCGGAGTGAGTAAGTGAAGGAGAGGAGGGGAAGAACCCCACGTGACCCAGGATGGATATCAAATCTCGCATAGGACCTGCTGTCATAAATATAATACTAAAAGGTAACCTCATACCCGTGTAAGAAGGCTGACACAATAACCCAAGGTCTACTGTCCAGCTAAACGGTAACCTCATGCAATTGAAAAGGGATGCCAATACAACAGAAGCCAAGTCTACTGTCCAGCAAAGTAAGAGGGCTTACCTAACAAGCAGATCACCAAAGAGTCCTGGTGTACACGTGGGGACCGAGTGTCCCTATAGTCTAAATTGCCATCACGTGACTTAGAAGAGGACCAGATACTAGATACATGAGAATATGGTGGTAGGTAACAATAATAACACACTGACACTGGGGTACATACACATATACCCAGGTTTAGGGAAGAAAATACTTCATGGGAATGTGGCGCCCTGGACAAGCCAGGGGCCACAGATAACAACACCAACACACACCACACTCCCGGTCAGGCACACTTAAGTCACACAAAACCCTTGTTGCCTTCCTCCAGGGGCTGATGTTCACACCAGGGGGTGGGCCAAGCGGTTGGTCCCGCCCACTGAGGAGTTCACAGTCCTGGAGGCGGGAAAAGAGCGGAGATTAGTTTGGACGTGAAAGTGAGAGGAGGTGAAGTGGTAGTAGAGCAGTCTGAAGTGCTCCAGGTGTGTGGCCCGGACGGAACAGCAAGGTTGGCAGACGGTGGTGACCGTCTGCAGGAGTGGCCTATTGGAGCTAGCCGTAAGGACCGTGGACGGGCGGTGTATGCAAAGAGAAGCCAGCACCACCCGGCAGGGGCTTACGGACCCCGACAAGGCTAGGAGTCGCCGTGCAATTTGTCAAATCCGTTAGCGAAGGGAACCTCCTGGGTTTCCCAGCAGCCAAGTCCCGACAGAAGGCAACCGTCCAACCGAGAGAGGGAAACACAGTCACCGCCAAGGCTAAAGTTCCCAGGGCCAGAGCCTGCGGGCAAAAGGGGCTCCTTCAGCAACCTTCAAACTGGGGAGCGGGTTACCGGTGGGAACCCATTGGAACCGTTTACACTACACAGGTGCAGGGAAAGGCAGTCAACATCAACATGCCGGGAGGAGAAACACCGCAGCTGTCTGTGGGACCCGTCCATCCAGCCGTTTGTTTCACCGGAGACTCTGTGTACATCATTGGCTGAGTGAGTACCACCGTGCCGTGCGGCACAGCGCTGCCCCCGCGACCCTGCACCTCGCCAGGCCCCGTAACCCGCCTGCCAACTATCCCTACCCCATCACCGGGCCCCGAGACAACCAACCCCCCTACCCACGGAGGGGAGAACTAACATCCAGGCTGCTCCCTGTCACCGCTCCCGGGATCCCCGTCCAGAGCAGCGGTGGTGTCACCAATCTCACCACAACCGTGGGTGGCGTCACGGACAATACCAAATTCCCCACAATCAATCCCCCCTTTCACTCACGGGCGAGGAACGCCGCTCGAGTCCCCGGGTTCCGGCCCACTGCTCGAGCCACCAACGAGCAGCCGGACTCGAGCAGTGGGAGAGTGCAGCGTCCCCTCCTCCGCCCGCGACAGGAAGGCTTCTGGAAGTAAGATATTGAGGAAGAATGGCAGCTTCACCACTTTCAGAGCATGAGAATGAAGAGGTTCTTCCTGCTCTGGAGATCATTTATAAATCACTTATCCAATCACTTCCAATTACAACCTTTTGTTCCTTCTCCACTTACCTCTCACATATTCAAAATTTTGAAAAACTTTAAAAAGTTGCAATTCCCATTGATATGACTAGGTTTATTGAAAAAAATAATTTATTCATCTAGATGTAAAATGTAGACTTACAACTTTGAGCGATTCAGGTTGTGCTTTATAGTTACATAACACCTATTAATATTAACAGTTAGATAACAATGATATCACCTAATCTTGCCAGCTCTTTTGCTGACACTTCCAACATGAAGTGGAAGAATTAAGTTAATTCCCATCTCAGACATCTGTTCTCTAGTGTACTTATTCTGAAGTGCTGCTAAAATAACTCTCAAAACCAAAGACCTTCATCATGTCAAGTAAAACTTGTCCTGTACTTCAATTCAGTTATAACAACAGCAACATTAATCATTTACTATCACATGTTCAAGCACCAAGGACATAAGAAGTAGATTAAATATAGTTCCCAAAACCAACATGTATGGCATCTATATTAAACAAAAATCAGAGGAATTATATTCTAACTTTATTTAACCCCTTCCCAATATGGCGGATTTCTGCTTTTTAGAACAAATTTTTTCTATCATTTCCTTCAACGTTTCATTTTTCTGTTGACATAGTCATATGGCAGCTTATTTTTTGCAGGTTGAGTTGCCGTTTTGAATGGCACCTTTCATTTTACCATTCCAGTGGCATATCTGTAATGTGCCATGGGGCAGTAGCCATATGCGACGAACTCGGTTTCTTTGCCTCGACACGCTACAGAAATAAGGGGGTGCTGTATGTGTGGGTGTGATGATGCAATTATTGTGAGCACGTTCGTCTTCACACCCAGGTGGTTCTGTTACTCCTTAAGCCCCTTTATCCTCAGGATAAGGACACAGACAAGTTGTTATAAACAAGTCACACTTTACTTGGCAGACAACTTGGGTACAAAGGGCAGCAGGAAGCACACTTCAGGCACGCTTTTAACGGTTTCTGGCAACCACATTCTACTTGTGTACAGTGAACAGACGAAACAATTGGGGGCCCCTCCTACTTCTTGCAGCACGACCACATAGGTCAATGTGTAATGCTATTGTGACGCCCTGGCCGGGCCAGGTAGTCACAAATAGGGCCCCACACAACACCCTGGTGACATCAGCCAATCTTAAAACCCTAGTCACACCCTAAGGGCTTGATTGACACACCAGGGGGCGGAACCAGGTGGTTGGAAGACGCCCACCTAGGAGTTTTAGACAGCCCGGGGCGGGGAAAAGTCAGTTCAAGGAGTTGAGTTGTGGAGTTCGAGGAGAGAGGAGTTCAGGCCTGTGTCTGGGCCTGAGGAAAACTGACAGGTACCAGGGTAGGAGCCCTGGTGCCTTTGGCTAGGAGGCAGACAGCGGCCTCCGTCTGCAGGAGATGGGAAGACGGCTCGGTGGAACCGAGGTGGACCTCGACAGGGTTGTAGCCCGCCAGTACCAACCCGGGGAATGGACTCGGAAACTGGAGCACACAGGGGGGTACTCAGACCCTGAAGCTAGGTCCAGAAGCTACTGGAACTGATTAATTAACTGATTGCGGCCAGGACTAGAGGTCTTGTCCCACCCAAAGTCCTGATTGAAGGCAACAGCCCACCGAGGGGGATAACAGGCCACCGCCACGGCTCAGAGATCCCACGGGCCAGCGCCTGCGGGCAAGAGATCCTTAGGCGACAACCAGCCGGGAGCGGACTCCTGAAGTTGCAAGCACAGGCAGTCCACCGTTCTAAAACAGGTGCAGGAGAAAGACAGAGACCACCAGCCTGGTGGGGGAACTAGAATGCAGCCAGCTGCGGGCACCGACCACCATCACCTTGGTTTACCAGAGACTCGTGTGTTTTCTTAATAGTGAGTACACCAGCACCCTGCGGTCGCCCATCTCCCTGCACCACCAAACCCCAACGGGTCCCGGGGCCACAATCCCTGCCCACGGAGGGATTAACAACTTGCTGCACAACATCTCCCTCGGTGCCCCATAACTGCAGCGGTGATGTCCAATATCACCACATACCGTGGGTGGCGTCACGAACCTAGTACGGCCCAGCCCGTACATATACGTCCACTAAATCCCCCTTTTCATTCGGAGTGTCCGTGGGGTCCCCCGGGTCCGGAGACCCTCGAACCACCGACCAGAAGGTCCGGACCCGAGCAGCGGCAGGCTGCTGCCACGGGGGCGGCACACAATGAAACTTTGGCGTCATAAACAGGATACTTACCCATCTACTTACCTTGTGGAAGTGCGCCTTGTATTGAAGTCAGCGGTGAATCGTTGAAAAATTTCCAGAAAACACCATCTTGCCGCCATCTTTTGGCACGGAGATTCCCGCCCAGGGTCTTCTTCCCCGCGAACAGAGCGCGAAAGCTGAAGCCCCGCCCCCTGGGAACACGGCCGAAAAGCAAAGCCGGAAGTCTCAAAACGAAACTTACCGGCCAGAAAGAGAAGTGCCAGAAAAACACCAAGGGCAAGAAGTGGTAAGATGTCCGCGCCTAACCCTGATGGCGGAGTGGCTCCGGCCGCTGGAGTGGCGGCGCCTGCAGGTGCGCCTGATGATGAGAATGTGGCGGCGCTCACTCCGGTCGCAGGAGCGGGGGAGACTGTGGCTCCGACGGTCACCCAGGTAATGCCAATCTCCTTGCCCTACGTGCCCGGTGCTGCCTGGCTACCACAGTACGATGGGAAGCCTGATGCCTTGCATTTGTTCCGGAAGAAAATACGCACGATCCTTGGTGATTGGGACAGAATCTTACTACAAAGGGAGGCCAGGTGGATTTTTTGGATGGAGTCCGCATATCCAGACGGCCTGAATGAGCAAATTAGCTATACTAGCTTTCTGTAACAGGATAAATCGAGACTCGGCCATATATTTCTATTTAATCATGGTCTATAGTGGACCGATTTATTATACTCTCTCTCAGCACTATAAAGCTGGGTTTTTGAATATCTCTTACATATATGTAATAAGACAGTGTAGGAACATTTGTATATTTTTCTCTTAATGACTAAATTTTGATTAAGCTTTAATTGTCTAGATTTGACCACTGTAACCATTCCTTCCCCTGTGGATATATGAATTTGTGAGTACATATTCCTGGCCTATTTATACTTGTGATTATCTAATGTATATATGCACCCCCTCTACATACAGCGACTTACATGAATGTGTGTCCACACACTCCTTGTCTAATTTTTGTGTATACTGTTTACCTGCATAGTAGATATGGGTTACATCTTGAATATAGATAAATGTATGTATCCCCTCCATGCTTACCCATCTAGATGTATTTACGTTCGTAACTTTCTGGCTTGAGTATGTATATTATTCATATCCATGATTGTATGGGTGTGTTGCATCTTAAGCATAAGGTTTTTTATATATATATGGACCCCTACACCTTTATTTTTTATCTTGTAGGAGCGACTATTTGTGCACTAAACTCCTATGTTTGTCCAGAATATATGTGCACCAGTATTATAATGGTAACGGGCGAGGTAGTGTCCGTTGTCCTGCAGACCTCCTTGTCCATTCTAACGCGCGTGCGCGCGCTGCCGTGGTGTGCATTGATTTTTCAAACACGGCCAATATGACTGTGGGGGCTTACAGTGCGCATGCGCGAGATGGGTGGCGCGCGTGCGCAGTGGATAGGAACTTTTCTGTACCGGAACTATCGGCGAGTGCAAAAGAACCGTGGATACTATCTGGTGGTTGCACTGCCTAACAGGAAATGACGCTGTTCTTTGCTTTCTGGCGCGATTTTCGTCTATTTAAACTGGATTTGGAGTGTTAGCTTAAATGAACGCCCAGATGGAGTACATACCGTTACCTGGGGATTTTCTCCTTGATGCTATTAAGGTATTTGAATTCTTTATGTTGTGCACTTCTTATGCATATGCATACTTATATATATGTTCATGTAAATACAGCGGGCTTGTTGCCAATACTGTTTTCCTATGTTTGGTATTGCAGAGGGCTTGAACGGTATCTAAGGACTCTGCTTGTATTATGCTTTGAAAGCCTGGGTATGTAATGTCTGGTGTGGTGTGCACACTAGGGGTGGTGAGATATCAATTGTACTTAGTATTACCCTCTACTAGCTGGCTGGAGGGGTGCACAACAATTCTTTGATATATATCTGAGGATGATTATTACTGGTATATAATATAATAATTTTTTTAAGGTTGCATACTCCACATGACTTATCTTTTGGATGCATGAATTTGTCTATTGCGGCAAGTTAGCCTGAACCTGATTTAGACTGTACGTTCAGCAACAAGCTACCAGGTAGTAGATTGATGTATTTTTTCTCCTCTAATAATTTTATATTTTATTGAGCCTATGTTTTACCAAATATCTATAAGTGAAAAAATTGTCACTTTCTTTTTTTGATCGCTAGGTGCATCAAGTGGTGTTATAGTATTAGTGTTTTTGGAGGATGTACCATATTATCTATTGGTCCTGGTGCGACTCTATTATGGTCAGTGTTTCACTATTTTTATGTTACACTGTGGTGATTACAACAGTGGTCCTATGGTATAAGACAAAGTAAACCCTGTGTTCTATTCCAGGTTTGAAGCTGTGTGTTTCAAGGATCCATGCTGTTATAACCCTGATGAGCCTGCAGTGGGTGAGCAGACCCCCTGCAAAAGGGAGCATAGTTAACCCGGAAATGTTATTAATAAAAATGTTTTATTTGTATGTGTATTGTGTTAGGGTACCCCTAGTGGCCGGGTGGGACGGCTGTCACCACAGTGGGGAGGAGGAGCCGGCAGAGACAAGGGGAGGAGAGAGCAAGGGTGTGAGGAAAAGATTAGATCAAGGGAGCAGTCGTCTCGGGGACAGGAGCGGAGCAGCAGAGCCGGGGCAGAGTGTGGGAGCTGGAAACCAGGGAAGCCGGTGAGAAAAGGAGCGGGCGGAACCTCATAGTGTGAAGCAGTCCGGTGTGGGTCCGGGCTGTGGGTAGCCAGAAGTGGGAGCCGGGCGAAGTGGAGTAGCCAGGCACATCCCCACTGGAGGGGACGCAAGGACAGGCTTCCCCCAGCTAAGAAAGCGTATCACCACCTTTATTGCTTTGTTTGGGACTTTGTGAAGAATAAAAGAATGTTTGTTCATTGCATTGAACCCTGCCTGAAGAGTGTTTGTGCGCCGGATAACATCTGCATCACCACCGCACTCTGCCCCACCAAGTCATCTCCTGTCCCCATAGTGACGGTGGAACCAGGGGTAAGCCTGATTGCAAGGGCCACGACTACAAGGCCAGAGGCACCCCTGGCACCCCGTTACATGTGGCGTAGTCGGCAGGATGCGATTCCCCTGCCAGGAACCCAGGAGGCTGGAGATCGGGTCGTGCCTGAAGCACAGGATCCGGACCGTGATACAGGATTTCCAGTCCCGTGGTGGGAAGAGAACCTAGTACCCGTGGCGTTGGACCGGGTACAAGATGGCGGCAGGGAGGCCGTTGTCTGTGAGGAAGAAAAGGCGCGGAAAGTTGGCGCCGAAAGAAGAGCCTGGGGCTGGCCGGTGCCGAAGAGAAAGCATGGAGTACTCCGCCCAAAGAGGGGAGGCGCCAGCTCCAGGGCACGGAAGAAGAAAAAGAAGTACCTCAGCGGAGGAGTCAAGATGATGCGTGGGGCTGGGGGTGGAGTCTGTTTAAGAGCGGGAAACGAGGACCCGTCTCCACTCTACCCAGTCTCAGCATTGACACCGCCGCCGTTACCAGCAAGATTGTCAGGGGCAGCGACGCCTTCACCACTGAGAGGAGCTGCAGCAGCTGCGCCTGTGGAGCCACCCTACGCCCCTGCGTCCTTCCAGAGGATCCGTCAGCAGCCGGGACAATCCCTGGGGGCATACATCCAGGCCCAAGCGGAGGAATGGAAGAGGGCCTGGCCCCCAGAGTAAGTCACCACTGCTGATCTGTTGTTTAAGTCCGGCGCCGTTTAGCCGGCAGAAGTTCTTTTAAAGTTTCACGGGACGAGCTCCCTTCTGTGTGTTTGTACGGGCAGTCGCCCCATCTAAGACCGGGAGCGCTGTTGCCAAGCCTCCGGGCGCCCATCTAAGACCGGGAGCGCTGTTGAGCCTCCGGGCGCTAGTTGAAAGAAGGACCGGGAGCGCTGCAGAAACCGCCGGGCGCGGGACTGGTGGCCGTCCAGAGGAGGAGAACTGGGCACACTGGTGGCCGTCCAGAGGAGGAGAGCTGCGCACACTGGTGGCCGTCCAGAGGAGGAGAGCTGCGCGGGACTGGTGGCCGTCCAGAGGAGGAGAACTGGGCACACTGAAGGCCGTCCAGAGGAGGAGAGCTGCGCACACTGGTGGCCGTCCAGAGGAGGAGAGCTGCGCACACTGGTGGCCGTCCAGAGGAGGAGAACTGGGCACACTGGAGCCCTCTGTGTGGGTGCTGCGCCTATTGTGGACGGTATTGCAGACTTTACGTGCTTCTGTGTGTTTTAAGTAAGAGCCGTGCCGGGAGGCTCGGGTTTTAAGAGGGGAGGTATGCAGTGGGTGAGCAGACCCCCTGCAAAAGGGAGCATAGTTAACCCGGAAATGTTATTAATAAAAATGTTTTATTTGTATGTGTATTGTGTTAGGGTACCCCTAGTGGCCGGGTGGGACGGCTGTCACCACAGTGGGGAGGAGGAGCCGGCAGAGACAAGGGGAGGAGAGAGCAAGGGTGTGAGGAAAAGATTAGATCAAGGGAGCAGTCGTCTCGGGGACAGGAGCGGAGCAGCAGAGCCGGGGCAGAGTGTGGGAGCTGGAAACCAGGGAAGCCGGTGAGAAAAGGAGCGGGCGGAACCTCATAGTGTGAAGCAGTCCGGTGTGGGTCCGGGCTGTGGGTAGCCAGAAGTGGGAGCCGGGCGAAGTGGAGTAGCCAGGCACATCCCCACTGGAGGGGACGCAAGGACAGGCTTCCCCCAGCTAAGAAAGCGTATCACCACCTTTATTGCTTTGTTTGGGACTTTGTGAAGAATAAAAGAATGTTTGTTCATTGCATTGAACCCTGCCTGAAGAGTGTTTGTGCGCCGGATAACATCTGCATCACCACCGCACTCTGCCCCACCAAGTCATCTCCTGTCCCCATAGTGACGGTGGAACCAGGGGTAAGCCTGATTGCAAGGGCCACGACTACAAGGCCAGAGGCACCCCTGGCACCCCGTTACAAGCCCCTATTTGCTAACTAATGGGGCGAAGGGTGAATCCTGGACGTAAAACAGCTTAAGTCAATATTTGATAATCATTGTGTGTCGACTTGAGGACGTAGTCTGGCCTATCCCTACTAGTCTGCGACTGATGATTAGTGACGGACATAACTCCCTCCTTTGCACAATCTATGTGTGCATATAATCTTGTGGGCTTTATCTTTGGTGTTGCACCTTACCCACTGTTATTTAGACACACTGGATATCTTCTTCAGAGTGAGTGGAGGGTCAGTTTAGGACGACAGTCGACGAGGAACGGGGGTGTCATGGTCAATTAGGACTCCGACCCCCGTATGTAAGGAAGGGTGAGAGAAGGATTAATTATTTTTCTCACCTTTCTTTTCAAAAATCAGTTTAATACTTTTTTATCATTTTATGTATGTATGTACTCTGTTTGTGGCATATATGTTCAATAAAAAATAAAGACTATGTTTTTAAGGTAATAGGAATTTTCGGTTTTTGAAGCCTGATGCCTTGCATTTGTTCCGGAAGAAAATAAGCACGATCCTCGATTTGTATGCCATGACTGGCAAACAGCGTGCAGCGGTACTACTAGGGCAGCTGACCGGCGGCGCCGAGCAGGAGGTGGAGACTTGGGCAGACACGGACCGGGCCTCGGTAACTGCCATTTTTTATAAGCTCCAGATTGCTTTTTAAACCCACACGGAAGCGGAGATGCGGATGCAGTTTTATAATTGTCAGCAGCGGCCGCGGGATAGTATCCAAGACTACGCCACGGCTACAGACGGCCTTGTGTACGCTGATGGGGGTTGTATTTCAGTATTGCTGGTAGTTCTAATGATGTATTCTTGCGCTGTTATAAGCCCTGATCCTGTACACATGTAACAATCCATATCTTGTAAGATAACTTTATACATGGCCATCTTAATGAAGTGCTCTGCTGTCTGACAAGCTAAGGTTTACTATGTTTTTATTGATAATAGGAATATTGATGAGCAAACCGGAACTGTAAAGTTTGGGGTTCGTGCTGGACACCTAGTGTCTGATGCTCAAACTCAAACATGGACTTCTTATGGAAGTCTGTGCCAAAGTTTGGAGATGAGACGTAGAACAACGTTTGTTGAAAAGCTGAAGCACAGCCACTCAACAAGCGTTTTGGTTATGGGCACCTCAGGAGCCATCACAACGATGCCAAATAATGTGATTGACCAGTGCACCACATAACTCAGTCTCTATAATCACTGCACTGAGAGGAGGAGCCAGAACAAAAGCAGTGAAAAGCAGGACTGTACCGATTTGAGGGCTCACGTAAACAGTCCCAGCTTCTTCACTCAGTGCAGTGAATAAATTAACTCAATAAAAGCAATGGATAAATTAAATTCTCATCTGCTCTGGTTTCCTAGGACAGGATAGAACTTATGAGCACTTTGTCCATAGACAGCAGTTTTAACATCAAGCCACTGCCGGTACCCAGATGCAGAGGTGGATTTGGTAATTTTGACCTGTATTGCAGGCAGAAAAGCCAGAAGCAGAATATTCAGCTACATAGAGGTACTGTATAGATAGATATATACTATATCTCTATGTAGGTGAAGGAAAACGTTATATTCTTTTGTTGTTATAAAACTATTATACAGAAATGAGAAAAAAAAATGACAAAACATTTTTCACACCCCCTCCTTGAAATCAAACCAGCAACTTTCAAACACATTACTGAAGCTCCTAGCTGTTGAGCCACAGGCTCTGCTGCAATCAGAGGGAGGATTTTATATGGATGAACCTGCACTGCAGCCTCTAACTCCACAGCAGACTACTGTACACTGGAGATAGAGATCCATTGTACAGAGCAGCATCTCTATATCCTGTGATTTACAGGGAGAGTAAAACATTTTTTTTATTCACGTAAAATTACTAAAAATAATAAAAAAATTAGAATAATGCAATTTTGTGCATTTTTAAAAAATAAGAGATATCATAAATCAGCAAATAACATGAAGATATTTGGTGTCCCTGTAATCGTAACGACCCACACAACACAGAGATCAGATTACTTATGGGGATTGGTAAATAGAGTAGAAAATGGTGCAATTGATTAATTATTTTTCAATATTTAAACCCATAAAAAATGTGATAATGTAATACTGAGGCTGTATTCACACGTAGCATAAATGCTGTGTTTTTTCTGCAGGTAAAATGCGCACACACACACAATGCAATAACAATCCTCTGATTATTTGTGTTTTCTACATATTTTATGCATTTTGAGAGATATTTGATACCTATTTGTTGCAGATATGAATTCTACTTTTAATGCATTTTAATAGGCTCCAAAAGAAGCTTATAGAGAAACACACCGAAGGCGGAGATTTCCTGACGTCACATACACTTTGTTTAGACATTTAATCCATGTTCACATGTAGCGTAAATGCCGGGTTTTTCTGCTACTTTTTTGCACATAAATTTTCGTGTGTTTAACTGTCCAAGCAAAGTGGATGTGATTTCATGAAAAGATGCCACTGAAATCTGCGGTTTTGGTGCTTTATTTTCCTCTAGAGGCTTCTAAACAAAGCTTAAAAAAACCCATGTAAAAAACTGCAGTTACTTTTTTAACTGCAGAATCCAAGCATTTCTGTATTATAAAAACACTTAAAAATGCGGCTTCACATCTGCACCAAAAACGCATGAAATAATGAGGAAAAGGAAAAAGAAATGCAGCAAAAATACAATAATTAGAGAAGACTGTTATTGAATAATTTGGTGCAGACAGCGACAGAAAACAAAAAGACCGGATTTCTGCAACATGTGAACATGGCTAAATAGACACAAAAAAGCAACATGTCATATAGTGAAGCTTATATAAATATGAGAACGTTCTGGCTGATACAACTTTGAATGAATGAATGAACACTTCGGGGGATCTGCTGAACATCCCCCACTGCCAAATGGGTGTGGCTTGGGGTGTTGCCAGGGCCGTGGTCAAAATTTGCTGCGTCACATACTTCATCCCTCTTTCTGTTCTTCAAAAGTTGGGAGAAATGCTAAGAGCCTGGTGCACAATATCTTAAAAGAGCCTTGTGCAGCGTACCCTTACAGACCTTGGGGCAGAGCATCCCAATAGAGCTTGATGCAGGGTGCTCTAACGGGGCCTGGTGCACAGCACCTTAATAGAGCCTGTGCAGAGTGCCCAAATTGAACCTGGTGCATAGTGCCCTAAAAGAGCCTGATGCACGGTACCCTAATTGAGCCTGGTGCAAAAGTAAAGTATAAGTCTTTGTTGATTACACCAAATCATGAAGGATATTAAAAACTGACCTACAATATTAAACACCAATCTGGAAAGTTGTCTGAATGGGCAAAACCTTAACAAATGAGATTTAAGGTTGATTTGAGCAATGCACCTAGGACGAAGTAATTCCATTACTACATATTCATTAACCCCTTCACAACCTTTGACTTACATTTACCTCTAACAGAGACTGTTAACTAGTTAAATACCGCAGTCAATCTCTGACAGGGGGATTTAACACACGACGGCAGGGATTGCTTCATTCCCTGCTCCTATCGGTGGCCTTGTGGATTGCCATTACAGCCGGGGGTCAGTTGATGACCCTTGTGTAGTGATGGGCGAACCCAAACTGTAAAGTTCGGGCTCCGTACTGAACACATAGTGTTTGTGTCGCGGGCGGGGAGGAGGGTGTCAGCACACTACGCTCACCCCTTCTGCTCGGGTCCGGCGGCTGCTGCTCAGTGGTGGCTCGAGCGGTAGGCCGGATCCCGGGGGTTTCTCGAGCGGCACTCCTCGCCCGTGAGTGAAAGGGGGTTGTTGGGTGTGGGGATTGTTTATTGTCCGTGACGCCACCCACGGTTGTGGTGATTTCACCACCGCTGCTCTATACGGGGGTCCCGGGGATGGTGATGTGGAGCAGCCAGGTGTTGTGTTGCCCCTCCGTGGGTAGGGGTTGGTGATCCCGGGGCCCGGTGATGGCTTGGGGGGTGCAGGGCCTGGTAAGCGCAGGGACGCGGGGGCAGCGCTGTGCCTTGCGGCACTGTGGTACTCACTCAGCCTGAGACGTTGACACAGTTTTTACGGTAAACCAAACGGCTGGTAAGACGGTCCCACGGACGGCTGCAATTGCTCTCCCAGTAGGTGACGGTGATGTCCCTCTTCCTTGCACCTTTGTGTACTTTTTGGTTGCGATGGGTCCCCACCGGTAACCCGCTCCCCGGCTTCAAGCTGGGCCAGAGGAGCTCTACTCTTTGCCCGCAGGCGCTGGCCCTCAGAAACTGGTGCCCTGGCGGTGGCGGTGTCTCTGTTGTACAGGTTGGGCTGTTGCCTTCACTCGGGTCTTGGTTGTTGGGGGATCTACGTCCCCTTTACTGACGGATTCGGCAAATTACGGCGACTCCAAGCCTTGCCGGGGTCCGAGAGGCCCCTGCCCTGGTGCTGACTGTCCTTCGGAACACTGCTCCAGACCGCCGGGCACACAGCCTCCGGGGTCCTTCCAGGAACTTCCAAACGGTCCCCCTCCAGACAGTCACCGCCGTTGCTGACCTTGCTGACCTGTCCTGCACACAGCTGGACTACCTCAGGCTTTTGCACACTCCTTCTGTTCTGTCACCACTCTTGCTTTCCTCCTTTACTACTTTTCTTTCTTCACTTTCACTTAGCTCTTTACTTTAGCCCTGTCTGGGCTACTCCTCCACTCTTTCACTTCCTCCTCCCTGACTAGACTCCAACCCTAGACTGCCTGGTAGTTCCCGCCTCCAGAGCTGTGATCTCCTCGGTGGGCGGAGCCAACCGCCTGGCCCACCCCCCTGGTGTGAATCATCAGCCTCTGGAGGAAGGCAACAAGGATTTTTGGTTAGCTTAGATGTTCCTACCTGGGATGTAGGGTGTGGTGGTGTGTGACCTGTGTCCCCTGGCTTGCCCAGGGCGACACATTCCCCCTTAGCAAAATGCAGACCGTCCGCGGGCTGCCGTCCAACACCGGATTTATTTTTCTGTAAAAGATAACATAATAATCAACATATTTACATTTTTAATAACTCTTCCCAAAACGGGAGGCACATTTCTTTAACGTTGCATAACGGTTTACGGTTACGGTTTCCGCTCTCTCCCACCCAAGCAACCTGGCCCTGATGCTGCCCCTAAAGCCCAGGCAGCACCCCTTGACCCACAGTCCAGCACACGGTACCCGAGCGGGATCTGTCCTTTCCTCCAGAGGGTAGCCACCGGTTCCTTTGGTGGCTGGGCCCCAGCCTGCTCTGCTGAGGGCCCTCCCTCCAACCTGCCTCTCCGGAGGCGGCATTGCAGAAACGGTAACGGCAAACAACTTTTTACAAGCCACTTAACGTTTGTGGTTGCCCTGCAAGTTCACGGGCTTGTCCATGGATAGTTCCCATGCAAAATAACTTTTTAAACGGTCCCCACGGGGACAACGGTGCCGGCTCCAGCCGGTTCAATCAAACAGAAAATCAGGTAACTTCTTCGGTAATTTCACTTATCATTCTCTTTTAAACAAACAAACTGTTGGTCCCAACGGGGACGGTGCTGCGGGCATCCGCTGCCCTACTCCGGTTGCTCAAGCTCTGGTGCCGCTGCCAAGGAAGGGAGGTCTGCGCTCGCTCGGGCCTCCGGGCCCCTCCTGAGTTTGGCGTCCAGCGCAAACCACCCCCGCTCCCCGAAGTACCGGGTGTATTGTGCGAGGTCGCCCGGCATCAGATTGCGGCCGGGATGTTCCTCAGGCAGGTGGGTATTCACATCCCGCCGGGCTATGAACACTTCGGCCTCCAGGCCTGGTTCGTAGATGAACCCGTAGCCCCGGCGGACATCAAACCGCCTCACCTGCCCCTCGTACAACGGTCCCCGGACACGGGCGGTTGCTTGCTGGAGGTTCTCTTTCTCCCGGATAGCTCTGGCTACCAGCTCGGCCTTCTTCCGCTCCCTCTCGGTGATCTCCAGGCCCAGCGGTACCGGCTCCCTATCCCAATACGGCGCTGCCGCCAGCACCGGCGCACGGGTCGGGCCCCGCGGGACATCCTGGACATTGCCCACTGTCAGGAATCTGGGCGGCATCTCCCGCGGTGTCTTGGCCTTGGGCGCTGCCTTGCAGCAGCAACCCGGCGCTACCTCAGCCGAGGTATGGGGGATGGGCATAGGGGCTTTCCGCTGCTGGGCCTTCGGCTCGGAACGGGCTATCGGCTCCGGCTCGGGGAACTTCTCAAGGGATGCCTCCGGTTCAACCTTCGGGATCTTCCACGGCAACACCTCCGGTTTACTACGGGCTCCGACTACAGGTTGGCCCGCCTGGGCGGGGACGCTGGGTACTGCTACCGGTTGCGGTGGTAGCAGGCCTAGTGGCGGGGTCACGGCCTCCGGGACGGGTGGCGAGGGAGGCGACGGGGGGAGAGGGCTTGGACCGGGCCCCACAGCCGCGATGACCGGCCCTTCAAGGGCATCGGGACGTGGGTCACTCACCCTCCCTTTCTGCGCCTCCTCCTCGCATCTCCGCACGGTGGCTACAACGTCCGCCATGTCGGCCTCCCACTCCTCCATGAGGAGCTGCATCTTCACCTGCAGCCTTTGGTAGAGCTGCGCAGTTCGGATTTCCACCCACGCCGCGGTTCCAGGCGCGGGGGCTACGGTGTCGCGGGACGGCATCCACATGATGGCTTCTTTTTCTTTCCAGGAACGGTATGTCTGCAGAGTCCTGGCGTCCCTGCTTTTATAGCTGCAGCTACATGCGTCCAGCCGCCATCGCGTCCCCCTTAGCTCTTTTCGGCCCCTCCTCTCTCGGGGCGGGGTTTTGGCCTTCGCGCCTCTACTACTCGAGAAGACGCTCGAGCGGGAACTTTTCGCGCCCAAGATGGCGGCTTCTGAAATTTTTCTGCCGGATACCTCTGGCGGTAACAAGGCGCACCTCTACCAGACGGCAGAGCGGTAAGATCCTGTTCGTGACGCCAAGTTTTCGCGGGCGGGGAGGAGGGTGTCAGCACACTACGCTCACCCCTTCTGCTCGGGTCCGGCGGCTGCTGCTCAGTGGTGGCTCGAGCGGTGGGCCGGATCCCGGGGGTTTCTCGAGCGGCACTCCTCGCCCGTGAGTGAAAGGGGGTTGTTGGGTGTGGGGATTGTTTATTGTCCGTGACGCCACCCACGGTTGTGGTGATTTCACCACCGCTGCTCTATACGGGGGTCCCAGGGATGGTGATGCAGAGCAGCCAGGTGTTGTGTTGCCCCTCCGTGGGTAGGGGTTGGTGATCCCGGGGCCCGGTGATGGCTTGGGGGGTGCAGGGCCTGGTGGGCGCAGGGACGCGGGGGCAGCGCTGTGCCTTGCGGCACTGTGGTACTCACTCAGCCTGAGACGTTGACACAGTTTTTACAGTAAACCAAACGGCTGGTAAGACGGTCCCACGGACGGCTGCAATTGCTCTCCCAGTAGGTGACGGTGATGTCCCTCTTCCTTGCACCTTTGTGTACTTGTTGGTTGCGATGGGTCCCCACCGGTAACCCGCTCCCCGGCTTCAAGCTGGGCCGGAGGAGCTCTACTCTTTGCCCGCAGGCGCTGGCCCTCAGAAACTGGTGCCCTGGCGGTGGCGGTGTCTCTGTTGTACAGGTTGGGCTGTTGCCTTCACTTGGGTCTTGGTTGTTGGGGGATCTACATCCCCTTCACTGACGGATTCGGAAAATTACGGCGACTCCAAGCCTTGCCGGGGTCCGAGAGGCCCCTGCCCTAATGCTGACTGTCCTTCGGAACACTGCTCCAGACCGCCGGGCACACAGCCTCCGGGGTCCTTCCAGGAACTTCCAAACGGTCCCCCTCCAGACAGTCACCGCCGTTGCTGACCTTGCTGACCTGTCCTGCACACAGCTGGACTACCTCAGGCTTTTGCACACTCCTTCTGTTCTGTCACCACTCTTGCTTTCCTCCTTTACTACTTTTCTTTCTTCACTTTCACTTAGCTCTTTACTTTAGCCCTGTCTGGGCTACTCCTCCACTCCTTCCACTTCCTCCTCCCTGACTAGACTCCAACCCTAGACTGCCTGGTACTTCCCGCCTCCAGAGCTGTGATCTCCTCGGTGGGCAGAGCCAACCGCCTGGCCCACCCCCCTGGTGTGAATCATCAGCCTCTGGAGGAAGGCAACAAGGATTTTTGGTTAGCTTAGATGTTCCTACCTGGGATGTAGGGTGTGGTGGTGTGTGACCTGTATCCCCTGGCTTGCCCAGGGCAACACATTTGTGCACAAGGTCCTGAAACAAGTTTTCCTGGGAAACCCTTGTTAAAGTTCGGGTCTAGGGGCTGTAAAAAAAAAACCTCCGACTTAGTCCAAAGGCGAGCATTTCTTCAGCTCTGCTACATCTGTGCGAGGAGACAAACACAGGTCTGCTCCCACAGAGAGTAGGCACAGACTTAGCTGAGAGCTGCCAGAGACTTCACCTGAGTGCACAGCTGAGGCCGGTCATCTGTGCCCCCAGGTAACCTTCACTGACTACATGACCTTCCATTATGTCATAGCCATGTGACCAGTCTGGTGTGAATGTTGTTGTTACCTTGTGGGTTACAGGACCTTTCATGACATCATAGCCATGTGACCAGACATCAGCGCTCTCACTGCCGACAAGCGCTCATTTTATGGCAGTGTTGCAGTGACGTCAGTTGAGGTTATCCGAGGGCACAGCCTCAGCTGTGTACTTGGGTGAAGTCTCCGATAGCTCTCAGCTCAGTCTGTTCCTGCTTGTTTGTGTGAGTAGACCTGTCTGTCTCCTCACACAGATGTAGCAGAGCTGAAGATGCTTGCCCGCCTTTAGACTATGTCAGATGGGTTTTTTGGGGGTAATAAAGACGGAGTCCTAAATGTCTTCTGTTATATTTGTAATAAAATATTTTTTTCTCTGTGTTGTTATTTTATTTGACTGTTAAAATAACAATCACAGACGTTGTCACAGAGTGGGCGTCTGTGATTGGATGCTGGAGTAACCTGAAACCAGCCCATACATTTTAGCTTCTAGCATGTATGAACAGATTCCAGGTTACTCCAACAGTCAATCACAGACGCCCATTTTGCATTTTGCAAAATAAAATAATTTTAAAAAATGACCTAGCGCTCTGTGGTATTTTTTATTCTCAGCGCAGATAAAGCGGATGGCTACAGACTGCCACCCCCATCTCCCTGGCTTTACCTTGGCTGGCAATCAAAATACAGGGAGCCAATTATTTTTTTTTTAATTATTTAATAAAATAATTTTTAAAAAAAATGCGTCATCTCCTGCCACATTTTGATCGCCAGTCAGGTAAAACCAGGCAGCTGGGGCCTGGGATTCTTAGCATGGTAAGGCCCAAGCATTCTGGGGCCCCCACACTAAAAATTGCAGTCCGCAACCGCCCCTGGAAATGGCACATTGTTTCTTAGTGTCATTTCCAGACGCTTTACCCGGCTTGTCCAGCGGCCCTGATGGTGGTGGCACGTTGGGTAATAAAGGGGTTAATACCAGCTTTGTATTCTCAGCTGGTACTAAGCCTGAAATTCATGGTGTCATGCCAAATTAAACATTAATTTCTAATAAACAGTAAAAAGAAAAACATAATACAGGTAGTCCTCGGGTTACAACGGTCTCGAGTTACATCGTTTTGTGGTTACGACGCTTTATACGACGCTCTAGTCCAGTGCTGTACAGAGGAAAACGAGTCTTCTGCACGCCATAACAACCTTCATTATGGCTCCCAAACGTAAGCCAGACTCATCTGATGCTGGCCCCAGTATCTCCAGCATCTTCTGCAGCTGCCTCCCAAGCTAAGTGTTTGCAGTACTGTACTGTTATTATGGTACAGTACTGTATGAATATATGGTCTGACTTACATCGAAATTCGGTTTACGACGCCGCGTAAGATCGGATCAACATCGTAAGTCGAGGACTACCTGTACATAGAAAAAATGTTTTATTAAAAATAAAAAAAATTTAGAGACTCCATCTTTATTATAAAAAAAATCCTTAGTCCAATGTAGTCCACAGGGAGAGCAATGTCAGCACTGCTTCAACACTTTGTACAGAGAAGTGTCTCTACAGAGCGAGAAGAAGGGAGAGAAATGTCAACTCTGCTTCATCGCTCTGTACAGACAAGTGTCTATACAGAGCGAGAAGCAGGGAGAGCAATGTCAGCATCTATACAGAGCGAGAAGCAGACTGACAGTAATAGTCAAAGTTCAATCGAGTCCATGGCTAAGCCTTGGACTCATGTGAACCCTGATGTCACGGCTGAAAAAAGACGAAGACTGCCGAGTGACGAGCAGTGCAGTGAATACCACCGGAAGTTAATGATCCGACCCGGAAGGAGAAGTGGCCGGGAGACAGCGGGTCTGCAGGACGCGTAGCGGGACCGGTAAGTATAATGACAATGTTTATAATTAACTATATTTCTTATTTTACAGCCCCCCCCCTCTACCCCATCCCATAACTGTAACATCCAAGCTTGGGGTTCAGACGCAAGTTTGCATTATCTTCAGCCCTGAACTCGAACTTTACAAAACGTTCGGGCGAGGCTCTCGATCCTGAACATCGGGGGGTTCGCCAATCACTATGCCCTGTGTCTATCACGACATACTTCCTGTGGACGCCAGCAAAGTGCTAGTGTTCAAGAGAAGTCAGCATTTGTGCTATATGGAACAATGCTCAAGCCCTGCTCTGTGCAGTACAAGTGATCAGAAGATTCAAGTCCCCTAGTAAAAACAATAAAAAGTGAAAAAAATGTTTTAAAAAATATAAAAAAAAAAGAATACAAATTTTCAAATCACCTCCCCCTTTTGCCCCACTTTAAATAAAACAATTCAAATATTCACATATTTAGTATTGCAGTGTTTAGAAATGCCCAAACTATCAATATATAAAATAAATGTATCTGATCGGTACAGGGTGTAACAAGAAAAAACAATCAAAACACCAGAATTACTTTTGTTTTTTTTCTAGATAAAAATGGTGTAATTATAAATGTCAGCTCAGGATGCAAAAAAATAAGCCGTCACTGAGCCCCAAATCCCAAAAAATGAGAATGTAATGGGTCTCAGAAAATTTAGCCAAAAACACAATTATTTTTTTTTTTTTACAAATTTGAGATTTTTTTTTTCACCACTTAAATTAAAAAAAAATATATACAAGTTTGGTATCTACAAATTCAAAATGACCTAGGGAATGATACTGTTAACTCAGTCTTACCATATAGTGGACAAGGTAAATAAAAAAAAAACATTGTGGAATTGCAATTTTTTGCAATTTCACCGCACTTGGAATGTTTTTCCCTTTTTCCAGTATAATATGGGGCAGAATGAATGATGTCATTTAAAAGTACAACCTGTGTGACAAAAAAGACCCCATATGGCTATGTTGAAGGAAAATTAAAAAAGTTCTGCCTCTTGGAAGAAAGGGAGGTAAAAAATGAAAATAAAAAACGGAAAATTGCCAGGTGGTGAAGCGCTTAAATGGAAGTAAACTCAGGACTACAGAACAGAAGGACATGAGTATTCTGATTACAAGTAATCTGAGCAGCAGCACTCAATGTCAGGCAGCAGCTGCAAAAGTAAACAAGATTTTAGGGTATATAAAAAGAGAGATTAGATCCCGTGATCCCAACGTATTGTTACCCCTCTATAAATCACTTGTAAGGCCACATCTAGAATATGAGATCTAGTTTTGGGCTCCACATTTTAAAAAGGACATTCAGAAGTTAGTCAGTTCAAAGGCGGAAACTAAATTATTACAAATGATGGAAGGACTCCCATATGATGAGAAGTTGGAAAAGTTGGGTTTGTTTAGCTTACAAGAAAAAACATCTCAGACGCGATATCATTAATATGTATAAATACCATTTTCCCAGAAAATAAGACAGAGTCTTATATTAGTTTTTGTTCCGAAAAATGGTTTAGGGCTTATTTTCAGGGATATCTTATTTTTTCCATGAACAACAAACCACATTTATTCTTCAACAGAAAAATCAACTTTTTCTCAAATATAATCATGTCATCACCACATTCTGGAACATCAACATAACTCTCCAAATCCTGTGTGTATCTATCTACCTAAATGATCTATATATCTTTCTATCTGTTATCTATATATTATCCATCTATCCTACTATATAGCCTTCTATTCATTATCGATATACAGTATTTATATATCTTATATATCTCTTATCTATTTATCTATTATCTATCCATGTATCTATCTGTCCCTCTATTATCTGTCAAGCTATGTTTTATCCATCCAAACACACCCACACACCCACACACACACACACACACCAGCCCGTCTGCTCTCCAGCTTTAGATTCCTGCATTGACCTTTGGTCACATAACATGATGTTACAAAGGTCCTGAAGCAGTGTTATCATCAGGATATAAATGCTGGGGGCCCTAGGAGAATGGAGGCCCTGTGGAAATTCCCAGTTTGCTGTCCCATCTCTCTAATGCCAGTCATGCATACTGTCCTGTCCCCTGTTCAGTTCTTTTAGACCTCTACAATTAAGAGACATTTGGTCACATTACTGTGAAGTCATCAAAGGTCCTTAAACAATCTGAACCTCGGAATACAATGGCTGGGGTCCGTAAGAGAGTTGGGGCACTGAGAACTTGTGAAATTCGACTCCTCCTAACGCCTGACTTAACTAAGGCTTATTTTTGGAGTAGGGCCTATATTTCAAGCATACTCCAAAAATCCTGTTAAATCATACTAGGGCTTATTTTCAGGACAGGTCTTATTTTTGTGATCAATACACATGACTTATTCTTTCCGAAGACAATACTAAAGACCAAGGGACAATTGTTATGGGTGGAAGAAAGGCGATTCAAGCAGCTAAATAGGAAAGGGTTCTTTACTGTTAGTACAGTCAAACTATGGAATGCCTTACCACTAGAGCTGATCGAACTCCCCAAAAACCGGGACCGGCGGATCGCTTCCAGATTTAAAAATAAGTCCAATCCATCCATACTAGTCAATGGACACCAGAATTCGGAGAATAAAAACATCTGTGGAGGGGATAGGGGGGTAGGAGCGTGCACGGTATACTCACCGAGGCTGTGTCATGGTGGCAGACTCCTTCCGGGTCATACTTTTACCTTCCGAAAGCCGACAATTCAATATTCACTACTTTGCCCACCCACTGGCGCGTGTAATAGATTGCAATTAGACGCACCCCCACCCTGAGTGTCAGCGTGTCAGCTGACTGCAACCAATCACAGGCGGTAGGACGGCCAGTGGGTGGAGAAATCAGTACAAGTGTCTGCGGGTCAGTATTGTGGTAAAAAATAAACAAATAAAACAATCGGCAGTACAGATATAGCCCACAGCTGCAGCCCCAGCTGTCGGGCTGTATGTGTGCTGTGCATCCAGTGCCAAAAGTCACACGTACAAGGCTTTGCTGCGTGATGCCATGGCAGACTCTTGCAAGTCCCTCACAAGTCTGATTCCGGTCCAAGAGAAACCGCATGCGGCTTTTTTTTTTTATACAGAGAAAAATCCTTTAGTTGGAATAAAGTACAAAACGCACCTTCCTTCACCACTTTATTAATCCCCAACACCCTGCAGGTCCGGCATAATCCACACGAGGTCCCACAACAACACATCCAGCTCTACTACATCTCAGAGCAAGCAGCCATAGAGAAGACTGCCAGCTCTGAGTGTAGCCTATGACTGAGCCACGATGAGCGATGACTGCAGGCAGATACACAGGCTGGGGGGCGCGTCAGCCTGGAACCAATCACAGACGAGAGGACGGCCGGTGGCCGTGGGAAAACACGGAAAGCTGTGTGTATAGATGCACAGTACAAGAAGTGAATGCGCGACCCGGAAACAGTGTGCCGCCATGACACCGAGTCTCGGTAAGTATGAAACTCTCACTTATTTCTTCTTTAGTTTATTTTCACTTTAATTCCCAAATCCGGATCATGCACCCGGAATCCTGGGCCCGGGTCTGGCACCCAGATAGCGTTGAAACCGTGTGGCTCTGGACTTTTACAGTCCGGATCCACTCAGCCCTACTTTACCGCAAGAGGTAGTAATGGCAGACACTATAACAGCTTATTAAAAAATACTGGATGCTTTCTTCAGCAAAAATCACATTATGAGTTATAGATAATTCAGTGACAAAGAATGTATAATGGTGAAGAAAGGTTGAACTTGATGGACCTAGGTCTTTTTCGACCTATAAAACTATTTAACTATATATAACTATGTAAAAGGATGCAATATGATTCCTTAAATTGATCAACTAATCCCTAATTAGTGTGTTGTATGAGAGTCATCTCTAATAAAACGGAATAGTGAGTTGTGAACTCTGTCAAAAGGAGAAAACCCTTAGTATAGCTGTATTGACAATTCAGGGAAGATGTCCAAGACTGTCCAACAGGAGCTTCTAACCATGTTACCAATGCAGAACATTCTGGAAACATAATTTTAGGTGCCATGTCGCAGCTTATTGTTTTATTACATTTATATGTGAGCTTATATGTGAGTTTTCGGTCTTGTTGGCAGCAATATAGAGACTTCAGAGCACTTCATTAGTTTTAGTTTCTGAAAAGGAGTTATTAAGCTTAATCTCAGGAATATGTTGCCTTCAAGAACTAATCAAGCTCTAGTGTTCTTCAGATTCACATGAAATTTCTCCTGATAAAACCAAGAATTACAACATATTAACCTACATGCTAATTGCTACAAAGCGCTTGTTAGCTAATCATTTGAAATAATTAACATATTAATTTTTCTTACTTAAAAAAATATTTCCCTAAAAATTTAAAAAGAGATATTGTGCTGATAAGTATAAAGCCTTTAACTACTTTTAAGTGGGTCCTCCAGGCCACAACAAGTATGGTGCTAGTTAGTCAGTGGTAGACTTTGCCGATGATATACTCAGGTTCCTCTTCCTAGAACAGTCTTTGATTGTCAATGAAGCACTATAGCAAAGAGCTTATAATGATGTCCAGTTGTAGCCAAGGATCATCAACGTAATAGCTGTCACGATTCAACAAGCTGGAAGATGAGAGAGAAATGAAATCAGAAAGAAGAGACAAAAGTGATGTGGGGCAGCAGGGGCCCACCAGTAACATGAACTCTGGGGGCCCACTGATCAACTACATGCAAATATTACATTCACAAATTTACCTATGCTTCTATATAATAATATACTGGGTAGTTTGTAAAATTAATGATGAGATGATTCCTTTACCTCTACATAGGGAATCAAAATTATTGTGCCAATTATGCCACTCTGCCAATCCCTTCACTGGCTTCCCATCGCCCAACGACTCTAGTTCAAAACAGTAACCATGACATACAAAGCCATGCACAACCTGTCTCCTCCCTACATCTGTGACCTAGTCTCCCGGTACCTACCTGCACGCAACCTCAGATCCTCACAAGATCTCCTTCTCTGCTCCTCTCTTATCTCCTCTTCCTACAATCGCGTACAAGATTTCTCCCGTGCATCCCCCATACTCTGGAACGCTCTACCTCAGCACATCAGACTCTCCACTACCGTGGAAAGCTTCAAGAGGAACCTCAAGACCCACCTCTTCCAACAAGCCTACAACCTACAATAGCCCTCAGTCCAGTAGACCACTGCGCAACCAGCTCTGTCCTCACCTATTGTACCATCACCCATTCCCTGTAGACTGTGAGCCCTCGCGGGCAGGGTCCTCTCTCCTCCTATACCAGTCTGTCTTGTACTGTTAATGATTGTTGTACGTATACCCTCTTTCACTTGTAAAGCGCCATGGAATAAATGGCGCTATAATAATAAATAATAATAATAATAATTACTGATTATGTTGGGGAGATAAGTGGCATACTACTGCAAGGGGGCCCACCGGAGGATGCTTCAGTTCTCCTGTGTGCCAGTGCAAGCCTGCATGTAAGGACAGTGAAGGGCAAGGCAGTAAGTAGTATTATGCAGGGAAAAGGCTGAGGTCAGTATCAGAGACAAAATCAGAAAGCCAAACTTACCTTATCAGCTTCATATTACTCCTTTGCCTTTTTAGACTTTATTGGATGAGACACTTTCAACATGATTAATGCAGGAGGACAGTAAAGGCCCCGTCACACTAAGCAACATCGCTAGCAACATCGCTGGTAACGAACAACTTTTGTGACGTTGCTAGCGATGTTGCTGTGTGTGACATCCAGCAACAACCTGGCCCCTGCTGTGAGGTCGTTGGTTGTTGCTGAATGTCCTGGGCCATTTTTTAGTTGTTGCTGTCCTGCTGTGAAGCACAGATCGCTGTGTGTGACAGCGAGACAGCAACAACTAAATGTGCAGGCAGCAGGAGCCGGCTTCTGCAGAGGCTGGTAACCAATGTAAACATCGGGTAACCAAGAAGCCCTGTCCTTGGTTACCCGATATTTACCTTCGATACCAGCCTCTGCCGCTCTCACTGCCTGTGCTGCCGGCTCTTGCTCTGTGCACATGTAGCTAGCTGCAGGACACATCAGGTTAATTAACCTGATGTGTGCTGCAGCTAGGAGAGCAAGGAGCCAGCGCTAAGCATTGTGCGCTGCTCCCTGCTCTGTGCACATGTAGCTGCAGCACACATCAGGCAATTAACCCAATGTGTGCTGTAAGTAGGAGAGCAGGGAGCCAGCGCTAAGCATTGTGCGCTGCTCCCTGCTCTGTGCACATTTAGCTGCAGCACACATCAGGTAATTAACCCAATGTGTGCTGTAGCTAGGAGAGCAGGGAGCCAGCGCTAAGCGGTGTGCGCTGCTCCCTGCTCTGTGCACATTTAGCTGCAGCACACATCGTGTAATTAACCCGATGTGTGCTGTAGCTAGGAGAGCAAGGAGCCAGCGCTCAGTGTGCGCTGCTCCCTGCTCTCTGCACGTGTAGCTGCGTGCAGTGATAACCAAGGTAAATATCGGGTTGGTTACCGATATTTACCTTAGTTACCAAGCGCAGCATCTTCCACGCGGCGCTGGGGGCTTGTCACTGGTTGCTGGTGAGCTCACCAGCAACTAGTGTAGCCACGCTCCAGCGATCCCTGCCAGGTCAGGTTGCTGGTGGGATCGCTGGAGCGTCGCAGTGTGACATCTCACCAGCAACCTCCTAGCAACTTACCAGCGATCCCTATCGTTGTTGGGATCGCTGGTAAGTTGCTTAGTGTGACGGTACCTTAACTATGATGGAAGAGATCATTACAAATAACTCCTGAAAAGGTTTTTTTATAAAGTGTATCACTCCAATAGGCGGTCTTGTAGTTTAAAAATTAACTTTTATTTCAAAAAGGATAAAAAGCCATCTTATGTATCTCTGACAGACAAAAAAATATTCTTTTAGATGTATATCTCAGACAATGCGTTTTGACGCCTATTGGAGTGATGCGCTGGATAAAAAAAACTCTTTACTGGATATTGACCTATGAGTGTTCTTCCCCTCCCCTTATCCGTGCTGAGTCCTTCGCAGTCTGCAGCCATTTGATTAGACATTGGATTGGAGTAAGCTGGCTTTTGTTTTTCCTTTTTGGAAATAACTACTGAGATACCAAAATCAAAAGCAACCAGGCACGTAAGGAATTTGATAGAGGAAAGGTACTTCGTCTGTCTGACTTCGGGCACCCCAGTGTAACGGGGGCAGGGGGCGCCTCAGGGGGTGTAGTCGGATCCCCTCGCCTTGTGGGCCGCAGGCTGAACCCCGGCCTGGCCGTTACTTGCAAAACAGGTGTGTTGTTGGGGCAGAGTGTGGATGCATGGGGCCCATTCATGACAGCGTTCTTTCTCAGCTCTCCAGCTCCTTTTTCACTTTCAGGAAAGAGACAATTGCAGGCAGCGGATAAACCAAACACCGATTTATTAAACAAAGCTTCCATCTTTTTTTTTGCAACAGGTTTACTTTAGTACGTTACAAGTTACAGGTCCTTTTCTACAAAAACGGTTTCCTTTTTCTCTACGGGCACTTTCCTTTGCCTGCAGGGGACATACGTTAACCCCCTAGTAGCTGCGCTCTAACCCGGATTTACTGTAGGGCAGATCCAGCACACACTACCGGCTCTGGATAAGTTCTCACCTCTCCACTTCTTTGTCAGGGCACTAACCTTCGCCTGCAGGGGCCACTTGTTATCCCCCTGATAGCTGCACTCCACTCTAGTACACACCACCAGCTCCGGACTAGTCCCAACTCTTCCACCGTTTCTCATGGGTTTCCTCTGCTTTCTAGCCAAGAGTACTCACTCAGGCTGACTGCCTCGTCTCACTTCCACACTCTGCCCCGTCACCTCAGACCGAGCTTGCTCGCCTCTCACATTTCACTGCACACTGGACTCTGCATTCAGAACCCTTCCTTCCCCACCTAGGCTGCCCTGCCCCTTCCTTCCCTGTCACTGTTACCAGGGGAACCACTCACTACACTGGCACCTGGGGGGGGAGAACCGTACATAACATGGTACAATGTGCCACCATACTCCTGTGGCGTCTTCAGGGGGGGAAAAACGTCTTCTCCACACTGGGGGTCCGTCCACCCCTTACACTAGAACATGATTGCAAGGAGCCAATGCCTTACTATGACAGAAGCAAAGCTATGGTGCCTAAGTCTGACAAGAGACATTAGCCTATAAGCCCATGCTATTGATGTTACCTAATAGTTTGCACTGACAGGCAATAATTTGGGTTCCTGGGTTCAAATCCCACTAATGACTTGAGATGAGCCACCCTCTAGAGGCTTGAGTTCGGTTCGTCGAACGAAGGCCGCGTTCGAGTTCGGATCGGCGAGCCATTCAACGAACCTCTCGAACCCCATTGAAACCAATGAGAGGCAAGCACAAACACATAAAAACACATTAGAAATGTACACATACAGTTAATAAACATTGCCATAACACTTACCTGTCCCCGCGATGCGTCCTGCACTCTGCCTCCCGCCGCTTTTCCTTCCAATAATCGCTGCATCCTCCCGGTAACCAGCACTGATGATAGGACCTTCCGTGACGTCAAAAAAAGCATGTGACCAGTCACGTGTCTATTATCTCATTGGCTACAGACTGGTCACATGGCTTTGACATCATGCTAGGTCCTGTCAGTGCATCTCTCCAGTACGCGGTGATCGTTTGTGTAACTCCATGTACCAGCGACATGCTCTGGCACACGGTCGACTCCCCATTCTGCTTTCCCGTTCCATTATTCACCGGCTGCCACAGCCGGTCAATAACGGATATCACCGTTGCTATAGCAATGCGCCTGTCAGCGGTGACGTCACCGCTTACAGGCAGCAGCTTCTGGTCACTCATGGAGTGAAAAGACTGCACGGGAACAGCAGAGTCTTCCTCCCATGCAGCGCTGCTGATGTAGCAGAGCTGCATGGGTTGAAGGAGAAAGAAGACAGAAGAGCAGGATCATGGAGGGATAACAGGGAGTAATAAACATGGAGTCTCTAAGTGTGTCTGTGTATTTATTTCTATTAAAGTATTTTTTCTGTGTGGTGTCTTTTTTCTAACCCTTTATTGGAGATTCTTAATGGCCGGGTCAAACATGCCTAACATTAAGAATCTCTGACTTAATAGTAGCTAGTAAAACAAAGCTAGTATTAACTCATAATTACCCAGCAAGCCACCCGGCTCCAGGGCTGTTAGAAGAGTTGGATACAGCGCCAGATGGTGGCGCTTCCATGAAAACGCCATTTTCTGGGGCGGCTGCGGACTGCAATTCGCAGCAGAGGGGCCCAGAAAGCTTGGGCTAACCTGTGCTGCGGATTCCAATCCCCAGCTGCCTAGTTGTACCTGGCTGGACACAAAAATGGGGCGAAGCCCACGTCATTTATTTTTTAATTATTTCATGAAATTTATGAAATAATAAAAAAAAAAGGGCTTCCCTATATTTTTTGTTCCCAGCCGGGTACAAATAGGCAGCTGGGGGTTGGGGGCAGCCATACCTGCCTGCTGTACCTGGCTAGCATACAAAAATATGGCGAAGCTCATGTCATTTTTTTGTTGGGCAAAAAACTCTTGCATACAGTCCTGGATGGAGTATGGTGAGCCTTGTAGTTCTGCAGCTACATGTAGCCTAAAGTAAATTTGCTGTCCTTACATGTGCACACTGCATCTTTTTCACAAACTGCAGCCAAAACTGCAGCCAAACTGCACCTTGTCAGAGAGAGCCTCGAAATGTCACAAAAAATGCATGTAATTTTAGGTGCGTTTCTGCTGCGTTTTTGCTGTGTTGTTGGTGCATTTTTGGTGCGTTTTTCACAACATGCATTTTTGCTGCATTTTTGTGACAAATGTTGACAAAAACGCAGGAAGAATGAACATGCTGCATTTTTTTTGTCACAAACTTTTGACAAATAAAACGCTGACAAATAAACTGCAGTGTGCGCATAGCAAATCTGACTTCTCATAGACTTTGCTGGGAAGTCAGATGTCAGAAAGTTCTGACAACAAAACTGCAGCAAAAAACGCAGCAAAAACGCAGCAAAAAACGCAGCGTGCGCATGTAAGGACAGCAAATTTACTTTAGGCTACATGCGCACACTGCATCTTTTTGTGTTCACAAACTGCAGCCAAAACTGCAGCCAAAATGCAGCCAAAACTGCACCTTGTCAGAGAGAGAGCCTGGAAATGTCACAAAAAATGCTTGTAATTGTAGGTGCGTTTTCGGTGCTTTTTTGGTGCGTTTTTCACACCCTGCGTTTTTGCTGCGTTTTTGTGACAAATGTTGACAAAAACGCAGGAAGAATGAATATGCTGCATTTTTTTGTCACAAACATTTAACAAATAAAACGCTGACAAATAAACTGCAATGTGCGCATAGCAAATCTGACTTCTCATAGACTTAGCTGGGAAGTCAAATGTCAAAAAGTTCTGACAACAAAACTGCACCCAAAAACGCAGCAAAAACACAGCAAAAAAAGCAGTGTGCGCATGTAGCCTGAAAGCTGTTAGCATGCAAACATTCAATGTGAATTCATATATTTACAGTTCTCTTACAGAAATGTCAGCAACTTAGACTTGAAGAAAGCCATACCGATATTTTTTTACACAAATCTATTACCGTAATTAAATGGGAACTGTACTTCGAACAAACTTTACATAAATCAAGGATCAATATACAAGTTAGAATATAGGAAACTTTGTTTCATAGTTTCATAGTTTTTAAGGTTGAAGGGAGACTCTAAGGCGGGCTTTGCACACTACGACATCGCAGGTGCGATGTCGGTGGGGTCAAATCGAAAATGACGTACTTCCGGCATCGCATGCGACATCGTAGTGTGCAAAGGCTCGATGATACGATTAACGAGCGCAAAAGCGTCGTAATCGTATCATCGGTGCAGCGTCAGCGTAATCCATAATTACGCTGACGCGACGATCCGATGTTGTTCCTCGCTCCTGCGGCAGCACACATCGCTGTGTGTGAAGCCGCAGGAGCGAGGAACATCTCCTACCGGCGTCACCGCGGCTTCCGTAGAATATGGGGAAGGAAGGAGGTGGGCGGGATGTTTACATCCCACTCATCTACGCCCCTCCGCTCCGATTGGCCGCCTGCCGTGTGACGTCGCAATGACGCCGCACGACCCGCCACCTTAATAAGGAGGCGGGTCGCCAGCCAGAGTGACGGTCGCAGGGCAGGTGAGTGCATGTGAAGCCGGCGTAGCGATAATTTTCGCTATGCCAGCTTTCACAAGATATTGTACCTGCGACGGGGGCGGGGACTATCGCGTGCGACATCGCAGGATCGGCTTGCAATGTCGCAACGTGCAAAGCCCGCCTAAGTCCATCTAGTTCAACCCGTACCCTAACATGTTGATCCAGAGATAGGCAAAAAAAAAACCAATGCATCAAACAAGCTCCAATGGGGAAAAAAATTCCTTCCTGACTCCACATACGGCCATCAGACTAGTTCCCTGGATCAACACCCTGTCATAAAATCCAATATACATAACTGGTAGTATTAAATTTTTTAAGAAAGGCGTCCAGGCTCTGCTTAAATGTTAGTAGTGAATCACTCATTACAACATCATGTGGCAGAGAGTTCCATAGTCTCACCGCTCGTACAGTAAAGAATCCTCGTCTGTGATTATGATTAAACCTTCTTTCCTCAAGACATAGCAGATGCTCCCGTGTTCCAGTCGCAGGCCTAGGTGTAAAGAGATCTTTGGAAAGGTCTCTGTACTGTCCCCTCATATGTTTATACATTGTGATTAGATCCCCCTAAGCCTTTGTTTTTCCAAACTAAATAACCCCAAGTTTAATAACCTGTCTTGGTGTTGCAGCCCACCCATTCCTCTAATAATCTTGGTCGCTCTTCTATCTACCTGTAAGATTATGCTATTTATAACCTTCTATACTTTTGCTATCAAGGAAAGCATCCATTCCTCTCTTAAATTCATTCAGTGAGTTGGCCATCACCACTTCCCCAGGAAGAGAGTTCCAGAGCCTCACTGCTCTTACCGTGAAGAACCCTCTTCTATGCTGATGTTGGAATTTTCTTTCCTCCAATCGAAGAGAATGCCCTCTTGTTCTTGTCATAGTCCTTAGTACAAACAGATCATGGGAGAGATCTCTATATGGCCCTCTGATATATTTGTACATATTTATTAGGTCTCCCCTAAGTCTTCTCTTTTCTAGAGTAAATAGACCTAATTTTGATAACCTTTCTGTGTTTTGTAATGCACCCACTCCATATATTATTTTAGTAGCCCGCCTCTGAACCCTTTCAAGTTCAGTAATATCTTTCTTGAGCACTGGCGCCCAAAATTGCACACAATACTCCAAGTGTGGTCTGACGAGTGATTTGTACAGAGGGAGAATGATGTTTTCATCTCATGCCCCCAGACCTCTTCTAATGCATCCCATCACCCTATTTGCTTTGGTGGCAGCTGCCTGACACTGGGCACTCCAATTTAGCTTCTTATTGACTAATATGCCTAAGTCTTTTTCCATGTCTGATTTCCCTAGCAGTTTTCCATTTAGTAAGTAATCGTAGCATCTGTTTCTCCTTCCCATGTGCATAACCTTACACTTATCTGTGTTAAACCTCATTTGCCATTTTTCAGCCCAATTCTCCAATTTACTCAAATCCATCTGTAGTTGCAAACTGTCTTCCTTTGTGTTAACTACCTTACATAGTTTTGTATCATCTGCAAATACTGATATTTTACTCTGTAAACCATCCACCAGATCATTAATAAATATATTAAATAGTAGGGGGCCCAATACAGACCCCTGTGGCACCCACTAGTAACCCTGGCCCAATGTGAGTATGCGCCATTAATAACCACTCTTTGTTTTCTATCACTAAGCCAGCTACCTATCCATCTACACACATTTTCCCTGAGCCCAAGCTTTCTCATTTTACTTAGCAGTCTTTTATGTGGGACAGTGTCAAATGCTTTACCGAAGTCGAGATAAATGACATCCAATGATTCTCCTCGGTCCATGTGAGAGCTTACATCCTCATAGAAGCTGATCAGGTTAGTTTGACAAGAGCGATCCTTCATAAATCCATGTTGATATGGAGTAAAACAATTATTAACATTGAGACATTCCATAATAGTATCCCTTAAAAACCCTTCAAACATTTTACCCACAACAGATGTTAAGCTTACCGGCCTATAGTTTCCAGGTTCCCTTTTACACCCTTTTTTGAATATTGGTACCACATTTGCTAGCCGCCAATCCAGTGGAACAGACCCAGTTTCTATAGAGTCTTTAAAGGGAACCTGTCAGCAGAAATTTCGCCCAAAACCTAAAAGATTCCCCCTCTGCAGCTCCTGGGCTGCATTCTAGAAAGGTCCCTATTATTATTGTGCCCCATGTGAGACCAAAATAAAGACTTTATAAAGTGGTACCTTTTTGTATTCAGATACTGTAAATGTGGCACGGGGGAGGGCTCTCTGACGTCCGTTATTCTGCCTCCTGCTCCTGTATGCCGCCCCCATCGCTCCTTTCCATAGCTGATGCACCGCCCACTGCTCCAGCCATCCCCGCGCATGCCCAGTGCCAGTCTCACGGGACTGAGCAGTGTGACCGCTGGTGACGTGTGCGCAGGCAAGTGATTATGGTTGGGGCTGTGATTGTTATCAGCAAGTACCCGCCCATAATCTCGTGAGCGCGCAAACCTCACCAGCGGTCACACTGTGCTCAGGGTAGTGCTAGACTGTATGGGCTGCTTCCAGGGATGACGTCCCTTTTGTCACGTGATAGTATTTTGAACACGCCCCTATCGGTGCATCAGCTATGGAAAGGAGCGATGGGGGCGGCATACAGGACCTGCTGACAGGTTCCCTTTAAATATAAGGAATAGAGGCCTGTCTATCACATTATTTAACTCCCTTAATACCCGAGGGCGAATGCCATCAGGGCCTGGTGATTTGTCAATTTTAATGTTACTAAGTCGGTTCTGCACTTCTTCCTGGGTTAGGCAGGTCATACTTAATGAAGCGTTTACATGATCACTCTGCATTTCCCGTGGCATATGCTTTTCCTGTGTGAACACAGTTGAGAAAAAAGTATTTAAAACATTTGCTTTTCCCACATCGCTTTCTATGATTTTACCCTCATTGTTCTTTAAAGGGCCAACACCATCAATTTTAATCTTTTTGCTGTTTATATAATTAAAGAATAGTTTGGGATTTGTTTTGCTTTCCTTAGCAATGAGTCTCTCAGTTTCTACTTTTGCTAAATGTATTTGTTTTTTTACACATTTTATTTTGTTCTCTATATCTTTTTAATGCTTCTTCGCTGCCTTCTTGTTTTAGCTTTTTAAATGCCTTTTTCTTATTATTCATTGCCCCTTTTACATCCTTTTTTAGCCACATTGGTTTTCTCCTGTTCCTAGCCCTTTTATTTCCGTATGGTATGGCTCGATCGCAGTGGGTGTTTAAAACGGATTTAAAAATTTCCCACTTATTTTCTGTGTTCCCATTTTTGGGGACATTGTCCCAATCAATTTGGTGAAGGTCTTCTCTAAGCTGATCAAACTTTGCTTTCCTGAAATTCAGCGTTTTTGTAACCCCCCTCCAAGGCACCTTACTGAAGGACAAGTGGAATTGTATTATATTGTGGTCACTATTCCCTAGGTGCCCATCCACTCGTACGTCTGTTATTGTAATATACCTTACCAGAGAAATCTGTTTTTTTCTCCACTTATGGGCCACTTCTTCGCCTCTACCTGCCTCCTGAACTCTACCATCCACTCTCACAAATACAACTCAAATCCTTCTGCCAGAACAATGATGTATCAGGTATAGATCTTATTATGCTCTTTCGAAAGTGGAGAAAGAGGTGTTGTGAGGAGCAGAGTGATAAAATAGACTGAGAGAGACACAAAAAGATCCTGCTGGGCTTTCTAACAAATCTTTTACAACACTTCAGGGTTGGTTTCAGATATAAACAGCTCAGTACTGCTGTATAATGTCCTCCAAGCTGCTAATGATTATATTTCTGAGCTAAGGAATGAAGAGAAGGAATCCCTCATCTCTGTGTGGTGTGTATGAGAGTGATCATAGCAAATAGTCTGCCACTAGCTCAGAGTCAACTGCAGAGTAAGAGATAGAGCCTGTAGAAGGAAAAACTGGTGAAAATGCAGGATACAAGTCATATAATGGCCAGAAATATTTTTACTTCTCACTAAAACACATATGACACCTTATTCTGCAATGTTATTTGAAAGTACTTTTATCCTTTACTTTTACTAGCCATAAAATACAAGCAAAAAGGACATCATTTGCAGCAACAGACAAAGGACACTTGTTAAGCAAGATACTTTGCCAAGTCATAAAGGAAAACAGACCCTTTAAGTTCCTGTGTCAAGGGAAAAATGTAGTAAGAGGAGCAGTACAGTGCCTGAAGTGTAGACGTATGAGTAACAATTCAGAGTTAGAATATGATAACACCCAGTATAAACGCCTAGGACTGAAAAATACTGGCCACATATTTCTGCAGTGTATATGCAAGAGGTCTAACTGTGACGCGTTACAGAAGACATGTCTTCAAACTTTACCTTAGTGAGGTAACATACGAGTGATAATCGGCCAAGTTGAGCCATGTTACGTAATGTTGTGTTTGCACTGGTTCAGCTGTGACAACTTGTTATAGGCATTGGACCTTTAAATATTTATTTGGACACTATTTTTTTTAAGTCATCCTACATCTTGTAGAAAATACTCCAGCCCTATTAGAATAGCGGTTAGCATGTTTAAACTATATCATTTTGGGATATACAATATGTTTCATGCTTACAGTGAGTTTTATTGTGTGTGGTAAGTAGAAGGTTCACTTGTTTGGATGAGGTTACAAGTCTAAGCTGGGCGGCTACAGCCTTGAACCCCCCCCAAGCTCAGTATAAGGTGTGTGTGGATTATAAAACGCATGTTGCACCACACTTCAAGGTGAAAAACTGCTCATAATATTTAGGTGAAATATCAAACTGAAAACAGTCACAGGCCATACTAGTTTGTTAGTAAGAGCAACATGAAAACTAGACACCTTGTTGAGATTGCTCCCAAATTGAGCTTGTGAGGAAAGAAAGAGTGAGGAAGCTAAGGAAGTTTAGCTTAGAGTTTTTAGAAGTAGCGTGTAGTTATGGTTTCTAATGACTACCTGTGGGCTACCTGAACAGATTGGTAGAATGCTTTGGTGAGACAATGAAAGGTGTGCCATCCTGAAGTAGCTCAGCTTGGTTTGCTATTGGGAATAACCAACTTCTGTAAAGGCCGCTTTACACGCTGCAACATCGCTAGCGATCGTACCCGCCCCCGTCGTGCGTGCGTCACGGGCAAATCGCTGCCCGTGGCAAACAATATCGGAGGTACGTGTCACACGCACATACCTTCCTAACGATGTCGCTGTGGCCGCCGAACAAACTCTTTTTAAGGGGGAGGTTTGTGCGGCGTCACAGCGACTTCAAACGGCGGGTCACCAATAGAAGCGGAGGGTCAGAGAGCAGCCGCGTTATCGTCACTCCCACCTTGTTGCCGGAGGATGCAGGAACGCTGTTGTTCGTTGTTCCCGGGGTGTCACTTGTAGTGATGTGTGCTGCCTCAGGAACAACGAACAACCTGTGTCCTAAAAGATCAACGATTTTTTTTAAATTAATAACATGTCAACAATCAACAATTTATTCCTTATTTCGGATCGTTAGCGGTCCCTCGAAGGTGTCACACCCAACGACATCGCTAACGACGCCGGATGTGCGTCAAGAATTCCGTGACCCCAGCGATATCTCGTTAGCGATGCTGTTGCGTGTAATGGGGTCTTTAGTGCAGCAGAGTTTTTTCCAATTATTCTACAACGGCCAAGCTCTGTGCCTCCAAGTAGTCACCTCATTAAGCTTTGAGTTTTATTATTGAAGTGTAACTGCCAAGCTTATAGCGGATTCTTGTTCCATTATAACCACCAAACTCAGCATCTCAATTGTCATTTGAATGAGAGACAAAAGAGCAGTACCTGGCAGTGACCGCTTAATCGGCTGTTGACCATATTTCAGCTGCCAAATGTAATGCCAGGTATCAGATAGCTCATAAATTGTTTAGTTCCAGAAAACCTTTCCTTGTTGCAACATTGCTGAGAAACTTCATCTGTTTTGCAGAATTGTATGTAGAAATATATGACTCTCCATAATTTTGCTCAAATTGAGTAAAAATGTAAAAATATACAGGAGGTTGAATCTTTATTCACCATCTCCTGCTGAAAATGTGTGTGTTATATGCTGGTATGTGTTTGTTATATACTGATGTACTGTATGTGTGTGTTATATATGGATACGTGTTTGTTTTACGTACTGGTGTGTGTGTGTGTGTGTGTGTGTGTGTGTGTGTTTGTAACAATCTTGCCAGCCTGCAAGTTCATCTTCATTTTGGGTACCATAATTAATACACTATGAACACATGTAAAAATGTAGATGTAGCCGGAGATGTGGAGGTAAAAATTGCATTCACAAAGGTTGCCCCAATTTTTCTAAAAAATGTATACTCACCATCCAATCTCTTGTTGCTCCTACTTGCTTGGTGCATTAGCACCTCGACTAGCAGACAGCTATGAAGAGCAGGTCTCCAGATGGTGACTTTTGCGAGTAGCCCCTCACAGAAGAGCAGATCTAAATATTTGTAAGGTTGGAACCCCCGAATCTGGTATATTGCCTTGATGGGATTTATGGATAAAAATTTGGCTGTCATTACACCAGTAATGGAGGCTCTGGGTGTCACTACTGTGAGGGGGCAGGAGCTCAATTTGGCTCATGACCCTCCCTCAGAGCTTAATGTGGCTCTCATGATCAAAAAGTTTCAGACCATTATTTTAGAGTGTTTAGGGACCTACAAGAAGTGTTAGCCTGGCTGAGGAAGATTAGTGAAAGAATACTAAGGCTTGCAGGAACACTGAGAGAAGCTTCTGGAACAATTCCTATTTCTGCATTAGACTGAAGAAAATGTGTGTGCCAAGTATATTCATCTGTACAGCTGAAATGAAACTCTTAGCCCCTTCACCACCCAGCAATTTTCCATTTTTCGTTTTTTCTTCCAATTCTTCCAAGACCCATAACTTTTTATTTTCTGTCAACATAGCCAGCTGAGGATTTGTTTTGGGGAATGAGTTGTTCGTTTGAATAAAATAATTTATTTTATCATGGGAAAAAAAATTTCAAGTGTGGTGAAATTTCAAAATTAGTGCAATTCTAAAACTGTTTTTTGGTTGTTTTATTTATCATGTTCACTATGTGATAAAACTGACCTGACAGTATAATTCTCCAGGTCAGTATGAGTATATAGATACCAAACATGTATATTTTTCTTATAAATAAATAAATAAATGTTGCTTTCGGCGTCATTTTTCAAGACCCGTAACATTTTCAATTTTGGGAATTAAGGTAATTTTACATGTACAGGTTCCTGCCTGCCAATATAACTGTAGGTTTTTCAGCATGGGTAGAGGAATTTAGGAGGGACCCAGCAAAAAGACATACGCCTTGACATTGGCTGCTGGGCTGAAATAAAACTGGCCTTTTTTATGTGCTGAGTGTTTCAATTTTTAAATGTATTTCCTTAACAGTAATGCATGTTCAAATTCCTGTATTCAACATTTTCATGCCTTAGCATCTCAGAGTACGGCTGTATATTTGTTATAGTATAAATCCCAATAGATAGCTGACATCAAAATTTTTGCCAAGGCTATCGCCAATAGACTGGCTCCACTTCTTCCCGGTATTATTCACAATGATCAGGTTGGCTTTGTATTGGGTCGTGAGGTCAGGGACAATACCAACAAAACCCTTATTCTTATGGCGCGGGCTAAGGCCAGAGGTCTCCCTACGTGCCTTCTCTCCATTGATGCAGAGAAGGCCTTTGATAGAGTCAGCTGGGAGTTTGTGATGGCCTCTCTGCGCCAGGTGGGACTGGGAGACAAATTCATTGAAAGGGTCTCTTCCCTTTATAGGAATCCCTCCACCAGGGTCAAAGTCAATGGGTTTCTCTCATCACCAATTGCAATACATAATGGTACATGTCAGGGGTGCCCCCTTTCCCCCCTACTTTATGTCCTGGTTATGGAACACCTTGCCGTGGCCATCAGAAACAATTCCAGTATCCACGGGATAGGGGTGGGGGGTGGAGAATGCAAGGCAGCTCTTTACACAGATGATCTACTTCTGATCATCTCGCAGCCTCGCCTTTCCTTCCCCTCACTTATTCAAGAGTTTGAAAAATTCAGCCACCTCAGCAACTTTAAGGTCAATTAGTCCAAATCCGAGGCATTAAACATATCTCTCCCTGATGCTGAGGTGGATCATATCAAGAAAAATGTCCCCTTCAAGTGGCAGGACTCCGCCATTACTTAGGGATGACAGTCCCCATGGATCTCTCAAAACTATATCAGCTTAACTACCTTCCCCTTCTCAACAGGACAAGAAAGGATCTTACCTCATACAATAGTAAAAGACTATCCTGGTTTGGACGAATAAATGTTATCAAAATGGACATTTTGCCTCGCTTTTTCTACTTGTTCCAGACAGTCCCGTTGGTTCCTCCTGCAGCCTTTTTTTCCAGCCTGCAGTCAGTTATCACATGCTTCACGTGGGGAGGTTAGCGCCCAAGGATAGGCTTCACTACCCTTTGCAGACTTAAAAGCCAAGCGGGGGCTGGATTGCCCAACTTTAAACTCTATCATAAAGCGGCTCTACTGATGCGATTACTAGATTGGCAATATCATGGGGCCACAAAGCAGTGGGTAAGCCTAGAAGAAATGGACCACGAGATCCCCTTGCGTTACCTACCTTGGATTAGCTTGGGCTCCAGGGGTCGTCTGTCCAGGGGGGCGCGGTCCCCTCTCCCCTATCTTTTCAAACCCAGATTTTGACCCGGCAGTTGAGGCTGATGTTTTCCTGTGTCAGAGGAGGAGCGGGGATGTGCGCTTCTTTCACATACTTCAGGGATCCCCATTGCCCACATATGACTTGCTCTCTGCCTCTGCCTTGGGAGGGGCCATGCCCTGGTTTGAATACTTCCAGATCAGGTCTTTCTTGACCGGATCAGGCCGGGAGGCACTTTATGCTGCCCCCCCTCCTCGTTCGAAAAGCTCTTTCTTTTGGAAGAGGCTCCGGGACATACCCTGTCCCTTATCTATAGCCTTTTGATCCAGAAGGGGGATATGGACAAGCTCAAAATTGTGGGGGGATGGAGTAGAGTGTACTCACAGCAAAAAAAGGGCAACCAGTCCAGTTAGCCCAGGCCAACACATCTAATGCACAAACAGGATGCAGTCAAGCCTCTCAACATGATGGACACTTCACAGGTGCAAGGTAAATTGCACACTAGTGGTGCGCATAGGGCACTGTTCACACTTGTATGCGCATGGTGTCCAGCCAGCAACCTATTACCATGCCCTTACTATTAGATTAGGCGGGTTACTCGGACACTACTCACTGCAGCACGTAAGGGACAGAAATTCCACTATGCACGGCCGTATTAAGAGGCCCGGCGGCACCCCGCATAATCAAAGTGCAAAAAATACATATAAAATATATGTGAGGTATTAGTTTGTAAATTGGCCAATGTACGTAAGCCCACAATCCTCATCATGGATCCTCACGCTTGCGGGTCCCTACACTGATAATTATCAAAAATAGCAACAAGAAGAGGAGATAAAAACTCCCCCAAAAATGTATTATAAAATGTACTCACAGCAAAAAAGGGCAACCAGTCCAGTTAGCCCAGGCCAACACATCTAATGGAGTAGAGACTTGGGCGTGACTATCCGGGTTGAGGAATGGAGGACCGCTTTTCTTTTCACTCACAAATTTTCTAGGGCTTGTTTGGTCCAGAAAAAGGGTTATAAAATTCTCACCCGCTGGTACCGCTGCCCTCATGCCCTACACGCAATCTTCCCTTCAGTGTCAGACGGTCAGATGACGGTCAGATGTTGGCGGTGTAATCACGAGAGGGGGGATATGTTGCATATATGGTGGAGCTGTAGCCCCATTAAGCCTTTTTGGAGTGGGGTCTTCTCGGCATACAACAGCATTAGTGGGGAGGCCCTCTCTGGCTCTCCACAAATCGCTCTCATATCTATCCTACCGGGGTCTGTTAAATCTCAGAAAATGGGACTATTGCGGTTTTGCCTAGCGGCTGCCCGAGCCGTGGTACCCAGACACTGGAGGTCCACCCGTGCCCCCGCCTTGGATGAGTGGCTTGGGGAGATGGCCTCCCTTTACAGAATGGAGAGTCTCACTGCTGAAATTCAGGACGCTACTGAAAAATGTATTAAGATCTGGAGTCCCTGGGTAATTTTTTTGGATTCTCCAGACTTCAGGTCCCTCTTTGGGGCAAGTTGAGACTCTACCTAGATTTTCCCTGCTAGTTATTGTGGCGCCCCTGAGGCTTCCGTCGCCACAGGTCATTGCACCCCATCCATCGGTGTGATGCCCATTCTGGGTGAGGAAGGGAGTGAACACCGGTCCCCTGGTAAATCCACACTACACCCATTGCTAGGAACACACTGGGACCAGGGATAGTGGCAGTTACCCTCCCATGCTGCATGCTGGGAGGGGCCGTAAGACCCATCCCTGCTCCTATAGGGTAGATCAGAGCAACTGGGGAGGTGGGAGGAGCCACATGAGAGCAGACAAAGAAAGGAAGGTCAAGTTTAGGGAGTCGAAGAGAGGGAGGGGAAGGAGAAGGAGGCCTGCAGGAGGCAGGCAAGGAGGAGAAGTGAAAGGAAAGAGAGCTCCAAGTCAGTCAGGAGCTGAAAAGAAGAAAGAGACGCTTCCTGGTGAAGATCCTGGGACTCAGAGGGTCCAGGTGCCACCAAGCAGAGAACAGAAGGGGTCCCAGGGCCACGGGTAGCTGTAGAGCTGCGGTGGACTGTTCCACAGGAACATCGGTGGAGGGATCAAGCTGCAACAGGGGACGGTCCCTAGAAACCGAAGGAGTGCAAAATCATCTCCAAACAGTAAAAACCGAGGCCCAGGGAAAGTTGTAGACTCCCCGGGCCACAGCCCACAGCAGCACCTCTGGAAAAGGGGTAATCAGCCGACAGGTGACCCCCCAGCCTGGAGGCTGTTGTGGAGGCCAAGCCAGGTTTACCCTATAAAAGGCAAGGCTTAGGAAGACAGCAGAAGGCAGAGACACTTAAGAGAAGGGCACCGGGTTTTGCTCCAAGAATCACCCAGAAACGGCGGAGGTCCCTGACAGAGGTCCCAGCAGTCCAAGGGCCCTGCGGGCCCAGACAAGAATTGTGAGTAAAGAACTTGAACTGCACCCTTGGAGTGGTCTCTGTTATTTTTGCTGCTTAGATTTCCACTACACCATAGACTCTCACGAGCACCTACAGTGCCCCGGGGATTGCTCCACCTGTGGGGAGCAGTATCATCATTGCTGCCACATCATCACCCCGGAGGCCTTACATAGCAGCGGCGGCTTAATAGCCGCATACCACAGGTGGCGTCACGAACACAAACTTTAATTCAAGCCACATCTTCTACTGACACCCACCAGGGCCACGGAGCCGGGCCCAGCCACCACTGACTACCACCGGACTAGTCCGGCCCGGCACCGGGTGTCCCATAGCCCTGGGGTGGGCGAGTCAACTTTTGGCGTCACGAACAGGATTTCGTGCCCGGTCCCACCGGGTACTGTGCGCCTGAAGAATCGTGAAATAGCCTGTGTTTTACTGTGAGAGACTGCCGCCATTGAAGCCACTGAGCGCGGGTAGAAGGGGGGCGTGCCAGAAGAAAGGGCGCGAAGAGAAGCCTTGCCCCCTTGTCCAAGAAAAGACCGCGAAGCAGTGCCCGCTATGGAGAGCGGAGGAGAGAAAAATGGCGCGCTAAGAAACTGACTGGCAGTTAATGCTGCTGTCTGGAGGAAGAGAGAAAATGGCTCCTGTAAGCGGAGGCCAGGGGGAGCTCACCTGGATCAGGCCTGTGACCGCCGCTGAGCTGGAGGCTGAGGTCGGAAGGATGGCTGATGGGATGAAGAAGCAGAGCGGACGGGAGACAGCCATGTGGGGGAAGGAGATGGTGCTGGCCATGAGGAGTCTGCAGAAGTCTGTGCAGCGAGGCCTGCGTGGGGGTGATGCCCACGTCCATCCAGAGTCCACACCAGCGATGCCGATCCTGCTGCAGAGCATCTCCGGCCTAGATCTGGGTGAGTCCCATGCTGCCCCTGCCGGCGCGAGTGCCCCAACCCCCGCTGCCATGCCCGCGGTCCCTGGAGAGACGCCCGGCACGGCGACGCCCATCCACACCACAGCAGCGACGCCAAGCCCGGCCCGTCCAGCTCAGGCCCCAGCAGCGATACCCCGCTCGGACAAGCAAGATCCCGCCGCAGCGGCGACGTTAATCCACGCCGCAGATGCGGCCCGCCAAGCCCAGGCCGCAGCCACGCCAGGTGCGGCCCGTCAAGAATTGGTAACAGCAGCGACTCCAATACAGGCCGCCGCCATGCCAGGCGCGGCCCGCTAAGACCAGCAGACGCAGACTGTGCTGACCGCTGTCTACCTGCTGCCAGGTGGGGAGCCGGAGAAGAATCCCTACATGTAAAGAAGTAAGAAGATGCTGAACTGTATATAGCCCCTGTCTGCCCCTCATCCTTTGTGAAGACGTCCCTTTTGTGCAGCCCTAATGTGCTTTTTGAAGATGACACCCTTTCCTGCCTTGCTGCCCCTTGTGCTTTTTGAAGTCACCCCCCCTTGTTTATGTGTTACCGGGCCACTGGACTGGAATGTGGTCCCCGGTGAATGTGAAGTGTAATGTGTCCTGTATTACCAGGCCACTGAACTTAGTGGCTGGTTTTGTCTTTGCCCTTTTAGTTTAATAGGTTGAACGAACTGCCAGGCTACTGGACTTGTTGTAGCCAAGTTGTAAATAGTTGCACCTGTTGTGCCCCCTACCAGAATTATGGGGGAAGTGCCCAAACTGTGCAATAGACTGAAAGTGCACATTTAGATGTTTCTTTATAAGAAGTTTTGCAACGTTCAAATACTTGTGCCTCCCATAAAAGGAAGAAATGTTTAATTGTTTTATTGTTATGCATAACAAAAATGTCTTTGCAGTTTTTCCACATGTTTTGTTGTCTTTTCAGCCCGAGGACGTGCTGGGATTCGCTGTGGGGGAGTGTGGCGCCCCTGAGGCTTCCGTCACCACAGGTCATTGCACCCCATCCAGCGGTGTGATGCCCATTCTGGGTGAGGAAGGGAGTGAACACCGGTCCCCTGGTAAATCCACACTACACCCATTGCTAGGAACACACTGGGACCAGGGATAGTGGCAGTTACCCTCCCATGCTGCATGCTGGGAGGGGCCGTAAGACCCATCCCTGCTCCTATAGGGTAGATCAGAGCAACTGGGGAGGTGGGAGGAGCCACATGAGAGCAGACAAAGAAAGGAAGGTCAAGTTTAGGGAGTCGAAGAGAGGGAGGGGAAGGAGAAGGAGGCCTGCAGGAGGCAGGCAAGGAGGAGAAGTGAAAAGAAAGAGAGCTCCAAGTCAGTCAGGAGCTGAAAAGAAGAAAGAGACGCTTCCTGGTGAAGATCCTGGGACTCAGAGGGTCCAGGTGCCACCAAGCAGAGAACAGAAGGGGTCCCAGGGCCACGGGTAGCTGTAGAGCTGCGGTGGCCTGTTCCACAGGAACATTGGTGGAGGGATCAAGCTGCAACAGGGGACGGTCCCTAGAAACCGAAGGAGTGCAAAATCATCTCCAAACAGTAAAAACCGAGGCCCAGGGAAAGTTGTAGACTCCCCGGGCCACAGCCCACAGCAGCACCTCTGGAAAAGGGGTAATCAGCCGACAGGTGACCCCCCAGCCTGGAGGCTGTTGTGGAGGCCAAGCCAGGTTTACCCTATAAAAGGCAAGGCTTAGGAAGACAGCAGAAGGCAGAGACACTTAAGAGAAGGGCACCGGGTTTTGCTCCAAGAATCACCCAGAAACGGCGGAGGTCCCTGACAGAGGTCCCAGCAGTCCAAGGGCCCTGCGGGCCCAGACAAGAATTGTGAGTAAAGAACTTGAACTGCACCCTTGGAGTGGTCTCTGTTATTTTTGCTGCTTAGACTTCCACTACACCATAGACTCTCACGAGCACCTACAGTGCCCCGGGGATTGCTCCACCTGTGGGGAGCAGTATCATCATTGCTGCCACTTCATCACCCCGGAGGCCTTACATAGCAGCGGCGGCTTAATAGCCGCATATCACAGGTGGCGTCACGAACACAAACTTTAATTCAAGCCACATCTTCTACTGACACCCACCAGGGCCACAGAGCCGGGCCCAGCCACCACTGACTACCACCGGACTAGTCCGGCCCGGCACCGGGTGTCCCATAGCCCTGGGGTGGGCGAGTCATTATTCCCGGCCCTTCCTTGCCCTTCCCCATGATCCTTTTCCACGTCATCATTCACTTTGTCTACTTCCCTCTTTATTTCTCTCATTATTTCTTTTCCTTCGACTGACCATTATGTGCCTCTATGGTATGAATGGTAAATCTTTGCTGTTTATGTTATAATTTATGGATTTTATACTTTTATAATGGTTCAAGCCAGAATGATATAAATGTTCTTAAATATTCTTTATTGTAACAAACTCTATATGGCTACAACCATGCAAAGCCTTTCATGTTTCATTGCATTCTTGGTTTTTTTTGTTTTTGTCTCTATTTGGGGGTTGCCTTGGTCTGCAGCACTGCTTATTGTAACCAACCTTAATTTTTCAATAAAAAAAGAGATTAAAGATAAATCCCAATAGATACATCTGTCACATATGACAAGAACAGAAGGGTGCATCATACATTGGAGGTCCTAGTGCAGATTTTACATAGTGCCTTAAAGGGAACCAATCACCAGGATTTTCGCAAGCAACCTAAAGCTAGTCCTATACTGGCACTATCAGGCTGCTTCTGTACATACTTGTAGTGGGCAGCTCGGATGTATAGGTTTTGAAATGCAAGAAAGTAAAGTTTTTAAAATTATCAGCTTCTTGAGTGACAGCAGCTGAGGATCAGATATCTGGGGGGGGTATTTATAGTTATCCCCTCCCCCTGTTAGAATTAGCATAAGTACTATACCATCGATTTAAATTTTGACTAGCAGGACCTGTGCTGAGGTCATACCCATGTGACACCTCAGTCAACAAAGCTGATACCAGTAAGAAACATTTTTCTGTTGGATGAGGCCCTGCCCCTTCTGGTCACATGGGTATGCCCTCAGCACAGGGCCTGCAAGTCAAAATTTAAATCGATGGTATAATGCTTATGCTAATTCTAACAGGGGGTGGGGATAACTATGACTACCCCCTCCCCCCCGACATTATCTGCTCCTCAGCTATTGTCACTCAAGAAGCTGATAATTTTATAAAATTTACTTTCTTGGATTTCAAAACCTATACATCCGAGCTGACCACTACAGATATGTAGAGAATCAGCCTGATAGTGCCAGTACAGCACTGCCTTTAGGTTATATACGAAAATCCTGGGGATTGGTTCCCTTTAAGCTTTTCAAGTTATACTTCTACACAATTTCCTTACAGTTCTACAGTATAGCTAAAGCTATGTAATTTATTATGTTCTCAATTAGTTGACGTCTTTTTGCTGAAAGCTTATTAAAATTATTCCTGGGGTACTGTTCCTTTAATCTTGACCAGACATCACAGTACAGCTTTTATCATGCCCATGGCTCATTGCGACTGCTGATTTCATAATACTCCGTTGTGCCAAATAAATGTAGCCAAGTACACACAAGATCCTTGTTCCTTATACGCATTTACTCAAATAAATTTAATAAAGTCACACATGGCAGTAAAAATCCATTGCTATTATTTCCTTTTAAGTTGTCTAGTTACTGAACCAATAAAATTTTATTTTCCTGTGCAATATTCCTTTCATGAATGGATTACTGTTCCAATCTCTTCCAGAATTCTTGCTATTGATTGTTGCACCGCACATCTGTCAAAAATTTAGGGATTTAGCGAGCAGAGGTGTAATCCAAAAATGAGTTAAATTAACTGTGATTGTGATAGGTGTCCACTGGGGAAGGCTGGCAGAGAAGGGCAATCAAACAGCACGTTACAAGTTGGCAGTGGTGTATGGAGGTGCTAGTCCCTCCTATACTGAGCTGCTTTTTTTTTTTTTTGGTTTTTTTTTTTGAATGACAGTACTCGTTTCCAATAGGCTTTTTTTGTGCTCGGCTTAAGAGCTGAATACTTGCTTTTTAGTTCATTTGAACCACATGCTAAGATTATTATCTTTAAGCTTTGTTCTCTGCGTTTGTGTTTCATGCAGTAAAATACAATGGATTTGTCTAGTCATTCATCTAATATAGAAACAAAGCAGTGGGATATATTGAAATTTTCTGCTATGAAGTTACACTTTTGAAGTGGTAGATCAGAAGTAATGCTTAAAAACGCACTACATGAGAAAGAGAATGAGAATAATATTAAAAAAAATAATAATGGAGAGATGAATGTCAGATTTTAATGATCACCAGTAGAATGTGGTAAAGAAGAATTTCCTTTCTTGTGCCATTAGAACACTAGGAGATTCTAATCAATATGTGACTGTATTTCTCTTCTATGCTCCATCGTCACTAGACTGGAGGTACTGGGCTTCAACACACTAGTGTAGACAGAAAGCTTTGGACTTTTGGAAGTTCTCATCACAGATGTCCTTTTATAATGTCTCTGAACATTTCAAGTCTTAACTGTAGGACATTACAAATAGAGATGAGTGAACCTCAGGCTCGAGGCACCGGTTTCTGAAAATAACGTAAAAATCCTCGTGGTGAGTATCGCGCTGTGCTGGCAGACTGACTGATTACCTGCTTTGTGCATGCTGCTTTCATTCAGAATACTGAGCTGTTTGGTTCACAGAGAATTTTTTTAAAAAAAAACACCTCCCACCTTGCTCCGGAAATGTTTGGCTATGGACCTAAAGCAAAACAATTCCGGAGGTGGGTGGGCGGTGTTTTTTTTCATTAATTCTCTGTAAACAAAACAGCTCAGTACACTGAATGAAAACCCAATTTGTGACAAACAAACACTTCCAGCAACACGCAGAAAGCAGGTAATCACTCAGACACCAGCACAGCACGATGCGCACCACAGGAATTTATACGTCATTTTCCAAGCCCGAACCCAGAGCCTCGAGTCTGAGGTTCGATCATCTCTAATTATAAACTTTTTCCTGTCCAACTCTGTCCAGAAATGCCTACAAAACCCCAGGAAGTTTGTGAAACATTATAGCTCTATTCTGCAGAATAAACTCTGAAATAAAATCATTAACAGCCCAACAGGGAATGTTAGGAGTGGAAAAAAGAGTAATGAATATAAAAATGGTCTTCCAATGGAATACATTAGTGATGAGCGAATATACTTTGCACTATTCGTTACTCGCACGAATATTAAGGTATTGGCAATATTTGTTGCTCGTCGAGTATTTTACTATTTGCCTCGTGATTTTAGAGTCCCTTCCATGTTTGGCACCTGATTTTCAGCCATTAAATATGCTGTGATTGCCTGCCAATCACAATAATGCTGTAGCCATCTTTGCTACTGGAATTACTGTGATTAGAGGGGTGCAGTTTAAAACTAAAAAGCTACTTAAAGCACGAGAATTACACATACCGAGTTTCCCTGCCACACTACTTCCTGGTCCGTTCATTAACACTTATGAATATGCACTACCTCCCCCGCCCACCCTCAGTGCCAGGGTCCGTGATTAATTGCCCTCACACTAGCTGTCTGGGTCAGGAAGTGGAGTGTAAAAATAAATAAATAATTGGAAAAAATTACGTAAGGTCTTCCATATATTGATACCGAGCACAGATAAAGCAGACAGCTATAGGCTGCAGCCCCCAGCTGTGTGCGTTATCTTCACTGTGTATCATAATATGAGGGATTTCATGCAGATTTTTAAAACTTATTTAAATGAATTTTAAAAAAATTGCGTGCGGTCCTCCTCACCCCCAATATTGACAAAGAGCCAAGTTAAAGCAGACAGATGACATCAACCCCATATATTACCCCAATCGCGACTACACCAGGGCAATCAGAATGAGAAGGTTAAATCACCACAATTAGTACATCTAATGGATGTGCCAATTCCAGGGTGGCTGTAAGCTGCTATTTTTAGGCTGGGGAGGCCCAATAAGCATGGGCCTCAATAGCCTGAGAATACCTGCCCCACATGTTTGCTTTATCTTGGCTAGGGGACTGCACATTCTTTTTTTCAATTATTTATTTAAACAAATAAAAAAAAAAAAGCCGCATGAGGTCCTTCGTATTTTGATGCACAGTCAAAATAACATGCACAGCTTGGGGTTACAGCCTGTAGCCGTCTGCTTTATCTGCTCTGGATATCAGTTTATAGGGGACCCTAAGTAATTTTTTCCAATTATGTATTTATTTTTACATTCTACTTCCTGACCCAGACAGCTAGTGTGATGGCAACCCATCACAGACACTGTCACAGAGGGTGGGCAGGGGAAGCAGGACTGCAACCAATCACATACACTGTCACAGGGGGTGAGTGGATGAAGCAGTGAATATTCATAAGCTTTAATGAGCAGACCCGGAAGCAGTGTGACAACTGGACCACCTGCAGCACGCTAAGTAGTCCTCTAATGATAATCTACTGCTGATTAAACAGTGATTTTATCAAAACTACACTAAGCAGCTCAGTAAGTTAAACACCGCTGTAATCAGGATCTCTGGGTTGCCCGATCTAACATGACAAGTCTGCAATCACTCTGTTAGTCACTCTATGTGACTGCAGACTTGGAAATCCTAATATCGTATGCTCTGTGTGCTGTGTGGAGTCTTCGGCGTCAGTTGGGAAAAGCTGTCACATAGCCACTCCCTGACAGAATCCGACTATTTTTGGCTTCATCGAATACACTTGCATTGAGCAAAGCCGGACCCATCTAGTCGGATTCGGGCCTGGAGTGGGCACATTGCCTACTTGTGGTCACATGAGCGCTGTTCCCATACCGGAGAATCCTAACAGCGCACAGAGTGTACAATGTAAGGATTTACAAGTCTGCAGTCACAAAGAGCGACACATAGCGTGACTGCACACTTGTCATTTTACACTGGACAACCACTTTAAAGAAAACTTGTCAGGTCCCCTATGCCCTATTCAATATGTTAATAGATCGGACTTGTAAAAATATGGCTAGACCAAGATGTTTGTGTTTTATTTTATTTTATTGATTTTTAATAAAGGAAAAGAGGCAGATTTGAATGTTTATATTTGCTTTCATTTTCCATAATGATAAAAACTTTTTCTTTAATTTTTACATTATATTTTTAGTTTCCTTAGGAAACTTTAAAGGGAACCAACAAGCAGAATTTTGCTATATAAAGTATAGCCAGTGCCACAATGGCGCTAGCAAGCTGAATGCAATGATACCTTAAGTTGAGAGATTGCATGCTTGTGTGGCGCCCTGGACAAGCCAGGACGTCACAGGTACTACACCAACACACCCGCACTTCCGGTCAGGCACACCTAAGTCAAACAAAATCCTTGTTGCCTTCCTCCAGGGGGTGGGCCAGGCGGTTGGTCCCGCCCACCGAGGAGTTCACAGTCCTGGAGGCGGGAAAAGCAGAGCAGTTAGTAGTTAGATAGTTTGGAGTGGAGTGGAGTTGTGGAAGTGAAGTAGCAGTTGAGGAGTCTGAAGTTGGTCCGGGTGTGTAGCCCGGACGGAACAGCAAGGTTGGCAGACGGTGGTGACCGTCTGCAGGAGAGGCCTATTGGAGCTAGCCGTAAGGACCGTGGACGGGCGGTGGCCCGGCGGTACCGGACCGGTACGCAAAAAGAAGCCAGCACCATCCGGCAGGGGCTTACGGACCCCGACAAGGCTAGGAGTCGCCGTGCAATTTGTCAAATCCGTTAGCGAAGGGAACCTCCTGGGTTTCCCAGCAGCCAAGTCCCGACAGAAGGCAACAGTCCAACCGTTAGAGGGAAACACAGTCACTGCCAAGGCTAAAGTTCCCAGGGCCAGAGCCTGCAGGCAAAAGGGACTCCTTCAGCACATATCCAAGCTGGGGAGCGGGTTACCGGTGGGAACCCATTGGAACCGTTTACACTACACAGGTGCAGGGAAAGGCAGTCACCATGAACCTGCCGGGAGGGGAAACACCGCAGCCGTCTGTGGGACCCGTCCATCCAGCCGCTTGTTTTACCGGAGACTCTGTGTACATCATTGGCTGAGTGAGTACCACCGTGCCGTGCGGCACAGCGCTGCCCCCGCGACCCTGCACCTCGCCAGGCCCCGTAACCCGCCTGCCATCCAAACCTACCCCCTCACCGGGCCCCAGGACAACCAACCCCCCTACCCACGGAGGGGAGAACCAACATCCAAGCTGCTCCCTGTCATCGCTCCTGGGATCCCCGTCCAGAGCAGCGGTGGTGTCACCAAACTCACCACAACCGTGGGTGGCATCACGGACAATACCAAATCCCCACAATCAAATCCCCTTTTCACTGACGGGTGAGGAACGACGCTCGAGTCCCCGGGATCCGGCCCACCGCTCGAGCCACCACCGAGCAGCAGCAGCAGCCGGACCCGAGCAGTGGGAGAGCGCAGCGTCCCCTCCTCCGCCCGCGACAACTTGGCGTCACGAACAGGATCTTACTGCTCTGCCGTCTGGTAGAGGTGCGCCTTGTGACCGCCGGAGGTGTCCGGCCGAAAAATTTGAGAAGCCGCCATCTTGGGCGCGAAGAATTCCTGCTCGAGTGTCTCCTCGAGCAGTGGAGGCGCGAAGGCCAAAACCCCGCCCCTGTAGAGGCGGTACCGGAAAGAAACTAAGGGGGACGGAAACAAGATGTCTGCGCCTGACAGAGCCGCTGGAGGAGCGGTGGTCACAGCCGCATGTAACTAACGCTGCAGCGTGCAGGGACGCCAGGACTCTGCTGAAACACATTCCTGGATCCAGAAGCAAGATGTGCCAGGAGCTCCCGGCCCAAGTCCACTTCATGCTGGCGAAGTGGACGTCGGAGATGAAGGGCCTGGCCACAACCGTTTGGGCATCCGAAGTGGAGGTGGTCTCAGAGGAGCGGGTAAGCGACCCATGCCCCTATGCCCTCGAGGGATCGGTCGATATGGCTGAGGGGCCCGGCCTGCTGCCGTCCACCACGCTACCTCCCTCACTGCCCATGCCCGCGGCCAACGCCCCGACCGACCTGTTACCCCTGCCACTGGTAGCGGGGCCCGCAGCGTCTGTGGGAGAGGGCCCAGACCTGCAGCCCCCGGGCCTTACCTTTACCACCGCCCTGGCACCTGTCCCGGCTTCCATCCCGGCCGCAACGGAGGCAACCCTCGCCCAGAAGCCAGCACCGCGAGTCCCGCTGACCGCTCCCAGACACCCGGCCTCAGCTGAGGTGCGGAGGGGATGCAGCTGCCAGGAGGCAGAGCAGGCCATGTCACAGCGGGGTCCCTCATTACCGAAGGTACCGGTCGTAGCCGGCACGGGGGGACTCCGGCTGGGCCCATCCCCCACCCCGACTGAACCGGAGCAAGCAGAAAGTGCTCCGCACCGGGAGTGGCAGCAAAGGCAGCTGCGCCGCGGGATTGCTGATTAAGAAAGAAAAGTTAGAGCATGGTAGCGGTTCCCGGTTACCTTGCTGTCGGTCCCCATTGGGACTCTGCTGACGTTCCAGATGGCCCTCAAGGCTAAGGAGTCCGGTTGGAGGAGCAGTCGTACCCACATCATCGGCAGCTGAAAATGGAGTCCTGTGGGACAGTGTCACCCCTGTGTGAGGGTGGCGTTGGGGGCTCGTGCTGTTCGATGGTGGACTGTGGGAAAGCTGCAGGAGGAAGCTGTACTGGAGCCAGGTGTCGTGGATGGCCCCTGGGACCCAGCTAACAGTCCCCGTTGGGACCCTACGGCAAGTCTCCGTTAGGACCCTACACTTTTGTTTGTGGTAGCCCGTTGGCTACGAAGCATTGTTGTCCCCATGGGGACTGTTTAAAAGTTATGCGTAGAAACTGCTACGGACAAGCCCGAGAACTGGCAGGGCAACCACAAACTTGTGGTGTGTAAATAAATATGTTTTTATGGCTACACCGGTACCGCCTCCGGAGAGGCTGATTTGGAGGATGGACCTGGAGGGAAGTGATGGCCCAGGCCCGCCACTGCCGCAACAGGTGGCGATCCTCCGGGGGTTTCAGGGGTTCCCCATGGATGTGGGTCCCCTGAAAAGGACAGAACCCGCTCGGGTAGCTTGTGCTGGACTGGGGTCAAGGGGTGCTGCCCATTTGCTTAGGGGCAGCATCAGGGCCAGGTTGCTTAGGTGGGAGAGAGCGGAAGACGTTACCGTTAGCAACGTTTAAGTATGTGCCTCCCGATGTGGGAAGAGTTAATATGCTTGTATTATATGTTTTACCGTTTATCTTCTTCAGTTGTGAAAATAAAACCGGTGATGGACGGGCAGCCCGCGGACGGTCTGCATTTTACTAAGGGGTATGTGGCGCCCTAGACAAGCCAGGACGTCACAGGTACTACACCAACACACCCCGCACTCCCGGTCAGGCACACCTAAGTCAAACAAAATCCTTGTTGCCTTCCTCCAGGGGCTGATGTCCACACCAGGGGGTGGGCCAGGCGGTTGGTCCCGCCCATCGAGGAGTTCACAGTCCTGGAGGCGGGAAAAGCAGAGCAGTTAGTAGTTAGATAGTTTGGAGTGGAGTGAAGTTGTGGAAGTGAAGTGGCAGTTGAGGAGTCTGAAGTTGGTCCGGGTGTGTGGCCCGGACGGAACAGCAAGGTTGGCAGACGGTGGTGACCGTCTGCAGGAGAGGCCTATTGGAGCTAGCCGTAAGGACCGTGGACGGGCGGTGGCCCGGCGGTACCGGACCGGTACGCAAAGAGAAGCCAGCACCATCCGGCAGGGGCTTACGGACCCCGACAAGGCTAGGAGTCACCGTGCAATTTGTCAAATCCGTTAGCGAAGGGAACCTCCTGGGTTTCCCAGCAGCCAAGTCCCGACAGAAGGCAACAGTCCAACCGTTAGAGGGAAACTGTCACGCTTCCCGGGTCCCTTGCCACGCTCTCCGGCTCCCCTGTCTCGCTCCCCGGCTCCCCTGCCTCGCTCCCCGGCTCCCCTGCCTGGCTCCCAGACTCCTCTGCCAGGCGTCCCCCGCTCCACAGCCTCCAGGCCCCATCACCTGCGGTCCCCAGGCGGCCCGGTCCCCGCTCCCGGCGCCCGTCGGCAGCTCTGCTCCAGCCCGGCTCTCCTGCCTCCTGTTCACCGCTCCTTGCTCTGGCTTCTGGCACCCGGGCCTCGCGCATGCGCATTAGGGCGCGCGCGCGGTCATTGACCCTCTCTTAAAGGGCCAGTGTCCTCCAACAGGATATTGAAGAATCAGGTAGAGGGTATATAGGGGGATCCTTTCCAAGTGGGCGGGGCCTGTTCTTCGTGTTTTGCTAAGCTAGGAGTCAGGTCTCCTTGTGTTTTGTGGTATACTTACCTATCTCTCTCCTAGAGCCGCTCCTGCCTCGCCAACCGGTTCTGACGATACCCGAACCCCGAACGGTGACGGTCTGCCATCCCGTCAAGTTCATACCATCTCCGATCCCTGTGGTGACCCGTCTTCTCGCTCCGTTGGTTCCGGACTCTACCTGACGTCATCTCGGCCTCCGAACCTGAGCTCCGTCACCCGGACTACCTTCAGTGACTCCGTGGTCCCAGGCACTTCTACACTCCTCTGAACGGACTGTCCTGCTACCTGTAGTGCTCCGGCTACCGGGCACCTTGCCCTCGGTGAGGTGTTCAGCCCAGTGGATCCACCTCCTGGGCCTGCCTGTCCACCTGGCCCTAACAGAAACAGTCACCGCCAAGGCTAAAGTTCCCAGGGCCAGAGCCTGCGGGCAAAAGGGACTCCTTCAGCACATATCCAAGCTGGGGAGCGGGTTACCGGTGGGAACCCATTGGAACCGTTTACACTACACAGGTGCAGGGAAAGGCAGTCACCATCAACCTGCCGGGAGGAGAAACACCGCAGCCGTCTGTGGGACCCGTCCATCCAGCCGCTTGTTTTACCGGAGACTCTGTGTACATCATTGGCTGAGTGAGTACCACCGTGCCGTGCGGCACAGCGCTGCCCCCGCGACCCTGCACCTCGCCACGCCCCGTAACCCGCCTGCCATCCAAACATACCCCCTCACCGGGCCCCGGGACAACCAACCCCCCTACCCACGGAGGGGAGAACCAACATCCAAGCTGCTCCCTGTCATCGCTCCTGGGATCCCCATCCAGAGCAGCGGTTGTGTCACCAAACTCACCACAACCGTGGGTGGCGTCACAGACAATACCAAATCCCCACAATTAAATCCCCTTTTCACTCACGGGCGAGGAACGCCGCTCGAGTCACCACCGAGCAGCAGCAGCCGGACCCGAGCAGTGGGAGAGCGCAGCGTCCCCTCCTCCGCCCGCGACACTTGATTGCTGAAATATCTTTAATCCAAGTTCCAGAAATTCATTGCTCATTTGATTGGCATGTGCATTGGGGCAGGACTATGTGGGTCAGATCCTACGTTCTTATTCCACCCCTCTATGTTTGTTTGGCCTTTATCCCCCACGTTGCTGCCTTATCGTTTATGTCCAGAGTGCGCACATTAGCATTGGGAAGTATTCAATGAACTGTTCACTAAGATGGCGTCGGAGTCAGCGGCTGAGCATATCACCCTCTTATTGAAGACGTCTGCTCCTGCTTTCTAAATGTCCAATGTTGTTGCCAAGAGCAGCATGATTTCAAGCATTCTGTCTGCTTTTAGTACGGTGAGGTGCTGCTGCTAGGGGCGGACTTCTCTTCTATTGTGACTGGATGCGCTCCAGCAGTCTTAAAAAGGGAAAAAGGATGTGAGGGCACATGTGCCACCTTCAACAACAGTATCGGACACTTAGGCTAAGGACACACGGGCATTTAGCATTCGATGCGACAGCATTGGAGGTGTTATGCTAATGACCCCCGACTCTTGCTTTGCTGCGAATGTAAGCTGAGTGTCATTATACTGTGATGCGATCCTGCGATCAGAGCACAGCTGCAGAGGCGAGGGAAGGACTAATCTTCCTATTTCCTCCATTGTCAGCTGATGCATATATCGCACTGCATTTTGGTGTAATGCAAGTGCAGTGTGATGTTTGTCTCGCACCCATAGACATGTATGGGTGCAAGTGAAAATGCATCAGATTCCCAACACAGCATGCTTCGATTGTTTTCTCCGAGTGGAATTTGATTTTTTATCGCATTCCACTACCACCGTTTTACTTGTCGTAGCCTTAGGAAGCAGGAGCAGACGTCTTCAATAAGATGGAGCCGGAGATAGCGCTATGCGCAAGCGCTGATTCTGATACCAGCTTAGTTAAGAGTTGATGAAATACTTCCCAATACTACTGCCCGTGCGCCGGACTTAAAGGAGAAGGTGGCAATGGGGAGGTAAAAGCCAGGCAAGCATGAAGGGGCGGAATAAGAACACAGGACCCAACCCACATAGCCCTGCCCCAATGCTCACGCCAATCAAACAAACAGTGCATTTCTGGAACTTGGGTTAAAACATTTTCAGCAATCATGCATGCAATCTGTCAACTAAAAGGATCATTGCATTCAGCTTCCTAGCGCCAGTGTGGCACTGGATTCACTTTATATAAAAAAAAAATCTGCTGGTTATTGCCCTTTAACCTTTGATCGTTTGATCACGTATAGATACTGCAATACCCTGTTTTTCCTGATTTTATTTTGGAGATGCCAGATGGGCTAAAATAAGAAAAAGCTACTCAAACTGCTGTCCATTCTGTTTATCTGACCTAATACAGGAGATACCACGGGTGCTGTAGTAAGAAAAAGCTGCTCACACTGCTGTCCATTCTATTTATCTTACCTAATTCTTGAGATACCAGGGGTGCTGAGGTAAGAAGAGGCTGCTCACACTTCTGTCCATCCTGTTTATCTGACTTAATATTGGAGATAACAGGGGTGATGAGGTAAGAAGAGGCTGCTTACACTTCTGTCCACATTGGTCTTTCTGATGTAATATTGGAGACACCAGGAGTGCGGATGTAAATAGACATTGCATACACTGATAGGCCCATATCTCTGGAACTGTATGTAAGATTTTTAAAAAAAAATGAGACAAAAAAAAAATACTCAGGGGACTATTAGGAATTAAATAAGAGCAAAAACTGTCCATTTTATAGCTCATGAGAGATTGTTTTTGGAAGTATTTAGAAATTTATTTCTAATGTCTTTTTTTTATTTCTTTTTTTTTTTCCAGAGAACTCCATTAACTCTTTGCACCGACCACGTGCTATCCACCCACCTGAAAGCAGTGACTTCAACAGTGATGCTGTGGTGGAAGGCACAAGAACACTGAGGATAGTGATTATTATCTGCACTGGCCAAATGAGTAGATGATATGTAATTATTACTGTAATTTAAACAAAAGCAGGGAGAACACTGAAGTGGTGACACCGGAGTGGAAAACGATTTACTGAGTATTAAATTCTTTTTTAACACATCTCAAAAACCTACTAATTTGGAGTGACCTTTGCTTAAAATCTTATGTCAAATTTTCAGTTACAAAATGTTTTTTAGCATTGCTTATATAGCGCTATCATATTTCTAAGCAGCGCCAAAGGGGATTAAACACTCTATAGACTAATTTTTTTCTATCTAGTATCAATGACACAGAATCATTTTGACTGTATTTTTCTGTTTGTTATAGTAACCGTGCCTGACCCGTGTTTACCGAGCATTTAATATACTTACATCTATATTATATAAGTGAATTATTATTATTATTATTATCATTATTTCACATTATAAATTTGATGTTACCTCAATTATTATTGATTCTTCCTTAAGAAATGAGAAATTTCAGCTTAGTTGGCTTAACTAACAAATTATTGCCTAGAACGGAAGTACCGAACTTTTTTTTATTCCCCTGTTATACAAATCAATTATTTACATACGGAGTTGAGTTCTTCTGCCTCTTTCTTCCAACCTACTTGGTTACTGGCCTACTTAATTTTGCCTAACTATTACAGCAAGTCCAAGTAAAAGCGTTAATAACAATTTCTGACAAGCATAGGCTTTACTTAACCCGTGCCTTCCAAGCTGAAGAAACCATGTTTATCATTAGTCATTAGCACAATATAAGGCTATGTTCACACGTTGCCCTTTTGTTGCTTTTTTTGCAGAATTTTTTGATGCGTTTTATGCAAATTGAAAGCTGTGTTTTACAGTACCAGCTAAAACTACAAGATTTCAGAAATCTCATTCACAAGATTGCTTTTATTTTCCTGACTGAAATGGAAAACTATAAAGAATTGAGCAACAATTGTGCTAAAACTGAATTATCAATATGGGAACATCAACTAACGTGCAACATGTAGGAGCTGCTGGTAAGGGACAGGGACCACGTATAAACCTGTCAGATGAGGAAAAAAAAATATATACCATATATACTCGAGTATAAGCTGAATTTTTCATCCTATTTTTTTATGCTGAAAACGCCAACCTCGGCTTATACTCGAGTGAGGTTCCCACAAAAAATTATTCTCACCTGTACTCCGTTCCCGCGGTGTTCTCTTACCTGCTTATTGAGGACCGAAGGCACATAGACCCCTCCATGATCGCATCTGATGCACGGGACTGCCGCTGCAGTCATCGCTTAACTGCAGTTGAATGCTTTGTAGCACCGCAATGCATTCAACTGCAGTAAAGTGATGACAGCAGATGGCAGCGGTGGCCCCGTACACTGGACTCGATCACCAAGGGGTGCATGTGAGCAACGGCATAATAGGGGACTAGAAGAGGACCAAAATAACAACATTAGTACAGGATGGGGCACAAGGATGGGCACACTACTACAAGGAGGAGAAAAGGATGGGCACATTACTACAAGGATGGGCACATTACTACAAGGGGGAGACCAGGATGGGCACATTACTACAAGGATGGGCACATTACTACAAGGATGGGTACATTACTACAAGAAGGAGACCAGGATGGGCACATTACTACAAGGGGGAGACAAGGATGGGGACATAACTACAAGGGAGAGACAAGTGTGAATCATATACGGAAAATGCGCAAAAGACATACATTAGATTAAAAAAAATTTTTTTATTAATAATATAATTAAATTAAAAAGTAGGTGGACATGATAACAACAGTGGAAATAAAGAGAACATGGGCTGTATAGGTGGAACAAAACGAACCAGGGAAGCGATGTAGCAGTGCACAACATAAAGAGTAAATGCCTAGTGGTAAATAGCACAAGCATGGAAGGTATATGCCTAGTATTGAATAGCAGAGGCAGGAACCCAGTTCAACCAGATACACAATATATAGCTGCTGAAGCACAAAACACAAAATGATCCCAAAAGAAAAATACAAGTACAAACAGGTTGAATAATAATCAAAAATGTGGTCAATACCTGGCCCAAGGTGTGCTGTGTCCTCAAACCCTACGCATGTTTCGACGTGTAGTTTCCAAGGATGGGCACATTACTACAAGGGCGTACAAGGATGGGCACATTACTACAAGGGGGTACAAGGATGAGCACATTACATTTTATTGGTATTTATTTTTGTTTTTGAAATTTACCAGTAGCTGCTGCATTTCCCACCCCAGGTTATACTCGAGTTACTAAATTTTCCCAGTTTCTTGTGGTAGAATTAGGGGCCTCAGCTTATACTCAGGTCAGCTTATTCTTGAGTATATAGGGTATGCTACCTATTCACTATATTGCAATTGGGTTGTAATATAAGAGCAACATACTTATATGTATGTCTGCTCAATCTGTGTATTGTTCAAACCGCAAGGTTCAGTCACTACTAGGGATGAGCAGACCCATGTTGGTCATGTTCGCCGGGTTCGGCTGAACTGTACTTAGAAGTTTGGTTTGGTACTCAAACTTGATAGCGGACCCCAAAACCCCATAGAAGTCAAAGTGACCCAAACTTTGGTTCTGTAAAATGGCTGTAAAATGGTCGCAGAAAGGGCTAGGGGGCGGCAAAAAAAGCAAAATGGGGGTAAAAGCAGTGGTCCTTAGGTTCACGCCAAACCGTGGGAATACCAAAAGGCATTCCTTTGTGTTTTCCTTTTGTCCAGTCACGAAGCATTTCCTCACAATTGTGACACACAATATGAGGACCCCAGTTCTTGTCTTTATCGCCAAGGGGAACTTGAACATAGACAGAATATGCATGTGTCACAAATGATGAAATATTGCGCCTTTGACGTTGAATTGTATAACAGCCACATATATAACAGAAGGTGTCAGGACTATTCTTACATTTGCGCCTACTCGAGGAAGCCTTGATTCAATCTAAAAACAAAATAAGAAGGTGTTGTTATCTTTTAACTTTTAATGTTTTAAATTTTAAAACAGCTACAATTATGTAGAAGGGATGTTTGTAAAACATTAAAGAGGCTCTGTCAGCAGATTGTTCCTATGTATGTGCTAATGCTACTAATGTTACTAATAAATAATGCTCCTAATAATCCCATATGCAGGTTACACACTAAAATGTGACGACAGGTCCTCTTTAATTGCCTTGTGGTTATGTTCAATCCAAGAGTCGTTGCCCTTTAACTTCAATTTAAAAACCCATGCTTGCCATAAAGTGTAACAAAAATAAATTAAAATTGCCAAAAAACTAGAACCTGCACCAAAAACGGATTTCAGATCTGGAATCAGTGATACAGACATATATATAAAAAGTTCTTAAACCTCATGCAGAAAATAAAAAAAAAAATTGTTGTCAAAGCAAGTGGTCAAATAGGTCATACTTGATTTGTGATTTACAGACCAGTCAAATGGGGTACCTCCCAATTAGATACTTGGAGGGTTTAAGGTTTGGTATTTGTAAATTCAGTCAATGTTGTCATGTCATCTGCTCTAAAATCCTCCTCCCTCAGCCATGCGAGGGCCTCTCCTCTCCGATGAGACATCAAAGATGCCACTTTGGCCTGAAGAAGGAAGCTGGTGGACCAGCAGTTCATAGTGCAGCATGCATTGATTAATAAATCCAAAATACTTTTTGGTATCACCACTGAATCAAGGAGGAGCAGACAGGTGTGGACCATCTCCAGGTGCAGGACTGTCAAACTGAGTAGGGGCTGCCGAGGTAGCAATAGCATGGGAAGATGCAGGTGAAGAAGCCAGAATCAGGGCGTTTAGATTGCCATTCATCGACTGCAGGAAGGATTTCATCCTGCTGCTCTCATTGATGGGTCATCTCCTGGAACAGCTCTGAGAGCTCGGGGTGGTGTATTGGAGTTGGCAGGTCCATGGCGTTCATGGCCTGAGCAAACTGTCACGCACATGGTTACACCTCCCTACAGAGGAGGGTGCCTTAAATAGCAAGTGCCTGTGATCTCTTAGCCATGGCGGTAGTTAGGACAGAAGGAGCACATGTACAACAATGGCGGTGTGTGTCTGCATTCATGCCGGAGGGATGGATGTCGGTGTTACATGAGTTTGGGGTGGAACAATAGAGTCTTCTGGCACAGCAGAGTAATAGCTATATATATTCATACACTATCCAATGAAATGGATAAATTAGAGCGTTCAACAACTTCAGGTTATTTTAGTGGAAAGAGTACCAGGCGAGGTCTTAATGTAGCACCCAAGGGGCAGTGGGAATCAGGCATGGAGTTTCGTACCTGAGTTACTCGTCACCGGGCCGGTGTGGTTGTCTGGGATGTCGCGGTGGCCTTCCCAGCTTCATGCCCCGAGGTGTACACCAATAAGGAGGGAGGATAATGGGGGTTGTAGGAGGAAGATTGTCATGACGCCACCTATGGTACGCGGTCAGGGATTAGCCGCCGCTGCTGTCGCTGTCCTCCAGGACAGATGCTAATAGCAGCAGAGATGGTGTCGCTCCCCACAGGTGGAGCGAGCCCCAGGGATGATGATGAAGGGAGTAGTGATGGCGAAGGCCTTTAGCACCGGTAATAAGAGTCTGAGTCTGATGCTGCGGTTCCTGGTGTCTTTACTCACTCTTTGTGCTGCTCGCCCGGGTAGTATCAGTCACCCGCTGTGATGTGCCCCGTCGACCTCGGATAAGTTAGAAGAAATCATCGGTGTTTGAAAGAAGAAAGTCCTTTGTCAGTGGTGCCTTTCCAGCAGTGAGGAACCTGGCTGAGCGCTCCGCTCCAAGCCGCAGGCCTCGTGAAGAGAAGAAAATGTTGAAGGTGTCGTGTCCCAGAACTGGTGTCCCGGGTAGACTGACTGAAGTTTGTGTGAGTTTGCTCCTACTTCTACCCCAAGTGGAACCTGCCCCCCAGGTGGCTGGCTTCAGTGACAGGGAAAGTCCCATGCCTCGTGATGGCCACCCCCCTGCCTACCCTGAGCCACCCCCCCTGTGGGAAGGCTCCTAAACTATATGTAAGTATGAATGTGGAACATCGGTGATTAACCCTCTCCTTACCCGAAGCGAATATCGCTCATTAAATAAGGTGCAATACTCTGTGGCGACTGGAGCCTCAGGGGCGCCATATTAACAACTCAGTTTCTACTGATTTTTAGGAATTTTTTGATTGGCATTTCCCACAAAAAAAATGTTTTAGAATAAACCATTTAAAAAGTTTTACCTTCAATGTCCATTATAGCGTAGCATATGAATGGTATCACATCTTAGAAACCCAGCTATCTTAATAATGGGGATTTTGCCTAACCAGGCTAGCTCAGCTATTGTCCTACCCATTCTTTCAAAGCCTGGATATGGCAGACTCTGATCTCCTCCTTACCAGGTGGACAGAACCCTTGATCTTCAGTATTGTGGACTGTCACCAATCAGACATATACGGCATAGTTATTGCCATAGTAGTTATATTGCCTTAAAGAGAACCTGACAGCTGATACATGCTGCTTGATCCACGGATAAAATATATCATGCTCTTACTGTATGATCTCAGCCAGATATGTTTAACTCAGAAATGCAATGGCGTTTCAGAGGAAGACTTTAAAGGGGGCTTTACACGCAGCGACATCGCTAGCGATGTCACTGGTGAAAGCACCCGCCCCCGTCATTTGTGCGTCACGGGCAAATCGCTGCCCGTAGCGCACAATATTGCTAGTACCCGTCACACGGACTTACCTGCCTAGCGACGTCGCTGTGGCCGGCGAACCGCCTCCTTTCTAAGGGGGCGGTTCTTGCGGTGTCACAGCGACGTCACTAAGCGGCCGCCCAATAGAAGCGGAGGGGCGGAGATGAGCGGCCGTAACATGTCGCCCACCTCCTTTCTTCCTCATTGCCGGCGGCCGCAGGTAAGCTGTAGTTCGTCGTTCCCGAGGTGTCACACATAGCGATGTGTGCTGCCTCGGGAACGATGAACAACCTGTGTCCTCAACAATCAACGATTTTTTGAAAAGGAATGACATGTCAACGATGGACGATTTGGTGACTATTTTCCATCGTTAACGGTCACTCGGTGTCACACACAACGACGTCGCTAACGATGCCGGATGTGTGTCACAGAATCCGTGACTCCGGCGATGTATCGTTAGATGCGTTGCTGCGTGTAACGGGGCCTTAAGAGCCAATTAGTAGGAAAGGCTGGTCCCCACCCACTGTCCTTGATTGACAGATTTCTCGCAACAAATGCATAATGTCTTAATCATGGGCAGCATGTATCAGCTGTCACTTTAAAGTCAGACAGTACCTCTCATCTATTCTTTTAAAAAAGCCATAAGAAATATACTGTATGTAATGTTCCTATTTCTTATACAATTAAGTTAGATGTTTATTTTATCAGCAAAAAAATTAACTCTGCACATCTGCTGGTTCCATTTTGCTTTTTTTTTTAGCTTTCCTTCCAACAAGCATGGGAAAGTTTATTTTTTATTTTTTTTTTTAACTCTGACATCTGCAATAAACATGCTCATTGCCTCAGACAGAAAATGAGCAGCCAGGAACAGAAGTGAGTAACCCCAGACCTTATTAGTGTAATTGATGACAGAGGCCACTTCCGCCAAGGAGTCTGGAAAGCAACAACAATTGAAATATTTAATGACACATTACAGCAAAGCACAAAGCACTAGGGAGACGAATAAAGCGGGATTTGCTGAGAATTTGGCAGCTCTTATCTAGAACATGAGATACGGAAGCTGAAATGCAGGCACACTGTATTAACACTGGATATTCTGAAATGTTAAACTTACATTCTTCTAGCAATATGAATTATCTTCAACTTTTAGCCTTCAAGGCCGTTCGGGGTGACCTGATCAGGTGACAGACACCTTAAAAAAAAAAAATACTCAACATTGTATTCTTTGTATGTGTCTGGGTTTTTTTTGTAGAACCATGTTACGATCTATTATAAAACTCTTTATATTGTGTACTTTTCATATTGACCATTGAGCATAACAATATACAAATCAATGGTCAACTCAATATTATTACTAGTAGGATTACAGTGAAAGGCAAGACTTCTTATATAGAAATGAAGGTAAATAGCACAAGATATCACCACTGACAACAGATGATTGGACACAGCTCATATCTACTCCATCTCTACACTGTGACCTCTGTATAATGTCATGGGGTATATACCGATGGAACGGGGGCTTCTAGGCTGACTCTTAGACTGGGGCCCCTGCACTGTCCATTATCTCGAAGGTAGGCTCGATGGTAGTCAGGTTGAAGCCCCCAGCGTGATCCTGTCTCCTGTCCGAGCCCTCATACTATTCTTTCCCACCCAGGGAGCAAGCCAGAACCCAGTACCAAAACCCCACAAATAGGCCCAAACAATGGTAAACGAAAACTCATGCACACTGCACTCAAACACAAAGGAGGGAGAGTATGTGTACTGGAGAGTAACGCAAAAAGGGGTAGGAAATAAATGCACAACTGGAGGACTCACACATCATGCAGAACCGCAACTTGTAGATCACCATGGACCTGGATAACCACAGGAACCAAGGTAGCAAAAGCTATATCCAGAACTCAGTGCCAGAATCTAGAACCTTATAAAGGGTGAGGGTGGCTGAGGATGGCAGCCTAAGCTTTGAGCAGATGATCACAAGCCAGCAGGAGATACTCCTGTACTCGGGAGCAGAGAAGAAAAAAACAACCAACGCCCATGACAGACAGTGCAACTAAGAGAACCCAGGCTGTTTGTTGGACTATGCAATGTGAACAGAGTCCGACGCCGCTATGACACCTAGCGAGTGCAACGCCAAACACCGCATGACACATATGTAATGGAATATGCCCATTACACTCACCTATAGAACGGAATAATTGCTTTTTTATTTTCAGATTGGTTTGTCAGTCTCCGCAAGGAGAAACGTTTCTCTCTTAGACCCCACTTTACCTTCTCATACAGCCAGATTAGAGCTCATACTTTGCACTGATGAGAAGCAATCATCCCGGAACACAGTGTCTGCAAATTGAGGTTCTGATCTGGCATAAATCCTAAGTCATATGAAAAGGCTCGTTAAAGGGCCACTTTTGACTTTTAGGATTGATACTTCCAATAGGTGGCACCAGACTTCGTCTCCTTCCTCCCTGAAGAGACAATTTTAATTTTTTTTTCATGGATTTTATGTCCGCCTAGTGCCTTCTGTAAGACAAGTCTCCAGACTGCTGCTCAGAGCTCATTCAAAACTAGTAACAAAAAATGTATTATTTTGTTGAACTAAAAAGTAGGAAATAATAAAGTGTCAGGAATTTATTATCCACTTTATGTCAAAATCCTGTGACTAAAAATCTGGAAATTTAGACACTTGTTTTGCTCATATATTTGTAACTTTTTAGTTGTTATGTCTCTCTCAGCACTTTCAAAAGAGCGGGAGGGGGCCTCACACCGCTCAGCGGATTTTATATCATATACTCTAAACACTGGTGAACATTTTAGCGCAAATCCACATCTGCTGCGAGAAAGCATATATTTTCTTTTTTGATGCAGGGCCATGCACTGATGGAACAAACTTATCAAATGTCACTGTCAATCATTTTACTCTAAGCTGAGAGACGTTCATGAAACTCTGTATGAATCCCTCTTCCCCTCCCCCATCTATATGTACAAATTTACTAGTGCTTTAAAGACCTAACCACCTAACCATTAACCATTTTTGCTATATAACCTTACACTATTTACAATGATAGATGTGCTCTGTGTCTTAGCATTCTTTGTCAATACTGTTTGTCTGTTGAATTAGACACGAAGGGCTGCTGATAAGTCTTTGGTTTTGTGATCTTTTTTTGTTTCTATGGTATCGAATGTTACATCACATGAAAGTCTGGTGTCTAATATATGTTTTCAAACTTTTGTGTTTGTTGCTTATGGCAACAGTGTTCTACGCACGCTGGAAAACAAAATGGCGGAGTCTAATGCGATATTCACAGCAACTGAGAGCAGAGGATTGATAAAATTCTTGTTTCTGCAAGGAAAATCCGTAAAGGATATTCATGGTGATATATCACAGACATTGGGGATCAATGCTCTTCCTATTCTACAGTTAAGAACTGGGTTGCCAAATTTAAAACGGGCCACTTCAGCACCAATGATGAGGAACGTCCTGGATGACTGGGAGTGGTTGTTGTTCCGGAGATCGTCGATACAGTGCATAACCTCATACTGGAGAATCGACGAATGTCAGCTAAAGCAGTAGCAGACATCATGGGGATTTCCCATGAACGTTTTTGTGTCATCATCAATGAACATTTGTACATGAGGAAGCTATCTGCAAAGTGGGTCCCCAAATGTTTGACAATAAATCGGAGAAGCATGCGAGTGAAAACTTCCCGGTCCATTTATCAATGTTTCCGGACTGATAAGAACTTTCTGGATAGACTGGTCACTATGGATGAGACATAGGAGCAGTCAAAAGAGTGAAGGAACAGTGGTTCTCCTCGTGCAAAGAAGTTCAGGGTGCAAAAATCAGCCACTAAGGTGATGACATCTGTGTTCTGGGATGACCATGGCAAAACTGGCAGAGCTGGGCTTCCAGCTGGTTGACTGCCCCCCTTATTCACCAGATCTAGCTCCCTCCAACTATCATCTGTTTCCAAACCTGAAGAAATGCCTCAAGGGTAACAAATTTCACACCATTTCTGATGTCATGGCTGCTACGGATGCCTGGTTTGAGGCTCAATCAAAATCCTTCTTTTTGCTAGGCTTACAGAACTTGGAATACCGATGTAAGAAGTGTGTCGACATCAGTGAAGAGTATGTGGGATAAATGTAAAGTTTAATCATCCAATCTCGTTTCTTTCTGGGTAGAGCCAAAGACTTATCAGCAGCCCCTCGAATTTGTCAATTGCCACCTTTTAGACGCAAATACTGTACATTTGAACAGTGCAGGACCAGGACTAAGGCAGAGAAGGGCTCCTCAGCCCCCGCACCGACATGCAGTGGCATGAATAGGTCAGCATGCAGCTGATGTCATCACACTGACGCCAGCAGCAGGACTACAGAGGTGCCGAGGACACAGCAGGCACCTGTAAGCGCTCCAGGAGGAGACGAACATGAAATATGGAAAAATTTTAGATGAGGGGGTCATAATGGGGGAGGATTGGTGTTACTTTAAAAAGAACATTAAGGAGCAATGGGGGCACTTTATGAGGCAATTGGCAACATTATAAAGCAAATTGGAACATTATGGAGCAATTAAGGGTTATTCTGAAAGGAAGAATAGTATAACAAGGAGCAAGGAGGAACTTTATGCAGAGATGTAGTATATTATAGAAAGGGGAAGTTTGGAGGGACATTATGGAAAGTGGCAGTTTGGGAAACTATTCTCGCACCCCGGGTGGTGGAGCCCTCCGCGAGTAGGGCTTTTTCCTAGGCGTAGGTCCTCCTGGTGTCTGGGTCCTGCCGCAGGCAGCTTAGACTATTTAAGGGAATATGTCCCGGTCCTCCCTTTGTTGCTTATGCCTCGGACGTTAATAGTGGGCAAATGAGTCCTGGAAACCCACTCGCCTGGCAGAGTTAACAGATGGCTTGAAGTCCTGGTCTGTTCTGGGATCTGCACCCCGTGCGTGTAAAGTACTGTGAGCCCTGGATTTCTACTCCCACAGGATTCCACTGTCCCTGGAGCTTGAGCTCTCACTCTCCAGCTACTTTCTCCCCTAAGTGGCTGCTGTTTCTACTCAGGTTTTGGCGGGGTCTTTGCTAATTTCATTGTGTCTCAAGATTCCTTTGTCTCTCTTGACACCTTTACTGACAACTCTCTCCTTCTTACTCCTCTCACTTCAGACTCTTCACTCTCGACTCATCTCAACCACTTTCCTTCTCTCTTCCCTCTTGCCACACCCCCCAGGCCACTCGCTCCTCCCCCAGGTCTGATCTCTCCCTCCCCAGTTGGCTGCCTGTTAGCTCACAGTGCCCAGCCCTGTCACCTGGTTCTATGGGAGTCTCCCGCCCTGGTTTTGGAGTGTAAGTGTCCTGGTGTGCTGGTGTGTGTACTGACTGGCACAGTTATGCAGGACCCGAGCTGTTACAGTGATGTTACCTTGCTTTGTGACACCTGGTTACCACAGGGGCGTCACACTATTTTGGAGATGACCAGAGTCTGAGGGGATAGTATGGAGAAGGGCAGTGTTTGGGGAGGATATTATGGTAAAAATAGTGGAGGCCCACAAAGCAGGAGAAGGCTATAATAAGATAGCAAAGTATTTTCAAGTTGCACTTTCCGCAGTTTGAAATGTAATTAGGAAATACCAGTTAACAGGAACAATGGAAGTCAAAATAAGGTCTAGAGCACCAAGCGAAATTTCTGTGAGAGCTGCTCGTAGGATTGCTAGAGAGGTAAATCAGAAATCCAGCTTGACTACAAAAGACCATCAGTAAGATTAGCAGACTCTGGATTTGCGGTACATTGTTCTACTGTTCAGAGACACCTGCACATATATGGACTTCATGGAAGAGTCATTAGAAGAAAACCTCTCATGTAAAAGAACATCTAAACAAGCCTGATTCATTTTGGAAACAAGTCCTGTGGACCGGTGAGGTTAAAATAGAACTGTTTGGCCACAATGATCAAAGATATGTATGGAGAAAAAAAGGGCATGGAATTTCAGGAAAAGAATATCTTGCCAACCATTAAGCATTGGGGTGGATCAATCATGCTTTGGGGTTGTGTTGCAGCCAATGGCACTGGGAATATTTCATGGGTAGGGGGAAGAATGCATTCAATGATATTTAAACACATTTTTAATACAAATATAACACCATCTGTAAAAAAGCTGAAGTTGAAAAGAGGATGGCTTCTATAAATGGATAATGATGATAAACACAGATCAAAATCCACAATAGACTACCTCAAAAGGCACAAGCTGATTGTTTTACACTGGCCCTCACAGTCCCCTGATCTGAACATCATTGAAAATCTGTGCCTAGGCCTCAAAAGAGCAGTGCATGCCAGACGAATCTCACAGAACTGGAAGACTTTTCCAAGGAAGAATGGATGAAAATCCCTCAAACAAGAATTAAAAGACTCTTGGCTTTCAACATAAAGTGTTTACAAGCTCTGATACTTGCCAAAGGTGGAGCTACTAGGTACTAACCAAGAAGGGTGCACAAACTTTGCATCGGCCAATTTTCCTTTTTTGTCGATTTAACCCCTTCACCCCCAGCCACTAAAACATCCTAATGACTGGGCCATTTTTTGCAATTCTGTCACTTTGACAGGTTATAACTCTAGAACGCTTCAACGGATCCCGGCGATTCTGAAATTGTTTTCTGTGACAAATTGTACTTCATGTTAGTGGAAATTTAGGCCGATATTTTTTGTGTTTATTTGTAAAATTTGGGAAATTTTGCGAAAATGTAGAAAATTTTGCAATTTTCAAACTTTGAAATTTTATGCCTAGAAATCCGAGAATAATGTCACAGAAAATAGTTACTAAATAAAATTTGACACATGTCTACTTTACATCAGTGCAATTTTCGAACAAATTTTTTTTTCGTTAGGAAGTTAGAAGGGGTCAAAGATCATCAGCAATTTCTATTTTTTTCAACAAAATTTTTAAAATCATTTTTTTAGGGACCATATCACATTTAAAGTGACTTTGAGAGGTCAAAGTGACAGAAAATACCCAAAAGTGACCCCATTCTAAAACCTGTACCCCTCATACTGCTCAAAACCACATCCAAGAAGTTTATTAACCCTTCAGGTGCTTCACAGGAACCAAAGCAATGTGGAAGGAAAAATGAAAATTTTACTTTTTAACACAAAAATGTTACTTTAGCCATAAAATTTTGCATTTTCACAAGGGAGAAAAGAGAAAATGAACCACACAATTTATGGTGCGATTTCTCCTGATTATGCTGATACCCCATATGTGGTAAAAATCAATTGTTTGTGCTCACGGCAGAGCTCGGAAGATAAGGAGCGCCATTTGAATTTTTGAACGCAAAATTAGCTGCACTCATTACTGGATGCCATGTCGGGTTTGAAGACCGCCTGAGGTGCCTAAACAATGGAGCTCCCCCACAAGTGACCTCATTTTGGAAACTAGAACCCTCAAATAATTTTTCTAGTTGTTCAGTGAGCACTTTAAACCCCTGGGGGCTTCACAGAGGTTTATAACGTTGAGCCGTGAAAATAAAAAAAAAAATTTACCACAAAACTGTTGCTTCAATAGGTAGCTTTTTTTCACAAGGGTATCAGGAAAAATGCACCATTAAATTTCTTTTGCATTTTTACCTGAGTACGACGATACCTCATATGTGGTAAAAATCAATTGTTTGGGCGCACGGCAGGGCTCTGAAAGGAAGGAGCGCTATTCGAATTTTTTAAGCGCAAAATTAGCTGGACTCATTAGCGGATGCCTTGTCGGGTTTGGAGACCCCTTGAGGTGCCTAAACAATAGAGCTTCCCCACAAGTGACCACATTTTGGAAACTAGACCCCTCAATAAATGTATCTAGATATTTGGTGAGCCTTTTGAACCCCCGGGGGCTTCACAGAAGTTGATAAGGTTGAGACGTGAAAATATATATTTTTTTTTTTACCACAAAACTGTTACTTGAACCAGGTAGCTTTTTTTCACAAGGGTATCAGGAAAAAATGCACCATAAAAAGTATTGTGCAATTTTTCCTGAGTATGCAGATACCTCATATGTGGTGAAAAGTAATTGTTTGGCTGCATGGCAGCGCTCAGAAGAGAAGGAAAGGATTGCTATTTGACAGCAAAATTGGCTGGAATCATTAGCGGACGTTATGTTGTATTTGGAGACCCCCTGAGGTGCCTAAACAATGGAGCTACCCCACAAGTGACCCCATTTTGGAAACTAGACCCCTCAAGGAATTTATCTAGATGTTTGGTGAGCCCCTTGAGCCCACAGGGGCACCACTGAAGTTGATAATGTTGAGCCATGAATACATTTTTTTTTTACCACAAAACTGTTACTTAAACCAGGTAGCTTTTTTTCACAAGGGTATCAGGAAAAAATGCACCATGAAACATATTGTGCAATTTTTCCTGAGTACGCAGATACCTCATATGTGGTGGTAAGTAACTGTTTGGCCACATGGCGGGACTCAGAAGGGAAGGAGCGCCATTTGACAGCAAAATTGGTTGGAATCATTAGCTGATGCCATGTCACGTTTGGAGACCCCCTATTGTGCATAAACAGTAAAGCTCCCCCACAAGTGACCCCATTTTGGAAACTAGACTCCTCAATAAATGTATCTAGATGTTTGGTAAGCCTTTAGAACCCCCGGGGGCTTCACAGACGTTGATAACGTTGAGCCGTGAATTTTTTATTTTTTTTTACCACAAAATGTAACTATATTGTGCAATTTCTCCTGAGTACGCAGATACAGACGCCGTGCATCACTGATTGGCCGCTGCAGGAAGCATGGACAGATGAGATACAAAAAGCGACCAGGGATACAGAAAAAAAAAAGTCATGTCGAAAATTGAGCATGGATGCCGATCCGTTATGTGTATCCCTGATCAGCCCCCGGTCGCTGCAGGATGCACACATAGATGAGGTGCAAAAAAACGACGCAAGATATGGACAAAAAAAAAGTCCCACCGAAAATTGACCACGGATGCGATGCGTTATGTGCATCACTGATCAGCGCTCGGCGGGAGGCACAGACGAATAAGGTGTAAAAACGGACAGGGGATACAGAAAAAAAACCTATACTCACAGGACCCAGAAGATTAGTAGGAGGATCACTGACCAGAGGAACTGCAGGAGGAATAGAAGGCAGCAAGATGGACAGCTTATTACAGGAGCAGCAGGCAGGAAGTTGAACAGCTTATATGTGAGGACCCAAGAAGGACCCAACGGTGGAGGCAGATGTGATTGGACCAATAAAGATCTCAGACAATACGGTGACAGCAGGTAGGGGACGTCGGAGAGGGACAGCAGATGGAGAAGGGGGAAAGGGAAAAGGGAGACCGGAGAAGCAGAGGCAGAAGAATGGGAGCAGAATAGAGATCGCAGGGGAGGGGGGGATCGCAGATCGATCGGGGGGGTACAATCACAACAATCGTCGATGAGAGTGGTGATGCCACCGTCCCTGGGGTCAAGCAAAGGTCTCAATGAACTTGGGCAGTAAAGTTACGTCCCTGGTCGTTAAGTCACGTAAAAATAGGACATAACTTTACTGCCTTGGGTAGGAGGAGTTTCCGGTGGTTCACTTCCTATACAACCATCATTACGTGGTAAGCTTTTACATCATGATATTGTGCATGTTTATGGTCACTTCTATTGGAAGCATGTTGAGGGCCGTTTGCCCTTGCTGACTGGTACCTCAGCGGCATAATGAGCCCTCACTCATTCTATGCTATCATAGCATGACTTACTTGCACCTTTCACCTAGTAGTATATATTAATTTTCCCACGTGGTTCTCCTTGTGACCTTGTCAGACCCATTATCAATCATAAGAGTCATTTTTGGATAGTAAGATGTAACATACAATGAGTAGTTTTTGGAATATATATGTGGGTTTGGATCCTTCAATTACTGCATAATTGGCTATAATAGCAAATATAGCAAGTATGAGATATGGTGTATATAGTAGCCCTGGATTTATAAATACAATTATCCAGTAGCTCAATACATGCAGCCTTGTTGTATCACGCACCCCCCATTTGTTTTCCCATACTATTCATTTATTGATATCCACCATGTTTATTATATATGAACTAATTGGCAAAAATTGATATTTATACCATATTTATGGTGCTCATATAGGTCAATCATCCATATTAGTGATTGTCTCACTGCCGGTTCTCCTGGTTGCTGTTTTTAATCTTTTCATTCTGTATGTCCACCTCTTGCACTGATCAATAAAAATTATTTTTCACATTATTATGACAATTGTTATGCGATTTGTCCAAACATCTATATGTAGTCATAGGTTGTTTCTTGATAGGGGATTTACATTATTAATATAATATAGAATTGGTCCAATATGCAACCTATTTTCCTGTGTGTTTTTCTTGGTTGTAATTTACCCGACGAGGACGGCGCCTTCAATATCCGTTCTCCACCTCCTCGAAAATCGGGGTACTAGCGCAACGAGGGGGATAGGACTTTCCCACTACATAGTCCAGAAAATCCCAAGCGTGAACTCTGAGAGCAAGCTCACCCAGTTAGCCACACTAGTGAGTGGGAACCGACTAGTTTTATGCTAAAGGGACCAGTTAGAAAAAAAGGTGCCAAGGAAAAGCTCACAGACTAACAGGCAACACCAATGGGCACGGGATCCAGGCGAGCTCCCTCCAAGTGGCAGCGGTGTCAAGAACTTTGGTTTACCACAGTTATCGGTTTCAGCGTTATTGGACTGAGTGAGTACATAAGTGACGATTACCGTCCCCAACGGCACCTCCCCGCAGCCCTCATCAAGTCCCGGGGCATTCCCCCTACCCGTGGAGGGGTTAAACACCTGGCTGCCCACACCATCGCCACCGGGTACTCCCAACTGCAACGGTGGTATTCTACCTTACCACGCACCACGGGTGGCGTCACAAACTTTCCACATTCTCCCTTGTAAATATTCCCCCTTTTATTCCGAGTGGCCGCGCGACCCCGACCCCCGGGTCCGGAGATCCCTCGAGCCACCGCGGATCCGGATCCCAGCAGCCCCGGCTGCTGATGCGGGAGCGGCACATTTGCATAGCTGTTCACAAGAAAAGTAATTTTTACCAGGGGTTCACGAACTGTTGCATGCCACTGTTTTAAACATAACATTGCATATAATATCATGATTTTTTTTTAAAAAATATTTTAAAATTTCTATATTTAACCCCTTCAGCCCCCAGCCTGTTTTCACCTTAAAGACCCGGCCATTTTTTGCAATTTTGACCAGTGTCACTTTGACAGGTTATAACTCTGGAACACTTCAACGGATCCTGGCGATTCTGACATTGTTTTTTCGTGACATATTGTACTTCATGTCAGTGGTAAATTTAGGCCGATATGTTTTGCGTTTATTTGTGAAAATTTCGGAAATTTAGCGAAAATTTTGAAAATTTTGCAATTTTCAAAATTTGAAATTTTATGCCCATAAATCTGAGAAATATGTCACACAAAAAAGTTACTAAATAACATTTCCCACATGTCTACTTTACACCAGCGCAATTTTTGAAAAAAAAAAAAATTCCGTTAGGAAGTTAGAAGGGTTCAAAGTTCATCACCAATTTCTCATTTTTCCAACAAAATTTACAAAAAAAAATTGTTTAGGTACCACATCACATTTGGAGTGATTTGAGAAACCTAGGCGACAGAAAATACCCAAAAGTGACCCAATTCTAAAATCTGCACCCCTCACTCTGCTCAAAACCACATCCAAGAAGTTTATTAACCCTTTAGGAGCTTCACAGCAACCAAAGCAATGTACACGAAAAAATGAAAATTTTACTTTTTTAACACAAAAATGTTACTTTAGCCATAAAAATTAGTATTTTCACAAGGGTATCAGGAAAAATGCATCATAAAATGTATCGTGCATTTTCTCCTGAGTACGCAGATACCCCATATGTGGTGGTAATCAAATGTTTGGGCGCACGGCAGGACTCGGAAGGCAAGGAGCGCAATTTGAATTTTTGAGTGCAAAATTAGCTGCACTCATTAGCGGACGCCATGTCGGGTTTGAAGACTCCCCGAGGTGCCTAAACAATGGAGCTCCCCCACAAATGACCCCATTTTGGAAACTAGAGCCCTCAAATATTTTTTCTAGATGTTTGATGTGCACTTTGAACCCCTGGGGGCTTCACAGAAGTTTATAACGTTGAGCCGTGAAAAGAAAAAAAAATTTTTTTACCACAAAACTGTTGCTTCAACCAGGTAGCTTTTTTTATCACAAGGGTATCAGGAAAAAATGCACCATAAAATTTATGGTGCATTTTCTCCTGAGTACGCAGATACCCCATATGTGGTGGAAATCAAATGTTTGGGCGCACGGCAGGACTCGGAAGGCAAGGAGCGCCATTTCACAGCAAAATTGGTTGGAATTATTAGCGGACGCCATGTTTCATTTGGAGACCCCCCTGAAGTGCCTAAACAATGGAGCTCCCCCACAATTGACCCCATTTTGGAAACTAGACCCCTCATGGAATTTATCTAGCTGTTTAGTGAGCACTTTGAACCCCTGGAGGCTTCACAAGCGTTTGTAATGTTCAGCCGTGAAAATATTTTATTCTTTTTTTTACCACAAAATTGTTTTTTCAAACAGGTAGCTTTTTTTTCCACAAGGGTATCAGAAAAAAATGCACCATAAAATGTATTGTGCAATTTCTCCTGAGTACGACGATACCTCATATGTGGTGGAAATCAATTGTTTGGGCGTACGGCGGGGCTCAGAAGAGAAGGAGCGCCATTTCACAGTAAAATTGATTGGAATTATTAGCAGACGCCATGTTTCATTTGGAGACCCCCCTGAGGTGCCTAAACAATGGAGCTCCCCCACATGTGATCCCATTTTGGAAACTAGCCCCCCCCCCCCCCCATACAAAAAAAATTAGTTTGGCGAAATAAAAAATACAGACATCAGTAAAAAAAAAAAAAAAAAGAGCGCCTGCCACTAAGACCAGTGCCAAACGTGAGAGCAATGCACGAGTCTCGTATCGCATCATCCACTGCAGTCTGGAAGCGAGCAACTGCGCTGGATAATGCGATGCGAGAGGGCGGGGCGGCAGATGAGAAAGAGCGCAGCGGATGGAAGATGGGAAAGGGCGCAGCGGGTGGAAGATGGGAAAGGGCGCAGCGGATGGAAGATGGGAAAGGGCGCATCGGGTGGAGGAGCGGCAGAGGATGGGAAAGGGCGCAGCGGATGGATGATGGGAAATGGCGCAGCGGATGGAGGAGCGGCAGAGGATGGGGGGGTGAGATGGGGATACCTACCTTACAGGATGGATCTAGGCAGCAGAATCACAGCAGACAGAAGAGGCAGCAGATGAAGGAGGGTGAAAAGGATGGGAGAGAGCAGGCAGCAGATCAGGGAGGGGGGCAGAGTCTGATGGGAGGGGGGAGGCAGCACATGGAGGGAGGGGGGAGGCAGCACATGGGGGGGGGGGCAGCACATGGGGGGGGAGGCAGCACATGGGGGGGGGGAGGCAGCACATGGGGGGGGAGGCAGCACATGGGGGGGGAGGCAGCACATGGGGGGGGAGGCAGCACATGGGGGGGAGGCAGCACATGGGGGGGGAGGCAGCACATGGGGGGGGAGGCAGCACATGGGGGGGAGGCAGCACATGGGGGGGAGGCAGCACATGGGGGGGAGGCAGCACATGGGGGGGGAGGCAGCACATGGGGGGGAAGGCAGCACATGGGGGGAAGGCAGCACATGGAGGGAGGGGGGAGGCAGCACATGGGGGGGGAGGCAGCACATGGGGGGGAGGCAGCACATGGGGGGGGAGGCAGCACATGGGGGGGAGGCAGCACATGGGGGGGAGGCAGCACATGGGGGGGAGGCAGCACATGGGGGGGAGGCAGCACATGGGGGGGAGGCAGCACATGGGGGGAGGCAGCACATGGAGGGGGGAAGGCAGCACATGGAGGGGGGGAGGGGGGAGGCAGCACATGGAGGGGGGGAGGGGAGGGGGGAGGCAGCACATGGAGGGGGGGAGGGGAGGCAGCACATGGAGGGGGGAAGGGGAGGCAGCACATGGAGGGGGGAAGGGGAGGCAGCACATGGAGGGGGGAAGGGGAGGCAGCACATGGAGGGGGGGAGGCAGCACATGGAGGGGGGGAGGGGAGGCAGCACATGGAGGGGGGGAGGGGAGGCAGCACATGGAGGGGGGGAGGGGAGGCAGCACATGGAGGGGGGGGAGGCAGCACATGGAGGGGGGGAGCCGATTAGGTGCAGTGGCAGCCGATGGAGGCGGCGGCCGATCGGGTGCAGCGGCGGCTGAAAAAGGTGGGTGCGACTGAAAGGGGACGGTGGCGACCAGGGACAGCGGCGTGGCGGGCAGCAGAGGTGGATCGGCGGGCAGGGACAGCGGCGGGAACAGCGGCGTGGCGGGCAGGGACAGCGGCGTGTAAAGCGGCGTGGCGACCAGCGGTGGATCGGCGGGGAGCGGCGGTGGATCTCGGCGGGGAGCGGCGGTGGATCTCGGCGGGGAGCGGCGGTGGATCTCGGCGGGGAGCGGCGGTGGATCTCGGCGGGGAGCGGCGGTGGATCTCGGCGGGGAGCGGCGGTGGATCTCGGCGGGGAGCGGCGGTGGATCTCGGCGGGGAGCGGCGGTGGATCTCGGCGGGGAGCGGCGGGGAGCGGCGGTGGATCTCGGCGGGGAGCGGCGGTGGATCTCGGCGGGGAGTGGCGGTGGATCTCGGCGGGGAGCGGCGGTGGATCTCGGCGGTGGATCTCGGCGGGGAGCGGCGGTGGATCTCGGCGGGGAGCGGCGGTGGATCTCGGCGGGGAGCGGCGGTGGATCTCGGCGGGGAGCGGCGGTGGATCTCGGCGGGGAGCGGCGGTGGATCTCGGCGGGGAGCGGCGGTGGATCTCGGCGGGGAGCGGCGGGGGATCTCGGCGGGGAGCGGCGGGGGATCTCGGCGGGGGATCTCGGCGGGGAGCGGCGGTGGATCTCGGCGGGGAGCGGCGGGGGATCTCGGCGGGGAGCGGCGGGGGATCTCGGCGGGGAGCGGCGGGGGATCTCGGCGGGGAGCGGCGGGGGATCTCGGCGGGGAGCGGCGGGGGATCTCGGCGGGGAGCGGCGGGGAGCGGCGGGGGATCTCGGCGGGGAATCTCGGCGGGGAATCTCGGCGGGGAATCTCGGCGGGGAATCTCGGCGGGGGATGGGGGTGCTATAACTTACCGATGGGCACCTGCAGCGACCGCTCTCATCAGCTTTCACGGACGGAGTGAAGCTGAGGGTAGCGGTGACGGCACAAGATCCACAGTGATTGGGAGAGATCGGTCACAAGGCCGGTCTCTCCAATCAGAGCTGGGGGCGGGTGAAACAAAGTTCACCCAGCTCCAGCCAGTCATCAGTGCTACAGCAGCACTGATTATGGCTGGATTGCAATGTGTTAGCCATTTTCAATGGCTGACACATTACAGTGACTGTAATTGGCTGAGCGGCGTTCGTCAGCCAATCACAGCCTCTGTAGGTTCGGGGAGGAGGCACCACCCCTCCTGAGGTCAGGCAGAGGTCCCCTCCTTCCCGAATCCACCGTTTAGGTAAACAAATTTCACTCCCAGGGGCTCCGGGACCGCGATTTCGCCAGGACGTACTGAGTACGTCATGGGTCGTTTAGCACCATGTGACCATGACGTACTCAGTACGTCCAAGGTCGTTAAGGGGTTAATCATTTTGTGGTATTGTCGTGCAAGTAGAAAAAAATATATTATTTGACCATCCAAAAAGTTTCTAGGTGCAGTATGTATACAACTCTAAGGGGTACTTTGCATGTTGCGACATCGCTACTGCAATATCGTCGGGGTCAAATCGAAAATGACGCACATCCGGCGCCGGTAACGACGTCGCAACGTGTAAAGCCTAGATGCGCCGATAAATGATCGCAAAAGCGTAGTAAATCGGCGATCTGTGTAGCGTCGGTCATTTCCATAATGTCGCACCAATAGGAGATACGATGTTGTTCCTTGTTCCTGCGGCAGCACACATCTCTGTGTGTGAAGCCGCAGGAGCGAGGAACATCTCCTTACCTGCCTCCACCGGCTATGCGGAAGGAAGGAGCTGGGCAGGATGTTTACGTCCCGCTCATCTCCGCCCCTCCGCTTCTATTGGCCGCCTGCCGTGTGACGTCGCTGTGACGCCGCATGACCCGCCCCTTAGGAAGGAGGCGGGTCGCCGGCCAGAGCGACGTTGCAGGGCAGGTAAGTGCGTGTGAAGCTGTCGTAGTGATAATGTTCGCTAAGGCAGCTATCACAAGATATCGCATCTGCGACGGGGGCGGGTACTATCGCGCTCGGCATCGCTACAATCGGCTAGCGATGTCGCAGCGTGCAAAGTACCCCTAAGAGCTTATTTAGACAACTAGTGTTTTGCATGAGTGCTATCCATGGCATTCACAGATAGCACTCATACCTACAATAGTGAATGGGGTTATTCACGTGAAGTGTCTGTGACTTTCAGTGGAACAAGTGGTCAATGCAAAATCACAGAGACATCATATCAAAATCAGCAATGCAAGTCTATGGGTGCGTGAAAAAAATTAGACAATACTCAGATGCCATCTGAGTGCAGTCCGATTTTCACAGACTGTTAGAAAACAAATAGAGAAACTTTTTTTTCACGTACGAGGAAAACTGATGAAACTTGAACCAAAAGCACTCAAAAAAAGTTATTCTAAACATGTTTACAACCTCTTCAGGATCTCTCTTTTATGCACTCTCTAGCTTTGGGTTTATACAGAGATTGTGTTTATCATTTTTGAAATTCTTCTTTATTTTCAAAATGAACATTTAAAAAAACATAAATCGCTACCAAGTGTTGTAAACAGTAGGAAAACGTTACACTGCAATTGAAATTGCATCTTGTGTCTTTTAAACTTTTTAAACATTAATATTTTTCTGATATACCGTATTTTTCATATTATAAGACGCACCGGATTATAAGACCACCCCAACTTTAGAGGAGACACATAGGGAAAAATAGTTTTTAATCTTAAAATAAGGGTCCATCTTACAATCCGAGTGTGTCTTATAATATCTCACTAGGGGGAAGTGGTTGTGTTGGAGCGGCTCAGGAGGATCACAAGAGGCAGGGTTGGCGATGCGGCGGGCTCGAAGGAGGCGGCTCGGAGGAGGGGGTGTGGCGGCTCAGGAGGGTCAGTGGACGGAGGGTCAGTGATACTGCGGGCTCGGGGTGTGTCATGGCGGCAAGCGTCATTGATCTACCGGCAGACTGCGGGCTCCATTGAATCACCCGTGGTTGACGAGATTGACTTTAAAAAAATGGCAGCGGAGGTGGCGTATGCACAGATAGGACTCCACAGCCATTTTCTTGAAGTCCATCGCATCAGTCTGCGCACGCTCCGCCTCCGTGACCATTTTCTTGAAGAATATTGCGTCAACTGCGGGTGATTCAAAGGAGCCCGCAGCCCGCTGTCAGATCATTGTCGCCCTCCACATCGCTGACCCTCTGTTCTGTGACCCTCCTGAGCTGCTCCACTGCAATGACACCCCCTCCTCCGAGCACTCAATATCACTGACCCTGCCTCCTTTGACACCGCTCTATCACTGCCGCTCCAGTAAGCCATATCCGGATTATAAGACGCACCCCTATTTTAACCCCCAGTTTTGGGGGGAAAAAAGTGTGTCTTATAATCCAGAAAATATGGTAACTAATTTGGTGCAAATTGTTTTCAGAAAACCTATGACCTTTTTTTTCCAATCTAAACATATCCTTGGACTATTCCCTTGTCTCATCAATGGGATAAAACTCTTTTCTTCTATTCCAGAGTTATAAAAAAAAATTGATTTATAAAAGGAATAAACAAAAAGAAAACAGAATATATTAAATGACGGTCACTGGGGTTTTGTCAGATATTTAGCCATGATGTATATGAGCAAATCATCGGCATTGTTTTCTTAATGTACAGAAGCAGCAGTGATGTAGGTAGGATTGCATGCTAAATATAACAAGCTACCACCACCACATATATATTAGACTTCTTTCCTTTTTTGCTACTGTTCTGACCTCAATTCCAGCTTGATGGAGTCTCACAGCATCCTTAACACAAACTGTCTAGATCAATTTTTACCAATGTCATGTATGGCTGGGCCTCTGAGGGCGTCTTGTTTTAGCTATGCAGATGTGCTGCTGCATATAATTTGCATATACATATCCTTGTCAACATCAGTAAATATGATCTAGTCATTTGCTGTAAGCGACTGTGATATTCATCAATGCTGTTTGTATTTAACCAGTAGGCTTGTCTGAACTTGTGTATCTCAAAGTCTATGCACTCTCTTGTTTGTGAAAAATGAGCAGTTTATAGCTGCTTGGTTAATCACTGTCATTGTCACTGTCTCCCCATTAGATGACATTCAGATGTATTAGTGACTTTTCACTTTGCAACTTTTTCTTCCCAGCCAGCATCATGGTACATACATTGCTCCAGACAACCACAAATATGTGAGATTTAACTAATTATAATACACCACCTGACTAGTAGGCCGTCAACCCATAAAGAGCATGATGCTGTAGCGCCCCTGAATACATCAGGGTGCTACAGGAAACAGCATCCTGTCACTCAGGGTGCAGGGCCTACCCCCCTGGTTCCAGGTTCCCAACAACGGTGTTACTAACATCCACACTACAAATCCCAACCACACCTCACACCATGACCTGTAAAGACACACCAGTGGGTTGGTCAAGTTGGAGCAGGGCCACTCACCTAGGGGTCAGGCAGACTGGTGGGAGGGGAGACAGGGTTGTTGAGAGTTGGCCCTCAAAGAGTGAGGAGCTGGGGAGTTGTAGCTCCCAGGGAGGTGACAGGTTGGGTCGCAGATGGTGGTCCGGGACCACAGGAGTCAGGGACCGGTATCAGGAACACTGGAGAGGGGTGTGACGGACGTAGTCTAGGAGGACTGTCGGCACCAGAAAGCCAACAACCTTACCGGTACCGAGCACGGCGGGGTACAGGACCCTATCTCAGGAAAGAACTTCAGGCGCCTTGATAATTGACCTGTGCAGGATAGTTTTTTTATGAACTTTCCCCAGGAGCTCAGAGATTGAAGGCATCAGCACAACGCGGGGATAGGGTTCTCCAAAGCACACAACCCACTAAAATCCCAAGTTCCAGCCATCAAGAGCACAGCTGCCATACACACGGGTAGCGGGGCCCCGAAAGCTTCAAGCCGAGGGGCCACAACGGTTAATCAATTTGTGCATGGAGGCAGGGCTCCGGACTTACCAAGTGATATCGGTGGGAGCGGGACCTGGACGAGCTCCCCCGCAGAGACTGTGGTACCTAGAGACTTTGGTTTACCATCTGTGTGTCTGCTTATTCCACCTAATCCAGCACCAAGACTACCGCAGTGAGTAACCTGACCCCTGTATCCTGCTTTCCCAAGGCCGAGCCACCCGATCACCAAACCTCCTTTTCCCCACCATCCGGGGCCTTCCCTACATGCGGAGGGACTGACACCTTGCTGGCCTGAACACCATCTGCCCCAGTACTCCCTTCGGCAGCGGTGGTACTCCCCTTACCGCAACCCGCAGGTGGCGTCATGAACATTTATCCCCTGTAAATACTCCCTTTACATTTGAGTGGCTGCAATCCCTCGAGCCACAGCAACCCTGGATCTGAGCAGTTCGACTGCTGCAGGGGCGGCATTTTAATTAACTACACCCTCTATGTGTAATCTATATGTTAGACCTCTTTCGCACGTCAATGATTCTGGTATGTATGTGACAGTTTTTATACATACCAGAATCACGGACATACGCAGACCCATTAAAATCAATGGGTCTGCGCACAGATCACTAATTTTCACTAACCATGTTTCCGTGAGGCGTACACGCGTGTCCGTGATTTCTGCACGGAGACATGTCCGCGTTTTTTTCTGGTATCACTGATGTTCCACAGACCATACTATGGTGTGATCCGTGAAACATGTACCTGGAAAACACATACATTGAAAATAAAAAGCTTTTTATACTCACTTTCTCCAGCTACACTGCTTCCTGCTGCTTCCAGGCCAGCTCATTATGCTCATGCATATGCGTTTATGCACAGCACAGCAAACACGGAAGTAGCTGCAACGGGGGTCAGCGGCTGCTGGAGACATAGCAGAACCGAACAGTTCAGCACCACAGACAGCAGGAGCGGGGTCAGGTGAGTATACGTCCATGTGCTATCAAGGATTACGAATAGCACATGGATAACCCACGTGTGCCGTGAATCACGGCACACAGAGGGACATATGCGTTTTTTACACATCAGTGAAAAACGTCTTTTCACTGACGTGTGAAAGAGGCCTCAGTGTTACAATTCATGTCTTGCACATTAGTTTGTGAGAAGCATGAAAAATTGATTAATATGAAGTTTTCGTTGACCTTATGTTAGAACTAGGCCTTCATATTACTAATGTAGATAGTTTGTTTGATGGATAAAAGATATTCATAGATATAATGGAAAGCTTTTAATCATGTGGATTGATTGGATAAACTACGGTATGTTGTTAATTAATTTAGAATTATTTTATCATTTCCATATTTTATTTATTTATTTATTCATGGAAAAATCTAATGGAAAAATGTAAAGACAGTGGCAACTCTGTAAATTTAAAGGGAATCTGTCAACAGGTTTTTGCTACCTCATCTGACATCAACATTACGTAGGCAAAGAGATTCTGAATCCAATGATGTATCACATAGATTACTGGGTGCACCAACCCGTTCTCACATAATCAAAGAATTGAGTTTTAAGCATGTAGTTAACCTGAGAGAGCTGTCCCCATCACTAATGGCTCTCAATAGAGATTGACACCTCACAGTCAGTGCATAATCACAGCATGGGGCATGTTGGACTTCTCTGCACAAGGGTTTCTAGTCCTGCAATGTTAATCACAGGGTAATAAAGCCAATAGTTTAAGTAAACAGATAAGAGAGGCATGATTGCTTTTTGTTTTTAATCCCTACATCATGCTGTCGTCAGCGTGCCTAGCAAAAACATGCTGACAGATTACCTTTAAATGGAACTAGTCATCAGATTAATGCTGCCTGAACCACAGGCAGTAAGAATCTGACACAGCCTGTGCAATTACAGACAGGTATATTTTATTCTGAAATGCTGCAGCATTTCATAGAAAACATGCTTTGAAATGCAGGCATAGCCAATGACTCTAATTCATTAAAGGGGAGTTCTCAAGATTCAAAATTATCCCCTCTTCAAGGGATAGGGAATAACTTTCTGAATGTTGTGGGTCCAATGGCTGTGACCCACATTAATCTTGAGAACCAGGGATCTGAAGAGCCCCTGCTAAATGGATATAGTGGTCACTCCTGCACGCTGCCTCTCCATTCATTTAATAGGAGTGTTGAATTTCAGAGTACTGTGCTCAGTAATCTCATGCACTCCATAAGAATGGATTTTGCAGTAGAGTAGTGTGCATGATCAAGGTCCTATCCATTCAGTTGGGGCTTTTCGAAGCCCCGGTTCTCTGAATCTAATCACAGTGATTATACCGCCAACAGTTGGAAAGTTATCTGCTATCCCGTGGATAGGGAATAACTTTTAAAGAACAGCTATTTGCAACAGATGTTTTATATACCAGTCTTAATGAGGAGCATGCCAGAATAAGATACACAAACCACTTAGTGAAAAACTTGCAACTTGTAGTGTGAGTCTCCGTTTTCTTAACCAGAAATGTTACTTCAATCAGATACTGGATTAACATTTCTGATGTAAGAAGCACCGCCGCTTTTTATGAATTTGAAGGGTGGACACAGCCACACCTCGGCTCTTCCCTAGCTCCGTCCATTTTGTTGAGCTTCTTGACAGTGGTGTAAAAATGTTTGCGACTATTCAAAATGTTTTATGCTTGTCTTCTGGCTTATATACTTTGATGTATTGTCCCATCAGTGTATAAGCTGACCAGTCCAATACAGTCCCGCCAACTTCTCTCCATCTCACTGCTCATGACTGACAAGTCTCTTCCTATAAGAACACATGGGGAAAGATCTGTCAGTCTACAGGATCAGGATGGGGAGAACTCACTGGGGGCAGCATTGAATGAGTCAGGCAAGACACATAGTCCACTTTTCAAACTGTATGAAAAATGCATTTGCAAAATGGCACCTAATGCCCTAATTGTTACTTCAGCATTCAGAAGATTTCATAATTACAATACCCCAGCTAATGTCCCAATACTGCAACAGAGATTTAGAAAAACATGAATCCACGAAAGTAACTTTTTCTTTATACAGTTAAATAAGCACTCCCATCAAAATTTTTATTATGTAAATATCTTTCAGTCATCATATTATATAGCGCTGTGTACTTACAATTGCTCATTTTGCCTTTCTACCCATTTAATTCTTCTGTTTTCCATTAGGTCTATGACATCACATGATTAAATTGAGTATTTGAATCATTCTAAGCTCTAAGTCTAAAGAGGAAGTTTGTTTGCGCACCATGAAAAAATAAATAAATAAAAAGGAGAACCAGTACATTAATTTAATACTAAAAGGGTGCAGGCCATATATTATCTTTTCTACAGTACATATCAGGTTGTGCGGATCCCTCCAGGGCTTGCACCCTTATTCACTCTTTTTTTCAACACAAGGTTTTAATTGCAATCAATGTCTGGCTTCCTGTTCACTCCCTATTTAGATGAGGCTAGTTTGGCACATGAAAAGGTAGAACAAGTAATGAATATGGTCCATCCATATTAAAAGATGCATCCTTGACATGGTTAGATCGCTCCTGCATTTGTTGATAAAAAGAAATGCTAAGTACCTTATGTTTTTAATGTTTACAGCAATATTGAAGTTCAAGTATTCATTAACTGCAGTGGGATGATGCACCATGTATGTATAGTTTTCCTACATGGGTCATCATTGCAAAGTCCCTGGCAAGGGGGGGAAGAGAGCAGCTGGGTAAAAAGTAAAAGAGGAGGATGACTCATGTAGGGAAAACAGAATTTCTGTTTCTACATAGAGCTTAGAAGGATTCAACTAGTCAGTTTTTAAATCACACAATGCCATAGTGCTAATAGAAAAGAGAAGAATTAACTGGGTAGAAAAGTAAACTAAGTAATTATAAAATTATATAACAGTGTTATATAATATGAAGCCTGCAATATAGTAAGAATACAAAAACTGTTATAAAGAAATTATAAAAATCATAAGACATCTCTCTGGTCTCTAGAGAGGACATATCCAACTCCACACTGAACATATGGGCTTAAGTATAGCTAGGGAGAAAGAAACTAATCCTAACTGTAGGAAGAAATGGAGAGATAACACTACATCTGGCTCCTGTTCAGCTAGGACCCCCTGGTGTGGAGAGGTAATTACTAGGGATGGGCGAACCCAAACTGTAAAGTTCTGGACCCATACAGAACACATAGTGTTCATGCACAAGGTCCAAAACATGGATTTTCCTAAGAAACCCCATGTTACAGTTCGGGTCCAGTTCAGGTCAAGGGGCTGTAAAAAAAACACATTATTAAAAAAACATTATGCTTATATTTGCCGGTCGAGCGATGCGCCCTTCAGACGCGTTAGCTCCCGGCCACTTCCGATCATTAACTTCCGGCTGTATTCACTGCACTGCTCGACACTCGGCAGTCTTCGCCTTTTTTCGGCTGTGTTCGCGGTGATGTCAGGGTTCACCCGAGTCCATGGCTTAGCCATGGACTGAATTGAACTTTGACTATCATTGTCAACCTGCTTCTCGCTCTGTATAGATGCTTGTCTGTACAGAGCGATGAAGCTGAGCTGACATTGCTCTCCTTGTGGACTATGTCGGACAAAGGATATTTTTATAATAAAGATGGAGTCTCTAAATGTTTTTTTTTGTTTTATTTCTAATAAAAATGTGTTATTTTTTACTAGAAATTAATGGTGGCCATGTTAAATTGGGCATGACACCATGAATTTCGGGCTTAGTACAAGCTAATACTACAAAGCTGGCCCTAACCCCATTATTACCCAGTGTGCCACTGCCATCAGGGCCGCTGGACAAGCTGGGTAAAGCGAAAGAAAATAGTGCTTCTATGAATGCACTATTTTCTGGGGCAGCTAAGGGCTGCAGCTTCGCAGTAGGGAAAGCCCAGACAGCTTGGGCCACGATTCCAGTCCCCCGCTGCCTGGTTTTACCTGGCTGGCCATCAAAATATGGTGGGAGCCCACGCAATTTTTTTAATAAATAATTAAATAATTAAAAAATAATATTGGGTTTCTCTGAATTTTGATTGCCAGCCAAAGTAAGGCCAGGCAGCTGGGGGCTGAGATTCTCAGCATGGAAAGGCCCAAGCATTCTGGGCCCCTCACACTAAAAAATGCAGCCCGCAGCTGCCCCTGGAAATGGCACATTGTTTCTTACCGCCATTTACAGGCGCTTTACCCAGCTCATACAGCGTCCCTGATAGCGGGGGCACACTGGGTAATAAAGGGTGTAAGATGATGACCGCCCTGATTGTAAAAGGGCAGTATGTACCACAGAAGAGGTGGAAACCTGGAGGTGCTTTCTGGTACATGTAGTGCCACATGATTTATATTAGTAATCCCAGTGCAGGTTTTCAGGTGGCTTGAGAGCTGGGTGTGTCAAGTCACCTACATACCCCGCCCATGGGTGTGTTTTATGCGTCACTCCTGACAGGTATAATGGAATCCTGTGTTTGGCACATGTTAGTGTGTGTGGAACAGCACTGCATGAGGAGCAGCTTCTGACAGGTAAAAGAGGTTGCTATCCTCATAGAGGTTGGCCTCTGGAAGAAACTCACCTGAAGAAGCATGGCGAGACTTCAACCATCTGGAACTGAGTGAGTGGAGGCTTTGGGAGATACACTCTGACACTGATAGTGTCCATTTCTGAGCGGATGTGCCACAATCTATATGGACTAGTATCCGGGTTATCTGTGTGTTAATGTTTTTCTTTGGGGGAGCGGTTTATGTGGCGTTAATAAACCATGTTGGACTTTAAACTGTGTGTGTTCCTGTGGCTACCTTGGAAATGCAGCAAAGTGAGTGACCCCCAACAAGTGAGCACGCAAGTTCTCACAAGGGGTTAATACCAGCTTTGTATTCTCAGCTGGTACTAAGCCCGAAATTCATGGTGTCACGCCAAAACAGACATGGCCACCATGAATTTCTAGTAAACAGTAAAAAAAAAACACAACACATAGAAAAAAAATTCTATTAAAAATTAAACAAAAAAAAAATTTAGAGACTCCCATCTTTATTATAAAAAAATCCTTAGTCCAACATAGTCCACAGGGAGAGCAATGTCAGCTCTGCTTCATCGCTCTGTACAGACAAACATCTCTACAGAGTGAGAAGCAGGCTAACATTGACAGTGAACCCTGACGTGACCGTGAACACAGCCAAAAAAAGCCAAAGACTGCCGAGTGACGAGCAGTGCAGTGAATACCGCTGGAATTTAATGATCGGATCCAAAAGGAGAAGCGGCCGGGAGACAGCAGGTCTGCAGGATGTGTCGTGGGACCTGTAAGTATAATGAGAATGTTTATTATGCACTATATTCTTCATTTTACAGCCACCCGTCCCATCCCATAACTGTAAAGTCCAAGATAGGGGTCCGGAAGCAAGTTCAAGTTATCTCTGAACTCGGACTTTACAAAAAGTTCGGGCGAGTCTCCTGATCCCGAGCATCGGGGGGAGGGGGGTTTGCCCATCACTAGTAATTACACCAGTGCAATATTTGAGAAAGAGATAGAAAAACTGAGATTTGTTTATGCACAGGAGGACAACTGCCTTCCCAGGCATATGTTTCCTTTCATCAAAGCATCTTTGCTAGACACTCTGCCTCCAGTGACCAGGTATGAATATTGCGGTTTGCATACTTCCTACAGTTATGGGAGCTATATTTTCAGCATTGGGCATTGTGATAGAATGGCAAACGTAACACATTTTTACATTCCCTGATGAGCAAAAGGGTAATAATTAGGGATGATCGAATACCAAAATATCCGACTTCGCAAATATCCAATAAACAGATAGCCACTATTCGACTGTTCGCGAATATTCGATGCATAATGTAAGTCTATGGGAAACCCGAATAATTTCATGTTGGACCTAACGGCGAGCTGTGGTGACTGAGGAAAAGGCTGAAATGGATGGGAAAAGGCAGAAACAGTATGGGCACAGCCTGTAGAAGGTGCGTGACTGCATTTCTAGTGTCTAGGAGTAATGTGCTCAGAGTAGCACACAGCTTTCACGTAGTCACCAGAAGCAAAGTAAAAGAAAGGAAATTGATAAGAAACAGTATGGGCATAGCCTGTAGAAGGTTGAAAATCATCTGGAATCATGCCTGGTCTCTCTCGCTCTCTTTCCTCATTCACATTTCCTTCCTCATGCTTTACACTGCAGCTCTGCTCATTCACGTTCCCTTCCTCATGCTTTACACGGCAGCTCTGCTCATTCACGTTTCCTTCCTCATGCTTTACAATGCAGCTCGGCTCATTCCTGTTTTCTTCCTCATGCTTTACACTGCAGCTCTGCTCATTCACATTCCCTTCCTCATACTTTACACTGCATGTGCATTTCATAAAGCATCCAAAACGCTGCATTTTGGATGAATTTTGAATGCATTTTGGATGTATTTTTGAAAGAGTGGTCCTACTCGAATTTGCTACATCCCCATAGAGCATGGCTGGCTGCCAGACAGAGCCACGCGATCAGAATGAACTCGGATGAACTTAACCCGACTTCATTGTAATCGCACGGCTCTGTCTGTGTGCCGCAGCCTGATTTGCGATCACAGGTGAAGGACTCACCGGTGACTGCAAATCCCCTGAGTGACTGCATAAGCCGCACGATCAGAGGTGCTGTCACTCAGGTTACCCTGAGTGACATCATCGCTGATAGCGTGACTCACTTCAGTTGCTCTGTGGAGCTCACAGAGAGCGGCTGTGTTCTACGGTCGCTCCTAGAAATATCAAAAAACTGACCTGCACATCCAACAAATGTGAACAGGTGCTAACTGAGAAAACATAGTAACTATAAATGCATATAGATGCACACTGAAAAAGCCAAAAATGTACAAGGGAAAATATGGCTCTGCATTACTGCAAAAGAGATATATTTAGTTTATGTATTGGCCAATGCATGTAAGCACAGAAACCAACGGCAAGGTGTATCTCTGTAATCCGGGAACCTAATTTAAATGCCACTATCTAGGTTAAAAACATCCGTATCTGGGTAAAATGCCACTGTTTGGACTACAAATCTACATGTATGGGCAGCTAGGCTCCTGCTACAATGGTTATGAACACAGCCAGGTCTCTATGGTCGCTCCTGTCAACTTCATGTAGCAGAGCTGGATGCGTTGTGGGACCTCGTGTGGATTACGCCGAACCTGGAGTGGTATTTGGGGATTTTAATAAAGTGGTGAAAGAGGGCGTTTTTTTCAACTTATATTCCAAATAAAGGATTTTTTTGAGTGTATGTGTTTATTTTCTTTAATTTACAGGTTAATCATAGATGCATGCCATGATTAACCCCTTCACCCCCGGCCACTAAAACACCCTAATGACCGGTCCATTTTTTGCAATTCTGACCAGTGTCACTTTGACAGGTTATAACTCTGGAATGCTTCAACGGATCCTGGCGATTCTGAGATTGTTTTTTCGTGACATATTGTACTTCATGTCAGTTGTAAATTTAGGCCGATACTTTTTGCGTTTATTTGTGAAAATTTAGGAAATTGTGCGAAAATTTCGCAATTTTCAAACTTTGAAAATTTATGCCCATAAATCTGAGAGATATGTCACACAAAATAGTTACTAAATAACATTTCCCACTTGTCAACTTTACATCAGCGCAATTTTCGAAAGAATTTTTTTTTTCGTTAGGAAGTTAGAAGGGGTCAAAGTTCATCAGCAATTTCTAATTTTTCCAACAAAATTTACAAAATATTTTTTTTAGGGACCACATCACATTTGAAGTGACTTTGAGAGGCCGAGGTGACAGAAAATACCCAAAAGTGACCCCACTCTAAAAACTGCACCCCTCACACTGCTCAAAACCACATCCAAGACGTTTATTAACCCTTTAGGTGCTTCACAGGAACCAAAGCAATGTGGAAGGAAAAAATGAAAATTTTACTTTTTAACACAAAAATGTTACTTTAGCCATAAAATTTTCATTTTTACAAGGGAGAAAAGAGAAAGTGCACCCTACAATTTATTGTGCATTTTCTCCTGAGTACGCTGATACCCGATATGGGGTAAAAATCAATTGTTTGGGTGCACGGCAGAGGTCAAAAGGCAAGGAGCGCCATTTGAATTTTTGAACACAAAATTAGCTGCACTCATTAGCGGACGCCATGTCGGGTTTGAAGACCCCCTGAGGTACCTAAACAATGGAGTTCCCCCACATGTGACCCCATTTTGGAAACTAGAGCCCTCAAATATTTTTTCTAGATGTTTGATGAGCACTTTGAACACCTGGGGGCTTCACAGAAGTTTATAACGTTGAGCCGTGAAAAGAAAAAAAAAATTTTTTACCACAAAACTGTTGCTTCAACTAGGTAGCTTTTCTTTTCCACAAGGGTATCGGGAAAAAATGCAACATAAAATGTATTGTCCATTTTCTCCTGAGTACGCAGATACCTCATATGTGGTGGAAATCAAATGTTTGGACACACGGCAGTGCTCGGAAGGCAAGGAGAGCCATTTGAATTTTTGAACGCAAAATTAGCTGCACTAATTAGCGGACGCCAGGTAAGAGGACGTCGGGGGGACAGCAGAGGGGGACGGGGACAGCAGAGGGTGACGGGGACAGCAGAGGGGGATGGGGACAGCAGAGGGGGATGGGGACAGCAGAGGGGGACGGGGACAGCAGAGGGGGACAGCAGAGGGGTAGGGGGAAAGCAGAGGGGGAGAGCAGAGGAGGGAGATACCGGAGGAGCTGCAGAATAGAGATCACGGGAGAGGCCGGCAGATTGGGATGTCGGGGGGCAGATTGGGATGTCGGGGGGCAGATCGGGATGTCTGGGGGCAGATCGGGATGTCTGGGGGCAGATCGGGATGTCTGGGGGCAGATCGGGATGTCGGGGGGCAGATCGGGATGTATGGGGGCAGATCGGGATGTCTGGCGGCAGATCGGGATGTCTGGCGGCAGATCGGGATGTCTGGCGGCAGATCGGGATGTCTGGGGGCAGATCGGGATGTCGGGGGGCAGATCGGGATGTCTGGGGGCAGATCGGGATGTCTGGGGGCAGATCGGGATGTCTGGGGGCAGATCGGGATGTCGGGGGGGCAGACCGGGATGTCGGAGGGGCAGATCGGGATGTGGGGGGGCAGATCGGGATGTCGGGGGGGCAGATCGCAGGGGGGCACGGGCAGGGGCCATTACGGGAGCGCGCAGGAGCAATCACAAGAGCGCGCAGGGGCTGCAAGGAGAGCAGAGGAGGAGGGAGATACCGGAGGGGCTGCAGAGTAGAGATCACGGGGGAGGCCGGCAGATTGGGATGGCGGGGGCAGATCGGGATGTCGGGGGGGCAGATCGGGATGTCGGGGGGGGCAGATCGCAGGGGGGCACGGGCAGGGGCCATTACGGGAGCGCGCAGGAGCAATCACAAGAGCGCGCAGGGGCTGCAAGGTGAGCACAATACTCACCGCTCCTGCTCCGTGACGTGACAGCAGCGGCAGCAGCAGCGGTGGCGTGGTACCACTAGTACCAGCCAGTGCTGCACGCTGCAGACATGTTGCGGGAGGGTCCCCAGACTAGCACAGGCCTGGGGAGGGCGGCCACCAGCAAATCAAACCGCCCCACTGCACACTGATTGGAGCGATTGCGCGTCATAGCACGATCGCTCCAATCAGTACTGCAGGGGCTGGGGGCGGCATGTTTGAGATCCACCTATGATCTGCTGTAGCTTCTACAGCATCTCATAGCCGGATCTCACAGTATCGCACTATTTCCGGTATTATTTTTACCGAAATCAGTGCGAAAGATGTGGTTGGCGGTTCAGATTTGAACAGCCAATCACATCGATCGTCGATGGGGGGTGGCGATGCCACCCCCCTGGGGTGAAGCAAAGGTCCCCAGCTGTAAGAAAAAGCAGGGGACATCATTTGAAAGCCGTTGCTATGGCCACGGCAATCAAATGAAGTTTAGGCAGTAAAATTACGTCCCTGGTCGTTAAGTCACGGTAAAATAGGACGTAATTTTACTGCCCGCGGTCGTGAAGGGGTTAACCTAGGACTTAGTGGCAGCTATGGGCTGCCATTAACTCCTTATTACCCTGATTGCCACCGCACCAAGGCAATTCGGGATGAGCCAGGTAGAGTCCCGGGACTGTCGCATCTAATGGATGTGGCAATTCTGGGCAGCTGCTGGCTGATATTTTTAGGCTGGGGGGCTCCCCATAACGTGGGACTCCCCATACTGAGAATACCAGCCTTCAGCCATGTGGCTTTATCTTGCCTGGTATCAAAATTGGGGGGACCTCACATCGTTTTTTTAATTATTTATTTATTTTACTGCACTACATAACCCACCAACCGGCGGCTGTGATTGGTTGCAGTGAGACAGCTGTTACTAAGTGTGGGGGCTCGTCTGAATGCAACCAATCAAAGGCGCCGGTGGGCGGGGGAAGCAATGAATATGAGATGGAATAATGAGTGACCGGCATTTTCAAAAGCTGGAGAAACCGCCAGAGCAGTGTGACAGCCATGCAGCGCCATGCCGGTGATCAGTCAGTGATCGGTGAGTATGAGAGAGGCGTGGAAAGGGAGAGACAGACAAACAGAGAGTCTGACGGATAGACACAGAGAGCCCTATAGCTGGGTCTGCATTCACAGATTTGCAGTCTGGCAATTTATGGAGCTGCTAGCAGCTACTGGACAATGTCTTCAGTCCTTAGAAGGACTATTTATAAGTTGGATCTAAGAACGCTCTCCAGCACATAATATAGTCTATTACCACCGCCAGCTGTCCAATGACTGGGTGTTCACAAAATGGCCGCTGGCGTATATACAGTAGCCCCTATGATTCTGTGCGGCCAAGCCAATCACAGTAACACCACAACAAAGATGGCTACGGCGTTAGTGTGAGGGCAAGCAACATCAGATGTGTTCATTGGCTGGAAAACAGGCGCCAGGAAGTCAGAAATGAAAATTAAAGTATCGGAGCAGATACTGTTTTATTCGTCAGATACCGAATGGTGCGAATAGCCTGTTATCCGTCAGATACCGAATAGTGGCGAATACATTCACTCATCCCTAGTAATAATGTTTTGAACTTTTGACTTTTAGGCTGTATATCTCACAATCTACTACAGCTTTGAACATGAGACTACAATAATTTTATAGACAATCATCTTGATTGTCTCATACATAAATTTGACATGAATCTATTTAGCATAGATTCTTGTCATGTCACTGCATTGTTACTCTTAATTCTGGTGGTGGAAAAATCTTTTTCTTTCTATTTACTACAAATTACAATCTGTTCTCACATTCCCTAAAAGCTCAGTGTGTTATTATGTTGATTCCCAAGCGAAAGGTCACTGGTTTGAATCGAGGAGCAGCCATTAAGAAGATTTCCCATGAAAAGAGAAACAGCATGATCCAGATCATTGATAGTGGTCTCTCGGCCAAGTACATTGACAAAATGCTTCATGTAAGTGCCAAGGCAGTTGGACAAAATGCTTCATGTAAGTGCCAAGGCAGTTGGAGGAATACAAAATAAAGTCAATCCACACATTCAAAAGCCAAGAGGTGGACGTCCACGCAAAATATAGAAGTCAACAAGTTGGCTCATTACAAGGTCTTTAAGTTCATGAGGGACAAAAATGGCAGGAGAGAAGGCTCGTATGTTTTGTAATAGTGAGATCACAGACATTCATGCAAGTACCGTGCAAGGAACATTACACAAGCTTGGAATGGTGGCCTGAAAAAAGGTGAAGAAGCCTCAACTACAATATTGTCATCAGAAATGCTTGCGTTTGCAAAAAAGTATGAAAGTGGAAAGTAGAAGATTGGAAACAGGTGATTTGGAGCGATGGGACAAAAGTCAATAGAATAGGCTCTGATTGGGAGCAAATGGGTCTGGAAGAAACAAGGGGAAAAGGGGCTAACAGATCGAGAAATTCAAGTTCGGTGAAGGAAGCCTGATGATATTGGGTTTATTCACAGACAAAGACGTTGAATACTTTAATAGGATTGATGGTGGTCTCAATGCTGAGTTATATGTGAGTATCAAACAAGATGAGTTACTTCGTACTCTTTAGTAATATGGGTATGAAAAGGACAACATAATGTTCAAGCAGGACAATGAACCGAAGCATACGTCAACATCGGCGAAAAAATGGTTCAATGACAATGAAGTAGAGTTGCTAAATTGGCCCCCACAGTCCACAGACTTCATCCAATTGAAAACTTCTGAGTAGAGTTTACCTGGTGGTTCTCCTGAGGAATAACATGTTGAGTTATAAACCGCCCTTCATCTGAACAAAGTGCATTGGTTTTTGTTACTTCCCAGCATCGCAGTTATCACCAAGCCATATTTCTGGTTCTCCTGAGTTTTATAAAGAGCATACCCAGAAGGATTTAGGTAGTGTTGAAAGTCAAAAGTGAATTTATAAAATACTAGCTGTACTACCCGGCTTCGCCCGGGTTAATAACTGCTGTTAACAAAATAGAATGTATTAACATTCCCGGGATAGAATGTATAAATAGAATATATTAACGCCCGGGATAGTAACTGTCTCTCTGTTTCTCTCCCATTCTCTGTCTGTCTCCCCCTCTGTATATATCTCTATGTCTCTCTTTATCTCTTTCCCTGTCTGTCTCTTTCCCTGTCTGTCTCAAACTGTCTCTTTCTCCGTCTGTCTCAATCTCTTTCCCTGTCTGTCTGCAAATCTCTGTCAGTTTCCCTGTCTGTCTCTTTCCCTGTCTGTCTCTTTCCCTCTCTTTCTGTCTGTCTCTTTCCCTCTGTTTCCCTGTCTGTCTGTTTCCCTGTCTGTCTGTTTCCCTGTGTCTGTCTGTTTCTTTGTCTGTGTCTGTCTCTTTACCTGTCTGGGTCTGTCTCTTAACCGGTCTCTCTCTTTCCCTGTTTCTTACCCTGTCTGTGTCTGCCTCTTTCCCTGTCTGTGTCTGTCTCTTTCCCTGGCTGCATTGTGACACACCAACATTCCATATAAGGGCGTGGCTGCGCATTCTTCTGAAGTTCTGGCTGCACTGTGGCTCCCAGCTCCATTCGCTTTAATGGAGGCAGGTTTTTTGGTGAATAACTGTAAAGAGCGGGGTTAAAATTTCCCCTCAAAACATAGCCTATGACGCTCTCGGGGTCCAGAAGTGTGAGTGTGCAAAATTTTGTGGCTGTAGCTGCGACGGTGCGGATGCCAATCCCGGACTACACACACACATACACACATACACACATACACACATTCAGCTTTATATATTAGACTAACAAAATAAAAAATAAAATTTAGATTTTTATGAGCAAAACAGTAACAATGCAGTAACATGAGAAGAATCTCCACCATAGCTAATCATATGATAATTAGTTGCAAGTCAAATTTATGTATGAGATAGCTAAGATGATTGTCTACAAAATATGATATGGTATCACATTAGACGCTGTAGTGGATGGTTAAAGGTGCTGTCTGAAATATAGAGCCTGAAAGTCAAAAGTTCAAAACATTGTTACCCTTTTGCTCATCAGTGTAACTGTGAGACCTGAGCATCAGCCCCAATTATTATTAGGCAGGTGGCTAACAATACACATATCATGTTTCATCTCTATAAAAAGATAAAATTGAAAGAAACATGACCATGATGTCTTCCACCTGAGACTTCCAATAGCGAAGATATCCTATTAGTTGGGGATCTCCTAAAATTCTGAAGAGCCGAGCACATCCCACAAACAGCCCCATGTGAGGTCACCAAAGGGAGGTATGTGGGGGGACTGTTAGTTAATTAATACAGAAGTTTTGTCCTTGACAAATTGGTGGTAGTAGTGGGATAATTGCATGATCTCTGTGACAAAAACTTTCATGTGAGTGAATCTGTGAATCTTTAAGGGGTCACAGACATTACAAAGTGTGCAAGTTCAATACGTACACATCTTATTACTTACAGATGTTTATGAAGCCTCCAATTCCATAGATTTGGAATTACCCATATTATTTTTTTGTAAATGCTGTAAAGATATTTACACAGTTTTTTCTAGAAAAAGCCTACTAAACAAGTCCCATTGTTTTAAATGGGAAAAGATGTTTCCGTTCATTTGGCCATGGTATTTCCCAACTTGATTTCCAAAAGTGTTGACTGGGGCAAATCCCCATGTCAACTGGCAGCAGAATAAACTACAAATCTAGTGCAAAAACCTGAGGCTATGGTTTGAATTTCTGCCAAGGATTCCAGATCAAATAAAGATCAGATTTATCTAAAGCGTATTTAGTCTGTGTGGACATACCCATTTACCTAAAGTACCATATGATGGCACACAAAGCTCTTACAACTCCAAAGCATGAAAAAAATATGTGACTATTCCTTGTGTACTATATCATAAATAGACATTACCATCAGAAGCAGTTTATGGCAAATTAATTTTATATCTGGTGAGTAGGGTCATCTCTGAATTTGTCAGTAACTTTGCACCAGCAAATAGATCAGTAGCCATCATTCTCTAAATAAGAAGAGTCCTAGCAGTGAAAACTGTCTTATGGATCAGTAACATGTCTGCAGATAGAAGAATAAAGCAAATACTGGAAGTTCCTCATTGCTTAAGCCTGCTTTACACCAGGCAATCTATCGTGCGATAGATCGTCGGGGTCACGTTTTTTGTGACGCACATCCGGCATCGCTGGCGATGCCGGCCTGTGTGACACCTCCTAGCGACGCAGTATCGCTCACAAATCGTGAGTCGGGTACTGCTCGTTAGGTTCCATAATATCGTTGACTTTAGTTGACCATCGTTTCCGTGGTAGCACACGTCGCTCCGTGTGACACCACGGGAACGATGAGCAGCTCACCTGCCTCCCGCGGCCGCCGCCGTCTCTATGTGGAAGGAAGGAGGTGGGCGGGATGTTTACGTCCCGCTCATCTCCGCCCCTCCGCTTCTATTGGCCGGCGCCCGTGTGACGTCGCTGTGACTCCGAACGTCCCTCCCACTCCAGGAAGTGGACGTTCGCCACCCACAGCGAGGTCGCACGAGAGGTAAGTATGTGTGACGGGGTTTAGTAACTTTGTGCGACACGGGCAGCGATTTGCCCGTGACGCAAAAAGGACGGGGGCGGGTACGATCGATTGTGAAATCGCACAATCGGTCGTACCGTGTAAAGCAGGCTTTACACTGAATCATCATGGTGTCTCGGTGATGCTCTTGGGCTGCTTTGCTTCACATAGCACTGAAAACCTTCAGCATTTGAAGAACAAGAAAAATTAAATCAAGTATCAAGAAATCAAAGGAGAAAACAGCATCATTCTGTGAGAACAATCATTCCAAGCATAAAGTGTTCCCCAAGGCTTGATTTCAGAAAAACTCTTGGAAAATTCTAGGGTAGTTGCCTAGTCACCTAACTTCAATCCCATAAAAAAAATCTTTCTTAGTATTTGAAGTAGGCAGTTGGATCACACAAATCCAAAAATATTAGTGAACTGGAGGCCATTAATGTGCTATAATTCCTCAGGAACATTACCAAAATCTGGCATGCATTGTGCTTAAAATAGGCTAACAGGCGAAAATAACAGCCAAAGGGTGTTCTACTAAGTTCTAAAGATGCTTTTCATGAAGGAGCTCAATAAATCTGAGGCTTCAGAAGCCCTTAAATGCGCTGTTTGGTTTTGGATGCGAAGAAAACACTTGTTATATTAGTTGTGTTGAGCTATTCATATTGTATTTGTTTTATTGGTCTATTTGCAAAAATTACAATCCTTCTGGTGTTTGCAATAAACCAAATTTGCAATAGTGGTTGAATAAGCTTGAATGCAACTGTAAATGAGAAATCTCCTAAAAATGAAAGGCTATACAGTATATACAGTACAGATCAAATGTTTGGACACACCTTCTCATTCAAAGAGTTTTCTTTATTTTCATGAGTCTAAAAATTGTAGATTCACATTAAAGGCATCAAAACTATGAATTAACACATGAAAATATGTCGTATATTCTAGGTTCTTCAAAGTAGCCACCTTTTGCTTTGATTACTGCTTTGCACACTCTTGGCATTCTCTTGATGAGCTTCAAGAGGTAGTCACCGGAAATGGTTTTCACTTCACAGGTGTGCCCTGTCCTGGTTTAATAAGTGGGATTTCTTGCCTTATAAATGGGGTTGGGACCATCAGTTGTGTTGTGCAGACGTCTGGTGGATACACAGCTGATAGTCTTACTGAATAGACTGTTAGCTGCTTTTTTCTTGCCATAATAGAAATTCTAAGTAAAGAAAAATGAGTGGTCATCATTACTTTAAGAAATGAAGGTCAGTCAGTCCGAAAAATTGGGAAAACTTTGAAAGTGTCCCCAAGTGCAGTGGCAAAAACCATCAAACGCTACAAAGAAACTGGCTCACATGAGGACCGCCCCAAGAAAGGAAGACCAAGAGTCACCTCTGCTGTGGAGGATAAGTTTATCCGAGTCACCAGCCTCAGAAATCGCAGGTTAACAGCAGCTTAGATTAGAGACCAGATCAATGCTACAGAGTTCTAGCAGCAGACACATCTCTAGAATAACTGTTAAGAGGAGACTTTGTGCAGCAGGCCTTCATGGTAAAATAGCTGCTAGAAAACCACTGCTACGGACAGGCAGCAAGCAGAAGGGACTTCTTTTGGATAAAGAACACAAGGAATGGACATTAGACCAGTGGAAATCTGTACTTTGGTCTGATAAGTCCAAGTTTGAGATCTTTGGATCCAACCACCGTGTCTTTGTGCGATGCAGAAAAGGTGAACGGATGGACTCTATATGCCTGGTTCCCAACATGAAGCATAGAGGAGGAGGTGTGATGATGTGGGGGTGCTTTGCTGGTGACACTGTTGGAGATTTATTCAAAATTGAAGGCATACTGAACCAGCATGGCTACCACAGCATCTTGCAGCGGCATACTATTCCATCCGGTTTGTGTTTAGTTGGACCATCATTTATTTTTCAACAGGGCAATGACCCCAAACATACCTCCAGGCTGTGTAAGGGCTATTTGACTAAGAAGGAGAGTGATAGGGTGCTACGCCAGATGACCTGACCTCCAGTCACCAGACCTGAACCCAATCAAGATGGTTTAGGGTGAGCTGGACCGCAGAGTGAAGGCAAAAGGGCCAACAAGTGATAAACATCTCTGGGAACTCCTTCAAGACTGTTGGCAGACCATTTCCGGTGACTACCTCTTGAAGCTCATCAAGAGACTGCCAAAAGTGTGCAAAGCAGTAATCAAAGCAAAAGGTGGCTACTTTGAAGAACCTAGAATATAAGACATATTTTCAGTTGTTTCACACTTTTTTGTTAAGTATTTCATTCCGCATGTGTTAATTCATAGTTTTGATGCCTTCAATGTGAATCTACAATTTTCAGAGTCATGAAAATAAAGAAAACTCTTTGAATGAGAAGATGTGTCCAAACTTATGTTCTGTACTGTACCTATGATAATTATGGAATATCTGACTATTATTTTTTGTATGAAATGTCTGACAATATTATTTTTAAGGCCTAAGACACATGGCATGAAAATTGGAGCGAGTGGAATGCGATAAAACATCGCATTCCACTCGGACCAATATTAGCCTGTGTGCCAGCTAATCGGACTGAGAAAACAGTTGCAGCATGCTGCAGGTGCAATGTGATCCTTGTTTTTCTTGCACCCATTCAAGTCTATGGGGCGAGAGAAAAATCGCACTGGTGAGTGCAGAGTGAGAATGGCAATAGCCGGCTACGGAGGAGAGAGGGAGATAAATCCCTCCCTCCCCTCCGCAGCGCCGGCCCTCCCCTCCTCAGAGCTAGCCCGCCCCTCCTCAGAGCCGGCCTGCCCCCGACAGCTGTGGTCCGATCGCATGATCGGACCTCAGTTGCAGTGACACTCGCATGACACTCGGCTCCCGCTGTGCTGCCAGCGTGAGCCGAGTTTTTTTCTACTGAGCACCATATACGGTGAGCTGAACCTCTTCATACTGAGCGTGAGCCGAGTGTCATGCGAGGATCGCAGTAGTCCCCCGTGTGGCCCCGGTCTTAGTCCTTTGATATTTTTTATAACGAATTTGCTGTAGTTTCCGCCAAATGTTTGGATTTCTCATATGACAACCACTGTGATATAGAACTGAATATTATCGAGCTCATCTTCTGAACCTAAATCTCTCGTACATAATATACTCTATACAGAAACGGAAGTACAAGCAAGTGTATTGAATTAAATATGATTGCATTTGCATTAAGTCCATTCCCCTGTGTTCAGTCATTTATTTCATTCAAAGAATCATGATGAACTTCCATACAGGCTGCAGTTTGTGTTACGGAAATAAATCCAACCCCTGCACATGTGCAGCATATGTTCTTGCTATACTTTTTTTTTCAACAAAAGATTAATTTCACTTATAATAAAGATTAACTCAGCACAAAGCAAACAGATGCGTTAAACAAAATTTCCACCGAAAATGTAAAAAAAAAAATAAACAACTCACTGGTGAGTAAAAGTCATTTAGTTTTCCCTTCTGTCATGTTTTCAAAGTTTGCCTAGATATGCAGAAGATTTTTAACTGCCACCCCCCTTATGCTGCATAATAACTAGGTAGATTTATCATCCTGACTGTATAAAGGTAAGTAATAATTTTACTTTTAGTTGTAATGGCAGATAAATTGACTGTCACAGTTTTCCCAAAATAAAAGATATTTAGTGCTGACAACATGTAACAATAACGAATACTACTTATAATTCTATAGTCATCCCCATGTCTTATGATATTAATGCCATTGAATCCAACTAGTGGAAATACAAATACTAAATACTTTCTTAGCATAGAATGGTTAAAAGGCTAGAGTTACCTTATTATCATGGTATCATTTCATGACATTTAAAGAGCACCAATCACCAAGATTTTCCTATATAACCTAAAGCCAGTGCTATGCTGGCACTATCATGCTGATTCTATACATACCTTTAGTGGTCACATAGAATGTACAGTTTTAGAAACACAAGCAAGTAAAGTTTGTAAAAAGAGCAGCTTTTTGATTGGCAGTGTGGCGCCCCTGAGTATATCAGGGTGTCACAGGGTACTGCAATCCTTACTCAGTGTGCAGGGCCTACCCCCCATGGTTCCAGGTTCCTAAGAAACTGGTGTCACTACCATCAGCACAAATCCCAATCACACCTCACATCATGACCTGTCAGACACACCAGTCGGTTGGTTAAGCTGAAATAGGGCCACCCACCTAGGGGTCAGGCAGACTGGTGGGAGGGAGGAAGAGGCAGTTGAGTCAGAGCCCTCAAGTAGTGAGGAGCGGGAGTAGTAGCTCCCGGGATGGTAGACTGAGGTTGGGTCGCAGACGGTGGTCCGGGACCAGAGGAGTCGGGGACCGGTGGCAGAGACATTGGAAAAGGGTGCAATGGACATAGTCTAGGAGGTCTGTCAGCATCAGAAACCCAAAAAGAACTGACCGGTACCGAGCACGACGGGGTACAGGACCCTAGGTCAGGAACCGATTCAATGTCCTGATAATTAACCTGGGAGGGAGAGTCTCTTTATGAACTTCCCTGAGAGCTCAGAGACTGAAGGTGACAGCACACTGCAGGGGATAGGGCTTTCCAGTAAAGTGTCCCACTAAAATCCAAGTGCCAGCCATCAAGAGCACAGCTACACTAAATATAGTGAAAGACAAACCAAGGGAAAAATTGTGAAAACATACCCTGCTGTAACTAAATAAAAGCATAGTGCATATAAACATAGGGTACTTAGTAAACACTGTTTTTGATCAAAAAAAGCATAAAGCTATCCCACCAACGCCAAGGTGTACCCAGTTGGGATAGTACCTACACTCTCTAATATTAAAACCTTACCATGGGTCTAAAATAGGCCTCAATGTGGCTAAGGGCTGAGAGCGACCGGGTCCCAACAGGACACACACAGTCAGGGGGATTCACAGAATGAAATGTCCAGCTCACCAAGAGGGAGGGCCACACCCCATTTGTACTGAATACAAAAAAACTACATAAAAACAAAAAAGTGAGCCGGAGTATGAGATGGTATACATGGAGCTTGTGAGCTCATGTTCACACTGGCTATTAGACAAAGAGAAACCAAGGGAAAAATTGTGAAAACATACCCTGCTGTAACTAAATAAAAGCATAGTGTAGGTACTATCCCAACTGGGTACACCTTGGCGTTGGTGGGATAGCTTTATGCTTTTTTTGATCAAAAACAGTGTTTACTAAGTACCCTATGTTTATATGCACTATGCTTTTATTTAGTTACAGCAGGGTATGTTTTCACAATTTTTCCCTTGGTTTCTCTTTGTCTAATGGCCAGTGTGAACATGAGCTCACAAGCTCCATGTATACCATCTCATACTCCGGCTCACTTTTTTGTTTTTTTGTTTTTACTAAATATAGTGAGCGGGGTCCTAACAGCTTCAAGCCAAGGGGCCACAACGGAGAACAAAAATTGTGCATGGAGGCGGCTCCGGATTACTTAGTGACACCAGTGGGAGCGGACACCTGGACGGGCTCCCCCGTAGTGACTGTGTTGCACAGAGTCTTTGGTTTATCTTCAGTGTGAGCGTCTGCTTTATAATCCTCATCCAGCACCACGACTACCGACAGTGAGTACCCTGGTTCCCCTGCACCCTGCGCTCCCAAATATCCACCAAATCCCCCCAGAGGCCGGGGCCTTACCTACCTGCGGAGGGACTGACACCTTGCTGTTCCACACTATCTGCCCCAGTACTCCTTCCAGCAGCGGTGCTACTCTCATTACCGCAACCCGCAGGTGGCGTCACGAACTTCTCCCCTGTAAATAATCCCCTTTCAAGGATCGTAGTGTCTGGACCCCTCGAGCCACGACCACCCCGGATCCGAGCACCCCGGTCTGTGCCGGGGCGGCACAGCAGCAGCTGCCGGTCAGCTATTAGCTGGGGTGCGTTTTAATAGGGATTCCAGCCCCCCGCCTGTTGATCCTCCCACTATCTTTTATTTATGCTAATTCTATTATAGAAGTGTTTTACTAATGGTTGTGGCTTGAAGGACCTTGCTGATATCATACCCATATGACCAAGAAGAGCAGGGCCTCAGCCAACATAGCTGATACCAGGAAGCAACATTATTTTTCTGTTGGCTGAGGCCCTGCCCCTTCAGGTCACATGGGTATGATGTCAGCAAGGTCCTTTGAGTTACTTTGATCTAGGCACAACCTTTAGTAAAACGCCTCTATAATGGAATTAGCATAAATAAAAGATAGGGCGAGGATCAACAGGCAGGGGGATGGATATCACTATCAAAACCCACCTCAGCTATTAGTGCTGTTCATTTTACAAACTTTATTTCCTTGTATTTCAAAACCTGTACATCCTAGTTGATAACTAAAGGTATGTATAGAATCAGCCTGATAGTGCCAGTATAGCACCGGGCTTAGGATTATATATGAAAATCCTGGTGATTGGTGCACTTTAACAAAGTATATTGCATTACAGGGCTAGACCCCAATAACTATAGCATAAATGACACTAAATTGACAACATGTAAGGAGTTAACTCACTTTAGGCAACCCCCTTCATATAAGAAGCCACTGAATACCCTGTTCCCAAAAACCTTTATGTATTACATTGAAAGCACAAGGTTCTCTGTCATGGTCATTGTAGCACTGCAGGCCACCAAGACAGAAAACAGGGCAAATCTTTGTCTCTTTGCAACAGATGGGGCTTTTTATTCAGGGCAGGCAGGCTATTAGATAATGGCAAGAGAAATACAAGGAAAGAAAAGGAAGTACCAGATCCTAAAGTTCTGTCAGAATAGTGTTGAAGAGGAACTGCCCGCTGAAACGTGTGGAAGACAAGATGCAAAACATGTGTACTGCCATTCACACTGAAATATTAATCTGTTATTTGCACCAAAAGTAGTCACAGATGGTTGTTTCCATGCTACCCTCTGTGCTGTGTGAGTCACCAATTGTAACCTTAGCTGAACTCATTGCCAGACTGTCAGGTTGCATGACACAGCAGCAGAGCAGTCCAGCAATCCAGCCCGAGTTCAGCTGAGGTCACAGAGGGTACAGTGGGAGTCGATGACCTGACTGACATCACCACTTCTCGCAGCTGGATGCTCCCCCACTGCCCTCATCGTGTTTCAGAGGCTGCAGTCAGCGGTCATGTTTTATGTCACTGCAGCAGAGTTGAGGATCATAGTGGGAAGTCGTGTGGACTACGTCGAACCAGCAGGGGTGTTTTGTGGGTTAATAAAGGGATGAAAAATAATAAATGTGTGTTTTTATTTCAAATAAAAGATTTTTCTGTGTGTTTATTTCTTTTTGACTTTCACAGTTAGTAATGTAGGTTCCTCATAGATGCCTCCTCATTACTAACCTAGGGCTTTCTGCCACTTGTGATTTTTTTATAAATCACATACAGTTGAAACCAGAAGGTTACATATATTATCTAAAAAGACACATCTGCATGTTCTTCTGACATGAAATCAGAATAAACCTTCCCCGCTTTAGGTCAATTAGGATTACCAATATGCTTTTCAACATTCTCTCTCTCTCTCATTATTCTGGCATTTGGCAAATATAAGTAATTTTGGTTCCTAATTGACTTAAAATGGGAAAGGTTTGTTCTGATTTCATGTCAGATAATGTGAAAAACATGCAGATGTGTCTTTTTAGATAGTGTATATAAACATCTGGTTTCAACTGTTTATCATCAATTCCATATATTACCCTGATTACCATCATACCAGATCAATCAGGATGCTGGGTAAAGCATCTAATGGAAGCGCACACTCTGGGGCCTCTTCGGGCTGCTATTTTTCAGCTAGAATGGGACAATAAGCATGGCTCTTCCTACTCAGCCCTCAGCTGTCAGCTTTACCTTGTCTGGTTAAAAAATAATAATCCCATGACATTTATTTAAATAATGAAAAAAAATGGCATGTGATCTCCTGTATTTTTGAAAAGCAGCCAAGGTAAAGCAGACCGCTGGGGGTTGCAGCCCGTAGTTGTCTATTTTACCTGCGCTGGTTATCAAAACAGTGTGGGAGCCCATGCCTTTTTCAAATTATATATTTATTTCTTTTTACAGAAAAATACAGCAAACTGGTGAACAACCAATCACAGATGCCGACACAGAGGGTGGGGGATGTATTTAAAAGTCTGCAACTAATCACAGATGCTAGCACAGAGGGTGGGTTGGGAAGCAGTGAATATTCAAGTTTGATGAGCGGGCCCAGAGTCTGACTGCAGTGTTATCTTCCAGGACACACTGGGAAACATAGTATGTATTACTGTGCTGCTCCTACCCCCATTTTGCTTCCTTTTGCAGCCACTTAGCCCTTACCATTTTACAGTCATTTTTCAGCACAGAAATTCGGGTCCCAATTGACTTGTATCGGGTTCGTTGTCTGTGGTCAATTTCTGGTCAAATTCGGTTCCCAAACTGAACATTTTTTTCAAGTCCATGACACGGGTCCACTCATGTCTAGTCATATCGAAATAAAAATGGTATAGCTAGCATCTTGCCCCACAATAAACAAGCCGCCATACAGCTCAAAAAAATAAAACAGCTATAACTCTCACAATAAAGCAATGAAAAAACATTTTTTTTTCTATAAAATTGTTTTTATGGTATAAAAGTGGTGAAATATAAAAAAAAACAATATAAATGCAGTTTCACTGTAATTGTCCTGAGCCAAAGAATAAAGCTGTCTAATCACTTTTACAAAAGTGAGGCATCTATCAAGTCAGATGGAGAAAGCCATAGCAGTCTCTAAAGACTCAGGCACTTTGTTCAATGCCAGGGCATTTTTTAGCCTCTCATACAAGCCCTGACAAAAATGGCTTCTGAGGGTTGGGTCATTTAATCTGGTGTCAGTTGACCATCTGCAGAACTCAGAAAAGTCTTCTGCTGACCGACTCCCCTGTTGAAGCCTATGTAGCATGGACTCAGCAAGGGAGACACATTTTGGATCATCATAAATGAGACCCAGGGCCACAAAAAACTTGTATACTGACCAAAGAGACTGAGAATCGGTCTTAAGGAAAAAGGCGCAGGACTACGAATCCCCTTCCAAGAATGAGGTTGCAATCCCTACCTGTTGTTCCTCACACCCTAAGGAGCGAGGATGAAGCTTGAAATAGAATTACAAGCTTCCCTGAAAACTAATATTTGATCCCTCCCCCAGAAAATCTGTCCAGAATGGCTATCATGGATTCTAGTTCAGTCTGGCTGCTAACCGAGACCAGCAGACAAGGAAATCTGCTGCAGCTGCTGCACAGTCTGTGACCACAGATCTGTCATGTCCAGAGATAACTTCTGCATCTGTTGAACAAGAGTACCAACTGAATTCATATTGAAACCCTCGGGAAAAAAATGGGACAGGCTATAAAGTCACAATGTGCCTGCACCTGTCACGCCAGGTTGAATAGTACACTCAACAAGCAGCAATGTTGGTGGAGGTCCGGCCCCTTCTGGTCACATGGGTATGACGTCAGCAGAGGTCCTTCTAGCCACTGAGATTTAGCCGTTACCTTATACTAATATCTTCACTAAGATGGCTAGAAGGACCTCTACTGATGCCATGTCCATGTGACCAGAAGGAGCAGGGCCTCCGCCAACATAGCTAATACCAGGAAAAAATATTAATTTTCTAAGTCCACGTGGGCATGGAGTTGATTATAATAGAAGTGGGGTAAGACCCCCAAATGGTGGGTGCAAGGGGTGCAAATCCCCCTTTGCATCATTATAGTGGATGGGAGGAAACATCGCCACACCCACTAACCAAGCCGGACACACCCACTAACCAAGCCAGTCATGGCCAAGGTCCTTCTAGCCACTGGGAAATAGTCACAAAAATTAGTAAAACGCTAAAATAGAATTAGCATATTTAAAAGATGGGGAGGAACAACAGGCAGAGGGCAGAAATCACTATGAAAACCCATCGCAGCTATTAGCTTCACAGCTGCTGCCAAACAAAAAGCTGTTCATTTCACAAACTTTACTTGCTTGGATTTAAAAAACTATACATCCGAGCTGACAACTAAACATATGTATATACTCAGCCTGATAGTGCCAGTATAGCACTGGCTTTAGTTTATATAGGAAAATCCTGGTGACGGGTGCACTTAAAGGGATCTTACATTTGCTGAGAATAATATATCAGCAAATCGAATTTCCCAAAAAATGCGTGAATAGACAAATTTTGCCTGATGCACTCATTTCTGCCACTGATCTCCACAAAATCAAGAGCATTACTGTATGACATGTTATACAAGATGAAGACTGTCTTCATGATCCGCACTTTCCTGCATCTGTCCACCGCAGGTCAAGCGGCATGATGTATTAACCTACGTAGTTTATAACCTACAGGAGGGCTGCTTTTTATATAGTCCTATAATGAAACTAGGTGAGAAGAAACTACCAGACAAATCCTTCTATTCCGTCCACTTAAAATTTATCATCTGTGAATCTATTGAAAAAACATTTTCTGGGAAATAAATCCCTGGTTGTCTGCTTTTGCGTGTTCCTTACTTATCCTTGTATTGATTTCTGTCCTGAAGATTTAAGCCTCTCAATTTGTTTTACGAGTGCACTGCTGCAAACCTGACAAGAATAGACAGTGATAGATATTTTCCTGTGTCATTTTATACAGAGATAAAACGCATTTTTTTTCATATTAGTCGTGCCCTTACATCATCACAGAATAGTCTTTCTGACAGAAGTACAGAGATGATTTGCTCCTTTTGCTCTTGAAGCTATTGCAAGTGTCAAAGTTAAGCCCTTTAATGTTATATTAATGTGAAGCATGATAGGTTTTCCTTTTACATTACTGGATATATGCTGATGAAGATACTTAATCGACACTTGCATAGTAATAACCACTTAAAGCGCCATCACGTAGATATTAAGCCTTAGAGTGGGGATCATTGGTAAGATGACTCAATAGTCTATTGCTTTAAGTAGATGACAATAATGTATGGCATCATGTCTGCTCAATAGCGCAGTATGTCAATTGTAAACACTAATTTTTAGTAATACTAGAAAGTTTTCAAATTTTTTAACTTATTTGTATTTTATTACAATCAAAAACTAACAAAAACAAAACCAAACAAAACCATTATTATACAAAAAAATATATATTTCCATCCATCCATCCATTAATCAAAATGTATTAATGTATCTAAATGAAGAAATAGGTAAATCTCTAGGGTCCGTAGGGTAGCATAGAATTTTTTTACCAAAAACTTACAATGTTATAAAATAATTGAAGTAAATTTTAAAAAAATTGCCTAATTTTCAGGTCTTCTATCATTTAAACATATGAATAACATTTCAATATGTGACCATTGCAGGCAATCTCTATGTCATGATCCGCAGTGTTCTGTATTATGTGACAGGTGATAGGTTGCTTCTCAGCCTTCGGGTCCTGCGCTGGTGTGGGGAGGGGCCTGTGTTCTGGCGCCTCGTTCCAGGTGAATGCTTGGCTTCATTAGAGAGCAACTTCACCCAGAATGCTACCAGTTATAGTTCCTTCTCTGCAGTGAGTTCTCTGGCTCCCATGAGTTTTGTTGTTCTGATCTTGTCTCCCTACCCTGGACCTTTGTTACCCTTCTCTGCCCGTACCCTTGACTCTGACGTTATCCCTCTGGCTTCTGACCTACGGATTGTACCCTGACCTCAGCTCCGTTTGCTCCCTGTTTACTTTATCTAACTTCCTGGCTTCTGTCCTCCAGCTTGTACCCTGACCTCAGCTCCGCTTGCTCCCTGTTTACCGTATCTGACTTTTTGGCTTCTGACCACCGACGTGTTTGACTTCCCTGTCTCTAGTAGCTTCTAGTGACACCTAGTGGCATACCGTCACACTCTGGTTGTAGAGGACACCACTAAGGCCAGGTGCATACAAGCATACGCAAAATCATTCATTTTACATCCAGAAAAAAATGGCAATTTCTCATCCATATTGTCATCCGTAGGCTATCCATGTGTCAATTTTTAACATCACTGTGCCACTTGTATGTCCATTTTGTCCATCCGGATGACATCAGTTTTTACATGACCAACTTAATAAACACTAAAGGGCAGATACAGTTTCCTTTATTTATAATTGTAATGGATCCATGAAAAACATGACATATCGATGGTAACTCATATCTAATCCGTTATTTACAAACCCATTGACTTATATTGGTCGAGTCTGTATTATTGTCACAGGTGTTGACAGACAACCCTGTGGTGTTCGACTGCAGAAAGTCGCTACGTTTGACTACATAAACTGCTCCTTTATATTCCATCCATGCTTCCTTCCTTGGGGTGAATGGAGTTCCATGTGTCTTTCCTGTTAGAGCTAACTCTTTCCCTTTTGGATCCTGCGAACATCTTGCCGTTTATCTGCAAATCCTTTTCTCCACTCCATGTGTCTATATATATGTGCATTTCCCCTTGGTTTGTTGCCGGTGATAGTTTACTCCTATGCTGTTCAGATGCAAGCAGAAAGCTTAAAATCTCCTGTCGAAACACGTTGTTGTATGTTGCTATCATTTTCCCAAAGTCATCTAGCAGATAATTTGTCCATTTGCCTTCCCCTGTTTGTTTTCCCTGTGTGCTCTTTAGGTCTTAGAGATGTTGACTTCTGCTCATCCCATCTTGTCAATACCTATTTCAGAGTCAGCCAGGGCCCAGGTATCCTGATCGGTAAAAAGGTGGGGAAACCTTGCTAGGGACGTCAGGGAAGCCAGAGGCCAGCGGTAGGTTTTACCAGGGGTTACCATTTTCCTTGTTCCCTAGAGACAGAGTTTCCCTCTCCTCCTCACCTTTCGCCGTTCGTCTGGTATTCCCCCATACCAAGAGTGACAATTATATGCTTGTCTGAATTAGCACTAAAGGCTTCAAACTTTATCAAATGCTTAGCATGACATAAAGTGACAGTAAACTGATAAACTGATTGTGGACTTACCAATCCATCATATCTACATCATGAATTTGTGCTTTACGACTTGTTCAGACAAACATATTAAATGTCCGAGTACTGTCCGTATGCAAAAGTGATAGCATATTGACAGCACACTAACTAATGCAAATGACTTTGCACATTCACATAAACGTTCTTACACATGGACCGATAGTCTTCATATAAAAAGTCACAGCATGGCCTAGTTTGATCCATATTCTGAATCAGACTCCGAGGATACCTAGTTTCGGGGTGGAAACAGAGTCTGTGGCAGTGACCGCAACCTTTTACTCTTTGATGATGTTCCTTTTGAGTATCCCAGCATGCACTGGGCATTCTTAAAGGGTCATTGGAAGTTAAAAGAAATTAAAAAAAAAGCAGGCAGGAAGTTAGAGAAGAGAGGGAACATTGGGGGTGAGTCACCACAATTCTGGCACAATTTGCATAAAAAGTTCTCTCTTAAACTACACCTTTTTATGTATTTTATGTATTTTGATACTTTATACACCCTGTTCAACAAAAGTGTTTGTTTGCTTAAAAGGCGCACAGCCTCGTGTGTAACTTCTTGTGCCAAAAAATGTACAAAAATGTTGGTGGAAATTTATGGCACAAAACAAGCCACGTAGTAGTGGTGTAAACGTTTCGGGGGGGGGGGGGATTGGAAAATGGAAATCTCTTTTAAACATTAAACATCAAGTGAAAAGTAAATATAGTATTCAAAAAGTATACTTAATACACTTGGAATAGCAACTGTTAAAAAGAATTTAGAATTTTACTAATAAAATGATTAGCACATATAACTATGCAACTTCATCATTGATTTTTCTATTTTAATATATGCCTACTTCATTTATTTAATTGCATTCCAAAGACTTGAATATTTCTCCTTTCCACTTGTACCCTGGGATGAGAACCATCATGAATGGTGAGCAATTACAAGTAACCCTGTTCTGTAATATGATCAACTCATTTAATTATTGAGCGTATGATTTCCCATTGATAGCATTGCACAATTGAGGTGTAGCTCTCGATACCACTTTTCCCTCAGCCTCACCCTAAACATATTTATCAGACATACACGAGTACACGTCCTACAGATATCATCTGTGCTTTCTGAACTGAATCTAATCCAGATACTGTCCTACTTTTTAATAATTTGCCATCATGCCATCAGTAGGTTTGTTATCAATAGATGAAACTTTCATTCCATTCTTAAAAGGCTTTGCACATATTTGAGGTCATTATTTTAATTGAATAAATGTCATTTTTTACTGAAAAGCATTATTGCACTTGGGGGTTTTATTGAAAGTCACCCTTTGCTTTTGCACCCAATGTGTAGCACAGACAAATGCAGAATGTCGATCTCAGAGAGCTCGTCTCATGGCACTGCCCTTTGCCTATTTAACGGCTATCTAGAACAATCTTCTATTGCACCTCCATCAGACGGGGAAAACACTCATATTTCCAAGATTTCACTGCAGATCTCAGTGACTGTGACAATGGTGCAGCTATCAATCAAGTCGAAAGAACAGCGTTAGGAAAAGGTTTTGTGTGGAGGGCTGGAACACTTGCTATCTCATTTACATAACAAACTTGATTTTCTTTACAATGATAAATCAGTGTGCATAATATAAACAGAAAGATCAAGATTGGTATTCTTTGTGTAAGAATCAAAACCAGGAATAAAGCACACAAACAAGTCAAAATAATGTCATCTTAAAGTATATACGATAATAGAACATGTAAATAAAAGTATATAATACATATCATATTTCTATATTATAATGTGGTAAAATATAACTTCATCACAAAAGTCATATTTAGAGAGGACCTCTCTCCAGGTCAAAAATCGGCAACTTGCTCTTATTTCATTCCTGCTGCTGCCCTGAGTATTCGGAGGTTTTGTACTTAGAGATCCACCATATGGTTCCAGAGATATGGGCCTTTTATTCAGTGTTACTTTTTATGAAGAGGTTAATAAATAGGGAGGAGCCTATAGACAAGTCCCCAGAGAATCCTGAAAGCAAAGCCACCTTGGTAACACCATAAAAATTCGAACAAAATAAAAAGGCCTATGTATAAAAACGTGAAGACAAGTGATGGGCGATCCCGAACTGTAAAGTTCAGGAATCGTACCGATCACATAGTGATCGTGTGCACGATCCCGATCACAAGCTCTCCTGGGAATCTCGTGCTACAGATCGGGTCCAGGGGCTGTAAAAAAAAGTACAATATTAAAAAATATTATGATCATACTTACAGGTCCCGCGACGCGTCCTGAAAACTCTGTCTCCCAGCCACTTCTGTTTCCATGTCCGATCATTGCTGTGGCGCCCGGTAACCAGCACTGACTTACAGGATCTTCAATGACATCATAGCAATGTGACCAGTCTGGTTTGAATGTTGTACAGACGTTGGCTTACAGACTGGTCACATGACTATGACGTCATTGAAGGTCCTGGAATCAGGAAGGTGGAATCATACCCTCACTGTCAGCCTGCTTCTCGCTCTGTACAAAATGATGAAGCATAGCTGACATGGCTCTCTCTGCTTCTCTCTCTGAAGAGCCGCTTGTCCTTACAGAGTGATGAAGCAGAGTTGACATGGCTCTCCCTGTGGACTACGTTGGACTAAGGAGTTTTTTTTCTAATAAAGATGGAGTCTCTAAATGTTTTTTTTTGTTTAATTTCTCTGTGCTGTGTTTTTTTTTACTGTTTACTAGAAATTCATGGTGACCATTTGGCGTGACACGATGAAGTTCGGGCTTGGTACCATCTGAAAATACAAAGCTGGTATTAACCCCTTTATTACCCAGCGTGCCACCACCACTAGGGCCACTGGATGAGTCAGGTAAAGTGGCTGGAAATTGTGCTAAGAAACAATGGACCATATCCATGGGCGGCTGCGAGCTGCGGAGACTTCCAGCCCACAGTTGCCTGGTTTTACCTGACTGGCAATCAAAATACGGCATGAGCACACGCATTTTTTTTAAAAGTATTTTTTTAAAAAAGTAATTTAAAAAAAATGAATCGGCTGCCCTGTATTTTGATCGCCAGCCAAGGTAAAGCCTGGCAGATGGGGGTGGCAGCCCGTAGCCATCTGCTTTAGCTGCGCCGAGAATCAAAAATACAGTGGAACGCTGCATCTTTTTTTTAATGACTTATTTTTATACAACTATATATTGTGTGTGTATATATATATATATATATATATATATATATATATATATATACATATATCGTACAGACCAAAAGTTTGGACACACCTTCTCATCTCCAGAACAACTGTTAAGTGGAGACTTTGTGCAGCAGGCCTTCATGGTAAAATAGCTGCTAGGAAACCACTGCTAAGGACAGGCAGCAAGCAGAAGAGACTTGTTTGGGCTAAAGAACACAGGGAATGGACAATAGACCAGTGGAAATTTGTGCTTTGGTCTGGTGAGTCCAAATTTGAGATCTTTGGATCCAACCACCTTGTCTTTGTAGAAAAGGTGAACGGATGGATTCTACATGGCTGGTTCCCACTGTGAAGCATGGAGGAGGAGGTGTGATGGTGTGGGGGTGCTTTGCTGGTGACACTGTTGGGGATTTATTCAAAATTGAAGGCATACTGAACCAGCATGGCTACCACAGCATCTTGCAGCGGCATGCTATTCCATCCGGTTTGCGTTTAGTTGGATCATAATTTATTTTTCAACAGGACAATGACCCCAACCACACCTCCAGGCTGTGTAAGGGCTATTTGACTTAGAAGAAGAATGATGGGGTGCTACACCAGATGACCTGGTCTCCACAGTCACCAGACCTGAACCCAATCGAGATGGTTTGGGGTGAGCTGGACTGCAGAGTGAAGGCAAGAAGGTGAGAAGGTGTGTCCAAACTTTTGGACTGTACTGCATATATATATATGTACATAAAATATAGTTGTATAAAAATAAATCATTAAAAAATGAAAACAATTTCAGCTTCATCACTCAGTACAGACACAGTCTATAACAAGTGAGAAGCAGAGAGAGCATTGTCAGCTCTGCTATATCGCTCTGTACAGAGCAAGAAGCAGACTGACAGTGAGCGGATTATTGTACTTGCGTCTCGCATTGCATTACCCCGCAAAGCCTGACGCTCTCAGGACAGGAGCGCCACAGCTGCATGGAAATACATGCAGGTGACTGCTCCTGTCAGGAGATTGTGCGCCGTGATGCGATGGGACACTCACACAGTCTGTAGCCAACGAGTTAATACAACATTCACACCTGACTGGTCACATTGCCATAAAATCACGGAAAGTCCTTTAGGCAGTTCTGGTTACCGGGCGGCACAGCAATGATTGGACTCGGAAACAGAAACGACCGGGAGACAGAGTCTGCAGCATGAGTCGTGGGACCTGTAAGTATGATCATAATGTTTATTATTAACTATATTCTTTATTTTACAGACCCCCCCCTGCCCCATCCCATAACTGTAAAGCCCGAGATCGATGACCGGACGCAAGTTCGCATTATCTCGATCCCAACCCCAATCTTTACAAAACGATCAGGCGAGGCTACCAATTCCAAGCACTGGGGGGATCGCCCATCACTAGTGAAGACTCAGGGGAGCAGTAGGAATGAAAAAATTACAAAAACTAAACACTTTTCACCTGGTGTAAGCTCCTCTTTAAAGCTGTGTTGGGGCATTCAACTTTGGAAATAACAGCTAAATCAATCTAAAACTTAACTTTTACCAATTGTGTATTAAAATGTCATCAGTTAAAATAATCTTGAAAATTAGCACAGTATATGTACCAGTTATTACCATGCCACAGCAAAACATGTTAGTGCTTAAATTGCTATCATTTCATTTTTACAATATGTTCACTTATTACTATTCGCCCATCATGTTTTGTTGGGAGATGGAAATAACTGTTAAATATGCTGTATATTATCACATTTTTTGGACTACCTTTAACACATGGCTTTTTAATACATTTTTAGTAAAAAATAAGTTTTAGGCGATTGAATATGCTGCCATTTCCCATTATACTTCGGTATTCATAATTATTTTCTCTTGGTTATTTGGGGGGGTTGATTACTATCAGGATTCTACTGCGATCAGTTAAATGCTGGTAATGGTTTTGGGGAAAAGATTACTTAAAAAATAAATCTGGGGTTCTAGTATATCTCAGTGGTAATTTTCTTATTTACTCATCAATAAACAGCACAAAAACATTCTTATGTGAACATTTATGGTCTACGTAACAATATACATACTGAATATACACCTGTTTTTACTGTGATATTGTTTATATCATGCTCACTCACGAACACAAACAACTGATATAGGGATAGACAGTAGATATAGACTATCACTCACATTCCAGACAAGCATACACTTGTTCCAGACAGTCAGGATATAGTCACACTTGTTCACTCATCTAGAGATCTAGGACAAAAGTATTCTTGCTTGTTCTTCAAGAAAGCTAGGATAAGCGTATGTAAGAGCGGTGGAATATTGCTGTCGCGTTCCTGCCCCTGAAGTCACCAATCACATTGCAGAGTGTAATGTAATAATGTATTGTGTTTTTTGTATTTGATATCTTATGTGAACTGTGATGATAATGTATATATTGTAATGTGTTCCTAAGTATTGTATACTGTAACCTGTGATATGTAGTGCTGATAATGTGTAATGTGAAGTATGGCATAGTACTTGTATAGGAAGTTACTGAACCATAAGGTAAGCAACAGTTAAGTGTTGGGACTAGCCCACAATGGGAGGAGCTAGTTGATAGATTAAAAAACCCTTAATTCTAGATGTGATGAAAAGCCAGGGGAGTCACTCAGATATCTCACCTGCTTTTCACTAATTTGTCACAATCAGACTGCTCTTTAGCGCCCCTCCTGTCAGCAGGTCACTTTTGGTACTGCTGGACAATAAGTAAAAGAGGCTGCTGAGTTACTAATGTCAAATATTGAAGGTCTGCCAGCATGGGTAATGTACAGTATATATCACCGATTCCCGCTAAGGGAATATATATACATCGGTGCCCCTTGCTGATAGCACCCCAATAATTCTACACAAAATAATTCTGCTGCCACCACCAAAACTTTCTACAGGTGGATACCTGTTACAGATAGCAAAAGGCTCATTGGACGGGTTTGGATTCGTAAATAGAGCAGGAGGAAACAAATTATTAAATTTTATATATTTAATCCGAAAATAGGCAATGTTTATAAAATATACAAGATTTTACAAAAGGGAACAATAAAAATACAGTGTAGATAATTACATAAAAATAAAAGCGATAAACATGAAACTTCCTAAACTCGTGCCATATATATGACGTCCGAATTTATGGAGGGAAGGTCCCCAGAGTAAAATGCAAAGGGGCAGCACCACAGTCTAGCTGTGCCTTCCAGAACTGACCACCTCTAAAAATGAGCTTCGGACTTTTATGACCTAAGTTCACCTTCCCACCTGTGACCTCATTTTATGATACCTTGTGGGCTGTGCCAAGGGGTCAGAGAAATTAGCTAATTCTAGTTTTTCACATATCTTTGCCCCTGGGCCACACAGTTGAAAAATATTAGCATTATATTTCATATCTTGATTTTACATTCGCATAGATACCAAACACAACACATTTAGCATGATTTTATTGGCCAATACCCATTTGTGGCGATACCAGCGATCTCCTAGTAAAGCCAAATGGTGCACTGGATTCAGCGCTCCGCAGGTATTCTGGCAGTATGCTTTTCATTTTTCTAGCATTTACATGGCATCTAAAAAACTGAGTTGATAGCTTTTCCCTCCAAAAGAACAAAGAGATGTTTCTGTGTGTACGGATTTGGTTATAGCTACCATCATTCGAGTGGTAAATACCTAGCTCTTAGCCAGATCAGATAGTCATCATGGATAGTCATCTCCATCTCTGTCCTAGCTGACAGTAGGGACCTTAACAGTAACATGACACTAGAAAAGTCAGTTGAGTTTATATGTGAAGTGAAAATCTAGTGAATGACACTTACGGACAGATAGTCTGTAGGTTATGAGGTTGCATACAGTGGGTGGCTTTTGGTAGCTACGGGAAGAAAAGAGACTGGAGAGGAGATAGGACAACCATTGAAAATTGGCTGTGACATGTAGTGTGAACAGTTTTGGAACAAAATACTGATCCTCAAATGGAATGGCCCCAGTCTATAGGAGCCTGAGGACAGGACACTATTGGCCAGGCCCATTCGCTATCGGTAACATGTTTTGCATAACTGGTGTGTGACTGTAGTCAGCTTATCTCAGTGAATTCTTTCTGAGCATCTGAGATTTGATTTCAAGGCTCTACTCTGACAGTGGTGATGGGACCCCTGATTCTCACCCTTGTGAGGAGACTAAACATGGAGCTGCTGCAAGATAAAGTGATCATCATAAGTTGTACTGTAATGCAGAGCTGGCTTGTGCTGGAACTCACAGGACTAGTAAGATCTGAAGCAACCCAGTTACAACTAGGACTGTGCATGATTATGCCTTCTAGAACTGTAGACACAGGTTCCCACACCCAACCAGAACAAGCTTTTCCGTGTAGGGTGTCAGGTAGGCATGAGTGAACCCAAACTGTAAAGTTCGAGGTTCATACCAAACACTAAGGGGCCCTTTGCACACTACGACATCGCAAGCCAATGCTGCGATGCCGAGCGTGATAGTCCCCGCCCCAATCACAGCTGCGATATCTTGTGATAGCTGCCGTAGCGAATATTATCGCTACGGCAGCTTCACATGCACTTACTTGCCCTGCGACGTCGCTCTGGCCGGCGACCCGCCTCCTTCCTAAAGGGTGGTTCGTGTGGCGTCACAGCGGCGTCAGACGGCAGGCGGTCAATAGAAGCGGAGGGGCGGAGATGAGCAGGATGTAAACATCCCGCCTACCTCTTTCCTTCCGCATTGCAGACGGGACGCAGCTAGGAGATGTTCCTCGCTCCTGTGACTTCATACACAGCGATGTGTACTGCCGCAGGAACGAGGAACAACATCGTACCGTAGCTGCAGCCAAAATAATGAAAATGACCGACACTACACCGATCATACGATACCAATGCTTTTACGCTCGTTAATTGTAGTTAAAACGATTTACACACTACGATGTCGAGAGCGACGCTGGAAGTGCGTCACTTTCGATTTGAGCCCACCGACATCGCACCTGCGATGTCGTAGTGTGCAAAGGGCCCCTTAGTGTCAGAGTCTAACACAGACTTTTACTTGTATGTTCACTTGCTGTTAGGGTTTGTCAACCGAATAAAGCATGTCGATGAGCGCTGTCACAGACGCAATCACAGACACCAGGCCAGCCGGTGGGTGGGAAAAGCATTGCATATGGGTATGGGTATGAGTGGCCCAGGGAGGCAGCAGGAGCAGTGTACAGCCGCGCTGGAGCCTTGGTAAGTATTAAGCACTTGCTTTATTCTTATTTTTGTCATGATTGACTACTGGCTCAGCTGGAGCTGAGCCTTTTTTTTAGTTTCACTTCTGATGCAAGTCACGTTAGGGGTTAATCCTTTCTGCCTCGTTCTGGAGGTCAGGCTGCTTTATTAGGGCACTGTTTCTCTTGGACTTCGCCAGTGATACTTCTGTCTCTGCTGTGTTCTGCTCTTGAGTGACCTGTTGTCTGCCCTGCCCCCTCCTGACCTCCGTGTTCACCTGACCTGTTAACCTCCTCTGTTGTCTGTTTCCATCAGTGTCTCTCCCGCCGTCTCCCTGTTCGTTCCTTATCTGTTTACCTTTATTCTGTCTTGTCTTCCCACTCCCCCTCGCTTCTAGGCTCTGATTTCCCGGCTACTGACTATTTGCTTCCCTCTGACTACGTTTAGACTTTTCCCTTGTGTACTTACAAGACCTCATGTTGTGACACGGCTTTCTGACAATTCTACTGCCATCTGGTGGGCTTGACTAGTATTACCTCTGCTAGGGAATTCCCTGCTCATACGTTTCCTCCACTTTTACGCCCCCTAGTGGTTTACCAGCTAACTACCTTCTCAGATAGAAAAAAACCAAGGAGAAAAATTGTAGGAAAAATACCCTGACTATAAATAAATAAATTGCAAGTGCTTAATAACAGGGTACTTAGTATATACATTTTTGCAAAAAGGTAAGAAGCTGTCTCACCTCGTCACGGTGTACCCATTTGAGACAGTCCCTAACCTACTAAAGTTAAAAACATATTCTGTACCTGACTTGTGTCATGTCAAAACTTGAATATGGATGGTAAAGTGGTCAGCTGGGTCCCAGATTAAATACACAGCAAAAAGTGAGAAGCAGGTAATTGTTCAGCTTCAGTATCAGGAGGGCTGCACCCCCAACTTGCATAAAAGCAAGATAACAGACAAAAAACACCAAAAAACTGAGCTGTAACAAATGTTCAATAAACATGCAACATTACAAGCATGTGAATTGCAGCCTCAAGACTAGAAAAAAACCAAGGAGAAAAATTGTAGGAAAAATACCCTGACTATAAATAAATAAATTGCAAGTGCTTAATAACAGGGTACTTAGTATATACATTTTTGCAAAAAGGTAAGAAGCTGTCTCACCTCGTCACGGTGTACCCATTTGAGACAGTCCCTTTTTTTCTAGTCTTGAGGCTGCAATTCACATGCTTGTAATGTTGCATGTTTATTGAACATTTGTTACAGCTCAGTTTTTTGGTGTTTTGGTGTACCTTCTCAGATAGTTTCAGGAATCCTCTCAGTCCCACATTACTGCGCTGTACTGCTATTGTACATCTTAGAGTACAGCGTGACATTTTTCTTTATTTTTCCTTTTTTTTTTTTATTTATTGTGTGCTGGATCCGGATCAAACACCTGGAATCCCGGGAACAGCACCCAGGCACCTTTGAAACAGCGTGGATCCAGAGTTTTACAGTCCGGATCCGCCCATCACTATTCAATAGCTTTTTTGTGCACATTTAGTTTAATGAATTCCCCTAAATTAAAACAAAAAAAACACAAAAAAAACTACAAAAAAGCTAAAAAAAAAATACAAATAAACAGTGAACCCACTACTGCTTAGTAACTTGAATAGTGCTCAGCTGCAATATTGATTATATCTAATACAGCCCATACTTTTGTGAAAAACAAATGAACGTTGAAAACGTATAAGATGTAGCAAATATATAAATTGGAAATAATCATCTGAACCATTTGACCATTAACATCATTTGAGGTGTAAAATGATCAAGATGCAAGGAAACCCCATCACTGTAGCCAGTCATTTCCATAAATAGGGATTCAGTGATATTTTTACTGGATTATACCACACTTTAATATTTAGCCGTAAGTAATTTACACTAATAGCGACCTGACTTTTTTTCTAAAATGGAACTGAAAAGAGCTGCCAGGTCTTATATAACAGAAAACACTTTGTTACTTCTATTAAAGCATAAGGCAGATTAATTTAGGAAGAAAAGCATAATGTATGCATATAGAAACTCTCCATCTTTGCCATGATTATACACTCTATCTACGCACATTTTTGAAGAATCGCAGCATAGAACAATTTATGAAACAAGACACCACAGACATTTAAAATAAGTCTGTCTGTCATTATTCAGCAACATGCCCTAGCTCATACCAGGATCCTATATTATGTTCTCATTTACTTCCTAGTAGCCCCTAATGCATCCCACTTGTGTAAACAGGTGAAAAATAATGTTTTGGCAGATTTGACACTCAGGAGGTCACTCATAATTTCCTAGAGTTCAGGCCTTATAAATAGGCCTACTGTACTGGCTCCTCTGCCCCAGATGAGATTTGAAACTTTGCGGATTGTGTGTTGTCTTTTCTGCCAATTTTCATTCTCATATTTTTCCCTTTGTGAATTGTATATTTTCATATTTCTGCAATTGCTTACCGACAGGGATAATCTAAAGCTAACCATTCCTCCTCTATGCCAAATCACCATATCATTTCACTAAAAAATTAGTACATTTACCAAGAATTACTTAGTTTAACGAGTAACCGTCATTTTAATTTTCATTTCATAAATCAATAGTACACAAAAAATAAGAAATTTTGTAATATATCTAATCAGAGAAATCTGCTTCTTTCTGGATCAGGACTGATCATTTATTCTTAAAATTCTCAATTTACAGGTAAAATCTGTATTCAGTGTAGACAGTTTGTTACATTACTGAAATAGGAAATGACTAACTTAAGGTCATGTACTTTATTTTTGAAAAAATTATCTTCTGCTGAAAAATATTATCATGAGGAGAATCATCAGTTACTTGAGGTTAAGTTATATTTTGAGGAATGGAGACATTTTTTGGAGATGGGTTCATCAAGTCACTGTGGTCACTGACCATACGGATTTAAATAATAGTCAATCAGCTAAACGGCTAACTTCCAGAAAGGCCAAATGATCCTTATTTTTTTTCTAGATTCAATTTTGCTATCACATTCTTCCCAAGGTCCAAGAATGTGAAGACTGACGCATTATCATGCAGTCTTAATTTTGTGTCTCTTCTAAAACCCTCATCCCCCATTCTCCCTCAGGTCAGAATCTGTTGTTATCCTTGGACTTGGAAGCGGAGATTTGTAAGGTCCAGTAGTTGGCACCTTCCGCTACTGCATTGCCCAAATTATTTGTACTCTTGTACCTTACACTGTTCCAGGAGTTATATGATTCCGTCTTGAGTGGTCATCCTGGAGTCAGAGCTACTCAAAAACCTATTGCCAGGCTGAATGCTTTATCTGTGTTTTGTATGATAATATGGGGGTGACGCTACGCCAATTTTTTAATTTATTTATTTTTATTCTAATATACAGTGGTGCACAGATAGGGTCTGTGATTGCAAGCAGCCAGACATGCTGTCACACAGGCTGGGGGCACATTTGACTGGAACCAATCCTAGACACCAGGACTGCCGGTGGGTAAGGGAAGCAGTGAATATTGATGAACAATAATGAATGACCCCGGAAGAAGAATGAGCAGCCTGAAAGCAGTTATAGGAGCAATGGAGACTCGGTAAGTATGAAGCGCTTATATGAAGACCAGAATCCGGCCAGATATCTAGGATCAATTTCGAACTTGAACCGGATTTTTTTTTAATCCGGTTAGATCTGCCGGTCCCAGTTATCTGCGAGTCCGCCCATCACTACTTCTGACTTCCAGACAGTTAAAAGTTACAGTCACAAGATAGCGCCATGGGACCAGAGCGGTGGTGATAAATGGTGAAGCCATCAGAATGTTAGTAAATGACTAGGGCAGGGGGCTTAGATTTAAAGCGCCACTCCAGCTCCACTGCCACCTGCAATAGAGCTATAAAGCCTGCTTTACATGGTATGATCGATTGTGCGATTTCACAATCGATCGTACCCGCCCCCGTCCTTTCTGCGTCACGGGCAAATCGCTGCCCGTGTCGCACAAAGTCAGTAACCCCCGTCACACATACTTACCTCTCGTGCGACCTCGCTGTGGGCGGCGAACGTCCACTTCCTGAAGTGGGAGGGACGTTCGGCGTCACAGCGATGTCACACGGCCGCCGGCCAATAGAAGCGGAGGGGCGGAGATGAGCAGGATGTAAACATCCCGCCCACCTCCTTCCTTCCACATAGAGCCGGCGGCGGCCGCGGGAGGCAGGTGAGCTGGTCATCGTTCCCGTGGTGTCACACGGAGCGGCGTGTGCTACCACGGAAACGATGATCAACCAAATTAAACGATATTATGGAACCTAACGAGCAGTACCCGACTCACGATTTGTGAGCGATACTGCGTCGCTAGGAGGTGTAACACAGGCCGGCATCGCCAGCGATGCCGGATGTGCGTCACAAAAACCGTGACCCCGACGATCTATCGCACGATAGATTGTCTGGTGTAAAGCAGCCTTAAGATGTACAGTATGTGACAATGCAGCAAAAAAGCAAACCATCATAACATACTTTCTGCCACTCCAGCACCACTTCTCTGCCCATCATTGCTCTTTTTAGTTGACTAGCTGACATGTATGCAGCAGTGACGTCACATTAATAGAAATATAGCTCTGCAGCCAATCATTGGGCTCAGCAATGTCGTGCCGTTTACCGCCATCACCACTGTGCCAAGTGAGAAACTACAATGACTATGTGCACAGGTGAGACAGCACTGCGGCAACCATATCAGCAAAGACTGGTAACAGTTAATAGGGAGGCTGCACTGGAGCAGCAGGGAGTAAAAAATCATACATTTGTGATTTTTAAAAGGAGTAAACATTTGGAGCATTTAAATTTTAAAACGGACTTCACCTTTAACTACTTATATCCCGGTAAGTCAACATACGGACAGACAGACAGTACATGTGCTTCCGGTACAAACAAGTCAAATTCAGGGGCTTTTTGGAATGTAGTTAGACATACTATGCCTAAAATTTTAATTTGAACTTGTCAGAGGCAAATATTTCACATTGCACCGAAAATAAAATTAGTAATTAAGTGAAACATTCAGAAAAGATTTGGCTATAAAAGATCAATATTTGTCACTTCTCCCTTTTATCAGATGTTACTGCCTCAATTGCTCTAAATGTTAGGATGAACAATTGTTTCCTTCCTTATATCCAGAAATAAGGACTAATATTCTCATCATGGAGGGAAGTAAAATTAAACGATTTACAGGCCGTAAAGAAATGTCTTATGTATTTATATTTCATTTAATTAATTTGTCTCAAATTGTACAAGAGAACTAATTTAATTTTTTCATATTGAAACAATTCAATTTTCTTTTCCTTGGGGCATTCATTGTAGGCACACTTTTTTCCTGTTATATAAACATAGACAGTACAGTACAGAATGTGTGGATTATGGCAGCTACTATAAAAGGAAGGTAAGGCTTTATTTTCTTCTTAATCTTTCATGGCTGAGATAAATGACTGTCCAGGCGCCAACCACAGTGGGGCAATGGAAACAGACCCCTTTCCCAGTGACCTAAGAGTAACAAGGCAGGAAGGCAAATGCACACATAGCATTATTCAGATGCACAGTGTTACTACCTGCCTTATCTTAGGGTACCGTCTCACTAAACGACGTACCAGAGATTCCGACGACGATATGACCTGGTCAGGATCGCTGGTGCGTTGCTACATGGTCGCTGGTGAGCTGTCAATCAGGCAGATCTCCCCAGCGACCAGTGACAAGCCAGCAGCGACTCGTGGAAACGATGCTGCACTTGGTAACCAAGGTAAATATCGGGTAACTAAGCAAAATGCTTTGCTTGGTTACCTGATATTTACCCTGGTTACCAGTGCACACCACTTAGCACTGGCTCCCTGCACTCGTAGCTAGGGTACACATCGGGTTACTAAGCAAAGCGCTTCGCTTAGTTACCCAATGTGTACTCTGGCTATGAGTACAGGGAACAGGGAGTCAGCACTGGCAGCGTGAGAGCGGTGTACGCTAGTAACCAAGGTAAATATCAGGTAACTAAGCAAAGGCTTTACTTGGTTACCCGATGTGTACCTTGGTTACCAGCGTTCGCAGCTTCCAGACGCCGGCTCCCTGTTACCTTCACATTCAGATCGTTGCTCTCTCGCTGTCAAACACAGCAATGTGTGCTTCATGCGGGAGAGCAACGAGCAAAAAATGAACCAGCAATGTGTGTAACGATCAGCGATTTCACAGCAGGCACCAGGTCGCTGCTTAGTGTCACACACAGCGAGATCGCTAATGAGGTCACTGGTACATCACAAAACCTGTGATTCAGCAGCGATCTCGCTATGTGAGAAGTACCCCTAAGTGTATAGCAGCAAGCAGATAATAGCAATAGAGAAGTCCTTAACTCTCCCATGCTCTGATAATGATGTCACAGTCTACACAGCAAAGCTTAAAAAGGAGCAACAGAAAAGAGGAAATTATAGTGTAATGTGTTGGGCTCAGTGGCCAGTACGAAGACAGGAATATTTCTAGATTATACTTAATAGATAGTGACATAGAAATACCTCAAATATATTTTTACATTTTTGTAAAATAATATATAATTTTGTAATTTAAAATTTCCTATAATATCAGCTGCCAAACCCCAAATCATTCCTCTTGGTTGTAGGGCAATGCTCAATATTTGCCATAATGTAAATAAATTTAACTTAATATGGGAAACCTTAACCCAGTCCAATTCGAAGATTGCTTTTTATTACACTAAATGATGCAATGATTTAAATCCATAGCAACTTTAGTCTATAAAACTTGCGCCTGTTCTGCCTGGCAGGACTGTGCTGCTTTCATGTTCCATAAACCCCCATGGTTTGGAAAATTACCCAGTAACTAAGATTGCCACCAAAAATATTGCCAGCAAGTCAGTTATTCCTTATAGGGGTCCAATGAAATCAAACGTCAGCAAACATAATGACTTATTTTAAAAGTCTAAGGAATAGAATAAATGTGCTTTTATTAAGAAAAAAAATCCCATTATGTATTTAGGGAATAATAGATGTAGAAACCTGAAAGATTAGTTAAGAATATTTTACTAATTTGCACAATTGATAACTATTGCTTGAAATCAGTGACACATACAAAAAATAAAAACTACAAGGTTAAAACTCCACTTGTGCCCTCAATAAAACACCTGAGTCTGCAGATCACAGCTTCAGTGTCTCCAAACCAATGCAGCCCTCTCTTCCAGCGCAGAGCCCTGTCCTACTAAGCATGAAGGTAACAATAAGGGAAGGGTGTTTGTACTGTATATACCATCTGTGCCTCAATATACAGTTGTGCTCAAAAGTTTACATACCCCAGCAGATTTTTTGTTCTTTCTTGGCCTTTTTTCAGAGAATATGAATGATAACACAAAATCTTTTTTCCCCACTCATGGTTAATGGTTGGGTGAAGCCATTTATTTTCAAACTACTGTATTTTTTATGTTTAAATCATAATGACAACCAATAAAATCTAAATGACTCTGAACAAAAGTTCACATACCCTGGTTATTTTGACCTGATAACATGCACAGGAGTTGGCACAAATGGGTCCTCACCTGTTACCTGTTTTCTGGGAGAATGTCCTTTGGCTCTAAAGCGGGCTTTACACGCTACGATATCGTTAATGTTTTATCGTCGGGGTCACGTTGTTAGTGTCGCACATCCGGCGTCATTAACGATATCGCAGCGTGTGACACCTTCATTTCTATATAATAAGTCTTGCCTTTCACTGTAATCCTACTAGTAATAATATTGAAAAAACAAAAAGCCAGCACCAAATGTGCACTGCGGCACTAAACATTCCAAACTGTACTTATTTTAAAAATTTTGAGATTTTTGGCAAAAAATTGCAATTTCTTGAGCTGCTTCGCCACGTCACGGCAAATCTCATTTGAAGCAGTCCTACACTAAAATATTTTTATAAAATGTGCCATACGGCCTCACATATGAATAGTAGAACTGCTCTTAGCAGCACTCACCTGGTCTATTTCAATCCCGTACCCATGACTGAGTCATGGCTGTGGGCGGGACAGGTCCAAGCAAATGCTGCATGAAGTAAATAGCCTGTGGACAAAGCCTGATGACTTAATGTGAACAGTCACCAACCGCCAAAATCCAGACAGATGGAATACATCCCAAATTGGGGTGCATAGCAAGGTGGAGGTCAACCACCGACCAATTCAATGAAGAAAAAACAAAAAGCCAGCACCAAATGTGCACTGCGGCACTAAACATTCCAAACTGTACTTATTTTAAAAATTTTGAGATTTTTGGCAAAAAATTGCAATTTCTTGAGCTGCTTCGCCACGTCACGGCAAATCTCATTTGAAGCAGTCCTACACTAAAATATTTTTATAAAATGTGCCATACGGCCTCACATATGAATAGTAGAACTGCTCTTAGCAGCACTCACCTGGTCTATTTCAATCCCGTACCCATGACTGAGTCATGGCTGTGGGCGGGACAGGTCCAAGCAAATGCTGCATGAAGTAAATAGCCTGTGGACAAAGCCTGATGACTTAATGTGAACAGTCACCAACCGCCAAAATCCAGACAGATGGAATACATCCCAAATTGGGGTGCATAGCAAGGTGGAGGTCAACCACCGACCAATTCAATGAAGAAAAAACAAAAAGCCAGCACCAAATGTGCACTGCGGCACTAAACATTCCAAACTGTACTTATTTTAAAAATTTTGAGATTTTTGGCAAAAAATTGCAATTTCTTGAGCTGCTTCGCCACGTCACGGCAAATCTCATTTGAAGCAGTCCTACACTAAAATATTTTTATAAAATGTGCCATACGGCCTCACATATGAATAGTAGAACTGCTCTTAGCAGCACTCACCTGGTCTATTTCAATCCCGTACCCATGACTGAGTCATGGCTGTGGGCGGGACAGGTCCAAGCAAATGCTGCATGAAGTAAATAGCCTGTGAACAAAGCCTGATGACTTAATGTGAACAGTCACCAACCGCCAAAATCCAGACAGATGGAATACATCCCAAATTGGGGTGCATAGCAAGGTGGAGGTCAACCACCGACCAATTCAATGAAGAAAAAACAAAAAGCCAGCACCAAATGTGCACTGCGGCACTAAACATTCCAAACTGTACTTATTTTAAAAATTTTGAGATTTTTGGCAAAAAATTGCAATTTCTTGAGCTGCTTCGCCACGTCACGGCAAATCTCATTTGAAGCAGTCCTACACTAAAATATTTTTATAAAATGTGCCATACGGCCTCACATATGAATAGTAGAACTGCTCTTAGCAGCACTCACCTGGTCTATTTCAATCCCGTACCCATGACTGAGTCATGGCTGTGGGCGGGACAGGTCCAAGCAAATGCTGCATGAAGTAAATAGCCTGTGGACAAAGCCTGATGACTTAATGTGAACAGTCACCAACCGCCAAAATCCAGACAGATGGAATACATCCCAAATTGGGGTGCATAGCAAGGTGGAGGTCAACCACCGACCAATTCAATGAAGAAAAAACAAAAAGCCAGCACCAAATGTGCACTGCGGCACTAAACATTCCAAACTGTACTTATTTTAAAAATTTTGAGATTTTTGGCAAAAAATTGCAATTTCTTGAGCTGCTTCGCCACGTCACGGCAAATCTCATTTGAAGCAGTCCTACACTAAAATATTTTTATAAAATGTGCCATACGGCCTCACATATGAATAGTAGAACTGCTCTTAGCAGCACTCACCTGGTCTATTTCAATCCCGTACCCATGACTGAGTCATGGCTGTGGGCGGGACAGGTCCAAGCAAATGCTGCATGAAGTAAATAGCCTGTGGACAAAGCCTGATGACTTAATGTGAACAGTCACCAACCGCCAAAATCCAGACAGATGGAATACATCCCAAATTGGGGTGCATAGCAAGGTGGAGGTCAACCACCGACCAATTCAATGAAGAAAAAACAAAAAGCCAGCACCAAATGTGCACTGCGGCACTAAACATTCCAAACTGTACTTATTTTAAAAATTTTGAGATTTTTGGCAAAAAATTGCAATTTCTTGAGCTGCTTCGCCACGTCACGGCAAATCTCATTTGAAGCAGTCCTACACTAAAATATTTTTATAAAATGTGCCATACGGCCTCACATATGAATAGTAGAACTGCTCTTAGCAGCACTCACCTGGTCTATTTCAATCCCGTACCCATGACTGAGTCATGGCTGTGGGCGGGACAGGTCCAAGCAAATGCTGCATGAAGTAAATAGCCTGTGGACAAAGCCTGATGACTTAATGTGAACAGTCACCAACCGCCAAAATCCAGACAGATGGAATACATCCCAAATTGGGGTGCATAGCAAGGTGGAGGTCAACCACCGACCAATTCAATGAAGAAAAAACAAAAAGCCAGCACCAATTGTGCACTGCGGCACTAAACATTCCAAACTGTACTTATTTTAAAAATTTTGAGATTTTTGGCAAAAAATTGCAATTTCTTGAGCTGCTTCGCCACGTCACGGCAAATCTCATTTGAAGCAGTCCTACACTAAAATATTTTTATAAAATGTGCCATACGGCCTCACATATGAATAGTAGAACTGCTCTTAGCAGCACTCACCTGGTCTATTTCAATCCCGTACCCATGACTGAGTCATGGCTGTGGGCGGGACAGGTCCAAGCAAATGCTGCATGAAGTAAATAGCCTGTGGACAAAGCCTGATGACTTAATGTGAACAGTCACCAACCGCCAAAATCCAGACAGATGGAATACATCCCAAATTGGGGTGCATAGCAAGGTGGAGGTCAACCACCGACCAATTCAATGAAGAAAAAACAAAAAGCCAGCACCAAATGTGCACTGCGGCACTAAACATCCGGCGTCATTAACGATATCGCAGCGTGTGACACCTTCATTTCTATATAATAAGTCTTGCCTTTCACTGTAATCCTACTAGTAATAATATTGAGTTGACCATTGATTTGAATATTGTTAAGGGGGCTTTACACGCTACGATATTGTTAATGTTTGGTCGTCGGGGTCAAGTTGTTAGTGACGCACATCCGGCGTCATTAACGATATCGCAGCGTGTGACACTGACCAGCGACCTTAAGCGACCTCAAAAATGGTGAAAATCGTTCACCATGGAGAGGTCGTCCTAAACTCAAAAATCGGTAGGGGTTGTTTATCCAGGTGGTTCATCGCTCATGCGGCAGCACACATCGCTATGTGTGACACCGCAGGACCGAGGAACGTCTCCTTACCTGCCGCCGGCCACAATGCGGAAGGAAGGAGGTGGGCGGGATGTTACGTCCTGCTCATCTCCGCCCCTCCGCTTTGATTGACTGGCCGCTTAGTGACGTTGCGGTGACGTCGCTGTGATGCCAAAGTCCCTCCCCCTTGAAGGAGGGATTGTTCAGCAGTCACAGCGACGACGCCGACCAGGTAAGTACGTGTGACGCTGCCGTAGCGATAATGTTCGCTACGGCAGCGATCACAAACAAGCCCCCTTTACACTTCCATCCTTGATCCTGTCCTAGGGCACTGGTAACTATTTTTTTGAGGCTTTGGCTATATACATCTACCTTGGCTACTTAGCCTTTTCCAACCCTTGCTTTTTTTTTTCTCAGGCCTAGCCTCATGTAGACACCTTGACTCGCTACAGATTAGCCTTAAGGCCCCGTCATACACAGAGATAAATTTTTGGCAGATTTGTGGTTGCAGTGAAATCATGGACATATCGTTCCATTTGTACACAGCCACAAACCTGGCACTGATTGTCCACAATTTCACTGCAACCACAGATCTACCACAGATCTACCACAGATTTATCTCTGTGTGTGACAGGGCCTTTAGGTACAGGGCCACATGGCAATTTACCGTAATTACATTTATATGGGATACGTGACATAGGTTTATATTTTACCTTATTTGGTGACATACATATATCGGTTTATACTATTATCCCTATGTGTATTCCTTTGTGTTCCACAGATTGATCCATTGTGATGGAAGAGTGTTGTTTTGTGTATATGTGTAATTTTAAGTGATTTTAACTATGTATGTGTTTTATGTGCCACTTTGCCATAAATAAAATTAAGAATTGTTTTTGCACAATCAAGGTTCGCCGTGGACTTTATTGATTAATTACAAAGCCTTGTGCCTTACATATACTATATTTTGTTCTTGAAGTCTACTGGTTGTTGGTACATGGCACATGACTTTGCTTATTAAAGGTGGTGCCTAGCCCTTTCTCTTTTGCTCTTTGGACAGATGAGACAAAACTGGAGCTCTTTGGCAAGTCACCTCAGCGCTATGTTCAAACATGTAAAAAAAGCATACAAAGAAAAGAACATTGTACCTACTGTAAAATATGGAGGCAACTCATTTATGTTTTGGGGGTGTTTGCTGTATCTGAGTGCAGTCAGATTTTTCATAGAGAAACTGACTTGCATTTGATCTGACCCAAGTATCAAAATGGGAAATGTCTCAGCAAAATTACACGGATTGTTCAGTTACTTAAAAATTACAAACATGGTAATGGCGTCTAGACTATCATAGGTACAAGTGTTATATGGGAAAACATGGATAGCACTTGTATGTCAATATTAAAAGTCTGAAGAAGTGCTAACAGAAGAGTACCAACAATTTTATCCAGTTATGTTGATGTTCTTGAATGAAATATTTGATTAAATGTTGATTTTTTTGTTTAAGAATAATGTTGATTGTTGTTCATGGAAAAAAATAAGACATCCCCTGAAAATAAGTTCTAGCCCATCTTTCGCAGCAAAAATATAATATAAGACCCTGTCTTATTTTGGGGGAATTATGGAACTAAAAACAAAAAGTTAGGGATATTTGGCTTTCAGATGAAATGTATGTAAAAGGTAAAAAGTTGACTCAACAGTGATATTTATGATGAAAGTAAGGAATTTAAGGAGAAGCATGCAATGGTTATTTCCTCATCTCAAACAATTTATTTAAACAAAAGCCCACAATAAGGGTGAGTATATCCCCCCCAAAAAATTAGTGTCTCAAAAACTTGTCATGTAGTCTTGAGACTCAATTACAGCTTGACAACTTTGTTTCATACTGTTCATAATTGGAGTTATTGTCTGCTGAGCCATGGTATCCCAGTCTTATTGAAGGGCGGCTCTCAGGTCATTGAGGTTCTGCGGTACAGAGTTACGAGCCTCTACATGGTGACTCAGCTTATCCCATAGTTTTCTATGGGATTTTGGTCTGGAGAAAGTACAGGCCACTTCATTTGAGGTATCGTAGTTTGCGGTAGCCGTTCCCTAATGATGTGAGCTTGATGATCTGGAGCATTGTTGTTCAATCAGAGACACAATGACTGAATTAATGATGCTATTCAAGTAGTAGGCGCTTGTCATAGTACCATTCACAAAGTGTAGCGCAGCTCTGTATTGACTAGACACACCTGCCCACACTGTAACACCACCACCAGCAACAGAACAGAAAGTATCCTTATTTCTGTGATGATAAGAAGGCAATATTTTTTGATACTTATGTGTTCTCATCGGTCAGCGTACTTTTTTCTGCCGAGTTTGTAAGCTTATTAAACAGCAACTCTGAATTCTACTGCTATCAAAGCCATCAATTACAGGATACATATAGCAGTGTGTGTACTGTGTTTACGTTTTGTACTACAGGTATATAGCGTGCGGTATGCCATTCAATAAGATATTACAATGCTTTAGTAATAATTTAAAAAGAAATATCATAGTAGCTGATTTTGTAAACTCTGTTTTATCTAAACATTAAAACAGTTCAGCATGTCTTTATAAGCATTTCTGCATACGTCTTTGCAACCATTGATATGTCTGCCCTGTTAATTGTGGGTTGTAATCACTCTCAAACATTGCTGTATGGTCAGCATTTTTTAGCTTATCACTCCCTGTTAATTGTGGGTATAAACAGAAATGTTGTGAAGTGTGAATTGTAATGCTCTATGACATTCTGTAATTCTATCGAATTGTTCTGTGGCTGAAACATTCAAAAATGTACTTGATTTTTGATCTCAGTAAACCTTTTTAAACTTATAATGTGTCCGTTTTTCATTTTTACAAAAAATATAAAACACATACTTTATACTCCGGAGTTACAAAAGGTGATTAATAACAGGGGTGTGTAATATAATTGGCCAAATACATAATACACCCAATCAAAATCAATTATATGGTGTGTGAATAATATTATACGATAATATTATTACATTAAATAATATTATACGTTTTGAATTGCACAGGATTAAACACATATCAAAAGTCACATAAATATATAAAAATTCACTTTGATAGATAGGGGGTGTGGCACCTTTCGGATTAATTTTGCTGGATCATGTTGCCCCTTCACTACTCAGTTGTGCCTGGTAATGTGGCCAGGTACCCTTGCAGGTTGTCTAGCATGCAGACCACACTAATGTAAATGATTTTGAATGGTCTAATGTAACACTTGGGTGCCTCTTACCTCTTCAATGTGCCTGTAGTTGTGTGGCATTCATCATCAGATTCTGAAGGGCATTGTTCGCAATGAAGCAGCCATCATTGTGAAATGTGGCCAAAGGATGTCTCCTTCTATGCCTTTCTGTGGCTCTTTGAGTCTCTTTGCATCTCTGTTGCAACTTGCTGATGACACTCTGTGACACGCTAATCTCAACAGCCACTTCCGTCTGAGGAAATCCTGCTTGAAGCCTCACAGGTACTGTTAATCAATTGTTAGGTGTCGTCTTGGTCTTATGGTGTTAAAACGTGAACAGAATGAAGAGGAGGAATGTTGAAATACCAATTCTAATTGAACTCTGAAGTATAGTCCATAGATCAAACACCTGTTGTGACTTTTATCATTAAGCTTATTGTTAGAGAACATCAACTTGTGCAAAAAGTACTGAAACACTGAACAGTTGGACTCATGCGTTCAAAAATTTAGAGGTCACATTAAATTCACCAAATAAGGTTAAAGTGTATTTTAGGATCATCCTGAAACTTCACTCAAAAGTCAAATATCCCACGTTTTTTATGAGTAGGGTATAAACAGCGAGTGAAATAAGTATCGAATGCATCACATACTGTATATTTCTAAAAGTGCTATTGACATGAATTTCTCACCAGAAGTCCTTAACAACCCAACCAATCCACATAGGCAAAGAAATCAAACCATAGATATCCATAAATTAAGTGTAATAATGACTAGCATTTCAGTGCTTTGGCTGTGCTTTATCTACCATTGACTATTACTGCAAACGTAATGAGCAGACAGACTCCATTTTCTAGAAGTGGCCCTTGCTCATGAGCAATGGACTACAGTTTTCTGATATTATATTTTCTATTTTCTAATATTGCACAAACAAGAAAACTGATGTAATGTTAGCAACAGCATTAAATGTTCCTAGAGATACAGTAGAAAAATGAGACCCCTAATCATCAAGATCAGCAATTTTCTCGATGGCCTTAACTCTTTCATGACCTTAGGCAGGGTAACATGATGTTGCCATGGTAGTGCAGGGTCAGCTGATGACCCCTTACACTACGATGACTCACTTCCTGTGAGAGCCGATAGAGCGCGGACAATCGCAGGAACAGTGCATTTTTGCTGATCAGAGCAATGCTGCCGCATCACTCTGATCAGCATAAGCGATCACAGTGTGCAGGCATAAAACAGCCCAGGGGAACTAGTAAAATCAATTAAAAAGTTAAAAGTTTTAAAAAACATGAATTTTTTTTAAAAAAAAAAGCTCAAATCACCCCTCTTTCTCGCTATTGAAAATAAAACAATAAAAAAATTCAGATATTAGGTATCACCGTGTTCAGAAATGCCTGATCTATCAAAATATAAAACTAATTAATCTGATCAGTATCAGTAGCGAGAAAAAAAACAAATTCCAAAATTACGTATTTTGGTCGCCGCAACATTACAAATACAATAACAGGCGATCAAAACAGCGCATCTATATAAAAATGGTATAATTAAAAACATAAGCCATCACTGAGCCACAGAGCCCAAAAAGTGAGAATTCTAATTCTAGGTGGCTCGGAAAATGGCGACAAAAGCGCTATTCTTTATTTGGAGAAACTTCAGAATTTTTTTTTTCACCCTTTAGATAAAGGTAAAAGTATACGTTTGGTATCTATGAACTCATACCGTCGTGTTTGGCATCATTCCTTATTTTTATGAATGTTGAGAACATGTCCTGAAATTCCCTCTCTATAGAATCTACAACTTTACTAAAGCCTGCAACACACATCCATGCCGCCGGTACGTGTTTGGAATGTTTTTGCACGTACCGGCGGCACGTATAAACGTGCACCAATGTTACCCCATGGTAACAGGCACACACACGTAAAGCCACACGGAACATGTGTCCGTGTGGTTTGTATGTGTTTGCGTTTTTTAACACGGATGACATGTCCGCGTTTCACCGGCATCACGCAGACACGGACCCGCTAAAGTCAATGGGTCCGTGTTTGCACGTACGTGACACGGACGTGTGTTTACCGTACGGTCCGTGGGTTTTTTTTTTGTAAAAAGTGAAACGACTCAAGACACACGGACTGCACACGGACTGCACACGGACATGACACGTACGTATCTCACACATACACGGACATTCAACACGCACCCATGGCAAGCATACGCCATCACACTGATGTCACACGTACCTGAGAAACGGACATCCAAACCGGAACACGGATCCAAAAAACGGACCGCAAGACACGCACATATTTTTTACGGAAGTGTGTTTCAGGCCTAAATGAGACCTTTGGCAATAGGTTAGGAACGTGGTACTGTTACAAATTGCACCACAATTATGACCTATTTTCTATTTTATTGCTCTACATGAGTCCTTTCTACTATATGCGTGCCTCTGGAACAAAACTGCCGAGAAAGAAACTATTTTTCTTAACCCATTACTTGCCAAATTAGAAATTTTAATTTTTTTAATTAAATGACAGATTTTTAATGAAAATAAAATAAAAATTAAAAATAAAAATTAAATTTAAATAAAATTAATGAATTTAATGTATAAATTAAATGAATTAATTAATGATTACTTAATTTAATTTAATGAATTTTAAGCAAAAGATTAGGCGTCCCAAAAAAAGGACAATGGTAGATAATAGGTTAATATAGTCTTACCGGTAAAATATATCTTTGTACCGTGTTAGCCAGTAGAGATAAAAAAATTGTTTAAAAGAACAGAGAGTCCTCAGTGGTTGATACCTTTTAATGGCTAACTGAAAAGATGGTAATAATTGCAAGCTTTCGAGACTACTCAGGTCTCTTCATCAGGCATGGTATAACACAAAATCTGAAGAGTCACGTGACTCTTCAGATTTTGTGTTATACCATGCCTGATGAAGAGACCTGAGTAGTCTCGAAAGCTTGCAATTATTACCATCTTTTCAGTTAGCCATTAAAAGGTATCAACCACTGAGGACTCTCTGTTCTTTTAAACAATTTTTTTATAGTCTTACCGGAAAACTCAAAGCTGGATTTAGGAAGGAAAAAGAGGAAGGCTCAAGTGCAAAAATAAGTGCATCTTGGTCTGTAGTTCAAGAAACAAACTACAGATTTAGAGTTGGCAGCTGACAAGAAGAAGAAAAGCAAACAAGCATTGCCAACCTAACATATGGCAATTATGCCACAATCATAGCTGGAAATAAAGAAGACTTAAAAATGGGCAGATTTAGAGTGGTTGAAGACATATTGTCTAAGTAGTTACAGCTTTTTGTTTTCTTCTATTGATTATTAACAAAAATGAGCAAACAGAAAAATAATGCAGACTTAAAAGTGATAGATCTGAGAACTAAAGAGAACTTGTCAACAGCATGTTACTAAGTAAAGTACAAAGTGTTGTCATACTGATTAAAGTGATACCTGAGGTGAAAAAAAATTCGCTTTGTGTTTTTTCTTTAATCTGCGTTTTAAGTTTTCTTCTATTTATAACGTCTTGCATCGGGGCGGGTCTGTGGGGAGGGACTGGTGGAAGGGTCTTGAGCTCTGTCCCGGCCCCTCCACTGCCTCGGGACATCTTTCATCTCTCTTATTTAAGTTTCACACCAGCGGCGACTCATCCACAGGTGGCACTTGCGCAGATTAAGGCTGCTTTCACACCTCCGGTTTTTGCAATGCGGCACAATCCGGCACTTTCCAGGAAAAATGGAACCGTTTTTTTTTGCTGCCGGTTGCGTTTTTCCTGCATAGACTTTAATTAGTGCCGCATTGTGCCGCATGGGCTCGCGTTCCGTCCGGTTTTTGCCGCATGCGGCAGATTTAGCCGATGCGGCGGCCGGATGGAACGTTCCCTGGCACGTTTTTTGCTCCGGCAAAAAAAAACCGCATCACGCCGCATCCGGCCGATGCGGTGCTTTTTCCAATGCATCCCTATGGATGCCGGATGCAGCGCGATGCAGCAAAAACCGCATCCGGCTGCCGCATGCGGTTTTTGCCACTGCGCATGCTCAGTAGCATGCCGAAAGCGGCAAAAACCGGACGGGCCGCATTTAAAAAACGTATGCAAAGGATGCAGTGTTTTCACTGCATCCGTTGCATAGGTTGCACAGCCGGATTGAGCCGCACCACTCAAACCGGATGTGTGAAAGCAGCCTTAAACTCTTGTCAGACTTCAGGAAAATGAAGAGGCGGCTGCGCATGCACAGATTTCCCCATGCCATCGGTGTCATTTTCCTGAGGCCCACCATAAGATCAATCTGCACATGTCTAGGACAGTGCCAGCACAAAATTGAAATAAGGAAGACGAAAATATACCCACAGACAGCGGAGGGGTCAGAAAAGAGCTGAAGACCCTTCCACCAGCCCCGCCCCACAGCCCCGCACCAGTTCATAAAGATATGAAAACTTCAAATGAAGATTAAAGAAAATACACAAAATGGATTTCTTCATTTCAGGTATGATTTTAATCAGTATGAAAATGCCAATATGGCCCTGTCTGTGCATACTTAGTAAAATACTGCTGACAGGATCTCTTAAAAGATCTTCAAATTATGATATATAGTATACAAACTATACAAACTATTCTATACAAGAATTTTTCAGGCTATATTTTTGGCTGTGCACCTGCATGGATATGACAGATGAATAATATAAAAGAGAAAACAAAGTTATATTAGTACTTTGAGAATACTGGATAATTAAATAGATGGCAAGTAACACAAACAAGTCTAACCTTCCATTTTATGTAAATCCTGAAACATTGTGAGCTTTGTTCTTATAAAGTAGGGGTGGGGAAACCTTTATTCTGCCAAGGGACATTTGAATTTTTATACCAATCAGAGGGGGCCACACAAAATTATCAACTTGAAAATTACCCTAATATATTTGATCAAACAATTAATTAATTCACCCGTACTGTGGTGGCTGGAGCTGCTTCTCTTTGGTGTGGCTATGATGTGAGGTGATACTGATCATGTTGCTACTGACAACTGCTTTTCCAGGTTTGTCTTGGTCTGGAGCAGAGTCCTCTTTATGTGATATTAAGCTTGGTAAATCATATACATCACATAGGAGATGATGGGACTCATGTACATACATCACATAGGACATGGTGGGGGCAAAAACATCACAGTAGGAGCAAGGGCATATACTTCACAGGAGGTGCTGGAGACATATATATATCACATGAGACGATGGGGCATATACATCACAGGAGAGGCAGTGGATATATAAATCACAAGAGAGGCTGGGGTCATATTGATCACAAAAGCGGCTGGGGGCATATACAGTTGGGAAAAAAAGTATTTAGTCAGCCACCAATTGTGCAAGTTCTCCCACTTAAAAAGATGAGAGACACCAGTAATTGACATCATAGGTAGACCACAACTATGAGAGACAAAATGAGAAAACAAATCCAGAAAATCACCGTGTCTGATTTTGCAAGACTTTTTTTGCAAATTATGCTGGAAAATAAGTATTTAGTCAATAACAAAAGTGCATCTCAATATTTTGTTATATATCCTTTGTTGGCAATGACAGAGGTCACATGTTTTCTATAAGTCTTCATAAGGTTGGCACTCACTGTTGATGGTATGTTGGCCCATTCCTCCATGCAGATCTCCTCTAGAGCAGTGATGTTTTGAGCCTGTTGCTGGGCAACACGGACTTTCAACTCCCTCCAAAGCACTGTAGTCCCCGGGAATCTACCCTGGGACAAGGTCATACCACAGACACGTTTCCCCACCCCTGTTATAAAGTATAACATTTTAAACCATATTAAAAATAAGGTAACATTACCAGGCCACTAACCTGCTGCTTTCTAGGCCTGCACCCAAAGCGTGTTTCACCGTTGCTTCCTCAAGGGGCACGTAAGCGGCTTAAGAAAGAAGAAGCAAAACATGCATTGGTTGCAGGCGCAGCCAGCAGCAGGTCAATGGTCTATAAAATATTACATTATCTTTAATATAGTTTAAAATATAATACATTTTAAAAACAAAACTCACAGTGTTTCAGGATATAATGATGAATGACTCAATGTAACTTGAGGATATTTATTTGATGCACTAAGCACTTATGACCTGATGGCTCTTTATGTTTATTATTGATACATTATACTTTATGAATGCACTGGCTATTTCAGTATAAATTTCACATTATTTAATCTACCTTACACTATGCACCTTATTTACAAGGGATATAACTGAATTAATGAATCTGTAAGACTATTTATTTGTATTGTGTGATATTCTGTGTATATCGATATATGAAATTGCACAAATGGACCACTTTCCCTCTATGGTGATATAATCCATCTTCAGTTGTTAGTAAATGCACAGTAACATTTATTTTGATTATTATGGTAGGTAGTGTAGCTGTTTTATGTAGACATGTTATATCAATCTACCGTATATATATATATATATATATATATATATATATACAGTCATATGAAAAAGTTTGGGCACCCCTATTAATGTTAACCTTTTTTCTTTATAACAATTTTGGTTTTTGCAACAGCTATTTCAGTTTCATATATCTAATACCTGATGGACTGAGTAATATTTCTGGATTGAAATGAGGTTTATTGTACTAACAGAAAATGTGCAATCCGCATTTAAACAAAATTTGGCCAGTGCAAAAGTATGGGCAGCCTTATCAATTTCTTGATTTGAACACTCCTAACTACTTTTTACTGACTTACTAAAGCACTAAATAGGTTTTGTAACTTCATTGAGCTTTGACCTTCATAGGCAGGTGTATCCAATCATGAGAAAAGGTATTTAAGGTGGCCACTTGCAAGTTGTTCTCCTATTTGAATCTCCTATGAAGAGTGGCATCATGGGCTCCTCAAAACAACTCTCAAATGACCTGAAAACAAAGATTATTCAACATAGTTCTTCAGCGGAAGGATACAAAAAGTTGTCTCAGAGATTTAAACTGTCAGTTTCCACTGTGAGGAACATAGTAAGGAAATGGAAGAACACAGGTACAGTTCTTGTTAAGCCCAGAAGTGGCAGGCCAAGAAAAATATCAGAAAGGCAGAGAAGAAGAATGGTGAGAACAGTCAAGGACAATCCACAGACCACCTCCAAAGACCTGCAGCTTCATCTTGCTGCAGATGGTGTCAATGTGCATCGGTCAACAATACAGCGCATGTTGCACAAGGAGAAGCTGTATGGGAGAAAGATGCGAAAGAAGCCGTTTCTGCAAGCATGCCACAAACAGAGTCGCCTGAGGTATGCACATTTGGACAAGCCAGTTACATTTTGGAAGAAGGTCCTGTGGACTGATGAAACAAAGATTGAGTTGTTTGGTCATACAAAAAGGTGTTATGCATGGAGGCAAAAAAACACGGCATTCCAAGAAAAGCACTTGCTACCCACAGTAAAATTTGGTGGAGGTTCCATCATGCTTTGGGGCTGTGTGGCGAATGCCAGCACCGGGAATCTTGTTAAAGTTGAGGGTCGCATGGATTCAACTCAGTATCAGCAGATTCTTGACAATAATGTGCAAGACTCAGTGACGAAGTTGAAGTTACGCAGGGGATGGATATTTCAGCAAGACAATGATCCAAAACACCGCTCCAAATCTACTCAGGCATTCATGCAGAGGAACAAATACAATGGTCTGGAATGGCCATCCCAGTCCCCAGACCTGAATATCATTGAAAATCTGTGGGATGATTTGAAGCGTGCTGTCCATGCTCAGCGACCATCAAACTTAACTGAACTGGAATTGTTTTGTAAACAGGAATGGTCAAATATATCTTCATCCAGGACCCAGGAACTCATTAAAAGCTAGAGGAAGCGACTAGAGGCTGTGATTATTGCAAAAGGAGGATCTACAAAATATTATGTGTAGAAGGAAGGAGAAATATTCAGCTCACCGTTACTGCTTATCACCGCTCCCTGCCTGGATCCAGCGCATGGACGGCTCCGCTGCCAAGTGTCATGAGACATATATTCCAAGAAAATTCAGCGCAATTCTCAGGGTGTATTAAAAAATCCAAGCTTTATTCCAAATAATCTATTAAAATACAGTGGTGAAAGCAACAATATATACAGGGATATACCTCATGGAAGTACGCGTTTCGACACATAGTCTTAAGCGGGCTTTACACACTGCGATATCGGTCCCGATATCGCTAGTGTGCGTACCCGCCCCCATCTGTTGTGCGACACGGGCAAATCGCTGCCCGTGCTGCACAACATCGCCCAAACCCGTCACACATACTTGCCTGCCCAGCGACGTCGCTGTGACCGGCGAACCGCCTCCTTTCTAAGGGGGCGGTCCGTGCGGCGTCACAGCGACGTCACTGAGCGGCCGCCCAATAGCAGCGGAGGGGCGGAGATGAGCGGGACGTAACATCTCGCCCACCTCCTTCCTTCCGCATAGCGGCCGGGAGGCAGGTAAGGAGAGCTTCCTCGTTCCTGTGGTGTCACACGGAGCGATGTGTGCTGCCGCAGGAAAGAGGAACAACCTCGTTACTGCTGCAGTAACGATTTTTGAGAATGGACCCCCATGTCACCGATGAGCGATTTTGCACATTTTTGCAACGATGCAAAATCGCTCATCGGTGTCACACGCAACGGCATTGCTAATGCGGCCGGATGTGCGTCACCAATTCCGTGACCCCAACGAGTTCGCATTAGCGATGTCGTAGCGTGTAAAGCCCCCTTTAGTCTTGTTCCAAGGACAAGACTAAGACTATGTGTCGAAACGCGTAGTTCCATGAGGTATATCCCTGTACATATTGTTGCTTTCACCGCTGTATTTTAATAGATTATTTGGTATAAAGCATGGATTTTTTAATACACCCCGAGGATTGCGCTGGATTTTCTTGGAAACTGCAAAATATTAATGTCACTTTTCTGTTGAGGTGCCCATACTTTTGCACCGGTCAAATTTTGATTAAATGCGGATTGCACATTTTCTGTTAGTACAATAAACCTCACTTCAATCCAGAAATATTACTCAGTCCATCAGTTATTAGATATATGAAACTGAAATAGCTGATGCAAAAACCCAAATTGTTATAAAGAAAAAAGGTTGAAATTAATAGGGGTGCCCAAACTTTTTCATATGACTGTATATAACAACAACTGAGGCAGCTGAAAATATACATTTGCATGAAAGATGGTGAAGTAATAAATTACTAAGTTTTTACTGAAGTCTGGACAATATGGAACTACGCTAAAAAAAAGGATGACGTAAAAAACAAAACTGATAACAATACATATAGCTTGTACAGGAAGAGATACATAAACTATGTCTAATTTATACTGTATACACTCCTGTACCAGGTAGATATCTTTTTTTGTTTTTACAGTTCTCAATCGCAGCATTAAAATTTGGGAGAGATTAAGCCAGAAAAACAGTTTAACCCTTGTTTGTATAGAAAAGTCATGTACCTCTAAGTCTACTGACAGGTATAATTTACCACAACTTGGCTGCATTCTTCCTTTAACTTTCTCTCACTTTGGTTGATCCCTGTGACATAAATAAGTAGCCTTGTGGGCAGCATTTCGCATTCCTTTCTCCTACTCCGAACCCTTCAGGTTCAAACTAAAGTCACTATTTCAACTGAGAAAATCTATTGCTCAACTCTCATAGCCAATTTTTTTTTTCATGAAGCAGAACAGGGTATAAATCACCTATTCTATCTACCGTCAGTAAATGAATATTTTTGTTCTGTCTATTTGATGAATTGGACATTGACCCGGCAGTAATTAAGTTATGGTCAGTCATAAGGATCTTCTAACTTGATGCCTTTGTGGAATTGTATGACCTTTGATATAGTAAGTACACAGAGCTTTACTGGTGAAAATGATTAAGGTATATTTTTTTTAATTAGGCCAAAAGATATTTGAAAAAAATATCTATGAAATAGATATTAAAAATCAAGTTTCTACTTTAGATAGAATACACCCACACAATTTAAACATTTTCACTGATCTAGGTTTCCATAAGCCATCTGGCTTTACTCACCCCCCTCTGGTCATACCCATCACATTGTAGCCCATATCATCTAGGATCTCTTTCAAATCAGAAAAATTAGATGTCTGTGACTGTTACCCTATAGCTCGATCTCACCCCAGTAAGCTTCTATGGCGGTGTATGCATGTCAGTGATGTCATGGGTAGGGATGAGCGGACCCGTGGATGTTTGGGTTTGCTGGGTTCTGCTGGACTTTAGTTAAAAGTTTAATTTGGGACCCGGACTTGACCCGAACTTCACCCCAGGCCCCAAATAAGTTAGTGGGGACCCGTATGGTGCTGTAAGTGGCTGTCAAATGGTTGTAGTAAGGGCTAGGGGGGGGCAAAAGGAAACAAAATGGGGGTAAGAGCAAGACAATTGCCCTGGAAACAAATGTGGATAGGAAGTCAATAAAGAAAAATGATGTGAGGTGTCCCCTACTTTTGTTAACCAGCGTAGGTAAAGCAGACAGCTGCGGACTGCAGGCCTTAGCTGTCTGCTTTATCATTGCTGGTCATCAAAAATATTTTTTTTAAAAATGGCATAGGGTCCCCCCTATTTATGAAACTAGCCAAGGTAAAGCGGAGATCTGGGGGCTGGTATTATAAGGCTTGGAAGGCCCATGGTTATTTGGCCCTTCCCAACCTTAAAATAGCAGCCCGCAGCTGCCCAAAAAGTGGCTCATCCATTAGATGCGCCAATTCTGGTGCTTTGCTTGGCTCTTCACACTTGTGAGAAATTCTGCACCTCAAAATTCTCAGACCAAAGCTCCATAGGAATCAATGGACATCGTGGGACATTAAACCAGTGGATTACATCGGAAATTTGAGAATTTCTTTTTAATTAATAAATTAGTGAATGAGGTTGTGTGGGGGAATCTTTCTTCAAATAAACTTTTTTTCCTCTCTGTGTGTTTTAACACTATACTTACTGGGTTAGTAATTCACAGCTGGCATCAACCTCTAAAGTCTTATCCTGATTGCCACCATGCCAGGGCAATCGCGAGACCCAATAAAGCACTAGAATTAGCATATCTAATTGATGCGCCACTTATAGGACAGTTGCGAACCGCTATTTTTAGACTGGGAAATGCGAAATAATCATAAGCCTTCCCACCATGATAACACCATCCCCAAGCTGTCTGATTTACCTCATCTGGATTTGAAAAATATGGGGGACCTCATGCCATTTTTTAAAATCATTTAAACATATAATTTAAAAAAAATGGAGTGGGGTCCCCTTATATTTTTGATAAATAGCCAAGAATGCAGCAGTCTGCTTTACGTGCGCTGGTGAACATAAATAGGCAGGACCATAAGTAGTTTCTTATTTATTTACAGTTCACAGAAGCATACAGCTATCTTCCCCATGATGAAAAGCTTGTTGATTGTCTGTGCTGCAGCCTTTCAACAAACTTTATTGGCATACGAACAGCACTTGAACTCCGAACTTGGACACAGACTGTTTTTTAAAGTCTGTGTTTGAGCCTTGTATACCTGGTGTCCAGTACGAACCCCGAACTTTATAGTTTGGGTTCGCTCATCCCTACTAATGGGTGATTTTGCTCTAATATCTGTTTGGCTTGAAGAAAGCCAGAAGTAGTGTGACATCATTGTCATGGGTCACGGTCCACAAACGCCACATAGTCCTTGGTGATATGACAATGTAAAGCACACTATATATGAGTATAACTCAGCACACACAAGAAACACATGTACCCTCCTCCCCCCCAAAAAAAGCCTACATGAAACACACATTGGGGTTCGTATGATGGATTTAGCACTTGCACTTTATTATGGGTGACCACCTTATTCGCCCCCCTCCCCAAAAAAAACTTTATCCACCTTTTTATACCTATGGAGTATAGCTGACTAGTTTATGCTGACATACATTGCCATGTAGATTACTTTTTAGCTATAGTTCTAGTTATATGTATTGCAGATATCCTAACTGTTATTACCCTAATTATGATCTAGGAATCTGATTAGTGCATACTTTGTATTGTGCTTATTGATCTTCTGTACCTTTAATTTTACTTTACAGACCTTTCTTTTACATTTTAATTGCATACATGTCTTTAGTGGACTTTAATTATTTCGTGAAGATCTTTTGTAGGTTGTCATTTTGGCAATAGCAGAGGCAAAGGACTGGGGTACACAATTATTAAAAGTATAAGAAATTATTTATTTTTAAAGCCTTCTTTTCAGTAATCCATTATTATTTAAAAATGTATGCAGTGAAACAAGCCCATTAATGTGGTTTTACAAAACATAGGCTGGTAATGTATCTTTGTGGGTGTGCAATCATGGGCCCTAAAGCCTGCTTTACACGTTACAATTAAGCATACGATATCGTATGCGATCGTACCCGCCCCTATCGTATGTGCGGCACGTTCAATTTGTTGAACGTGTTGCACAAACGATTATTTGCCGTCACACGTACTTACCCTTCCATACGACCTCGGTGTGGGCGGCGAACATCCACTTCCTGGAGTGGGAGGGATGTTCGGCGTCACATCGACGTCACACGGCAGCCGGCCAATAGAAGCGGAAGGGCGGAGATGAGCGGGACGTAAACATCCCGCCCACCTCCTTCCTTCCGCATAGCCGGCGGGAGCCGCGAGACGCAGGTACGCTGAGTTCATTGTTCCCGGGGTGTCACACACTGCGATGTGTGCTACCTCGGGAACATTGAACAACCTCACGTTCAATTTTTAGCAATTGAACGATGTGCATGCGATGAACGTTTTAACGTTCAATCGCAATCGTACGTAGCTGTCACACGCTACAATGTAACTTACAATGCCAGATGTGCGTCACTTACGACGTGACCCCGCCGACACATCGTAAGATATATTGTAGCGTGTAAAGTCCATACAGATCAGCAGAGTGGAGAGTCAATGATGCTCACTTTAGTGCCGCAGCATCTTCACTGTACTACCTGACACAGTGTGGCTATGCCTGGTACAGCAGCTCCACTGCAATGGGATATGTTGCAATATCAGGTACAAACACTCTCGTATTAGAACCTATACCCTCTTTTTCTTGGTAGTCAGTGGAAGCCCACATTGCGGATCTAAAAGCTATTGAAGGCAATCATCTGATAATTTCAAGATTTTGAACCTACTTGGAAAAAATTTAGTACTACAATCTTGTGAGTAAAGCACAAATATTGTCAAGAAATACCAACATTTTCTGAAAGGAGAAGTTTAACTGAACTACCATTGATTTGAACCATGACACGGCAGCAGTGCTGTTTAGTGCTGAGGCACATTCATAGTTTTTCTGTGCACAATAGCATTTCTAATAATAATAATGCTTTTGCTATGTAATCTGAGAGCAGCTTGATGCAGGAGTTGAGAATCTGATTCCAGTGGTGTGTGACTTAATAGGCTGTGTGCTGGTGTTTCAATAAAATCAGTGTTTTATCAAGAACTAAGTGTCTCGGGCCTTTTACTCAACTGCTCTTTCTAAGGCTATTGCTTTTTTTATGTGCTTCTTTTCTGCACACAAAAAAGCATGTTTTGGCAGGATAAATGCAGCAGAAAAAACGTGCATTTTTTATTGCGTTTACACTTTTTTCCATATGCGTTTTTTCCTGCTTCTTTTTGTGCTTTTTTTTAGTCATGACAATCGCGGGGGTTCAGGCATTGTACCCCTACGATCGCCACCGGTTTTCCAGCTGATGTTACAGCCAGGACCCAGCTCTCACTGCCTGGAGCAGTGCCTGCACCGCTCCCAGCAGTTTAACCCCCTAAATGCTATGATCAGTGCGATCGCAGCATTCAGGGGGCAGGGAGAGGAATCTCTTACCTCTCTCTGGTGTTCAGGTCCCTGAAATGTTATCACAGAGTTCCAATGGCTGGCATGGTAACTCTGAGATGTCATAATGATGACCCTGGTTACTGAGCTATGGGGAGCCTCACACACCATGCTGTATGCATAGTGTGTGAGGCCTGAAACACACATCCGTTAAACACGTGCGTGTTTGTCCCGTTTCCGTATGTACCGGAGACACGGACAAACATGCACCAATGTAAATCTATCATTGAGGTCACAGGTGTGTGATTCCATAAGGTCCGTGTGTCCGTGTCCGTGATCCGTATGTGTTTCCGTTTTGCACGGAAGCATGTCCGTTTTCAGCACGGAACACGCACACACGGACCCCATGAAAGTCAATGGGTATGTGCGCACAATAACGTGACACGGATGCATCTCTGTATACTCCGTGTACGTTTTGTGCTTTTTTCTAGCGATGTCGGTCATTCTTTCTTTTTCTGTGTATGTCGGTCAATCTCCCTCAGTCTGTCGGTCGGTCTCTCTCTCTGTCTTGTCTGTCCCTCTCTCTCTCTGTCCATGTCAGTCAGTCTCCCCCCTCTCTCATACTCACCGTTCCCCGATCACGGCGTGGCACAGCTGTTCAATAAACTCCGGCGGCTTTTACTATTTTGAAAAAGCCGGCCGCTCATTACTCAATCTCGTATTCCCTGCTTTCCCCGCCCACCGGCGCCTATGATTGGTTGCAGTGAGACACGCCCCCACGCTGAGTGACAGCTGTCTCACTGCAACCAATCACAGCCGCCGGTGGGTGGGTCTATACTGTGCAGTAAAAAAAAAAAAAAAATAATTAAAAAAAAACGACGTGCGGTCCCCCCATTTTGATACAAGCCAGGGTAAAGTCACACGGCTGAAGGCTGGTATTCTCAGGTTGGGGAGCTCCACATTATGGGGAGCCCCCCAGCCTAACAATATCAGCCAGCAGCCGCCCGGAATTGCCGCATACAATAGATGCGACAGTTCTGGGACTCTACCCGGCTCTTCCCGATTTGCCCTTAGTGCGTTGGCAATTGGGGTAATAATGAGTTATTGATAGTCCATAGCTACCAATAAGTCCTAGATTAATCATTGCAGGCGTCTATGAGACACCCCCAACGATTAATCTGTAAGTTACAGTAAATAAACACACAGTGAAAAAATCCTTTATTTGAAATAATAAACACTACAAAAAACCCACGTTCACCAATTTATTATACCCCAAATACCCATCCATGTCCGGCGTAATCCACGGAGGTCCCGCGTCACTTCCAGCTCTGCTACATGAAAGTGACAGGAGCTGCAGAAAAACACCGCTGCTCCTGTCAGCTCCACAAAGCAACTGAGGTGAGCCGCGCAATCAGCTGAGCTGTCACTGAGGTTACTCGCGGCCACCGCTGGATCCTCCACCTGTGACAGCAAGTCGCTCGAGTGACAGCGATGAAGTCACAGGTGAGTTGCAGTCACGGGGGGAGGATCCAGCTGGCCGCGGGTAACCTGAGTGACGGCAACGCTAATCGCGCTGCTCACTTCAGTCACTCAGGGGATTAGCGGTCACCGGTGAGTCCTTCACGGGTGACCGCTAATCAGGACACGACACCCAGACAGAGCCGCGGTATGACAATGAAGTCAGGTGAAGTTCACCCGAGTTCATTCTCAGCGCGCGTTGTTGTCTGCTGTCAGCCGACATGTAGCAGCTACATTTTACATCACACACGGACATTTCACACGGACAACACACACACACGTCAGTTAAGTTTCACACGCACACACGGACATTCCACATGCACACACGGCTAGCATACGCAGTTTACACAGATGCCACACGGACCATAAAAACGGACACAAAAACGGGACACGGACCCGATAAACGGACGTAACACACGTGTTTTTTCACGGATGTGTGTTTCAAGCCTGAAGCAAAGTGCTGCTATATAATCCCCTGTAGTGATAGAGCATTGCAGGGGATTATAGAAATGCAGGAAATAAATGCAGAAACAGTTGACAGACTTCTTCTTTTTTCAGCAACAAAATGAAGGAAAAAAGAAGCAACGTGTGCACAGCAAGTCAGGATTCTCGTAGACTAGCTGGGATACTTTTTCCTTGCTTTTTTAATTAAAATAAGCAGGAAAAACACATGAAATTTTTTTTAAAAAAAGCCATGTGTTCACATAGCTTAACTCCAACCCCACCACTAATTAGCAGCTTTTTGCCTATGCACAGTGCAAATAGAAACCTATCAGCGGTCTTGGCGAGGTTATATAGAGCTCAGCATTCTGCACAGTGCTAGATCTGCTGCAAAGAAAAGATAGATTTTATCAAAATGACAGCATGGAAACCAGCAAATGATACATTGCTTTCTGGAATTGTGGTCTGTGCCCCTACATCATGCTGTTCGCACATTACATAGCAAAAACCTGGTGACAAATTAAAAAAAAAGTACATAGTGACATTAAGGCCTCTGCCACACTCACGTGAATTTCACGCACGTGCCGAGAGACACGTATTTTCCCTGCGTGTTGTGTGCAGGTAAGTACGTGTCTCTGGTACGTGCGTGACACGTGTGTTCTACGTGTGCTATCCGCGATAGCACACGTAGAATCAGTAATTATTATACTCACCTGGTCCTTCCTGCTGTCCGCGCTGCTGTCCGTGGTGCTGATCTTCGGCTCCAGCTCTCCCGTCTCCCCGCTGCTGCTGCTGCCAGGCTGTGAAGTGAATATTCAATGAGAATAATGAGCGGCGGTCGGCAGCAAGAGGCAGCAGCGGCAGAGACAGGAGGGCTGGAGAAGGTGAGTTAATGTTTTGTTTTTTTTTCACTGACATGTGTGTTTTCTCCGGCGCGTGTCACACGGGACCGCATCCACACTACACCCGTGTGGTACGGGTGCGGGCCGTGTAACACCCGTGCTGCCGGCGAAAAACCGGACATGTCAGCGCTTTGAAAATCGCACACACGTACAAACGCACACGGACACACGTTCCGTGTGGTTTTACGTGTGTGTGCCTGCTACAATAGGGTAGCATTGGTTAAAGTGTCTCCGTGCCGCCGGTACGTGTAAAAAATGACAAACACGTGCCGGCAGCACGGATGTGTGGCACAGGCCTAAAGGTGTGTTTTATACTAAGCCAGAATAGGGTAATGATAAAGGTGCAAAGGTTTTCACTGTACCTCTGTATGCCTCAGATCAGGGCCTTTATCATTTTGATGTTTTAGGAAAAGCTCCATAAATGCTCTTATAGCAGATCTCTGGACTTGGGCTGGGCACACACACTCATATATGGCTTTGAAATACAGACTCAAGACTTGTCATGGTATAAACTATTGTGGTTTAATTTTGAAAAATGTTATTACTGCATGCAAAACTTAAATTACTGTATTTTTTTACTATAACTGACTTTCTAGACTCTCCATTTATATTAATGGTAAATCATCAGCATGTACCGAGATTATTCTTCGGATAATATAGTATCTGTCAAGGTCCCTTTAAGATAATGCCTTAAATTTCATTATGCTCTCAAAAAAAGAGGTTAATGTGATTGATGATGGTTGGTCTATTTAGCACAATGTAGTTCTAAAGTTTAAAAAACGAACTTTATTTCTGGGAAAATATATCTTTCCTGTACAATTCATATACTTCTGTCTTAATAAACTCATGGGAAAACTATAAACTGTTAAATGGCCATTAGTATTTTCTTAATGCACTTCATCTCCCTTCTGAATTATATATTTCCTTTTCATTATCAATGGAGTTAATTCTGAGATGTGTTTTACTTGTCTCATCCACTTTAGTTCCCATCCACAGGTCATCAGCTTCATCTCCAGTTCCCGTCTTACGACATAGGGAATAATTATTGCTTTTCATAAATGCCTCCCGTCATTTCATGGTGACTCACATTTAGTGAGGAACAGATTCTAACATTTTAACTATCAATTCTTAATTTCTTTTTTTACATTTGTTTCAGTGCTCAAGTTTTGCCCCTTTATATTTTTGCATGACAAATAGAAAATCAATGGTCATTTGGAATTTACTGTTATGTGTCTTCCATTTCCAATCTAAAATAAAGAATAATACAAAATTAAGAAAATTCACATCTTTAAGTATTTAAACATGAAAAACAATTATTGTGTAATTAAATCTCTAACTTTTTATTATATTTACAATAGTGCATTTGTTTTAAAGCATGACTTAAGGATTTATTTTTTTATTTCAGAGCTGGAGTGGTGCTTTAAATCTAAGTCCCGTGCCCAAGGTCTTATATTTACCCTCTGGCATCTTCATCTTTTTTCGGCATTGCTTTGGTCCCGCGGCACCAATCTTGTGCCTGTAACTTCTGACTGACCGAAAGCTAGAAGTTATGTCACAAGCTCCCAATGCAAGTCTATGAGAGCCAGAACAAGGCTCTCATAGAGTTGTACTGAGTTTTGACCTCCAGTTTGCTCCGTGAAACAGTGAAGCTGCCAACAGGTCACAAATCGCCTGAGACAGACAGGAAAGGCAGTGATAGAAGGTGAAGATGCAGGAGGATGAGTATTAGACAGGTCAGACTGCTTAGATCTAAATTATCACTCCAATGGTTAAAAAAAAAAAAAAAAAAAAGAATGCTAGAGTGGTGCTTTAATTAGTTATTTGCAATTCAAGATCTCTAAGTTCTGTTAATTAATGGAAACTTTCTTGTTTACATGCAGAGGCTAGAAACCCATCTTAGTCATTTGAAATGGACATCTGAATTATTAAAGGGGGCTGATACCTATAATGCCCTTTATAAATATCTATCTTTAAGCCCTAACTACTTTTGTAATTTGCTTTAGTATAAAATTCCTTACCATTCTCCTCATACAGCTAAACCCTAGGTGTGCTTTTCTTTTTTTTTTTTTCCTTACTGTGATGTTACATTCAGGGTAGTCTCAAACAGAACATCACAGGAGGCTTGACGTGCAGTCACTTCTCCACAGCTTCTATCACCCCCCTGAAATATGAAGTCCTCATGGGGTTCTGTGGTCACTTACCACAGCTCTGTCACTGCCATTCCCTGATAATGCCCTGTTTCATGTAGGGAAGTGTCCACAGCTTAACTGGCCTACGCCACATTTTGGTGACTGCCGCCCACATTTTAGGTAGCCAACACCATGCTCCTGCCCCGCTGCACGCATCTTTGGTAATTATCACCTCTTTCTCCAAAATAAGATGTCGTCATGAAATGCGGATAAAAGCCGGGTGAGTAACAGCAGCGCTGCTTCAGACTTTCTATCATACAACTCAATGAAACATCACCAAGGAGTGGTGCTGGTGTCACCCTGCTTCTATCACCATCCATGATTATGAATGGTGATTCGTTTGAGGGAGGTAATAGAAGTTGTAGAGTGAGCCTGGTGTCACTCACCCTACTTGTATCACCGTCCCCTGATGACGTGGAGGATGGGGGAGGCAACTGCAAAGCAATCATCCTGAGGCGTCCCATCTGAGACACCCCTTTAATGAAACATCACAGGAAGTAAAGAAAAAAAACACACATAGGAATTATCTGTATGGGTATAATGATAGGGAATTTTATAATAAAACTAATTACAAAATTGGTTATGGCTCATTCCTTTTGGCAATGAGCTTTTCAATTATAAGAAATGTGAGGAGCTGACTGCAGACTGAAGACAACTGGACCAATGGACGTAGAGCACAGTCCATGAAGACTCCAGCATGGAATGGTTATGTCAATCTCATTCTTGTTCTCATTGTTGTGTTTTCTTAGTTACTTGCTTGTCAGTTTAACATACACAGAAGGCCCAGCATGAGATTAGTAATTAAAGTAAAGCAATTATTCCATTACTTTCCTTAGTGTCACAGGGACCTCAAATAAGCTATTGTTCTCCCAAACACTAGTCCCATTGAGTGGATGGTAATAGTAAACCCAGTGGATCCGTCACCACAATTGGTGCAGGAAGGAAGGGTTCGGGTTCATGGAGAACTGGGCCGACTTCTCAGTCAGCTACAGGCTCTACGGTAGGGACGGGCTGCACCTCAATGGAGAGGGTGCAGCTGTGCTGGGAGAGAAAATGGTCAGACGGATGGAGGAGCTTTTAAACTAGGATCTGGGGGGAGGGAGGGTATTGGAGCAAAAGAGGGGTTAGATAGAGCAGATAGAGACAGTGAGACGGTAGGGGTCAATGACGGAATAGAGGGGATGGGACATGCAAGGAACGTAGGGAGGCTAGGAGTAATAAAGGTGTTAATAGTATTAAATGTCTACTGGCAAATGCAAGAAGTCTTGCAAACAAAATTAATGAACTGGAGACTCTTATGTCAACCATGGATTATGATGTGGTGCGAATTATGGAAACCTGGCTGGATGAAAGCCATGACTGGGTGACAAACATACAGGGTTATACTACATTTAGGAAGGACAGGAAAGACAAAAAAGGTGGTGGGGTGTGTATATTTATCAAATCTAACCTAAAACCTGTGTTAAATGATGACATTGGGGGGAACTGCAACAATGTAGAGTCAGTATGGGTAAATGTATATGGGGAGGGAAATAATGGAAAAATGTTAATTGGAGTTTGCTATAAGCCTCCTAACATACCTGAACAAATAGAGGGTGAAACGCTGGAACAAATTGAAAAGGCAGCTAATAATAATAATAATAATCGGGTTCTTATTATGGGGAATTTCAACTATCCAGACATACAGTGGGACATAGAAGCTTCTGGTTGTGCAAAAAGCTGTAAGTTCTTATCTACTATTCAAGACCATTTCCTCTCTCAGATGGTAGATGAACCAACCAGGGGAGATAATTTGCTAGATCTGGTCCTGTCAAATAGACCGGATAAAATTTCAGATCTACAGATCCGGGAGCACTTGGGCACCAGCGATCATAATATGGTAAGCTTCAAAGTAATATTCAATAGAACATTTCAAAGGGGGAATGCTAAAACCTGGAATTTTAGGAAAGCTGATTTCAACAAATTAAGGGAAGAGCTTAAATGTGTAGATTGGGACAAAGTCATGGTAACTGGGAATACCGAACATAAATGGGGTAAATTTAAGATTATACTGCTAGAGTCCTGTAAAAAACGTATACCCTCTGGTAATAAAATGTCCAGGAATAAAAAGAAACCCCCTATGGATAAATAAGACACTACAAAGTATAATAAAACAAAAACAAAGGGTGTTTAAAATCTTAAAGGCTGAGAATACAGAAATAGGATTTCAGAAGTATAAAGATATCAATAGGAAATGCAAAAAATAAACCAAACAAGCAAAACTAGCTACTGAAACAAAAATCGCCAATGACATTAAAATAAATCCCAAAATGTTTTATAAATACTTTAATGCCAAAAGGAAAACAAAGGATAGTATCGGCCCCTTAAAATATAATAACAAGTTAGTTATAGAGGACAAACAAAAGACTGAGATATTAAATAGGCATTTCTCATCTGTGTTCACCAAGGAACTGACTGTTCCAGGGATCATTCAACAAGTGAAAAATCAAAGTTCACCACCCGATATAATTAATTTAACACAAGAAGAAGTACGCCTACGTCTGAGTAAATTAAACATTGACAAATCCCCAGGGCCAGATGGCATTCATCCATGAATATTGAGGGAATTGAGCTCTGTAATCGACAGACCGCTATACTTCATCTTTTTAGACTCGCTTGCAACAGGGTTGGTGCCTCAGGATTGGAGAATTGCTGATGTGGTACCGATATTTAAGAAAGATAAGAGGGTAGATCCAGGCAACTACCGTCCAGTAAGCCTTACATTAGTAGTATGCAAAGTTTTTGAGGGCATTTTAAGGGATGACATGCAAAAATATATTGCAGAAAATAATATAATAACTGACAAACAGCATGGAATCATGAAAGATAAGTCGTGTCTAACCAACCTGTTGGGGTTCTATGAGGGGGTAAGAGCAAAACTTTATATTGGTAATGCAGCTGATGTGATTTATTTGGACTTTGCAAAGGCATTTGATACTGTATCACATAATAGCCTTATACTAAAGCTCCAGAAGCAAGGACTAGGGGAAACTATATGCAACTGGGTAAGGAATTGGCTAAAAGATAGGAAATAAAGAGTAGTCATAAATGGAACATTCTCTAAATGGACTATAGTCAGCAGTGGGGTGCCGCAGGGATCTGTGCTAGGACCGATTCTTTTTAATCTCTTTATTAATGACCTTGTGGATGGGATTGATAGTAAAGTGTCAGTCCTTGCTGATGACACCAAACTATGTAGGATATTAAAAACTGACCTTGATAGTACAATATTACAAAAAGATCTGGATAAGATGTCAGAATGGGCAGATACTTGGCAAATGAGGTTTAATGTTGATAAATGTAAAGTAATGCACCTAGGACGGAGTAATCCTATACATTAAATGGAAGTCAACTTGGGACTACAGAACAGGAGAAAGACTTGGGTATTCTCATTACAAATAAGCTGAGCAGCAGCACTCAATGTCAAGCAGCAGCTGCTAAAGCAAACAAGATTTTAGGGTGTATAAAAAGAGAGATTAGATCCCGTGATCCCAATGTATTGTTACCCCTCTATAAATCCCTTGTAAGGCCACATCTGGAATATGGGATCCAGTTTTGGGCTCCACATTTTAAAAAGGACATTCAGAAGTTCCAGCCAATTCAAAGGCGGGCAACTAGAATACTACAAGGAATGGAAGGCCTCCCATATGATGAGAAGTTGAAAAAGTTAGATAGGTTTAGCTTAGAAAAAAGATGTCTCAGAGGAGATCTCATTTATATGTATAAATACATGTGTGGTCAATATAAAGGACTGGCACATGACTTTTTTCTTCCAAAGACAATACTAAGGACCAGGGGGCACTCACTGCGAGTGGAAGAAAAGCGATTCCGACAGCTAAATAGGAAAGGGTTCTTTATTGTTAGAGCAGTCAGACTGTGGAATACCCTACCACAAGAGGTAGTAATGGCAGATACTATAACAGCTTTTAAAAAAGGGCTGGATGATTTCCTCAGTACACAAAACATTGTTGGTTATAAATAACTTAGTGACCAAATGTACAACTGGTGGAGGAAGGTGGAACTAGATGGATCTAGGGCTTTTTTTCAACCTAAGTAACTATGTAACTATGTAGATCTCCCATGCTGTGCCAGGAGATCTATTGTTGATACATCCAGGAATGTACAGTTAGCTAGGATACTGATGAGGGGATGGAGGGTTGTTACTAACTAGAGCTAGGTACACGGGCTACGATAATGGTATCCATCCTCTGGAGGATTATAGACTGTGACTGCAGACCATACCGACAGCAGATAGCTGTGGGCCAACTAAAACTTGGGAGACCGGGTGTATCACCTGGTATGGGGGCAGTGGAACTACGGGTCACGGTTTAGGATCTCTTAGAGTGGTGGCATCTTGTTTTGGCCATCTTCCCGGAGTTGCTGTAAGACCAAGGACAGTTGAATCAAATAATTGTATCATTAACCTGCCTAGGTGATTAATACAACTCACAACCTCAGATCTTCACAAGAATGAATTTGCTATAGCACTGTGGCCTTTCTCACTTTTTTCCTACACTACAGCAGTGCAATATACCATCACCAACCCTTTTTGGTTTTGGGTACTAAAGAGAAAAGTGCAACAGGCTGTGATATTGGGGTCATGAGAAAGTAACAAAAAGTAGGTATAAATTAACAAACAGAAAAGTGAACAAAAGCTTTACTGTAAATTTAAATGCACCAGATTTATTGCAAAAAAAATCTGCTACCATATAATTTACTTGTATGGACTTGAAAAAAAAATCCATGTACATGATTTTTTTATGTTTTAGTAAAGTCTTGATTTTTTTGTAATGCGTTCTTATTCATTATATTATTTTTATATGTGATACTGGGCAAGGGGTCCTTTCTATTCTCGTTTCATAAGCACCCTCTACTGCCTTGGAAGAGGAATGGAGGATTATTGCCATGCTAATGAATTTAGAAGACTCATAACCTAGCTTTGCCTATACGTCAATTGAATTTAAATAATAGTTTTAAATTACTGGTAGTTCGACTAAATTGCAGTACCAGATACGGCCACATCTGTGAGTTTAGCGCTGTGACTGTATGATGAATAATTCATACAATTTTATAATCCTTTTTTTATAAACAACTAAGAAAAATAAAATAAATCTAATTGTGTGCTTAAGCTTTGTTCTTTATTACATTCTTTAATTACATTGTTACATAGGTTGAAAAAATACCCAGGTCCATCTAGTTCAACCTTAAATAATCTTAATAATCTGACCTGAAAAATTAATAAAATGTTTTGTTGTCATTTCATTACACTGGCTCCAAGATCGGAATATCCAAATCTTGATTCGATTCACATATATTATATAAAAGGTGCCAAGTACAGTTGACTTCCCTTCTTTAACTTAATTTGCACACCTACTCTTCAGGCTCTTTGGACTCCTATCTTGTATTTTAAGTAGCATGTTTGACAGGTATATAAACCACTTAATACTTCCTGAAGTCTACAGAACATGTCTGTCTGACAAACATAAATTGCTTTCTGTCTGCATTTAATTAAATAAACTTATGTATGTAGTCTACATGTGCTACAACCCATTCTTGTTAACGGGGTAATTTTAAAACTAAATATAATTAAAAAAGGTATAGTTATTACGACAGAGTATTGTATTTCTATATTACTCTGCCAAGTTATTATAAACAGGAACAGGGTGTGTTAAATAAAGGCAAAGCACTATGAACCAATCAGCCATAAGATTAAAACTATTTCCGATTGAAGAGAACATTGATTATCTTAAGATATTACAATCAGAACTATCAAGTGGTGGGATATGTTACACAGAACAGCAAGTGTACAGTTATGTAATACAGTTGATGTGCTGAAAGCAAAATAAATAGACTAGGGTCAGGATAAAGGGGACACTGACAAGGACCCAACCAGGATGACTAAACAACTGGGTTGAAGATTCTCCAATACAGCGGGTCTTGTGTAGTGTCCCTGGTATGTAGTGGATAGTACTAGAGGTGTGTATATCTTTCAAAGTTTGAATTTGCCAGCTTAAATTATTATTATTTTTTTAAAATTGTTAGCTGATTGATTGTCACAGACAATTGTGACAGACAGTCATGTGGATTCAGGTCATTGCAGGTCACAGTGTCTGGTTGCGCAGAATGCTCCCTGACTTTCCATTGTTCCTGCTTTCAGCATTCATTCAGTCATTCTGACTTCCTCAGGGAGAGATAGTGTAGGAATGATAGTGTAGGATTCTTACACTATCTCTCTCTAAGGAAGTCAGACAACGAAACACGCGTTGGAAGGTGGCAAACGACTTATATAGACCTTGTATTAGGTATCTATCTTTCTTACATGCTGTTTTCACTCTATGAACACCAATATTGTTTCTTGTGAATGGCACTTTACTGAACCTATATTTATCCATCTAACCATCACACGAATATTTGAGTACAGGTTTTTTACGGAAATATATATTATATTTAGCATTATTTTAATATGTATGTACTCTTATCTGTTCAGTATTTTAGGGATATCTATTTATTCTATTTATTTACCCTGTTGCTCACATCTAATTTATTATTACTAGTAACTTTTTACTACCTTTAGGGGTCTCCTATTATATTAATTATTTTTCATCTCTGCCCTGATTTGAGTGACCCTGTTCTCATAAGCATATTGTCCCTGGTAATTATGAATTGTATTTAAAAAATTATTTTAAAAAAAATCTTTAAAATATTTTTTTTCAATAAAACATTTTTTTAAAAAAACTTCTTTATTGTATGGTGTTTGTGAGTCTCATGTATGGATTTCAGTTTGCCGCTTATACATGAGATCTTTTTCTTTTTTTAATCTATTATTCATTGTAATAGGTAGCGCTTTCCTGCTGGATTCATCTCTCTCCCTTTTGAACCCAGCAGGAGCTCGACTTCCACCCAGCTGTTGTCAGTATTCCCTTGGTGTTTATATACCCCTTCCTTCCTTTGGACTCTGCTGGTGATATTTTCAGTTCCATTAAGCTGAGGTTGCAAGCAGGTGGCTTGTACTCCTCTGTGGTATCGTTGCTGAAAGCTCTGCTGAACTTCTCCCTGAGTCATCTTATTCTAAGTAGTTCATGCTTTTCCCCCTTTGTGTCTCCCTTGTGTCTTCTATAGTTGTTTAGTGGGGTTGGCGAAGAGCTCACCCCATCCTTTCCCTATTTAGGGCTGAGCACTAGGGATACCTAGGTTCAGGTATCTGGCTCGGCGCACAGGTGTGGAACCTGTCTAAGATGGTGAGAGACCCAAGGGAACAGCTGTAGGTTCAGACAAAGGTCATCATCTTCCCTCTCCCTAGACTCAGGGTTTCCCTTTTGTTTCGCCGTGCGCTTGTTACTACCCCATATCTAGCGTGACATTGATTCACTGTAAATTGAATGCACTAAAAAGCCCATAACTGCCCTGGAAAGACTTGTAGGAAATGTTGAGCTCTTTAACTCATACACAGCCCTAGTAATGTCAAAATCACTTCACTGTATATGGCTGTCCACAAATTATCCTCTTTTGAGAACAGTAACTGGTTTGCTGAATGAAAAAAAGAAGAATCAAAAAATTTTAAAAAGTCAGTCAAAAAATTATGCTTTTAGGTAGCAGTTTCCAGATTTTTATATTTAGTCTGTGCAATGTAGGATCCCAGCAACAGTACATTATAGCGTAGAACACAAAGGACAGTGAGAAGATGTGTGGCTATCTATTGGCAGTAGTAGAAGCAGCACAGTATGCATGATGGAAAGGCAGGAAATGTGCGGCTGTGTAGGTGCAGGCCTGCAGCACCTGCAGCAGAACAGTATAGAACATAATGGACAGGAAAGCAGATGCAATGGCTCATCTAATCATTATCAGCCATTGGTAAATGAAATCATCCCTAATTTATGCTTGATTTATTTTTACAAAAGTTGGGCTTTTTCACATCTGTATAAGACAATATGGCCTACTTTACCATGACAAAGCCAACTGACACATTTCATACTCTCTCTGACCATACTTTACAGGATGAACAAGACAGTACACCAATGGCAAATTGAGCCAGTGCCTGCCACTGGTTCAATCTGCTAACCCTGAAGTCCATGGAGGTCACATTTCTACATACAGTAATCACTGTGTAGAAATCTAGACTGTATTACAATATCTTAAGAACTAGATACTGTGTGTATATAAGAATTCACCACCTCATTCCAGCCCCCATCTCCTAGTTCAAACATGCCCTCTGTCCACTTACGGCAGACTATGATAGGGCAAGGAACAGCACAATACAATCATTTATAAATACATGTCAAGACGTCAATATATTGAAAGACCTTATGGGAACCGCCAACTTGGATGAGCCCATTGACAATCAAAGAAAATAATATTGTGCACTATTTGAATACCAATTCTGAAGGCATTGGAGGAATGTAGTATTGGCACACCGTACAAGGTTTATACAGAAGCAAAAGTAGTAGAGCCCAGGAATATTTGATCAAAGAATGGAAAACTTTTGTCTGCACAAAACCTGCCTGCCGGGTGGCCATGTAAATGTGGTAAGTGGGGGTTATACCATAAAATAGTGTTGGGAGAAAATTTGGAGGTGTCTGAACATAAAATGGCACTATCCCTGCTCATACATGAGGTACAAACTTTAAGTTTGGGTCTATAGGTGGTTTTCTATCAATAAGTGAACTTATACAAAGAATGTCAAAATAGTACAGCAGTACTGGAAGGCTGTGATGTGATAATGAATTTGTTTTGGACTTAAATGAGTATTAAACATTCATTTTCTGTAGTTTAAAGAAAAGATGTACAGTGGAACCTTGGATTAAGAGTAACTTGGCTTGAGAGCGTTTTGCAAGACAAGCAAAGCTTTTTACAAATTTGTAACTTGGTTTAAGAGCAATGCTTTCTAATAAGAGCACATACTCAACGTGCATACTACCTGTTCTGTCCTTTCACCGCGCTCTGACCCGCTCTGGAGGTAACTTTCTGTACATATGTACTGTATAATGTATACAGTATACCATTGTACTGTATATAATATATAGCATATCAATTTGCATTTGTGGATACAGTATTGTACTTTCTTTCTGCTAACCAGTACAGCACATTGCTTGTCCTGTACCGCCCGCACCAACAATTTTATTGTAAGCTAATGTGCAGTTTAATTTCTTTCATGTTTTTTACCGTACTGTACAGTATTTTGTATTAGTGTACTGTAATCATATTATATGAATACAGTACATTATTTTGTATTGCTGTAATTAGTTTGTATAAATACAGTAAATATTTTTGGGTTGTAGAACAAATTTTCTGAGTTTCAATTATTTCCTATGGGAAAATTTGCTTTGATATAAGAGTAACTTGGTTTAAGAGCACACTCCCGGAACCAATTATGCTCGTAATCCAAGGTTCCACTGTATTCTAAAATTCTTGCTGAAAATTGTATTCTGAGGCAGTTTTGGATCAGAAATTGAGAGAATGGCCTTATTTTTTTTACTTAGATTAACCAGACCATTTCTCCATAAAACAAGGCTGAACCTAAGACATTAGTAAAATGAGATTAAAAAGCTGCTTCACATTCTTTATCACAAGCAGAATTAATTTCACATTGCTGTCTGTAACTTTTTTATTTGACTCCTTTTTCGTACTTTTACTTGACTTTATTATTTGTTTTACAGTAAACAAGCGAAGGACACGAAGTTCAAAGACACATCTTGTAGAAACTGCACCAGAAACTCGCGCCTTGTGGAACAGAATAATCCTACACAAACAAATTATATCGACATTTTAAAAAAGAAAAATAAAGGGTCACGAGTTCAAGAAAAACACACATCAGTGTAGGTGGAATTGAACTTTGAAGTGTTAAATCCTTGAATATTTATTTTTTTGTGTTGTGATATAATTAGAACACATGCCCTAGAGGTCTCTTGCAAATTTAGGTCAGTATAGATAGAAAGGTTGTTAACTTTCTCTGCACTTTCCCCAAAGTGCCTCAAATCATTGCCTACTGGGTGAAAAGCTAATTAATTTTGCATGTTTCATCTGGACAAATGCACATGAAAAACAGAACCACAATACGTTATCGACTTCGATACTTACCAGTCTTTTATATTAAACTCAGGTCATTAAAACTGAATTTACCAGTAGGCTTTCTGAAAAAGACAAGTATATAAGACATATTTATTTTTATAAAAATAACTGATAGTTTATACTTCCTTTGAGGTTTATATTTCTGTCCAACATATGTTATTCCCAGACCATTTATATGAGGATATTCCAACTAGACAACTCTGATGGTTCCAGTTCAGACAATCCCTTTAAGAATAGTTGTCCTTGTTGCTTTATAGTTTCTTAGGGCTATCTGCAAATATCCGCCTGGCTTATAAACAATGAGCCAATCTACAGTATATGTGTGTCCTTCCAGTGATAAATGCTGGTTATTGCAGTAGTTAGGGTTAGTGATGAGCGAACACCTCGATTTTCGTGTTCGGGAGACTCGCCCGAACGTTTTTTAAAAATCGAGTTTGGGTTCTGAGATAACGCGAACTTGTGTCCTAACACCGAACTTGGACTTTACAGTTATGGGATAGGGTGGGGGGACCTGTAAAATAAAGAATATCGTTAATAATAAATATTGTCATTATACTTACAAGTCCCGCGACGCGTCCTGCAGACTCTGTCTACCGGCTGTTCTACTTCCGATCATCCCTGTGCCCTCCCAGTAATCATTGCTGACAATAGGACCTTCCGTGACATCATAGCCATGTGACCAGACACGTCTGAATGTTGTATTACCTCGGTTACAGACCGGTCACATGGCTATGACATCATGCAAGGTCCTGTACTGTCAGTGCATCTCGTCGGTACAAGGTGCTCACCCGAGCATCTCAGTACTCGGTATACTCGTCAAGCACCATATAACGGCGAGATGCTTGGCCACATGCTTGGCTCCCCCTCCCTGCATGTTGGTGCTCTTTACAGAATCAGCCCACATGCAGGGATTGGCTGCCACACACTGTAATGCCATAGCCAGTGATGAATAGCGGTGCCAGGAATCAGGTGATCGGAGATCACCGTTGCTATAGTAACCCGCTCGTTAGGTTACTATAGCAATGGTGGCAATGGTGACTTCACCACTTACCAACCCGCAGCCTCTGCTCGATTACACAGCGCAGGGAACATCAGCATTCTTTCTCCACCCGGTGACAGAAGACAGAAGACCAGGATCATGGAGGGATGAGAGGGAGTAATAAACATGGAGTCCCTAAGTGTGTCTGTGTATTTATTTCTAATAAAGTATTTTTCTCTGTGTGGTGTCTTTTTTTAACTCTTTATTGGAGATTCTTAATGGCTTGGTCAAACTTGGTCTGACATTAAGAATCTCAGGTTCAATATCAGCTGGTAAAACAAAGCTGGTATTAACCCCTTATTACCCAGCATGCCACCCAGCACCAGGGCCACTGGAAGAGTTGGATACAGTGCCAGAAGATGGCGCTTCTATGAAAGTGCCATTTTCTGGGGTGGTTGCGAACTGCAATTCGCAGTGGAAGAGACCAGAAAGCTTGGGCCACCCTGCGCTTCGGATTCCAATCCCCAGCTGCCTAGTTGTACCTGGCTAGACACAAAAATTGGGCAGAGCCTAAGTCGTTTTTTTTTAATTATTTCATGAAATTAATGTAATAATTAAAAAAGGCTTCCCTATATTTTTGGTTCCCAGCTGGGTATAAATAGGCAGCTGGGGTTTGGGGGCAGCCCGTACCTGCCTGCTGTACCTGGCTAGCATACAAAAATATGGCAAAGCCCACATAGTTTTGGGGGGGGGGGGGTTATTTTTTTGGGCAATAAACTTAAAAAAAAGGGCTTCCCTGGATTTTGCATTGATAGTGAAGGTAACACCAAGCACTGGGGGTTAGTAGCCAGTAGCTGCTTGGATTACCCTTAGGTAGCAGTAGAAAATACAGCAGGAACCCATGCATTTTTTTTTAATTATTTTTTTTAAAATTTTATTATAAAAAGATCCTTAATCCGACGTAATCCACAGGGACAGCAAAATCAACTCTGCTTTATCACCATGCACAGACAGTGTCTATACAGAGTGAGAAGCAAAGAAACCCATGTCAGCTCTGCTACATCACTCTGCACAGAGCGATGAAGCAGAGGCTGACAGTGAGGAGATGATTGCACTTACGTCTCGCATTGCATCACCCCACTCTCAGGACAGGAGCGACTCAGCTGCATGGAAATAAACGCAGCTCACCAGCTGCTGTCGGGAGATTGTGCACAGTGATGCGATGACACTCACATCACAGCGCACCAGGACCTTGGATGACGTCATACTCACGTGACCAGTCTGTAGCCAATGAGGTAATACAACATTCACATGTGATTGGTCGCATGGGTATGACTTCACGGAAGGTCCTTTTAGCCAGAGGTGCTTACCGGGTGGCACAGCAATGATTGGACGGATGGAAGTAGAAGCGGCTGGGAGACAGAGTCTGCAGGACGTGTTGCGGGACCTGTAAATATTATCATAATGTTTTTTAATAGTTTGTTGGTTTTTTTACAGCCCCTGGACCTGAACTGTAACACAAGCTTCCCAGGAAAGCTCGTGTTCGGGGTTGCGTGCACGAACACTATGTGTTCGGTATGGACCCCAAACTCTTCAGTTTGGGTTCGCCCATCCCTAGTTAGGGTATGTTTACAGGTTTTTTTAGGATAAAAATTCCAAGTAAAAAATATGTTTAATCAACTCCAGACCAGGCAATTTTCCAATTTTGTGCTTTCGGTTTTTCCTCTCCTTATTTTAAAAGTGGCACGGTGGTTCATGGGACAGCGCAGTGGCTCAGTGGTTAGCACTGCAGTCTTACATTGCTGAGGTCTTGGGTTCAAATCCCACCAAGGACAACATCTGCAAGGAGTTTGTATGTTCTCCCCGCGTTTGTGTGGGATTCTCCAGTTTTCTCCTACAATCCAAAGACATACAGATAGGGAATTTAGATTGTGAGCTTCAATGGGGACAGTGTTGCTGATGTATGAAAGCGCTGTGGAATATGTTGGCGCTATATAAAAATAAAGATATATTTAAACTAAAGGTTTACTTACAGCAAAGATGGGCTGCAGTGTGTACATCGCCCAGGCCAAAAACTGGTGTGCAGTTTTATCATCTAGCAATCTCCATTCCATGGAGGTGTGTGTGTGATTTGCTCTTCCTGCATCTGTGATGCCTCCACTTAGTGGGGGTTTAGCTGTATCCTGGTAGAGTATTAGTTTTTGGCCTGGGCGATGTACACACTGCAGCCCATCTTTGCTGTAAGTAATACTTAATTTTTGTAGGATATTTATTCCTCTTCTTGTTGCTATTTTTAAACTAAAGGTTTAAAAGCCTTAACTTTAGGGGCGTGGCCGGAGCTTCATGGAGTAGGACGCCTGAGGGTTGAGCTCCTCTGCCCGGGAGAAAAATAAGCACTTTTATATTAGCTTGAGGTGCCCAGGATGGGGAAGAGGAAGCCCCTTAAGACCACCAGGGACCCGGGAACCCCAGCACCGCTTACCATGGACTCCTTCCTGACGAGAGAGATGTCAGAGGAACAAGACCAGGAGGACGCCCAGGCAGCCGGAGCAATGTGTCACCGGCTTTCACAGACGGCGGCAGTGCAAGGAGGTATGGAAGGCAGAGGACAGGGAGCGCCAGTCCACGTCGCAGACGGGAGGAGAGGTGAGGGGCCAGAAGAGACCGGCGGCGCAGAGGGAGGAAGAGCCGGAGATCTCACAGGCGCCGGCGGGAGGGGAGCTAGCCTCGTGGTCAAGATGGCGGCGGAGGAGAAGACGCGAGGCGACCTACCTTCTCGCGGGCGGGAGCGAGACTGCAGCGAGCTGGCCGGGAGTGTGAGCCCAGGGACTGCAGGACCAGACACGAGGTACATGTTCTCCCTAGACGCGAGCTCCGGCGGTCACACAGAGATAGTGGAGATGCCGGCCCTCCCCCCTCTAGAGATCCTAGAGAGCGGCGGCGGTTGGAGCCCGTCGGCCCCTATGGAACATTCACAGGGGGAGTCTGGTGCCATGACCCGGCGCGGCGGGAGTGGGGAATGGGGGAGCTCAGATTGTGGGATGTTGGATGGCGGAGGGGGGGACTGGGGAGAGGCACAGGAGGGGGCGCGAGTGGCCAGAAATGAGGCCCTACAGCCTGCTATAACTTCCCAGCCTGTGTGGGATGACCCTGAGTCCCCTAGAAGTGCCCCCCTGACCTCCCCACTGGGACCACCAATATTGCAGAATGAGTCTCTCCCCCCCAGACCCCAAAGAAACCAGAACCTATCTGGAGATACAGGGTCAGGGAGCCCAGCTCCAGTAGCACAGCTTGCACAGCTTAAAGAGACCTCCAGGACCCCACTGAACTCGCCTGCTAGAGAAGCTCCCAGGAAGAGAGCTCCAGAAACCCCGATAGCTGCACCCACACAGCCTTCATGTCCTCCAGCAGATTGGTGGGAATTTGTGCGGCAGCTTCCTACAAAAAAGGACTTCAAAGCACTTATTTCCGAAGTAAAAGACACCTGCAGGTCTGAAATAGCGGCAGTCCGCCAGGATCTAGTCTCTATCTCCAAAAGAATAAACCAGCTGGAGACCGACCATAATGATGCTAGAATAACCATTCGCCACCTCCAGTCCCATACCTCCTCCCAAGCCAACGTCATAAGAGAGTTACAACGTCATATTGAAGATCTTGACAACAGAGGCAGACGCCACAATATAAGGGTCAGAGGTGTACCTGAGGCCCAAATAAAGGAGGACGTTACAAAAATCCTGCAGACCATATTTAACTCACTCCTCCAGCGTCCTCCTGATAGCCCAATTCCTATGGACAGAGCGCACAGGGCCTTGCGCCCCAAAAATTTAACAGGGAACCCGAGAGACATTATCTGTCATATCGTGGACTTCCAACTTAAGGAGGAAATAATGTTCAGAGCACGACCGCCGAAACAAGTGATGTACCGAGATACTAAGGTTCAACTGTTTCAGGATCTCTCATGGTTGACACTACAGCAACGGAGGGCCCTCCGACCATTATTGTCATCCCTAAAGGCTAATAATATCCTCTATAGATGGGGGTTCCCGTTCAGCCTTTTTGCACGGCGGGGGGAGACGTCGGCCAGTCTTCGGACCCCTGCGGACTTGGAGTCTTTTTGCCGGGCATTTGACCTTCCTGTTCCGGATCTACCAGATTGGACTTTGCCCCAACAGATACCGCAGCTTCCTCAGACCTGGCAACCAGCCACAACAGCACGGAAACGGCGACCTAGAGGCCCAGGATCGGAAAGACCTACCTGATTGCTTTTTCCTGAGATTTTAAAGTCATTTTTAGATCTCATATGGGAATCCCAAGGGGTCAACTGGTCTGCCTATACTGCTTCCCTTTTTCCTGGGACTTTCTCCTTCTAAAAAAATCCCGGGGGGGGAGGTTTGGACCCCTAGTCCGGTTTGTGAGGTTCCGCCACTCACCCTTCTGCAGAGTCGTACCAATTGATTCGCACTTAGGTTTATAGTGCAGGTTATATTTAGTTAGATACCCTTAACTTTGTATAAAAAAGTAAGTCGACTCTGCTGGTGGGGTAGTGGACGGTCGGGGTTAGGTCCATACCCCTATTGCATAATTGAACAGTTTCTATTTTGTAGTAGAACATAGGTATGTTTTGGTTTATTTTTTATTGTTCTGGTTGTACACACAGGTATGCAACTTACTATAGTAGAAGCGCTCTGTCTCAGAAGGGCCCAGGGAGTATGTCTACCTTACATATTAAGCGACAGTTTCAAACATTAGTCCTTACACTAGCTTACTTTAAGGCACTGGGATGGCTATGTTGATGAGCCTTAACGTGAAGGGGTTGAATTCTGATATTAAAAGGAGGCTGGTTCTTCAAGAGATGAGAAAATCAAGGGCGGATGTGGTGTTTCTGCAGGAGACACACTTCACGGAAAAAAGCTCTTTTAACTTTGCCCGCCATTGGTTTCCTCAATCCTTTTCGGCCACAAACACAAAAAAGAAAGCTGGGGTGGCTATATTAATTTCTCGCACTTGCCCACTTCAAGTGAGTAAGTGGGAGGCTGATCCCTCAGGTCGTTACCTGATCATCCAGGGCACGCTGAATGGGATGAAATTAATCCTTTGTAACCTCTATGCCCCAAACTCTAATCAGAATAAATTTGTTTCCTCGGTCCTTTCACGCCTCCCGTCAGACCGGGGGGTCATGCACATTATAGGGGGGGACTTTAATATGGTGTTTTCACATAGAGCTGATAAAATGTTAGCACCCTCACACTCCACAAGCCCAGGTAAATCTTCTCCTCTGTCTACGGGATTTCGCAAACTGATCCATAAATACCAACTATTTGATTTGTGGAAAATTGATAACCTGACAGCGAGACAATACACCTTCTTCTCACACCCTCATAATTCCCATAGCCGAATCGATTATTTCTTTGGTAATGTCCTCACTCTTAGAACACTCCGACAAGCACAAATAGGCAGTATCACATGGTCAGATCATGCCCCTTTACTACTACAACTTAATTTAACAAATGTTCCCTCAAAAAGAACCCACTGGAGACTAAATGAATCCCTACTCGCTAACCCTACTTCTCGAGAATCTATCCGTAAGGCTATACAGAATTACTTTGAGGAGAATTCTCAGACCCCTCCATCTTTCCCAGTGATATGGGAAGCCCACAAGGCGGTTATTAGAGGGGAGTGCATAGCCATTTCTTCCAAGCTCAAAAAGGACTCACAGCAACTTTACCATCAATGTGAAACAGACCTCCGAGCAGCGGAGGAACGCCTTCGCACCCACCCCTCTAAGACTCGTCTGAAAGCGGTAATAGACCTTAGATCTAAATTAAAAGAGATATCACACGGGAAAATAGAAAAGCTCCTACGTTACTCACGCCAGAAGTATTATGAGTATGGCAATAAATCACATACGATGCTGGCCAGAAGGCTTCGGGACCAAATGATAACTTCCGCCCCCTGCGCCATAAAGGATACTTTGGGCACCCCTCATTATGATCCCACAAAAATCGCACAACTCTTCCATGCATACTACACATCCTTGTACTCTATCCCTCCGTCATTATCAATGTCCCACCCAGATAGAACAACAATATTGAATGATTATTTGACAGACTGTCACCTTCCAAAACTGTCCCGGGAGGCTCTGGAGGATCTTAACCGAGAAATAGTCCCGGATGAGATCCACCAGACCATTAAAGACCTCCCAAACCACAAAGCTCCGGGCCCGGATGGGTTTACTTATCTATATTATAAAACCTTCCTGGGAGAACTGTCACCTCATTTGATTCATCTTTTCAATCTTTTTATGAAGGGTGAGGACATCCCAAATACTTTTTTACACTCTAACATAACTGTCATCCCTAAAGCGGGTAGGGACCCCATGGAATGTGCGAGCTATCGCCCTATTAGCCTCTTAAATTCTGATCTCAAAATATTCACCAAATTGTTGGCGGACCGCCTAAATAATTGGCTTCCACAGCTGGTCCATAAAGACCAAGTAGGTTTCGTTCGCTATCGACAGGCGGGGGACAACACCCGAAGGATCTTAGATCTGGTAGAGGTGGTGAATAGGGAAGGAGTGGAAGCACTTCTTCTGGGACTAGACGCGGAGAAGGCTTTCGACAGGCTGGATTGGTCCTTCATGTTTTCTGTGTTGGGCCACTTCGGCCTGTCGGGGCCATTTGTCTCAGCCCTGCGGGGCTTGTATTCTCTCCCTGCGGCGACAATTCGCCTCCCTCATGCACACTCAAATCCCCTGCCCATCCGAAATGGAACTAGGCAGGGTTGTCCTCTGTCCCCTTTGCTATATGTCCTAAGCATTGAACCACTGGTAGCAAATATTCGACTCAATTCGGACATTATGGGGGTCAAGGTGCGGGATAAATCCTTTAAAGTGGCCCTATTTGCAGACGACGTCCTGTTGTCCCTGACTAATCCCGTCATTTCCCTACCAAACTTACACGCAGTACTAACTCAATATGCTAGACTCTCGGGTTATAAACTTAACTCCGACAAAACAGAGGCATTGCCGCTCAACATCCCAGAAACTAAATTACAGACACTCAAACAAAATTTTAAGTACTCCTGGCGTTCAGACTCCCTACGATATTTAGGAGTCAAAATAACCCCCAGTTATAAAACATTATACCAAGCCAATTTCCCGCCCCTGATACGCGAAGTGGAAAACAGTTTGAAAAAATGCTCATCATTACAGATCTCTTTTTTGGGTAAAATCGCTACAATTAAAATGTCAGTTATCCCTAAATTTCTGTATCTGTTTGAAACACTCCCGGTGCGGGTTCCCCTGGGGGTATTGAAAAAAGTCCAATCAAAACTCTTGCAATTTATATGGCACTCAGGAAGGCACCGCATCCCGGATTCAGTATTATATGCACCACGTACGAAGGGGGGCTTGTCGTGTCCGAATCTTAAGCTTTATTACTATGCCGCACACCTGCACAGCCTGGCGTCATGGACGACTCTGCCGGCTTTTAACAAGTGGACGGAGTTAGAGAAGCTTTGGATAGCACCTTTCCACCCTAGCTCTCTAATATGGGGACGCCCTAGTGAAACCCCCTCCAGAGACCTCCTAGGCCCGATGGCATTTACAAGAGAGGTGTGGTGACAGTGTAGAATGAAGTTCCAGCTGGCCTCACAGTCTTTCTTGTTGACCCCTTTCTTGTTCACACCACACTTGACAAAGGGCATGAATCCGGGGGTGACGGGGCAGTGGGCGAAGGCGGGCCTCTACTGTTTTCGGGATGTGGTTAACCCGGTTACGCTGAAATTGAAGCCATTTTCGGATTTACGATATCAATACAACCTACCCCTCCATCTATATTCCTCATATCAACAGGTATCACATTTTTTCACAGACATAATGGGACAGGCGGGAGTACGGCGTCCCACAGCATTTGAAACCCTTTGTTCTGGCAGGACCTCGACTAGGGGACTGATATCGGCCATTTATAACATTCTGATAATCGGGGACTCACCGGAGGCGCTGAGGCATTCATACATGAAGAGATGGGAGGGATGGGTTGGACGCCCCCTTTCAGATGCACTCTGGTCAGTAATATGAGCTAGGACATTTAGGTCCTCAATTAGCACTCTTTATAAGGAAAATCAAGTAAAGATCCTCATGACATGGTACCACACACCAGAACTCCTTCACAAATTTAACCGTACATATCCAGACGTGTGTTGGAGATGTGGCCTTGGGGGAGCATCCCAATATCATATATTCTGGACATGCCCGATCATCGATGGCTTCTGGGAGGAGGTGGAGTCCCTGATTGGCAGATTGGTGGGTGGTAGTGTGACCACAGATCCGGTAGTGTATTTGCTGAATACCCTCCCATCGTATCTAAGCAAACCTGAACTAAAGCTTTTACTCCATGTCCTTACTGCGGCCAAGTGTCTAATTTCACTGTTCTGGAGAAGGGTAGCCCCGCCCTCAGTCTCAGATCTATATGCCAGAATAAAAGATGTCAGGAGTATGGAAAAGCTCACAGCCCAGCTCCATAATACAATGGATAAGTTCATAGTGACATGGTCTCTTTGGGATGCCCTTGTGGACACCTGTCAGGTGTAGGGTCAGATATAGGATTGGAGTGACTGATATTCGGGATTTAGACCGGTTTCGGGGACACTTCCCACCTTCTATTTGACAATAAGAGTGTTAATGATATAGTCCATCTGTAAGCATACTTGTGAAATGGTACAGCTATTCATGTAACTGCATGTCTGTGTGTTATTCTTTTCTTTTTTGTTGTACAACATGTTAAAAAAAACAAAACCTTTTTTCAAAAATAAAAAGTTGAATAAAAAAAAAAAAAAAGCCTTAACTTTTTATTTTTCTGTCAACACAGCTACGTGAAGGCTTGTTTTTTGTGGAACAAGTTGTACTTTTGAATGTGTGAAAGAACAGAATCCATTTTGTGTCTGTGCTATCCATCTTGTCCTATAATTTCTGATGTTATGGTGATCAAGTAACACTGATGGGGGGGGGAGTTTCACATTTCTATTCATGCCCCTAAATTTCCTATTGCTTAATAGTTCACAGGGAACTTTTCCTTTGTCTATGACCTTATTTAATGGTCTGCTTGTCTATTAATAAAGAAGCAGTCCTGAGTACATCATTTAAGGCTGTACTGTATGATTTCCCAAGGGCTCATAAAACAAATATTCGAAGTTTAGGGCTCAAATAGCATAGAAGAGAGTGAATTTTGCTCACATATGACAACATCCAATTTTTCATGTTATTTATTACAATTGGGGTTCAAAAGGCACAGAAGAGAGTGGATTTCACTCACATAAAGTTGGTGCCTTGACCTGGGTCTAGATTTCACACATTATACCATCCAGATCTCAAGTGAGAATGGACTTTCCAGAAAAAGTAATGCTAAAAAGCTGCAGCATAAGGTAACAAGCTTATTCTTACAATCTTGCCTTACTGTGTCTGAGAGCTTGGTCTACCTCCATTCCGGGTGAGTTGTTGTTTATTAAATAATCTAGTCCAAGAAGTGGGAAAAGTTACCTATGCCTTTGTGAACTGTGCGCATGTGATGTAATAGTGATGTAATAAGATTAGTGTATAAGTATGAAACATACTGGTACTCATAATTGGTGAATTGTTAGTATTGCTGTCTCTAGTTTGGCTTTTGAAAATGATCAACGCAATAGTCTGTCTACTGGGTTTCGTGTTTATCTAGGGTGTGAAGCAGCTTGTCCAAGTTCTACAGACAAGGAAAGATTGTGCTAGCCTGATACAAGCATTCAAGGTGTTAAAGTGTCAAGAGCCAGACCTGGGAGATTGGGGAGCAAGTATGGGTCACTTGCTGAATTGCAGATAGAGGAAATATACACCTCAAGGAAAGACAGCAAAGAGAGGAGTGTTAAGAATATGTGAAGGCAAGAATGCCATAATGGATTGTAAGAGAATGTTGAAAAAGACTAGCATTTTCTTAGAGGGGGATCTGGACTGTATGTGTTAAGGCTAATGGCTGTTCCTTAGAATAAGCATTGTGAAGACAAAGGACACTACAGAAATGTGACAGAGGAAGTATTGAATGAATGTTCTGACATTGGACTGGATGAATTTAGACAGAATCATCACTAGCTTCTCCTTATAATGGACCAGGATGGTGGACACGTACAGTATGTATAGTACAGAACCTATGATTGACAGATTGTTGATTAAATTAAAATAAAACTTAAGCCCAATTCCCCAAATGCCTGTTGTAACACATAAACCATGTGGTAACTGGAGGAGACAATAAACCACCTCACCCACATAATGGGGTTCACGGAGAGCAGCTCCAACAACCGACTAAGACATAAGGTACTGTCTCTCCTAAAAGACTGAGTACTAAAGGATCAAAGAATTGTGCTGAAACAGTTTACTAAAATTATAAAAAGCATGTTTCTTTATTCAGACAATCAATAGATGCAGGTGAGATATAACCATGAAGGTTAAAGACCTTTAGGACCTTGTAAATGCAAAACAGAAAGACGTGACTGGACATACTACTAAAGTAGCAGATGGGACAGTCAAAAGAAAATCTAAATAGTAGGTGTGGGACTGAGTATTTGCAGATTTTAGACTTTCAAAAAAGATTGTAAAGTCATGCAGCATTGAGGTTTGACAAAACAGGGAACAATCCATAAATGTTAAATGACAAACATGAGAGAAAGAGAAGATAATAGAATTTTTTTGCCATTTGTAGATGATTTGAATGGATCTGATAGACGCATATTGTGAACTAAATTTGTGAATTAAATAGGGAGCGGCTTTTAAACATGTGTATTGAAGAGGGAATATTTAGAAGACTTTTTGTAATTCGCTAAGGGGAGTAGCAGGAGTTGTTTCAAACTTACAGATGAAAGGAAGTTGGTTTTACCTTACCAGAGAAAAGTGGGGAGGAAAGAGGAAGCAGTAACCCCCCACTCATCCGCATTTCTGGAAGCATGGTCCTATCATCTGTTCAACTGCACGACCATAGGATATTGAGGATATTGGCCAAAATAGGGGCAACCAGTCCAGTTAGCCCAGGCCAACACATAATATTTGTGCATTAGATGTGTTGGCCTGGGCTAACTGGACTGGTTGCCCCTTTTTTGCTGTGAGTATATTTTATAATACATTTTTGGGGGAGTTTTTATCTCCTCTTCTTGTTGCTATTTTTGATATTTATCAGTTAGGGACCCGCAAGCGTGAGGATCCGTGATGAGGATTGTGGGCTTACGTACATTGGCCAATTTTCAAACTAATACCTCACATATATTTTATATGTATTTTTTTGCACTTTGATTATGCGGGGTGCAGCCGGGCCTCTTAATACGGCCGTGCATAGTGGAATTTCTGTCCCTTACGTGCTGCAGTGAGTAGTGTCCGAGTAACCCGCCTAATCTAATAGTAAGGGCGTGGTAATAGGTTGCTGGCTGGACACCATGCGCATACAAGTGTGAACAGTGCCCTATGCGCGCCACTAGTGTGCAATTTACCTTGCACCTGTGAAGTGTCCATCATGTTGAGAGGCTTGTCTGCATCCTGCTTGTGCATTAGATGTGTTGGCCTGGGCTAACTGGACTGGTTGCCCCTTTTTTGCTGTGAGTACATTTTATAATACATTTTTGGGGGAGTTTTTATCTCCTCTTCTTGTTGCTATTTTTGATATTGGCCAAAATAGTTAGCAATATTTGTATTTTATTTTACTGGCTCTACACCAATGATTAAATTAACTCTGAATAGAAGATTAGATTTCTTAATAGTTATTGGGGCAGGGAAGTCTGTTATTCATTTAATTCATGTTTTTCCTTGGGAAATCATCAAAGCATTTCATGGTGATTTATGTGGAAAATGCATTTTTATTCTGTGCCTCTGCATCCAGACTGACAGTATTTATGTGTTTTGTTCGGAGGTTGTGTTGTTTTAGCTTATACTATGTGGATATTTTATTGCTTGCTATCCTGATCAAATCTCAGATCAGGAGTCATCCATTTTCCTTTTGTGTTTCCTAGTAAAACATGGATGTAAGTCTTGTAAAAACAACCTCTCAGCAGAAGGCAGTCTTCTCTTTATGACACCGCCTGTCACAAGACACTAAACATCTCACAAAAGGTAAGGAAAGTTATAATACAGCAGTTTTAATTGCCTCAAAAATATAGCCTACAGAAGAGACCTGTGGTTTATTTTTTAGCCAGATTGGACCCCATCGTTAGGGTTGTATCTCTTGCTCTAGACTCAGAATCATTTCTTTGGTTCAAGCCATGGTTGAAAATGCCACAGAAATACTTCTTGATTAAAAGGTTATAACTTACACAATTTTTCTGATGTTCTGTGGTACAATCTAGACATAATGTGCTATTCTCATGCCGCAAATGTAGAAACACAGTTATGCATCCATGTACGTTCTGGTCACTGGGTTCAAAACAAGGGGAAAGATGCAGAAAGTCATCAACTTTTTACATTTTTTTAATTTTTTTTTCTGATTTTTTCATTCTCTAGTAGAGGAAGTCACAACAGATCTACTTTGAATTTTTTATAGATGGATCCAAATACCAAGATACATTGGATATGCTGTGGTTACACATGAGGTTATAAAAGCCAAACCACAACCTCCTCACCTATTGGCACAAGAGCAGAGCTGAAGGCACTCACTGAGGAATGTAGAGCGGCAAAAGGTTAAGATAGCCAAATGTGTATGTAGACAGCAGATCTTTCCTAACATCATATGAGAAACCAATAAAGACAGCATAGAGCGTATGAGCCTTAATGGAGTCTCTTCTCCTACAGAATAAACTCTTTAAACGTGAAGATAAAGCTTACACCTGACCTAGCACTGATGAAGCCAGAAGAAATTTCTCATGCAGATGCAGCGATCTAGGAAACAGTGAAGAGGCTGAGAGTCGAGAGCCTAGTACCAAGGCAGAAAAGGATCTCACTTCTGATATTCTTAAATCCCTACAGAAACAGGTTGTTTAACCAAAAATAAGGAGTGGGAAATGCAGTGAGCTAGCTGACTGAGGAAGGTCTGTAGATAAAGGGCAGTAAACTTTGTCTGCCACAAGCTCTCTACTCAATGATGGTTCACCAAAAAGGACAAAAATTCAGAAAAAAGATAAAAAAAAACTTACCAGAAAAAAAGCCACCAGCCAACACAGGTCAAAATTGCAAATGCACTCGCAGGATGCAGACGGCCCCCTATGATAAAGGTGGGGGTAACACAGGTACAGAATACCGATGAGACAACCACTCACAGCCTACCAACTCATGGAAGGGGTGGTTGCTGGTATTAAACATGTACACTAATGAGGTTTCACATAGGGCGCAAGTCACACAGGTGTGTGCAATGCACACTCTCTGGCTTACAGCCTATTGATAATGCCCATACTATTAGATCATGTGGACTGCCCAGCACTATATAAGGGCATTAACACACAGGACAGACACCCCAAACGGCACGGCTGTATCCTGCTGAAATTTGTGCAATAGAAAATAATATAAAATGATAATAAATGTGCGGTATTGGTCCATATTTTGGCCAAAATACGTAAGCTCATAACCCAAACGTCAAAGGTCCCCATGCTTAAGAGTCCTACACTATATTTAAAATAATTCACTGAAAAGTACATAAATTTAGAAAAAAAAATAAAAAAACTCACCAGAAAAAAAGCTACCAGCCAACACAGGTCAAAATGGCAAATGTACTCGCAGGATGCAGCCGGCCCCCTATAATAAAGGTGGTGGTAGCACAGGTGCAGAATACTGATGACAGACAGAGCTGTGTGAGGTCTTATATTTTTCAAGATGTAGATTTCATTGATACCATTATGTGGTATGTAGCACTTTTTGATAATTTTTTATTACACTATTTGGGAGGTGGAATTAACAAAAAAAATCAATTCTGCATAATATGCAATATTAAGCAAAAGTTTTAGGCAGGTGTGGAAAAACGTTTGAAAAATAAGAATGCTTTAAAAAATACAAATGTTAAAGCATTTGTTTCTTTTCAATTAAGCTTCTTACCAGCTGCATGTTGTCGTAAAACAACAAATCGCACTGTACTCACTTCCTTGGGTCTGTCAGAATAGACGGAACATACCCTTGAACATCGCGAAGTTCACTGATTAGCCACCGCCCTGCTGACATGAGGTCAGCACTGCAGCCAATACCAGGCACCAACAGTAGTTACGGAGAATCGAAGATGGATCTGGTGATGTTGAGCTAAATGCAGTTTATGGTTTAAAAAAAAATGGTGTTAGGGTAGAAATTTAATTGAAATAAACATCTTTCATAGTTGATTTTCACCAATAAAGAAAATGAAAAGTAAATGAGCTAAAGAGAAGTCCAAATAAAACCAATAATTGGTGTGAGCACCATTTGCTTCTAAAACAGGTCATATTCTTCTAAATACCCTTAAACTCAGTTCTTGAAGTAACTCGGCAGGGAGGTTGTTGCAAACAGCTTGGAGAACTAACCACAGATCTTCTGCGGATGTAGGATGTTTAAAACCTGTCTCTCCAAGTAATCATTGACAGACGCATAGTTACATGGTGATATAGGTTGAAAAAAGACTTAGGTGCATGGAAAACTTGATAATGTTGAGATCTGTATTGCCAAAGTATCACCTCCAGAACTGTGTGGTCTCCTTTAAGCAGAACATAGTCCTTATAACTGTGTTTCGAGACATTGTGCTGCTGCAGAATAAATTTGAAGAATGTTTAGTGCAGCAAATGAAACACACACCATGCTTACTTCCATTTGAAATCAGATATCCAGCAGTGCCATCATCTCAAAACTCACAGAAACTAATGGGACCAAGCCACCCCCATCTACTGTTTGATGAAGTCTGGCCAAAAGTTGTCTTCATGGAATTGTTGTGGAAAAAACATACTTTGGACAAATGTGAAATGTGAGTCAAAATGTGCAATATTTGGCTGTAACAAAAAGCAGTATGCTCACTGAAGAGCTGGAGAACACTACAATAGTGAAGCATGGTGGAGGGTCTTTGCATCTTGGAAATATATGATTGCAAACAGAATTGGGTATTTGGTAAGATTAATGCTGTCCTTAATAATAAGAAATATGGGCAGAAGCATTTCCATCATGCAACACAATACAATACAATATAAAATTATATTACCTATAAAACTACCCAGAAATAAATTAAATCAAATTTGAATCATAATTAATTCATCTTTATTACGAGAAAAAACATAAAAATACACAGCAGTAAAAAAAAATGGAGAAATTACTACGTGGCACATGAAAATATCTAATAATAACAATATGTACATCTGTCAATATATATTAGACCACAACAATTGTTAATAAAGAACATGAAAATGGACAGTGTACAATAATAAATATATTCCTAATCACAATGATAAAAATATATCAGATACTAAATGTGCCACAAACTGATATATAGTAGAAACTACATTCATAGTAGGATGACAAAGGCATAATATATTAGCAATGTGGAGTGGATGAAAATAAGATGGCAAAGGAAAAATAATAATGAATATATCAGGAGAAAAGTATTTTAACCTAATAGTAAAAATAAAATTAAACTGACAAGTGGCAATAAACAAATTATGCCACATTGCTACATATTATCAAAGCCTTACCAATGAGACACCCTGAAGCGTTTCGCCGTGGCTTTCTCCAAGGGCATATGTTGTAATAAGCATCCTTACTGGGTTTTTATAATACCAGTATGCAGACTCATTAACCAAACAAATCATACTATTAGAATTAAACCAATAGACATACCAGAGATAAATGCAAAAAGAAACAGCATTGGTGGTTTCAAAAAAGGCAACTGTATTAGCATAATTACTGAGCTTACTGCATGTAGAAATAATCATGGCACTTAATCACCCGGCGTCCGGTAACCGAAAGTGAAACACATGTGGTAAATGTGCAGAGCAACAGCAAAGATCTTCCCCGCATGTGCATCTTTGTTCCGCATAGTGGAAATGACATAAAACATGGATGCACTGGTTCCGAAACCAGAAGTAACGAAAACGGAAATAGCGCATGAATGGAGCAACGCGAAAAACCTTCCCTGGCACATATATACAGTATGTTCCATCCAGCGGAAATGGCAATCCGATCGGGGCACCCATCAAATACACATGTGGAACGCAAATGCGTTCTAAATACCAGGAAGTAAAGTTACTGTCATATATCATGGAAAACAGATGCAACCAAATGATAAAGTACCGTAATTGATCCACTATACATACAAGCTGTATTGTTCAATATGGAAATTGAACCCTAGCTCATATCTCGGATGCTATAAATATTAAAAAATTATCAAATACATAATATCAAAACATATTATATAAATAGATATATTATGAAGAGGATATACAAAAATACAAAAATTGTATAGGGCAATAATAGTGAAATATACATTTTATAAGTAAAGTTTTAAATATAAATATATAAAAGTGCAAAGTGCGAACTGCAGCACACGTGAGAGTGCGACTAAACAATCATATAAACTAAATATAGTGATAGAGAATATATATATATAAATATACATATAAAAAATGAAATATGTAAAAATGGTATATGGCCCTATCAAAAATACAAAAATACAAATTGTACAATAAATATCCTTCTCATAATGAATTCATAAAACCCGACCTAAAAGAAAAATGAAAACAAGAAAATATTAGAAGGCAAAAAATAAATAAACAGACAAGAAAATAAAAATAAATGGATCCGGTTTCAAAAGTAATCATAAGAAGGGTGAGAAACTAATGTTCTCATTCAATCCGTATGGTGCTAGAGTATACAACGTAAAAATCCATCGGGATTCTTTCTGTGCTAATTGTTTTTTCCATTTCCCACCCCTCTGACTTACCAGAATCCTATCAATCGTACGAATCTTCAAGAGCGTTGAATTATGGTGGAACTGTTTAAAATGGTGAGGAATGGAAGTAAGTTTCGACACATCATCTTCATCTTTGGCTGCAGAAATGGACAAGACATGTTCACGAGCCCTTCTCCTGAATTGACGAGTAGTAAGACTCACATACCTAAGATTGCAAGGACAAGATGCCATATAGATCACCCCTTTCGTACTACATGTAATAGCATGTGTGATTTTATATTCTTTTTTATCCCCAGAATCAAAAAAATGTTTTACTTTTTCAATATTCGGGCATGCAACACAGTCACCACAGGGCTTATAACCCCATGGAACTTTGGAGGAATCCAAAAAAGTTTGTTTTTGCTGACCTCTGTGCTGACTGTGTACCAACAGATCTCTCAAGCTCATTGACCTGCGAAAACTAATGTTAGGACCAGGAGGTAAATACTGTGTAAGAGTATTATCCATCAGAAGAACATTCCAGTGTTTTTTAAGCGCAGTACATACCTCCTCAGAATGTGAATTGAATGTAGTGATGAATCTTACAACATCGTCCTGTGGTTTTAAATCCTTCGTATTGTTCAAGAATGTCTTCCATTCAGTGTTTTTAGTCGCATAATAACCACGGTTAATATCTCTTGGATGGTAGCCTCTTGAAAGGAATCTCTTCCTAAGATCATCCACCTGCCTTTCAAAAAGAGTTTTACTGGAACATATTCTCCTAATTCTTAGGAATTGTCCTTTAGGAATGTTCCTAGTTACATGTTTAGGATGGGCTGACCTGGCATGTAAGAATGAATTGACAGATGTTTCCTTTCTGAATAGATCCGAATATATGGTCCCATTGTCATCAAGATGAAACTTGACATCAAGAAAGTCAATAGATCCAGTTGCATATTCTATAGGTGAGTTTCAAATTGATGTTATTCTAATTGATGGAAAACATATATGTACTTTTTCAAACAGGGGTAACTGATCCGTGACAAAGATGTTCCTTTCCCACAGCCCCAGGAAAAGGTTAGCATATGAGTGGGCACAAGCCGCCCCCATAGCTGTTCCCTGGAGCTGTAGGTAGTGAAAATCCTTGAAATGAAAAAAGTTGTGATGTAGAATAAATTCCAAGAGTTGGATAATAAGATCTGCCAAACCCCTCTCCAAGTTGGATTAATCAAGAAAAAAATCTCACTGCTGCCATGCCATCCTTATGACGAATTGATGTATATAATTGTTCCATATCGACTGTGATGAGTAACATGTCCTGATCCAAGTGTAAATCCTCCATTTTTTTCAAAATATCCTTAGTGTCCCTAAGGAAAGAAAGTAAGGTCTCAAATGGCTATAAATATGGATCCACAAATTTGCAAATGAATTCACATATTATTCCCATTGCTCAAGACAATGGGCCGTCCAGGAGGCACTGAAGAATTTTTATGTACTTTAGGTAGAAAGTATATTGTTGAAACCGCAGGATCCTCAACACACAAAGACTCAACTTCTTTAGTAGATAGAATACCATATTCCACTCCTTTCAGGAGGATCTTTCTTAAACTTGCCTGAAATTCAGTCAATGGGTTATAGAATAAACGTTTATAACACTGAGAGTCCCGTAGTTGGCGCATTGCTTCTTTCTCATAGAGGGCACGTGGCCATATAACCACGTTACCTGCTTTGTCTGATGGCTTTATAACAATATCCTCCATCTTGGATAGATCTTTCAATGTCTCTCTTTCTGTACTGGTGCAATTATCCTGCCTGATGGTTGAGGGGATCAATTTCAAATGTGAAGCTACCATCCGTATGAAAAGATCAATAGTGGGGCAGGTAACAAGTGGAGAAAATTTCTTAGATTTCGAAATAAGAGAAGATGGAACCTTACCTCCCACATGTGTATCCTGTTCTTTCAACAATTCTTCAAGAATTTGTATAGCCTCCCTTTCCTTAGGCGTGGGAAAATTAGATTGAAAATTTTCATCATGGAAGAATTTTTTAAAAAGGAGTTTCCTGGCAAAAAGATTTAGGTCTGTGACAGCTGAAAAACAGTCAAATTTAGAAGCAGGACAAAATGATAACCCTTTGCTCAAAACACATATATGCGCAGAAAACAACTGTATATCAGACAGGTTTATTACCTTAAGGGCAGTAGAATTGTCCTGTTCCTGATCAGGTGTTAACTACCTTTTAAAGCTTTCCTTCTTCCACGACTCATTTCTCAGAGGAGCATTCCTCTGGTCATTCCTGCCTTATTGTCGATCACTAGTGGATAATTCACTAGTTGATGAGGCCGCTAACGAGACAGAAGGATTTCATGAGTGTCTATCAGTACTTCTGAATTTCCATTTGTAGACCCGTCCAGTTTGATCGTCCAGGAGATCTTTCTGAAGTTTCTTATTTTTCACTTCACTAATTTGTTTCTCCCATGTTTTAGATTTAGTATCCATATCACTATTGAGGTATGTAATATCCTCCGTTGTCCATGTATTAGTGATTTGACTCTGTATACTATCCAATTCAACATCAAGAGAGTCCAAGTTCTACAAAGTTATATTGTAGCATACAACGACCCCAAACATACAGATAATGTCTTTGAGAGCTATCTTCACCATGGAAAAATCAAGGAGTCCTGGAAGTTATGATATGACCCCCACAGAGCCTTTAATTCAAAATCAGGTCTGTCTAAGATTACATGAAGAGACAGAACAATCTCCCTTCCTGGTCCGTTCATAATCTGTGTTCAAGTGTACCTAGAAAAATTGATGTGGTTCTGAAGGCAAAGAGTGGTCACACCAAGTATTGGTTTGATTTAGATATCTGTTACTCATTTACTTTACAATGTATTAATTGATAAAAAACTGTATCATAAATAACAAAATCCGATTGACATGTAAGATGGCCTTTAATGGAAAATCCTTTCCCCCCTGGATCGGATCCAAAAGTGACCCTTTTATGCTGTATGATATTGCAACATAAACAATTTCTTGCGAGGCATTTGTATGCCCCCAAAGGTTTATTAGTGGTGGTGACCATAACATTATTTCTGAGTCTACTGGGGGCCAGATGATTCTTCAAACTAGACGCTCTGCGGTAGGTGATTCCAGGTCTCACAAGTATGATATCCCTCAGGAAGGCATCGTTAAAAAGGATTTTCCAATGTTTATAAATGATGTCTTTCACCACCTTAACCTCATTACTGTATGTCATCAAAAAATTGGAGGAAAAAGATATATTATTTTCCTTATTAACAGAATTGTTTGTATGGGTAATTAGATCGACTTGTTTCAGAGTTCTATTTTCATTATATGCTTTTTTGACAACCGAGAGGGGGTATTTTTTATCCAAGAATCTTTCTTTTAAAATACCTGCTTGTTCCTGGAAATCTATATCCCAGGTGCAATTTTGGCGTATCCTCTGAAATTGATTTTTGGGAACATTTATTAACCGTGTTTCCAGCAGATTTGATGTACTTTTTCCTGCATGTCCTGAGGAAGGGAGCAGAGACTCCAGAAACGCGTTGACCTGTAAATGAAATAAAAGTAGCATTAATCTTACATACTTTCATAGCGGTCATTGGCGCGGTTTGAAAAACCCATTTCTACTACTCTCCGTTATCAGCCATCCTGGGTGCTGCTGCCGTGACCTGGAGTATCATGATTGTATAGTAGTTGTGACTCTCACAACTCGATCCGGTGAGTGCATTTGCTCTTGTTCACCCCGTATATTACTCGGGTAAAACCCTATTGCGCTTCTTTTTTTCCACAGTTATTACTTCTTCATGATGAGCCGTGACATACCTTAAGACAGAAATCTAACTTTAGTCCTTGAGTTTAGTAAGACTTGTGGCGAGGCACACGGAGGCGCGTGCCACTTTTCAGATGCACCTCATTTATTAAGATTTCAAGGACATACAGTAGCTCCTGAGCCCGCATCTTCCCTGTATTGTACATGTACAGCATGTGTAGTAAATTATACTTTACCATGAATAGAATGAACAGCAGAGTTTGTAAAATTGTTAACAGGCTTACCTCAATCTATTACTCATGTTCATAATTTCCCCCCTTAAGTACTTCTCATTGGTATTAGTTTTGGGTAGAAGCAGCTTATTGATTTCAATAATTCTTTTTGGGGGAACTTAAAAAAAACTATTACATTAAACATTTTGCAAAGTTCATTGTACAACACAAATTACGTTATCCTTATTCTGTCAGTACAATTATGGCAATACCAAGTATATATACTTTTTTGTTTTCTGATGTTTGCACTATATATATATATATATATATATATATATATATCAAGTTTTTCTGTTGCCTTATTCTAAAAGCCAAACATGCAGTTGTCCTTAATGGGATGTGAACCCAACACCCCAGCACCACAAAGCACTAATTTTAACCAATGAGTAACCATGCTGTCTTGTTTTAAGGGTTTCGCAAACTAATATTATCATAAAAATTCTGAGTCACCAGCTTCAGAAAGCCATAACTTTTTTTACGTTTCACATGCTTTGTAAGATTTGTTTTCGCAGGAAAAAATGTAACTTTTATTAATATAAATTTGAGAAACATAGTTTTGTAATTTGGCAGCAAGAAAAATGACTAAAATTCTGCGATTTTTCTAGATAGCTTTTACAGTGTGGTATAGTTCACATGTTCTATTTATTTTCCAATTTAGTATGAATAAAATAATAACCATTTGATTTTTTTTTATATTTTAGTATCATGCACTTTCCTATTCAGTTAGGTTCTTAAGGCTATGTTCCCAAGATTATTATTTTGTGAGTTTTTTTATTTTCTACAGCATTTCTGTAACTATGTTGTAAAATAGGTTAATAGGTTGGCCAATTTTAATTTTTGCGTTTACGTTTTTTTCTCTTCTTCTTCCCAGAGCCATACATTTTAATTTTTCTGTCCATATTGACATATGAGGGCTTGCTTTTTGCAGAATGAGATGTACTTTTGAAAAACACCATTTGTTTTACCCTACAGCATACAGTTAAACAGGGAAAAACAACAAATATGAAGAAACTGTTAAAAAAAAGCAGAATTCTGACATGTTTTTTTGGGGAATAGTTTGTAAGGTGTACATTTTGTAGTAAAAATTACCTTGCAATATGATACGCCTCATCAGTACGATTATGGTGATACGAAACATATCCGTCTTTTCATTATTACTTTAGTAGTGAAAAAAAGGTTGCAAACATTTTTTTAGGGGTTGTGTCGTCATTTTCCAAGACCCAGAACATTTTAATTTTCCCGTTAATGGAGCTATTATATGATGCAGTGCGAGACAACATTTTACTTGATACTCATTTGTGATAGATATGACATATTAATCACCTGTTACCCCACTTTGTTGTGGCATTGCAGGGACCCAAAAAAAATAATGTTGGCGTTCTTTAATTTTTTGTGTTTGTAATGTTTACAGTGTTAATTATATTTATATTTTGACAGATTGGACTACAACAATACCACATATGTACATGTTTTTTTTCATTATCTTTAATTTTAATGGGGAAAATCTTGAGTGATTTGAGCTGTTATATATTTTTTTTAGATTTTTAAACTTTTTTTATCAAATAATTTTTTAAACATTTTCTCTAAACTTTTCCCTTTTTTAATCATCTGATTACTTGTGCTATAGCATTGCTGTATATAGCAGTCTCATTTGAAGCCCAACTACAGGCAGGGTTTCTAAGGAGCGATGCTATGACAAGCATGGAGGTCTTCAGATGACCCCCCTCTATTATCGCAACCCATTGGCGACTTTTGACTGATCACGTCATGGGTTTGTTGATGGGTGCTTAAAATGGTGTTTCTCTATGCTGGCACATGATCAGAGTTTTGAGAATGGGATTTAACAGGTTAATAGCAGGTCCTGTTGTTAATGGTAGGTCCTATAACACATAGCTACCATCTGGTGGCTACTGTAGGCCGTCATACAGTGTGGGGCGACTGGGGCCGCCATACAGTGGAAAGGGGCTACTGTGGGGCCCATCATTCTGTGCATAGGGAATTGTGTATCTATCATGCTGTGTATGTGGGAGCCGTGGGCATCGTGCTGTGTAGAGGGGAACTATATAAGGGGGCACTCAGGAGACATTATTAAATGTTAGGTGAGCATTTAAGAAGCATTATTCTTATAAAGGCACTCAGTGTATTGTGATTGTGAAATGGGCACACTACGGGCATCATTACTTTTTAGGGGGCATTCATATTTTCTTGGGGTCAAATTTACCATCTAGACAGAGAGTGCAAAGAAAGCATTTTACTTTGGATGAGGCACAGTGGTGAACATTATTGGGGTACTAAGAGGATCAGTAATAGGGACACATAGGGCAGCAATGGCTCAGCAATGAACTGACAGTAGGGCGGAGAGTTTCTGCAGGTTGGGAATAGATGGGGACGGTAGCGAAAGTGTGAACACTCAGGAGATTGGAGCAGAAGCAGGGAGTGAGTAAATACAATCTGTGTTTGTTATTTTACCTTACTAGAATGATTAGGGGTTCACTTTTCTAAAAGTGGAAACCTTTTTGATGACAAAGTAACTTTTTTTTTTCAAAAAGTCATATTTTCATTTGTTTATCAACTTAGCTGTACGAGGGCTAGACTATTGCTAAACAATTTCTATTATTAATAGCTGCATCTTGAGGTATACAGTACATAATACCGTATGTTGTGTAACTTACCCATTTAGGCAGGGTGAAAAAAAAAAGTAAATTCACTACAATACTTGTGATTTTGTTTTTATGCTGTTCACTGTTCTTTATAAATCACATGACATGTGATTTCAATGTTAATGCTATTACAGAGATGCCAAACATATTTTTTTTCTTCAAAATAACTTAATTTTATGTTACTGCAGTCAAGTATTTTTATTTTTTAATATACTATGATGTATGATGATGACTTTTTTTTTGCAAGATGACTTAGTACCATTTTAAATGAATTTTAGATCTCTTTTCTTATTCCTTTTTAGGGTATGGTAAGATAAAGAAAACACACCAATTTCGGCATTGTCGTCAGGCGATAACTATATTTTTCCATATAGATTTGTGAGGCCCAATGTCCCAACACTCCCACTCTTGATACAATAGACCGCACAGAACTGCACAGTTCAGCAAGAAGTACTTATTCTTTGTATGAGTGGTGCATAGTGGTAGATACTGTATCTTGTGCACGTTGTGCAATATGGTACACGTTTGCACAAGCATCTGTGATACGTCGTCGTAGGTCCTGCAATGTTGGTGGAGGGGTCACATACACCTGCTGTTTGATGAGACCTCACAGAAAGAAGTCCAAAGGGGTCAGGTCAGGTGAGCATGGAGGCCACTCCACGTAGCCACCATATCAATGACTTGTAGGAATGTCTCCATGAGGTATCGCTTCACGTCCGCAGCCTTGTGAGTTTTACACGTTCTAATCATAGCATTTCTGTATGCAAGGTGTTGATTCGTATTGAATTGATGATGCCCTACAATTTTATCATTCACTTTTTTTCTCTATCTCGTTCCGGTTTTGAGATAAAAATGCTAACTCCGTTGTTTTCCACCAAGTGGCGCAATAGGTGGTTTCATTGCGTAGCGCATGGCTACTTTACTATACCTAGACACCACTTCTATGCCTATAGCTGCCGCCGTTTTCAAGTTAATGGCGGTGGACAGGATATGGGTGGACACACTGTATATGGGACATGGGGAAAAAAAAAGGGAGAAAATGTTCTTTTTTTTTTTATAGCAATACATAAGATATTAACCAAGAAAAAATATTTTTTATATAATACAGTAAAATCAAACAAAACTAGAATATATAATGAAATTGTACAATTTGATTTCAATGGTGAAATTTTGTCATTTTTCTTTTTTTTCTTATTACATGTGTGTATTTGTCATGCATACCATGTCATTAAAAACCTCCCAGTGGGGGAATTTATTTGGGCTAGACGAGCATGTTTCGATGATACACATTTTGTTGCTAAATCTATGAATCTACTAATATTAAATCAACTCACACAATGAGGTTACTCCCAAGCATGTGTTAATGGAGCTAGCTAGTTGTCTTGCATCTGCTGATACAAGAC